>NW_004443980.1:9414494-9466681 GCF_000243295.1 Trichechus manatus latirostris
GGTGCAGAACTCAAATTCTAGTAAGAAGACCAGACTTAATGGTCTGACTGAGACTGGAGGAACCCCGGAAAGCATGGCCCCTGGATTCTCTATCAGCCCAGAATTAAAACAATTTCTGAGACCAACTCTTCAGACAGGGATTAGACTGGACTGTGGGACATAAAGTGATACTCGTAAGGAGTGTGCCTCTTAGCTCAAGTAGATATACGAGACCAAAGGGGCAGCTTCTGTCCGGAGGTGAGATGGTAAGGCAGAGAGTGTTAGGAGCTGGTTCAATGGACATGGGGAATCAGGGGTGGAACGGAGGAGTGTGCTCTTGCAGAATGGGGAGAGCAATTAGGGTCACCTAACAATGTATGTATAAAATTTTGTATGGGAGACTAACTTGAAATGTAAACTTCATTTAAACTACAACAATAAAAAAACAGAAAAAGAAAAATGAAGCTGGAACGGAGAACGGAGAGAGCTCGGACAGGGGCCTGCGATCTTCATAGGGTGAGACCTGAAGGAGCAGAGGGAGTGGTCAGGTGGGCATCTGGGGAAGTCTGCTTCCAAAGGGACCAGCAAGTGCACAGTCCCTGAGAAGGGAGAGTGACAGCATATCGAGAAACAGTGACGAGAAGAAGCACAGATTCCAAGGAGATCAAATCAGAGATGGAGGAGGGGAGGGGTAGGACATGGAGATCTTGGTTTTTACTCCCAATAAGGTGGAAAGTCACGGGAAGATTTTGAGTGAGGGAGTGACATAGTCTGACTTATATATATATTTTTAATGACTTTTTTTTTATTTTTGTGAAAGTATATACAGCCAAAGATACACCATTTCAACAATATCTACGTATACAGTTCAGGGATATTGATTACATTTTTCAAATTGTGCTACCATTCTCATTATTCTTTTCCAAATTATTCTACCACCATTGTCTTAAACTCACTGCCGCCTACGCTTCCCATCCAACTTTCCCAGCTGCTATTGTCAATTTCATCTCACATAGATAATACTTTAAAAGAGCGCAACGCTCAAAGCTGGCGTACTTTACTAATTCAGATAGCTATCTTTTGGTACAAAGAAGACTTCAGAGGCAAGAGACTCGTATTTTAAAGGATCATTCTGGCCGCAAAGTCAAGAACGGGTGGAAAGGAACAAAGGCAGAAGTCAAGGGACCAGTTAGGAAGCTTGTGAAATTCTCCAGACAAGAGAAGGTGGTGGGGAACCATCAGATTCTGCATGTGTGTTGAAGGTAGAGCTAACAGGATTTGATAAGAGACTCTGTGTGAGGTGTAAGAGTAAGAAAGATACCAAAAATGGTTCTGAGTTTCTTGGCCTGAGCAGTGAAGCTGTCATTTACTGAGATGGGGAAGACTGAGGGAGGAGCAGATTGTGGGGAAAAAAAGCAGGAGTTTGTTTTTGGACATGTTTATACATGTTAAGTTTGATATGTCTATTGGGTATCCAGGGGCAGTGGTAGTTCAATAGGAGATTTCTCGTTTTCCATGTGGAAGACCCAGGTTCAATTTCTAGCCAATGCACAGCTACCACCTGTCTGTCACTGGGGGTTTGGGTGTTGCTATGATGCAAGTTTCAGTGGAGCTTCCTTAGTTCCTAAGACAGGCTAGGAAGAAAGGCCTGGCAATCTAATTCCAAAAATCAGCCAGTGAAACCCCTATGGATCACAATGCTCCTCATGAATCCTTACATGAAGGACTTGGAATAGTAAAATGGACAATATCTTTCACAGTTATTTTGGCCAGAAGTACAGAAACATTTATTTTTTGGTCATTTTTATATCGGCCTGCAATAAAAATCAAGGGCATACTCTTCAGTCATGGCTGAGTGAAGACATTTTGGGAGGCAGCCAAGTTAATGCAGTAAATGTCCTAAAAGCTGTTGCCTTCAGAAATCTAACTTAGTACAAGGATAGAGCTTACTGAAGCTGGAGGAGGGGACAGTTCGCAAAGACTCTGGTGTCCCTCTCAACTATGATTTGAAGTTTTTCTTTGGCAAGAGTGAGCTCTGTGATTGTAGTTATTCTCTGCGGAGATGATCAGGTGGCAGGGCCGGCATTTTGCTATAAAAAGAGCCTGAGAAGTTCTCCCTGAGATCAAGGCCTGTCTCACGCACACCTGGAGGCAGGTCACTGACATACCTGAAAGATCTCGAAGAATTTGTCTTTAAAAGGAGCTGTGACTATACTCAAACGGGCAGGAGTCCCAAGCTGACGCCCCAAAAATGCTAAGCTGGTACATAGCAACCATTTGGAATCATCCAAGTTAAGATCTGGTGCTTTCGCCTAGAAAAGGCAGATTTCAGACAGTGACTTACACAGATAAACCAAACCAAACCCATTGCCGTCCAGTTGATGCCGACTCACAGCGACCATAAAAGACAGAGTAGAACTGCCCCATAGAGTTTCCAAGGCTATAAATCTTTACGGAAGCAGACCGCCACGTCTTTTTCCCGCAGAGCGGCGGGTGGTTTCAAACCACCAACCCTTCTGTTAGCAGCGAAGCGCTTAACCACTGTACCACCAGGGCTCCGCGCTCACACAGACAGATATAAGTTAATTCTTTCCCCGCCAGATAGTCAAAGTGGATATAGTTCCCCCAGGCCATACCAGTCTGGGGAGAGGAAAAAAAGTGTGCAACTGTCTGAAAAATAGCAGAACTATCAAAAGTACGTCATACCGGCAACAGAAATGGAGAAACTTACATTATGGTTCAATTTTGCCTCTCAAAGTGTAAAAATCACAATCTTGAAACCACGGATCTCGGCTATCTTGTTCAGTCTGGATCCCCAGGATTTCCTGGAAACAATACAGGCACAGAGTAGGCGTTAAATAAAATCCTGGCAAAGGAATGAATCAGCACAGCAAAATAAAAACAAAAACTATGAGCGCCATCTTGTGGAAAACCTTTCCATAACGCCATCCAAGATCCCTGGTTAGGAATTAGACACGATGAAGACAGAGATTTCTGTGTAACAAGGGCTGAGGAGCCATGGTTTGTTGGAAGTGGCAGGCTGGGAAACTTGCTTTGGAGCTGTGTTTGCATATAGTACTGATGCTTTTTTTTTTTAACTTCGATTCAGGCAAGGCTGACGGAGATTGTAAACCACCGGTTGCTATCGAGTCGACCGCGACTTATGATGACCCCTTGTGTGTCAGAGTAGAAATGCGCTCCATAGGGTTTTCAATAGCTGATTCTTTGGAAGTAGATCACCAGGCCTTTCTTCCGAGGTGCCTCTGGGTGGGTTGGAACCACCAACCTCTTGGTTAGTAGTCACTGCCAACTGTTTGTGCCACTCAGGGATCTATGGAGATTACACGGGGCTGTAAAAGTTCCCAGAAGCCAGCCTTTGGCACTGCCCTTAAGTATAACTGAGAAGTGTAGATCTCAAACATAGTCTTTGACTAGTCTTCACCAGCAAAAACTGTTGCAATAACATAGCCTTAAATTCTCCCTTTGTGCTTCAAGAAATCCTTGGGGGGCTGGTTTTAAGAGCTCTTTGGACACCTCGTAGCATCCTCTGTCTTTCTCCTAGACTCCTTCCCACACTCACTGAGCCTCCTGCTGTCACCTTGTGACTTTGGTATGGACTTGACCTCTCCTGTTCTTCTCAAACTTTCTCCATACCCAGGGAAGGAGAGGTAGGGACAGAAATAGTCACCTTATCACCTTACTGATGAAGATCAAAGACTACAGCCTTCAGTATGGATTACACCTCAACATAAAGAAAACAAAAATCCTCACAACTGGACCAATAAGCAACATCATGATAGATGGAGAAAATATTGAAGTTGTAAAGGATTTCATTCTACTTGGATCAACATCAACATGCATGAAAACAGCGGTCAGGAAATCAAATGACATATTACACTGGACTGCAGACGACCTCTTTAAAGTGTTAAAAAGCAAAGATGTCACTTTGAGGACTAAGGTACGCCTGACCCAAGCCACGGTCTTTTCAATCACCTCATATGCATGCAAAAGCAGCACAATGAATAAGGAAGACCGAAGAAGAATTGGTGCATATGAATTATGGTATTGGTGAATAATTTTGAATTCTGGATTACTAGAAGAATGAACAAATCAGTCTTGTAGGAAGTACAGCCAGAATGCTCTTAGAAGTGAGAATAGCAAGACTTCATCTCACTTACTTTGGACACGTTATCAGGAGGAACCAATCCCTGGAGAAGGACACAATGCTTGGTAAAGTAGAGGGTCAGCAAAAAAGATACTCAGTAAAATGGATTGACACAGTGGCTGCAACAATGGGCTCAAACATAGCAATGATTCTGAGGATGGCACAGGACCGGGCAGTGTTTCAATACATGAGTCAGAGTCGACTTGATGGCGCCTAACAATAGCAACAGCTTCCACTTGCTTAGCTCCTTGTGGGACCACCAAACAGAGCAGCCTTGGTTCTCTGCATCCCATGCCTCTCCCACTGGGCTCCCCTTTTCAGTCATTCCCCACAAATCTGGCACAGGACACCAAGAGACCATATGAAGAAACCCAATAACACACACTCCTGGTTTGCAAGGTGTACTTGTGATTCTTCAGGTTTTGTGGAACGCTGGCACCTATGCAATTTGGTGAACCCTCTTGGAGAAAAAGAACAGAAAATAATAAATACAAATTTAGGCACAAAAGTGAATATTTATTTAGAATGCAAAAAAATCCCAGAAAATGACTGACACCTCAAAGACTCATGTCCTTTCTTCTTCTTCTTCTTCGTTGTAGTAAAACTATAATTTAAAAAATTGCCATTTCAACATTTTTATGTGTAAAATTCAGTGACATTATGTTCACCCTGTCATGCAATCATCACCACTGTTTCCAATTTTTTTAAATCGCCCTTAATAGAAACTCAGTACCCCTTAAGCAATAACTCCACACTGCCCCCTCCTCAGCCCCTAGTATAATGCTAATAAACTTTTATATCCAGATAAAACTTTTGCCTGTTCTGGATATTTCATATAAGTGGAATCAAACAATATTTGTCCTTTTGTGCTGACTTATTTTACTCAGCATGATGTTTTCAAGGTTTATCCATGTCATAACATGTATAGGATTTCATTTCTCCTTACGGCTGAATATATCCATTTCTTCTGATATCTCTGTGGCAATTGACCAGAAACTCTTGCATAGAAATGCTTCTGGATTGCAGCCCAGACACCTGGCCCCACCTGGGCCACCCTACAATGCCCAGTGAGTCCACTCAGAGTGGCCAGAGCGTGTGAACTTCATAGATTTCCTTCAACCCTTGACCCCAGAGCAAGCTTCATGCACTGGGGCTCTCTGTTCTGTCAGGGATGGATTACCCAATAAGCAAGGTAAGCACAGGCTTAGGGCATCAACAAAACAGGGGCACCAGGTGTCCAAAACAAAGACCCACAGATGCTAAGCAGACAGGACACAAGGAAAAGCAAGTACCACAACTGAAGGGAACTGACAGGGCACTAAATGAAATTGATACCACCTCTAGTGCATGAGAATGTGCGGGCTGAAAATAAAGTTCATGTGGGGTCATGAGGGCGCCCACGTGCAAGGTTGTTTAATCTATGAGGCCCTACTACTTCAACACCTTCATTGACATCTGACTCCTATGGTCCCCTCCCGTGTAATTGAAACTCCTTATCTCAGTGTGTCTCTTGGAAGTATACAATTTCTTTCTAATAAACAAAAGGTGGGGGTGGGCTGTTGACTCTAACTCTTGCAACATTCACCCAGTATGCAACTGGATCCAACATGAGCAGTTACTAGGCAAGGACAGATTATAGTAATAGATAACACGTCTCTGATCCATTTTCAGAGATTTGTCTTATACATCCACATCTGCTTATCCAGCAACTCCAGCCAGGAGGGCCAGCAATGCTATTTGCCATGATACAAACACAAGGGTATGCTCTTGCATGCGCCCTGGTAAACAACCAATGGGAACTCCAGTCCCAGATGACACGCAAAAGCAAGGGAACTTGAATAAGTTGACCACTGCAATGAATTCAGTCAAGTTACTTTTTAACTGTATAGGATTTACATTCAGAGTTATGTCCTAAGTTTTCTAAACAATAATATTTATAACTTTAACTTTAAAATATGTTTGACATACATGAGGATGCAACCTAGCATACATTTAATATAATACTAATATGGGTAATAATTTAATATAACAGTAACACAGCAAATGTCCAAAAATACTGGAAATATTAATATTTATCTAACATGAAAAGTTTTAATTTACGTATCAAATGTTTTCTTTATTGTTTGTTGCATTTGACACAGTGTTGATAATACTCTATGTATGCTAATAAATGAGTTATTAGGCACTTTAAGAGGATGCAAAATTCAACATTTATTGTGAAAAATATATTTCTGTTTTACAACAATGAGTGTGTTTCTAAATTGGTCTTCCAAGAAAGCAACAAAGAATATTTATCAGAACAGTACGTTTATATTTTATCAGAATATTGACATATTTCTTTATAAGGAAATCGAACATTCCTCAAGAAAATAAATCAAATGAATATTTAGATAATAAAAATTTTATATGTATATTTGTATTTTATTTTCTATTTCCCTTCAGACTGACTTTCTTTTAAGAAATTGATTGATATTGTTATGACTTGCAAAATAAACTTGCTCACCAAGAAGTGCTGCTATTATTACATCAATTATGTACATATCTCTGAATATGGGAGTTGAACATTCCACAAAGAAATACAATGTACATTTTATAAATTTTGCACAAAAAGTTGTTCTTAGGTGGCATCAAGTTGGTTCTGACTCATAGGGACCCTATGTACAACAGAAGGAAACACTGCCTGGTCCTGCATCATCCTCATAATCTTTGTCATGCTTGAGCCCATTGTTGCAACCACTGTGTCAATCCACCTCACTGAGAGTCTTCCACTTTTTCGCTGACCCTCTACTTTACCAAGCATGATGTCCTTCTCCAGGGACTGGTCTCTCCTGATAACAAATCCAAAGTATGTGAGACAAAGTCTCACATCCTTGCCTCTAATGAACATTCTGGCTGTACCAAGACAGGTTCGTTCGTTCTTTTGGAAGTCCATGGTATATTCAATGTTCTTCGCCAACGGCATAACTGGAAGGCATCAATTCTTCTTCGGTCTTCCTTATTTATTGTCCAGCTTTCACATGCATAGGAGGTGATTGAAAACACCACAGCTTGGGTCAGGTGCACCTTAGTCCTCAAATGGACTTCTTTGCTTTTCAACACTTTAAAGAGGTCTTTGGCAGCATATTTGCCCAATGCAATGCATCGTTTTTGATTTCTTGACCACTGCTTCCATGAGCATTGATTGTGGATCCAAGTAAAATGAAATCCTTGACAATTTCAATCTTTTCTCTGTCTATCATGATGTTGCTTATTGGTCCAGTTGTGAGGACTTCTGTTTTCTTTATGTTGAGGTGTAATCCATACTGAAGGCTGTAGTCTTCGATCTTCATCAGTAAGTGTTTCAAGTCCTCTTCACTTTCAGCAAGGAAGGTTGTGTCATCTGCATATTGCAGGTTGTTAATGAGTTTTTCTCCAATCCTGATGCCTCATTCTTCTTCATATAGTCTACCTTCTCAGATTACTTGCTCAGCATACAGATTGAATAAGTATGGTGAAAGGATACAACCCTGACGCACACCTTTCCTGACTTTAAACCACGCAGTATCCCCCTTGCTCTGTGCGAACAACTGCCTCTTGGTCTAAGTACAGGTTCCTCATGAGCACAATTAAGTGTTCTGGAATTCTCAGTCTTCAAAATATTATCCATAATTTGTTATGATCCACACAGTTGAATGCCTTTACACAGTCAATAAAACTCAGGTAAACATCTTTCTGGTATTCTCTGCTTTCAGCCATGATCCATCTGACATCAGCAGTGATATCCCTGGATTCTATGTGCTCTACTGAATCCAACTTGAATTCTGGCAGTTGCCTGTCAATGTACTGCTGCAACCACTTTTGAATGATCTTTAGCTAAGTTTTACTGGTGTGTGATATTAATGACATTGTTTGATAATTTCTGCATTCGGCTGGATCACCTTTCTTTGGAATGAGTACATATGTGGATCTCTTCCAGTTGGTTGGCCAGGTAGCTGTCTTCCAAACTTCTTGGCATAGACAAGTGAGTGCTTCCAGTGCTGCATCCATTTGTTGAAACATCTCAATTGGTATTCCGTTAATTCCTGGAGCCTTGTTTTTCACCAGTGCCTTCAGTGTAGCTTGGACCTCTTCCTTCAGTACCATCAGTTCCTGATCATATGCTACCTCCTGAAATGGTTGAATGTCTTCCAGTTATTTTTGGTACAGTGACTCTGTGTGTTCCTTCTATCTTCTTTTGATGCTTCCTGCGTCGTTTAATACTTTCCTTACAGAATCCTTCAGTATCAAATCTTGAGGCTTGAATTTTTTCTTCAGTGCTTTCAGCTTGAGAAATGCCGAGCATGTTCTTCCCTTTTGGTTCTCTAACTCCAGGTCTTTGCACATGTCATTATAATACTTTTCTTTGTCTTCTTGAGCCTCCCTTTGAAATCTTCTGCTCAGTTCTTTTACTTCATCATTTCTTCCTTAGCTACTCCATGTTCAGGAGCAAGTTTCAGAGTCCCTTCTGACGTCATTTTGGCCTTTTCTTTTTTTCCTGTCTTTTTAATGACCTTTTGCTTTCTTCGTGTAAGATGTCCTTGATATCATCCCACAACTCATCCGGTCTTTGGTCACTATTGTTCAATACATCAAATCTATTCTTGAGATGGTATCTAAATTTAGGTGGGATATGCTCAAGGTCATACTTTGGCTCTCATGGACTGGTTCTAATTTTCTTCAACTTCAACTTCAACTTGCATATGAGCAATTGATGGTCTGCACCGCAGTCAGCCCCGGCCTTGTTCTGACTGATGATATTGAGCTTCTCCATCGTCTCTTTCCATGGATGTAGTTGATTTGATTCCTGTGTATTCCTTGTATACAATAACAATTATATTGTCCTTTTCATTTCATACCAAATGGGTATCACCTCACGTTCAGTTCTCTCTGGTCGACCACATAAGAATACGCCAGCGGCAGTATAATCATGTGACTTGTGACATGCCTGGTCCTGTCCTGTGCAAATGAACGAAAACATGTCTTCAGATTGAGTATACGCTTGTATTTGAATCATGCTCTTTGTGATCTCTCTCATTCTTGTCTGGTAACAGCAGTAGTTCAATGAACTGTGAAGATGCAGTATCAAAGGACAGAAAGTGGGTGCACAAGTTTTTAAGTATTATTTGAAGATGAAAAATATTTGTGGAGATCTGTGAAGGGCCTGCCAACAAACCTCATACAACAAATGAATGAAATTATTTCCGACTGCTTTGTAAGTACTATTTCTCTTGACTATATCAGACCTGAAGAACAAAATTACATGTTCCGAATCAACTTTTTTTTACTTATTAATTTTCAAATATAAATTTTTGCATTAACGTCCAAATTTGAATGTAAATTTTATCTTATAAATTTTACTTGTTTTATAATTTTATTTATTTTCAATTATTCAAATTTATTTGCTACAGTAGAACCAAATTTAAAAAGTGAGATAAGTTTACACCCAGGTAAAATGAAATGGCAACAACTAAGTGGAGTGCAAAAACGAAAGCTTGCAGAAGATAAAAAGAAAAACATTTGTGAATATCTAAGGATAATTCCAAAATTAACTTCCTTTTTAAAATGTAATGAATCAGAAGAGACTTCTTCCATTGAACAATCTAGTTTAATGGGTTAAAATCATTGTACTCGTACTGCTAATGCTGAAATTACTAATAGCAATATGAATGTTATGGAATTTGTTCCAAAGTCTGGATCCATTCCTTGCTGTATTGAAAAAATAATAATGGTGTAGAAAGTGAAACTAGTTTAGAATCTGAAATTGTTGCCATCTACAGACTCCATAAATGACAAAAATACAGATCCTACTTTGTGGAATAATTTTTCTTCTAATGATGTAAATTATTGCATCAAAAGAGGGTCAAGTGATTGTCAACATCACAGTGGACCATATGAAAATTTGTGTTGAAACTTTCTGGATGGTAAACAAACAAGGTTCTGTAGCCAGAATATATTTCTATAGTGCAAAGCTAATGATGAAAATTATAAGAGGAAGTGGCTACCGTATTATCCATTAGTTAGCTGTGTATATTGTCTTGTTTGCAAACTATTCAGTCTTAAATCATTTAATTCTCGATTTGCTGTGGATGAATTTAGCAACTGGCACAACTGGAGTATGACTGATAAACATGAAAACAGTTCAATTCACAGAGATTGTATGTTGTCATATTTAAACTGAAGACATGGTTTTGGCTTAACTCACAAACTAGAAACACAAATTAAGAACGTCCGTACTGGAAAGCCGTTTTGCAACGTGTTGTTGCTGTTATTATAACAATCATTAAATGTGGATTGTCTTTTTGAGGGAGAAATGAAGTATTTGGGTCCTCACAAAGTAGAATTTTTTGGGGTTTACTTGAACTTGTTGCTCAGTTGGGTCCATTTTTAGCAGGTCATATCTCAAAATATGGTAACACAGGAAAGGGCAACCCATCATATATGTCTAAAACAATGTGTGAAGAATTAATAAACTTAATAAGTGATAAATTTCGATCAACTATTTTCAGTGAAATAAGTATAGCTTGATATTTTAGCCTGTCTAATGTAGACTCCACTGCTGATCTTTCTCATATAGATCAGGTAAGTATTGTTTTAAGACACATATCTTCAACAGATGGAAAAACTGTCACATTTACTAGTTTAAAAAGTCATATTGGTGAAGAAATTGCAAATCAAGTACTTTATTATTTATGTAAAGTTTGTCAAATTAATTTTCTATGTGCAGAGGCCAGTCCTATAACAATGCTGCCAGTATGTCAGGGCGTTATAAAGACATGCAACAGAAAACATTACAATGTAATGAATACGCCATTTTCATATCATGTGCTGTGCATTCACTTAATCTTGTAGGATATAGTGAAGTAGATTGCTGTCCAGAAGCAGTGGATTTTTTTCCTACTGTTCAGTTACTCTACATATTTTTGCCGCCTCTACTCACGGATGAGCAGTTCTTAAAACATATTTAGGCAATGGTCAAGTGTTAAAATGTCTTTCTAATACACTTTGGGAAGTGCATGCTGTAGCAATGAGTGCAATCCTAGAATCATATAATCAGACTCTAGATGCCTTAGAAAATATTGCTGAAGACCAGACACAAAAAGGTGATACCAAAAGAGAAGCTGAAAATGTCTCCAACAAAATGCAAACACTAGAGTATATATTTATGTTGGTTATGTGGAATAATATATTGCAGCATTTTCATCATATCAATCAAGCTCTCCAAGATTCAGAAATATAGTTGTCCTTTGGTATCCAAGTGGGATTGGTTCCAACACCCCCCGTGGATACCAAAATCAGCAGATGCTCAAGTCTCTTATATAAAATAGTGTAGTATTTGCATATAACCTATGCACATCCTCTCATACACTTTAAATCATCTCTAGATTACTTATAATACCTAAAACAGTGTAAAGGCTATGTAAATAGTTGTTTCATCACAATTGAAGACTTGCTCTGGAAGGTAGCTGTGAGGGTTAAGGTTGTGTGTCAACTTGGCTGGGCCATGATCCTCAGTGATTTGGCAGTTGTGATGTAGTATGGTAGCTTTTTAATGATGTAATCACCTCCACAACGAGATCTGATATAATGTGATCACCTCCATGATGAGATCTGTTGTGAGCAGCCAATCAGTTGCAAGGGAATTTCTTTGGGGGTGTGGCCTGCCTCCGATATAGGTGGCCTTGTCTGGCAAGGCTCACTGGCTTTTGCTCACTTTGGATCCTGCAGCTGGCTCGTGTTCATCTGATCTCTGGTTCTTGGGAAATGGCAGGAGGCTACAGCGGGGGGTGACTACACAGCACTTCATTCACTGAGTTCAGCATAGGGCTCAGTGTGTGGCAAATTCAAATTTTGTTTTTTGGAACTTCCTTTTTTTTTTCAGAATATTTATGATCTACAGTTGGTTGAATCTGTGGATGCGGAACCTGTGGATATGGACGGCAGACTGTAAATTTAAAGACATGCACAGATCTCTACCAGTCATTAATAGGGTATTTACATAATTTAAGAGAAGATTTTGAAAAATTTGAAAACACAACAAAACAAATACTGCCAAATACTGATTATCAAGCAGTTCACCATCACAAAAGCATTAGAAAGAAACAGATAAATGACGGGAGTGCTCCAGAACTATTGAGTGCCAGAGAGCAATTCCATGTAACCACATACTACACCATCACTGACACACTTGAATTTTGCATAAAAAGAGGGGCAAAAGTGAATGAAGTTTTTTCAAATAGATTTTCCTTCTTAAACAATGTGGATATACCTGATGAAGAATGCATGAAGTCATCCAAGAAATTAGTGCAGGCTCATCCCGATAACTTAAATACAAACCTGTACGGAGAAGTATGACAATTTTATTCTTACATGAAAGCTAAGTTTACAGATTCAGGAAAGACAAATTTTACTCATGTAGGCGTGTATGATTCCATAATAGAAGATAAAACACAATGCTTATTTCCCAGTGTTGAAATTGCTCTATGCATATTCCTAACTTTAATGATCACAAACTGTACAACAGAACACTCATTTTTGTCCCTAAAGAGACTCAAAAACCCTCAGCATACAATGATTCAAGAAAGGCTCAATTCATTATCCTTATTATATATGGAAGCAGATATTGACTGGCAGCTGAATTGTGACGAAATCACTGAAGAGTTGGTAAGAGTAAAGAATAGCAAGAAATGTTTTTAATTATAACATGTTAGAAATGAAAGATTTATGTAAAAATAAAATATAGTAATTTGCTGTAATATTTGTTTTCTAATCATTAAATTTTCCTTTGATATCTTTTCATTTGTTCATTTATAATTATAGCATTTATTATGAAACAAGCATCAAAATTGAAGTAAGAGCCATTTAATGCAAAATTGGTGAAAGTCCATTTTTCATTGTGGGAGAGCAACAGAATTTAATATTGATTGTTGAAACAACTAAGTTCACTGACTCATTTTCTTTGTTTTAGAATATGTGGAATTTCTTTTTGTAGAAAATGTGGTATATAGTAAAATCTTAGTACCCCGAATCCACTAAAAATTTTATAATCCAGTTCATCTCAATCCGCTAAAATAGCATATGCCACTTTTGCATTCAATCACTAATATTATAGTCGCATTTGAAAAGAAGTTACATCATGGACTGCTAAGACACACATACTTACACATATGTATATAACACACATATCCGGTTTGATTATATAAGCGGAGGAGGGGGCACCACAGATGATCGGTGTTTAGGGCCCTGACATGCCTTAATCCGGCCCTGCTCTTTGTCCCCTTTAGGGCAGCTCCTTGCACCCCTGGAACAGTTGGTGGTGGTGGTGGTGGGAGTGTTGCTAGCTGCTGATGAGTCAATTCCAACTGATGGCAATCCCATGTGCAGAGAGTAGAACTGCTCTATAGTTTTCAAGGCTGTAATCTTAACAGCAGCAGACCACCAGGCCTGTCTTCCCAGGCCCCTATGGGTGGGTTCAAACCATCAACTTTTTGACTAGTAGTCCCCAGCACTTAATCATTTGTGCCACTCTGCAAGAGTATCCCAAGGTAAAGGGGTTGTCACTCCAGGCTGCTTAGGGATCTTTGTCCTGGGAACCAGGGCAGATAAGCCCACCTCATATAAATACCACCTCAGCCAGACCACACAGCCGCCTCCCAGAGGAGTTAAAGGGTCATCAGCTCTATGTGCCACAGGCCCAGCTCTCCATCTTAGCGGCCATCCATGAGTGTAGCGCTGGGCTCCAGCATTCGGGAAAGCTGACACTGTGTGATTTTGTAATTAGAAAAACAAGGCTATGTAACTATATATTTTTTAAATATAATAAAACTTCAACCAAAGTCTTTCTGCCTTTCTCCTGCCCAGTATAGCCCAGTAGGTGTTCACAGGCCAGGGCTGGCTGGTGCCAGATGTCACCTGGTACTGGCAGTCCTCCGAGGTCTACCGTGCCCATTTAGGTAAACACACTTAAGCTACAATGTCCACCTGCCGCAGGTGGTCATGACCCAAATAATGAAAACTTTTCAGCCAGCCACTGATGTTTGGCCCAAGCCTTTACCTAGCCACGACAGAGGTGGGTCCAGGGACTTAGAACTACCCTCTCCCACCCCTCCCCCCACCCCCGCGTAGATGATCAGCAGGTGGGGGAGGTTGAGGGGGCGCCGTTGCCATGGCAACCAAAAGCTGAAACAAACGCAGAGGTCAAGGAGATTCCCGCTATTCGCGCTGGTGTGGGTGACCTGCGAAGGTGACCCTGACGCGGAGCGCCCCGGCGGGGACTGGGCGCGGTGCCTCGGGCCCTGGCTCCGGTAAGCGCTGCGGACAGGAACTGCGGGTGCTCCTTCTGGGTCGGGCAGGAGGGTGGAGAGAGCGGCGGGAGTCTAGGGAACGAGGAAGCATCAACTGCACCGACCTCTTGGTTTCTTCTCACTGTCTCTGCCCTCCCTCCCCTCCCTGGGCCTTTCTGTTCCTGTTTTGGCCGCCCTTTTGAAGGACTGTGTTTGGTTGTGGCACTTCTACAAATAGAAGGGGACTAAGTCCCTTCCAAGCCCGGGGTGGTGCAGTTAAGATATTCGGCTGCTGACCGGAAGGTTGAAAGTTTGAGTCCATCCAGAGACTGGTGATAAAAGCTTGGTGATCTACTTCCAAAAAATTGGCCACTGAAAACCCTATGGAGCACAGTTCTGCTCTGACATACGTGGGGACGCCATGACTGGGAGTGGACTCTATGGCACCTGGTGGGGTCCCTCCCACTCCAGAGAGCAGAGCCCCTGGCTCAACTTAAAGGAAAGGCCTTGGGTGTGGGCAGTATTACTTCTTCTCTGACAGCCTGACTAGGCCAGTCAACCAGAAAATATTTCCCTGAATCTAATTCCAGCCTTGCCCACAAACCAGCTCCTGTGGTCCAAGGCAAATCCCTCAGTCTCCCCACGTTCTTATTCCACTGTCTAAAATGGGAGGGAAACATCAGTCCCAGCGAGCCTTCCAGGGGGATGGAGAGAAGTGACCTGTGATTGGTGTTTTATCGGTGTTTTGTGCTGATGACAGCTCCAAGCCACCCTCCTTGAAAGTTCAAATCTGAACACATTTAAAATTCTATTTTAAAAAAAAAGGCCTTAGGAAATTATGTGTGAACAGTGCATTTTGTGTTTATACTGCTAAAAACTGCACTGATTGGTCCGAGGGGGTTCAACAAAACTTTTTGACTTCTGTGTTTGCCCCTGGCATTTTTTTGAAGTAGATCCAGATCAGCCCAGGCTTGGCACCAAGGCTTGCCCTGAAGTAGGTCATCAGTTGTCGCCCCTAGGAATGAAAGCAGCTGCCTTCAAGCCAAGAATCTCTCCGGTGACAATTACAGACGTTGTAAACAGTTACTGCAGCTAACAGCAACTAGGATGCCTTGGGAAACCCTTGTGGTGTAGTGGTTAAGAGCTATGGCTGCTAACCAAAAGGTCAGCAGTTTGAATCCACCAGGTGCTCCCTGGAAATCCTATGGGACAATTCTTCTCTTTCCTCTAGGGTTGCTGTGAGTCAGAATCTACTGGACAGCAATGAGTTTGTTTGTTTGTTTGTTTTAAAGAACAACCAGGACTCCCTGGGTGACACAAACAGTTAAGCGCTTGACTACTAGCCAAAAGATTTGCGGTTTAAACCCACCCAGAGATGCCTTGGAATTAAGACCTGGTGATCTGCTTCCAAAAGCTCACAGCCTTGAAAACCCTGTGGAGTGTAGTTCTATTCCGCACACACAGGATCACTATGAGTCAAAACTGACTCAATGGCGACTAATAAAAACATAGACCACCCTAGGATCGTTGACAGAAATGAGACTTTTCCAGTTGCTCTGACTAGGGTTTCCAAGCTGCTGTTGGCAGAATCTCGGTTATATTCAAGGAACTCGTGGCCCACTTCATTCTCTTCCCCAGCTGCCTGCCTCTCTGCTGTGTAATCTCACCTACAACTCCTCTCTTGGCATTTTTCTCATAGCAGGGGGGAAGGTTAAGTTGATGGGAGCCTGAAAAGTTCAAACCAGAAACTTGATTTTGCAGTCAACCTTACGTGCCTTTTCTTTCTATGGATCATTCACGCAGTCAATAAGCTTCTGCTGAAATCCTGCTGTGTGCCAGGCGCTATGCTCCGCTACGTCTTATGGGTGAGGCAGACGTGAAAATACAGGCGCAGAGAGTAGTAAGAGAAGTGCAGTGAGACAGCTGTGGGGAAAAGAGGATGGGATCTCTCTGGAAGAGCCTGCATGACCTCACAGAGGAGGTGACTTTTGAGTTGGGCTTTAAAGAATGAATAAGATTGTTGTTGTCAGGTGCTGTCAAGTTGACTTTGACTCATAGTGACCCCATGTGACAGAGTAGAACTGCCCCCATAGGGTTTTCTTGGCTGTAGTCTTTATGGAAGCAGATTGCCAGGTCTTTCTCATACAGAGCCACTGGGTAGGTTTGAATGGCCAACCTTTTGGTTAGCAGTTGAGCATTTAACAATTTGTGACACCAGGGCTCCTTTTAAAGTAGTTAGGAAGTTCAAAAGCAAGGCTAGGACCCCAAAAGAAATCCCACTCTGTCTGGAAGACTTGGCGGAAATATATATTGTATTCTTCAGAAAATAAAGCAGAACTGTGAATATGTTGGAGTAGAAAATCAGAGGGCTGGGGTCTCCAGAGGAGACTGGGAAACATGGGTTTGGGGACACTCAGGCAGGAGGATTGCTTGGTAGACTGAGCCCTTGGTCTTAGCTCTGAGAGAGGCTTGCAGTGCCCATATGACTAGAACCCATGCATCACTGGAGGGGCAGTGGTGGTTCAGTGGTAGAATTCTTGTCTTACACGCAGAAGACTCGGGTTCAGTTCCCAGCCAATGCACCTCATGTGCAACCACCACCTATCTGTGAAGTGGAGGGTTGCGTGTTGCTATGATACTGAACTGGTTTCAGAGGAGCTTCCAGATTAAGGCAGACTAGGGAAAAAAGCCTGGCGATCTACTTCCAAAACTTAGCCAGTGAAAACCCTACGGATCACAATGGTCCGATCTGCAACCAATCATGGGGATGGTACAGGACCAGGCAGCATTTTGTTCCATCGTGCAGAAGTCACCATGAGTCAGGGTCAGACTCCACAGTAGCAATAACAACAGGAGGCACCGAGGAGAGACTCAGAGACAGCTCCCAGGTGGCACTTGGCACCCTGCCCAGGACCCGCTAATTCCCAGGACTCTGTAGTCTCTCAGCTGAAGGGCTTCTTTCCTTAGGTGGGGCTCACTGCCACAGGGGTATCCCTCTTTGAACAAAGACATGGGCCCAACATGGGATACTGGTACACCAAGGTCAATCAGTTTCTTTCCTGTCCTGCAGAGTTCCTAATGCCTGGAAACGTACAGGCTTTACCACCATCCTGGGCTCTTCGACGTGGGCAAAGAGCCCTCTCGCAGCTCCTCTTCCCTCTCCTCAGTTCTCTCACCTGATCTCTTGGCCTTTCCCAGTCTTGAGGTTCCTAAGGCCTGAATGTTGTCAAGATGTTTTTAAGACTCAATACTAGGGAAGTAGCTCCAGTTCACAAAGCCCAGCATCATATTCTGCCTGGACTCCTGAGGACTCGAGTGTCCACAGTGAGGACGGCCTCTAAGCTTGGAAGAAACCCATGAGCATTCATAACCACAAAGTCCCTTTGCTCTGGGTCTTCCCAGCCTTCCCAATCGCTAACGGGCCTTTCTGATTCTGTCCCTCCCTGATCTCTAACTGAAATCTAGAATGCTCCCTGCTTCTCCAGTCCACCTTGTGAAAACTTAGACGTCCTAGCCAAGGCAGCAGTACTTCCTTCTTTAGGGAGGTCCCAGGGGAGGAGGAAGCCCTCTGATTGGACAGGTAAGAGGGAGGAGAAAAGGCTGCGACCCTGGGGCAGTAATAGCTTAGCCCTTCCATTACAAGCTCCCCTCACCCTCAATTTCTACACAGAATTTCCTTCCCATTTCTGTATGGTGGATACAGCCTGCCTCTGCCCCAGCACAGGAACATCCTACGGATACCTTTTAATGAAGTGGGGACTGCCCATGACCCAGAGTACCTGGGCGGTGCAAGTGGTCATCTAGCTCAGCTGCTAACCGAAGGGTTGGAAGTTCGAGTCCACCCAGAGGTGCCTTGGAAGAAAGGTGTGATGATCTACTTCTGAAAGTGTCTACTCTGACACTCATGAGGTCACTGTGAGTCAGAGTCAACTCAATGACAACTGGCTGGTTGGTTGGTTGCCCATGTCCCTCACAGTTCCCACACTCCAGGACCCAGAGGTAGTGTGGACATGCTCCTAGCTCCATATCACCCTTACAGATAGTTACTCTTCCAGCTCACCTAAAAACTCTCTTCTAAAATACTGTTATTGTTACTTGCCATTGAGTCGATTCTGACTCTATACTGTTATTTATTTTTCTGTCTCCCTTCTTAAACAAGAAACTTATAGCTATACTTATGCAACCTGGTATCCCCACTGCCTGACGCAATGCCTGGCACATAAAAGAGTTTTAATAAATATTTGTGGAAGGAAAGAAGAAAGGGAGGAAGAACACAAAGGAGACTTGAGTCTCCCTTATAATTTTCAGTAGCGTGTTTTATGAGGTTTTGTTTATACCCTGAATGATAGAATCAGGATTCAAAAATATTTGGGGAGCCTGAAAGGGGGAGGCAAAACCAACAAGATGAAATTGAATATCGAGACATAAATACCTGTAACTGGTTCAAAAAATAAACTTAGTTTTGTTGTTCTTATTGTTAGTTGTTGTAGAGTCAATTCTGACTCATGGCAACTTCATGTGTAAAGAGTAGAACTGTTCCATAGGGTTTTCAAGGCTGTGACCTTTCAGGAGCAGATAGCCAGGCCTGTCTTCCTGGGTGCCTTCGGGTGGGCTAGAACCTCCAACGTTTCTAGTCGAGCACTTAACTGTTTGCACCACCGAGGGACTCCAAAACTTAAGTTTAGTACAGAAAACAAGGAAATAACATAAAAGCTATCTGCAAACATGTGCAGGTCAGCGTAGAACAGGTGTCTTGTGGGTAACTCCACAGAGCAGACCTGGGCTGGCTGCTCGAAAGCTCAGGAGAGGCACATTTAGTACCAGAAGTCCATGTAATTTGTAAGGTGCGAAGTAGAGTGCCTGGCACATACAAATGGAGGCTAGGATCTTTGTTGTTACCACTATCACCAGCATCATCAGTGTCATTTATCATGCATTAGAACTGACCGACAGTCACCCTCAGGAGCACTGAGCTCCCATCCCTGGAAATCCCAGGTTATCACCAAGTAGCCACCTGGCTGGGGTGTTAGTCAGCCCAGTTCCTAACCCCTGGCCTCCCCTTCTCCGTAATCCTGTGATTCTAAGAACAACGCCTTGTCTGTCCTGGGTGGTGAAAGCTACAGCTATAAATCCCTGGCTGAACAAACTCTTTTCTATAAACAAGCTTTTGTGTTCCGTATATTTGATGCCGTGTGCCTCATTCAAGCAATCCCTCCAAAGCATCCTTTGATGTGGAGAAATAAAATTGGTTTGTGTGAAAGCTCCTTTAATCTCCTATATATACAAATGGTTTTGGTTTTGTATCTTTAGGGGATATGCCAAACCCCTCAGAATTAATCATATTAAAGAAAGCAATGTTTAATCCCCACTGCTGCTTGCTGGAGATTTTGAATCATTGCACACTTGTTCCTACCACCACTCTATTGTGTGGCCTTCCTGGATAGTGTTGTCCAAAAAAGCACATGAGAAGTGTAGACTAAACGATGATTCCCACTTTTGGTTTAATGATGCAGTTGTGGGAATGTTCCTTTATAAATTGATATCTCAATTTCTTAATTGGTTGAAGGAAAGGAAAAAGAAGGGGGGAGCTTGCTGTTATGAAGAATAACAACTGAAATAGAGAAGTTGCTTCATTAACTACCCAACTCAATATAATTACTTACGATAAACCATCAGGATTGCTAAGAAAAGTAGGATTTATGTAAGGTAACTATCAGTTTGTTGTCTCTTTTCAAAGGATATACGAAACCCTTGTCCTTGATTAAAGTACCTAGTCTGTAATACATATATATATAGAGAGAGAGAACCTGGGTGGTGCAGAACCTTCAGTTAGCACTCCGCTGCTAACCAAAAGGTTGGAGGTTCAAGTTCACCCAGAGACATCTTAGAAGAAAGGCCTGGCAATCTCCTTCTGAAAAAATCAGCCATTGAAAACCCTATGGAGCACAGTTCTACTCTAAAACACATGGGATCACCATGAGTCAGAGTGGACTCAACAGCAACTGGTATTATATATGTATACACACAGACATATATGTATATATACACCCATTGCCATCGATTCCAACTCATAGCGACCGTATAGGACAGAGTAGAACTGCCCCATGGGGTTTCCAAAGAGCAGCTGGTGGATTCGAACTGCCAATCTTTTGGTTAGCAGCTGAACGCTTAGCCACAGTGCCACCAGGGCTCTCTGTCTCTCTCTCTATGTGTGTGTGTGTATGTATGTATGTAATATATATATGTATATATTCATATACACATATACACATACACACAGGTGTCAAAAGGAAATGACTGGCTTCCTCTCTCCCAACACACTTCTGGATCTTCTCCATTAGGAGCTGTCAGTGAATGATCCAACCATGCAATTACATGAGATAATCGCTCATTTATTAATTTCAACAAATATTTAGTGAACTCCTACTATGTACCAAGCACTGTTCTAGATGGTGGGCACACAACGTGAATGAGAGCTAAGTTCCTGTTCTCAAACATACAGATCAATGAACAAGATATGTTCGGAAGTGACAAATGTTATGAAGAAAACAAAACAATGTGATAAGATATATGGTGATTGGGGGTGAGCGAGGGGTGAGAGCGACTTTAGATCAATTGCTCAGGGAAGGCCTCGCTGGGGAGGTGACACTCAGGCTAAAACTTGAGAAGCAGTCAAGCATTTGAAAATCTGGATGGAGAAAATTGATACAATGGGAAGGGCTGATGGAAGAGCCCTGAGGTGGGGACGGGCTTTGTAGCATGATGAGCAGGGGAGAGTGGGCCACAAGGAGGGATCAGAGAGGAGGCCGGGCCAGCAAGGGTGGGCGTCGGAGGTCTTTCAAAGTGAAGTGGACTCATTGGAGGGTCTTAAGCAGGGCAGTAATGTGATCTAATTTATGTTTTGAAAAGATCCCCGCTGAAGAATGAATTATTCACTAGCACATGAGGAGTCAGGAGGCTGTTGTAGAAGATGGTGGATTAGACAAAGGTGATTGTAGTGGTGATGGAGAGAAGAATGGATTCAGGGTATTTGCTGGAACATGGCACCAAGAGAACTTACTGATTGATTAGTGGGTTTAAGAAGATAAATGAGAAAAGAATCAAGGATGACTCCAAGTTTCTTCAGTAAGCAATTTTTCCCCCTTTTGATCAGGATTCTCTTATAGAATCTTTAATCAAAATGTTCAGTAATGGTAGCTGGGCACCATCCAGTCCTTCTGGTCTCATGGCAAAGGAGGCAAGGAGCCACAAATTCCATATCCTCCTCCTATTCCTGACTCTCCTTCTTCCTCTCTTGCTCCAGGCAAATAGAAACCAATTGTTGTGCCTTGGATGGCTGATTGCAGGCTTTTTTAAGAATTCAGAACTATACAACAAACAGCTAGAACAGAAGCACTAAACACATTATTAGGCCACTTAACTGGGATGTCCCATGAAACTATGACTCTAAACCTCCAAACCAAGGAACCAAATCCCATGAGGTGTTTGGTTGTACATAAGCAGCCTCAGCAGCTATTCTTTTTTTTTTTTTTTTTTTTTTGGTCCTTGGTATACATATATCTATCACACAACTTTTGTCAATTCAGCTTTTTACAGGTGTACAACTTATCAACAGTGTCTTGGTTATCTAGTGCTGCTATAACAGAAACATCACAAGAGGGTGGCCTTAACAAACAGGAATTTATTTTCTCACAGTTAGCAAGCTGGAGGTCCGAAATCAGGGTGCTGGCTCTAGGGGAAGGCTTTCTCTCTGTCGGTGCTGGGGGAAGGTCCTTATCTCTTCAGCTTCTATTCCTTGGCTCCTTGGTGATCTTCACATGGTGCAGCATCTATCTTCCTCCATCTCTTTTTGCTCAATTGCCTGTTTAATCCCTGTTAGATCTCAAAAGAGATTGACCTAAGACACACCCTACACTAATACTGTCTCATTACTATAACAAAGAAAATCCATTCCCAAATGGGATTATAATCACAGGTATAGGGGCTAGGATTTACAACACATTTTGCGGGGGACACAATTCACTCCATAACAGACAGCAATTACATTAATCAGCTGTGCAACCCTACCCCGAATCAGTGTGATTTTCCATCACTGTACAGGGAAACTCAGTACTCCATAAGTAATACTTCCCTTTCCCCCTAGGGGGCTCATCTTCCAGCACTACATGGGACAATATTCTATTGTGATCTATAGGGTTTTCACTGGCTAATTTTCAAAAGTAGATTTCTAGGCTTTTCTTCCGAGTCTTAGTAGGGAAGCTCTGCTGAAACTTGCCCACTACGGGTGACCTGCCAGTATTTGAAATACTGGTGGCATAGCTTCCAGCATCATAGCAACATGCAAGCCACCACAGCACAACAAACTGACAGACAGATGGTGGCTATCCAATATTAATATGGAAAAAATATCCATTATCCGGTATTCTTAGGGAATGAAAGCATTCTCTAGCTAATTTTCTAGAGAACTAAGAACTAAACGGAAAATGTTTTGTGTGTGTGTGTGTTTTGTTTTGTTTTTTTCAGATGTATTGTTGAAAAATCTCTTGGATTGGACACTGTTCACTCCCTGACATTCTAAGTACTAAGCCATGAGTATAACTGGATGTAGCTGCTACCTTGTTCCAGGTCTTGAAGGCAGCAGTCTTATTGCCCTTCTTGATAGCCACACTGTGTTCCCAGAAACAGCAATGTAGAAGTGGCTCTTCACGAAGCACATTTTATCTTTCCTGTAGAAACAGCTTTTAAATGCGTTGCATTTCCAGTCACAACCACAGCATTAGAGAAATTAACTTCTGGTGCATGCTTTGACACGGATGAACCTTGAAAGCATTATGCCGAGTGAAATAAACCCGACACAAAAGGGCAAACATTGCATGATCCCACTTAGATGAAACATCTATAATAGGCAAATGCATAGGGACAGAAAGTAGATTAGTGGTTACCAGGAGCTGGGTAGAGGGGGTAATGGGAATTTCTATTTTGGGTGATGAAAGTGTTTTAGGAACAAATAGTGGTGATAGTTGCACAACATTGTGAGTGTGATTAATGCCAGAATTTATACACTTGAAAGTGGTTAAATGGCAAATTTTATGTTGTATATGTTATTGTTGTTAGGTGCTGTCGAGTCGGTTCTGACTCGTAGCGACCTTATGCACAACAGAACAAAACACTGCCCGGCACTGCGCCGTCCTCACAATCGTTGCTATGCTTGAACCTGTTGTTGCAGCCACTGCATCAGTCCATCTCTTTGGATCTTGAAGGACATCATGCTTGGAAAAGTAGAGGGTCAGCAAAAAAGAAAACCCTCAATGAGATGGATGATGAATATATGTTACCACAATAAAAAATAAAGTTAAAAAAAAAAAGAACACAACATTAGATATATTCTAGATGTGACCCCCCCCCCCCCGCCATGGGGTATCAAAAGAAATGTACATACAGGTTTAAAATCTTTTATCTGCAAATTCTAAAATTCAAAAAGTTCTGAAAACTGAAAGTCTTCTCGGTAAGTGTTGTGGCAAATTCAAAACCAAAAAAAAACAAAAGCCATCTAGTCGATCCCCTCTGTGTGTCAGAGTGGAACTGTGCTCTGTAGGGTTTTCAAGGCTGTAATCTTTTGTAAGCAGATCAACAGGCCGGTCTTTCAAGGCGCCCCTGGGTAGGTTCAAAGCACCAACCTGTCAGTTAGTAGTCCCTGCCACCCAAGAAGTCCCTGTGGCAAACATCTGGCTGCAAAACTGGCCTGACTGGATTCAATTGGAAACGAAACCCAACCTAAACTGACATGAGACTATTTTAAGTTTTTCTTTGTCTGATTTATTATAGAAATTTGCATGCTTTGCTGCAGAAATAGTAATAAGACTCACTATGGGGTGCTGCCCCAGGCCCCTCGAGGGTTGTTATATATCTACAATATATCCACCATTAGGCCAATCTAAATCAGAAAAATTCCACAACACTTCTGGCCCCGAGGGTTTTGAGTAAGTGCTAGTCTCAGAAACATAGTTCAGGAAGGAACTGAGAAAGCTTCCAGGTCAATCCATTAATGTTATAAATTAGAAAAGAAGCCTAGAGATACGGCAGGGTGAGGTGCAGGGAACGAGTTCAAAATCACATTATTATTTTGGAGCTCAGCACAAACAGTATTATTTTGCCTGCCCACACGCCCTGTAAGATGGCCTCTACATGCTTATCAGCACTGAGAGCAGTGTTAGCGTAGACAGGGCACAGCCAAAACAATGTTTCTACTGACATCATAAGTTGAGGTATCTGAAAATGAATGTTTTGTTATGTATTTTTCTACCATAGTAAAAAAAAGGGGGAGAGGGGGGAGGGTGAAGAAATCATGGAAGATAGTTGAGGTTTCTCAATAAAATAAATGAAAATAAAAATTTGGCTACGATGTGAAGAACAGACTTGTGAGGAAGCGTCTGTTGAACAGTTTCCAACAATTCTGCCTTCTTTCTGATCGTTTTGAAAATTTGAGGGAGATTAACTGAAAGGCTGTCTAGCTGACTCTTGAAAATTCTTTCTGTAAACTTTTAACTGACGGTATCTTTTTGTCTGAATGACTTTCCTTTTAGCAAGTAGGAATTCTATTATTTCTTTGTTCTTTTCAAAGAATTTGCCGTTAAAGCCTCTAGATAATTGAAGGAATCCCTAAGAGCGTGAATTCTAAAGACTTGCTCATCTCCGCTTTGGCAGTGTGGTTAAACTTTGGAATTGGACAGACGTAGGAGCCCTGGTGGTGCAGTGGTTAAGAGCTCAGGCTGCTAACCAAAAGATCGGCCATTTGAATCCACCAGGTGCTCCTTGGAAACCCTATGGGGCAGTTCTACTCTGTCCTATAGGGTTGCTATGAGTTGGAATCCACTTGACAGCAGTGGGTTTGGTTTTTTAGCAGTATGGAATCCCAGAGATGTTGTTTAGTAGCTGTGGCCTAAAGCCACTGAGGTGAATCCTGGTTTTCTGAACTGAAAAATAGGATAATAATACTTCAACAGGTTGTGAATCTTTAAATGTAAAACATCTTGTTCTGTTCTAGGCACATAATAAGTGCTCAATAAATGATGTTGTTGTTGGGTGCTGTGGAGTCAATTCCATCTCATAGTGACCCCATGTAACAGAGCAGACTGCCTCATAGAGCTTCCTAGGCTGTAATCTCTTGGGGAGCAGATTGCCAGGTCTTTCTTCTGTGGAGGCGCTGGGTGGGTTCGAACCGCCAAGCTTTCAGTTAGTAGCCAAGTACTTAACATTGAGCTCCCAGGGCTCTTATAACCCTCAGTGAGATGGACTGACACAGTAGACACAACAATGGGCTCAAACATATCAAAGATCATGAAGATGGCAAAGGACCGGGCAAAACTTCATTCTATTGTACATAAGGTCACCATGAGTCAGACTCGACTCGACGTCAGCTAACAACATTATGAGCTAGGAACAGTTCTAGGCACTTGGGTTATATCAGTGAACAAAACAAAGAACTCTGTCCATTGGGAACTTACAGTCTAGTGAGAGGAGACAGACAATAGGTATGATAAATGAATAAAGTACTTACTATGTTAGAGGGTGATAAATGCTCTGGATAAAAAGGAGGAAGTTGTAATGAGAAGGAGATGAGGGAGTGAGCCAGCCAGACATCTGGGGGACAGGCCTAGGGGACAGGTAGAGCCAAGGCCCCACCTGAGGTGAGAGCATACCTGGCATGTGTGAGGAACAACAAGGAGACCAGAGTGGCTGGAGCTGAGTGAGGGAGGGAGGAATATAGGCAGAGTGGGAGAGGTGATGGGGGCCAGATCAGGGAGGACCTCGGAGGCTCTGAAAGAGCTTTGTCTTTACATCTGAGAGAGAGAGGAGTCAGTTGCAGGGTTTGGCTATGATGTGAAGAATAGACCTGTTATCTAGTGCTGCTGTAACAGAAATACCACAAGTGGATGGCTTTAACAAACAGAAATTCATTTTCTCACAGTTTGTTGTTGTTCCAACTCATAGCAACTCTATATACAACAGAACAAAAAAAAGTTGTACCCTTTTCACGAAGCGTATGCACATAATCAGTAGATATGCTTGGCAAAGCACACAGCACATTGTTAACACTTTACTCATTCATTTATTCATTCAGCAGATATTGCTGGCTGCCTACTAGGTGCCAAGCACTATGCTGCCAGTACCAGTTGCCTTTTAGTCGATTCCAGCTCATGGCAACCCCATGCGTGTGAGAGTAGAACTGTGCTCCATAGGGTAAGGTTTTAAATGCCTGATTTTTTGGAAGCAGATCACTGGGCTTTTCCTTATTCTGAGTGGACTCAAACCTCTAACCTTTCAGTTAGCAGCTGAGCTCGATAACTGCACCATCCACAGAGTCCAAGCACCATGGTAGGTGTGGGTAGGATTTCAGTGGTAAACTGTGCACAGTACCTGCCCCACCAAAGGAATAGCCTCAACCAAAGACCGCCCACATGTCTACAGGAGCAAGAACAGAAAACCAATGCACAAGTCAGCAAGGTTTGAGAAAAATCAGATCTCTTAGTGCATCTTTTGTTTTCCCACTTTTAATAGAGACATAGGTACAGAGAACTATTGGTCTACTAAAATAAAAGCTGGACAAGTGGAATGATAAGTCTGCCTGAAAGTGGAGCAGCCACAGGCAGTGGTGGAGACAGAGGCAGAATGGAGAGCCCACATCCCATCTGAAGAAGACGTCCTCTCCTCAGCACCACTGTTCCATGTGGGAAAGCCAGCCTGGCATGGTCCAAGATTCCTATTTCCAAGAGATGCCAGTCTCTTGAATTTTATATGAATTCTTCCCATTTTAAATATTTGCTCTATTTTTTAAAAAACATTACTTAAGCTGCATAAAATGTCTACCAACCTGATTTGACTTGAGGCAACCATTTTGTGAACCTAGTCTAGAGATTGAGGAGCTATAATCAGGTGACTACAATCAACTACAATAAAGTTGATGTTTCCTGTTGTGACTGCAGAAATTAACATGCAATCAGTCAAAAACCACCATTGAAATGATTCAAGATCAAAATCTCAAGTCAAAGCCAGCATGTTTGCCTCAGACTTGCCTCAGACATCCAGCTGCCATTACTGTTTCCGCCGGTAGGCTTTTCTCCTAGACATCTGGGAGAATTAAAGGGAGGGTATCTAGAGTACAGTTTTTGTTCTTATCTTTGAAATGAGAATGCAGCCGAGTGGACTTTTTTTTACAAAGACTGATGAGAAAATGGAAAGAAAACACTCTTAACCCTGAATGACAGCATGCTGTTGATAAATACTTTCTGGGCGGTCCAGGGGACCAGTTGACTTTAATCTTGTATCTTAAGCAGCTAAAAATTATGGAAGGCAGGAGATTCTTGAAGTGTAAACACGCCTTTGATGGAGTGGTTGGGGCCTACCTGTGCTCCTCCAGCATCCCTGTGCAGGCTGGAAGGACTACTCTCCACTGACTCTCCCCATCATTGGCCCCTCTCTTCTTCCTCTGGCTTATGGGAAATGCAACAGGAGCAAGTGAAACTTAGAAGTAGACAGCAATAGTAGGTGGTATGTTTAAGTTTAGTGTCAGAATAAAGCTGGAGGGGCTTTATCAACATGTCAGTAGACTTAAATATGTTGTTGTTATTAGTCACCATGGAGTTGACTCTAACTCATGGCAACCCCAGGTACAATAGAAGGAAATGATGCCGAGTCCTCTGCCATCTTCAAGATCATTGGCATGCTTGGGACCATTGTTGCAGTCGTTGTGTATTCTGAGTGCCTTTCAACCTAGGAGCTCATCTTCCAGCACTATATCGGACAATATTCTGTTGTGATCCATAGAATTTTCATTGGCTAATTTTCACAAGTAGTTCACCAGGCCTTTCTTAGTCTGGAAGCTTTGCTGAAACCTGTCCACCATGGATGATCCTGCTGGTATTTGAAATCCCAGTGGCATAGCTTCCAGCATCATAGCAACAAGCAAGCCATCACAGTACAACAAACTAACTTAAATATATAGATAGGGTGGTGGGACTTAGACACAGATAGTCCCAGAGCATCCTCATAACTCATCCTTTGCCCCAAAGGCAGTAACGTCCACCCACATCTCATGTATTATTTATAATGTGCCTCCTCTAAAAAGCATTTGAGGCGGCCTCCATTAAAAGGTATTTGTGTACAACAGAGCCATAAAATAATGGATAAGAGAGCAAGTTAACTACAGGCAAAGCTCCTAGCCTCTGCTATTTCTAACTGACCAGTACATGGCAATAAGAATCTTCTTGTGCCAGAGCTGCTGTAATCATCCCTTCCCCAGTCTCCACCCAACTCAGAACGCCTAACAATGGGTTTTGTAGCTCTCCACCAGCTGCCTCCCCTTTTACTTCACTATCCTTGTCACCTCTCTGCTGTGCCAGTTTTCCCTGTCCCAGACAGGTTTGTTTACACACAAATACACATACACACCACCACCCTTCTAAACCATCAAGCTACCCCATAACCCCTTCTCCTTCTCTTCACCAAATCTTACAATCAGTGCTTTCCCAGATCTACATCTTGGGAAGCTGCCTGTGGTAGGGTGGGTTCTCTGGAAATAGACTCTAAGATGCAAACTGTTGAGATGCAAAAGATTCATTAAGGATTGACACCTGTGAAAGGAAGGGGGCAGAAGCAGGATTGGGCAGGGGGAACTGTTACTGTGAAGTAGGCTGACAAGCTTTGGCCGATCTGGTGGAGAGCTCTGAAGCGAATATCGTCTGTCAGAGGTGTCCCGTCTAGGGCCTAGATGGCTTGGCTTTTATATCCCCACCTTGAGTAGTCACCAGTTGTGGACGGCCCAAGAAGGGCATGGCTTCTGGGAGGCAGCTCTCTGCAGCTGAGACAGACCCTGTAGGGGCTGACAGCTGGAGCTGTCTGCTGACCACACTCCCTGCAGCTGGGCAGCAAGTCTTTTGAAAAGGAGTCTGGGAAATGCATCTCTATGTTCACCACACTGCCCCCAAACTAATCTTGTTGGAACCCAATAATGCAAGGGCTCCGGCAACCTGTGGGGGACAAATGTGCCCGTTTGCCTGTGATGAATGTCCTCATCTCCTGCCGTCATGCTTACACATATGCCAGGAGGTAATCCTAGTCATCTGGTCTGGCTGCTTCCCTGAAACAGAGCTTCCTGATCATACAGCTAGGAAAAATGTGAGGTAGACCAAAAGATTTATCTCCTAAGGCCACAGAGCCAACAGGAGGATTCTGGGCCAGCTGCCTCCACAATAAGGAACTTCTTCAACTTAACCCAGGGTGCAGGGTTCATATTCTCATTTTAAAAATTTGAGAAGCACGACTCTAGAGCTACCTACTATTGGCCCTTCATTCATCCACTGAACAAATATTTATTGAACATCTATTATGCACCAGGAGTCCCTGGATGGCAAAAACAATTAAGCACTTGACTGCTGATCTAATGATTGGCAGTTTAAACCCACCAAGAGGCACCTCAGAAGAAAGGCTTGGCAATCTGCTTCCAAAAGGTCACAGCCTTGAAAACCCTATGAAATGCAGTTCTCCTCTGCACACATCAGATCCCCATTAGCCCGAATCAACTTGATGGCAACTGGTATTATGCACCAGGCACCAGGCTAACCACTGGAGACAGAGTGGGGAACATGTCAACAAGGTTACAGTCATTGAGGCATTTAAGATCTAGTGGAAGAGGCAGATTGAACAAATAAACACAGAAATAGATATGTAATTAGAAATGTGATATGTGCTATAGATCTACTTTAGATCAGGTAGATAGACCAGGATTGAGGAACTAAAGGAGACCATGTTGGGTGGGAGAGTAGTAAGAGAGAATGTCAGACATGGAAGACATGGCATGGGGTTTATATTTTACTCTAAGCACAATGGAAAGCCACTGGGGAACAGTTAAGCAAGAGACATCGTGATCTCATCTAGATTTTTATAAGCACAATCTGGTGGCTTCGTGGAGAACAACTAGCAGGGAGGAGCAGTAGTTGTAGGAAGGCCAGTTGTGGTTTACCCCAGGGTAGCAGCAGTCAAGATGGAGAGAAGTGGAAAGATTTGAAATCTATTTTTTAAAAAGAAGCAACCCTCTCTACCCTCAAAGAGTTCATAGTCTATGAGAAATACAGATATGCAAACAAACTATCTGGGTTCTCTAGAGAAGCAAAGCCAGTGCAATGTACAAATTATACAAAAAAGCCAAATCAGTTGTTGTCAAGTCGATTCTGACTCATAGTTACCACATAGGACAGATTAGAACCACCCCATAGAGTTTCCAAGGAGTGGCTGGTGGATTCAAACTGCTGACCTTTTGATTAGCAGCTGATCTCTCAACTACTACCCACCAGAATTCCTGTAAATATATAGAGAGATTTATATCAAGAAAATGGGTGATGCAGTTGTAGAGGCTGGAAAGTCCCAAGTCTGCAGGTGAGGCTGGAGGCTTCTCCTGACTCACATAGCTGCAGGGGCTGGGAAATCCAAGATCAGAAGGTCAGACAGCAGACCTCTGCCTCACAGGCTACAGAGGCCGTCAAATCCTGAGATCAGCAGGTAAGACAGCAGGTAAGCTGCTAGCTCAATTCCCAAGAACCAGAGGTCAGATGAACAGGAGCCAGCTTCAGGATCCACAGTGAGTAAAAGCCAGAGAGCCTTGCCAGAAAGTCCACCTATATCTGATGCAGGCCACACCCCCCAAGGAAACTTCCTTTCAACTGATTGGCTGCTCACAACAAATCTCATCATGGAGGTGATCACATTATATCATATCTCATTATGGAGGTGATTACATTATTAAATAGCTGCCAAACTACATCATAACTGCTAAACCACTGAAAATCATGGCCCAGCCACACAACCTTGACACACAACCTTAACCATCACAGCCCACCTCTTGTCAATTTGGCACCCCTGTGTATCTCTAAATAAAGACCATGTAAAGTCATACAAGCACCTAACATGATACAACTAACACAAGTATAAACAAAAATGCACTAGGCCAGTTTACATCTTATATGTTATAAGTGAAGAAAACAAAAATAGTTGATGCACACATACAAGGAATAAATATTAATAACAATTACAGTCCTCATTTCTGCAACTCGTCACGTGATTGTAGCTGGTATTTAGAACTACCTTCTTCCACTACCCATTCCATATTCCCTTTACCTTCAGCAAGCACCTCAGCTGCTCTTGGTTCTTTGCCTGGTGGGGTGACCCAAAACCTCATTCATTAGTAGTCATGTTTGTGTTGGGTTGCTGTAGTTTTCCATTGACTTTAATCACAGAGCATGGTAGTACTAAGAGACATCCTAAGGGATCTCCTGTATTCCAGACATACTCTTCTTTACCTCCATAATGTAATATCAATCCGATTTCCTCTTGGTAATCAGGAACAACACCAGCCAATACAGTAACTCCCTTCTTTGCCTGTTGATCCAGAAGCATGAGGAGCCCAAAGTGGCCAGGTGACATTCTTAACTTCCAGTTTCAATAGAATCAGTTTTGTGTCTCCTGGTGGGAGTATTCCTTCCTTTGGAACTAAGACTTCTAGCCCCACAGAGCACAGGTTCATGGGGACAAGAAGCAAAAAATTTGCAAGTGGGTCACTAGGGGTAATAGTGAATAGTGCCACTCCCATTTCCACCCCTTGATTCCTGGACCCATGAATCCCAGCTATGGGAGAAACAGCAACATATATTGGACTCTGGTTTAGAGCATCTACAGCCTCCTGGAGAACATTGTCCCAACCCTGCAAGGTATTGCCACCTAGCTGGCACCATAATTATGTCTTTAGAAGGCCATTCCATCATTCTATCAAGCCAGCTGCTTCAAGATGATGAGGAACATGGTAAGACTAGTGAATTGCGTGAACATGGGCCCATTTTTGCACTTCATTTGCTGTGAAGTGAGTCCCTTGATCCAAAGCAATGCTGTGTGGGATACTATGACGGCAGATAAGGCATTCTGTAAGTCCATGAATGATAGTTTTGGCAGAAGCATTGTGTGCAGGGAAGGCAAACCCATATCCAGAGTAAGAGTCTACTCCAATAAGAAAAAACCCTGCCCTTTCCATGATGGAAGCAATCCAATGTAATCAACCTGCCACCAACTTGCTAGCTGATCACCTCGAGGAATGGTACCATAGTGGGGACTCAGTGTTGGTCTCTGCTGCTGCCAGACTGGGCACTCTGCAGAGGCTGTAGCCAAGTTGGCCTTGGTGAGTGGAAGTCCATGTTGCTGAGACCATGCATAACCTCCATTCCTGCCACCATGGCCACTTTATTCATAAGCCTATTGGGCAATGACAGGAGTGGCTGAGGAAAGAGGCTGACTACTTTACACAGAACATGTCATTATAACTTGCTAAAATCCTCCACTGCTGAGGTCACTCTTTGGTGAGAATTCATATGAGACAGAAATATCTTCACTTTTTTGGCCCATTCAGAGAGGTCTATCCACATACCTCTTCCCCATACTGCCTTGTCTCCAATTTTCTAATCATGTTCCTTCCATTCCCTGACCATTCAGCCAAACCATTGGCCACAGCCTGTGACTCAGTATACAATCGCACATCCGGCCCTTTCTTCTTCCAAACAAAGGAACAACGAGGTGCACTGCTCCAAGTTCTGCCGATTGGGAAGGTTTCCCTTCATCACTGTTTTTCAGGGAGGTCCCAGAAAGGGGCTGTGGTGCTGCCGCTGCCCACTTTCAAGTGGTGCCTACATATCGCACAGAACCATCCGTACGCCAGGCACAAGTTTTCTCTTCCTTAGTTAGCTGATCATGAGGCCCTAGGTGTAGACAGGGAGAGGGCAGATAATGTGACAGGAGTGGAGACCATGGGCATTTAGGCCGCTTCCTCATGCAACTTACTTGTGCCTTCAGGTCCTTCTTGGGCCCGATCTCATATATACCATTTCCATTTAATGATGGAGTGCTGCTGTGCACATCTGACTTTATGACTCTGTGGGTCAGACAATACCCAGTTCATGATGGGTAGCTCAGGCCACATGGTGGCTTGATGGCCCATGGTTAAGTTTTCAGTCTCTACTAAGGCCCAGTAAAAAGCCAAAAGCTATTTCTCAAAAGGAGAGTAGTTATCTGGAGAGGATGGCAGGTCTTTGCTCCAAAATCCTAAGGGTCTGCATGGTGATTCACGAATAGGGGCCTGCCAGAAGCTCCCAAGAGCATCTCCATCTGCCACTGACACCTGGAGCACCATTGGATCAGCCAGATCATATGGCCCACGTGGCAGAGCAGCTTGCATGGCAGCCTTCTCTTGGTCTGGTCCTCACTCAAAACTAGCAGCTTTTTTGTTACTTGATAAATAGGCCAAAGTGACACACCCAAATGAGGAATATGTTGTCTCCAAAATCCAAAAAGGCCTACAAGGCATTGTGCCTCCTTTTTAGTTGTAGGAACAGCCAGATGCAATAACTTACCCTTCACTTTAGAAGGAATATCTCGACATGCACCACACGACTGGACCCCTAGAAATTTCACTGAGGTAGAGATACCTGAATTTTTGTCAGATTAATTTCCCACCCTCTAGCATGTAAATGTTTTACCAATAAGTCTATAGTCATTGACACTTCTTCCTTTATAGGTCCAATCAGCATAATGTCATCAATGTAATGGACCAGTGTGATGTCTAGTGGAAGGGAAAGGTGATCAAGGTCCTTGCGGACTAAGTTATGACATAGAGCTGGAGACTTGTTATACCCCTGAGGTAGGACAGTAAAGATGTATCGCTGACCTTGCTAGGTGAAGGCAAACTTCTTCTGGTGGTCCTTCAAAATTGGTATGGAGAAAAAGGCATTAGCCAGATCAATAGCTGCATACTAGGTACCAGGAGATGTATTAATTTGCTCAAGCAATGAAATTACATCTAGAACAGCAGCTGCAATTGGAGTCACCACCTGGTTAAGTTTTTGATAATCCATTTTTATTCCCCAAGATCTATCTGTTTTTTGCACAGGTCATATAGGTGAGTTGAATGAGGACATGGTGGGAATCACTACCCCTGCATCCTTCAAGTCCTTAATGGTGGCAGTAATCTCTGCAATCCCTCCAGAAATGCAGCATTGCTTTTGGTTTTCTATTTTCCTAGGTAGGAGTAGTTCTAATGGCTTCCATTTGGCTTTTCCTACCATAATAGCCCTTCTTCACTTGTCAGGGATCAAATGTGGGAGTTCTTCCAGTTGTTGAGTATATCTATTCTGATCATGCATTCTGGAACTGGGAAATCACTGCAGGATAAGTTCGAGGACCCACTGGACCCACTGTGTGCTGAACCTCAGCTAAGACTCCGTTAATAACCTGACCTCCATACGCTCCCACTCTGACTGGTGGGTCACGGTGATGTCTTGGATCTCCTGGAATTAGTGTCAGTTTAGAGCCAGTATCCAGTAATCCCCAAAAAGTCTGATTATTTCCTTTTCTCCAATGAACAGTCACTCTCATAAAATGTCATAGATTCCTTTAGGGAAGACTGGGAGAAAGATTAGCAGTATACATTTTTGGCAGTGTGGTAGGGTCCTTCCTCAAGGGGACCCAGTCTCCCCTTCATTCAAGGAGTTGTGGGTCTGTAAACTGGCTCATGTCTGGGATTTGATTGAGAGGCTGCGACTATCTATTCTGGTGATACAAGTTAGACTGCCATTAACTTGACCTAGAATTCTTTCATTTGTACAGATCAAGTAAATAGTAGATTTCCCATCTATTTCACTCCTAGGGACACCATGACTAAGTAGCCATTAGTCCATATGAGTCAGACTATTCTGATTACTGCTTTGACTCTGCTGTCCATTATGGTAACCACACCCACCTTGTCTTTGTTGATTGAGTGCCATAACTTGGCCCCTACCACCATGGGGTCAAATCAGCCCCATTGTAGTTAGGTGTGTTAATTTAGGACAGTTCCCACTGTCAAATCTGACTTACATAAAATAGCAATCACAGCAGTCTTCAAGGATACTGGGGCTCCCTTCACAAATTTGTTCCTCACCTTTGTGGTAAAAGGTGTGTCCTCTGAGCACTCCGTGCGTGAGTCTGTGGGTCTGACCTGATAAATCCACTCTAACATGCCAATTTCCCTAAGGTTTTGGATTCCTTATTCTACTGTATACTAAGGCAGGCCTGGCACTTTAACTTGATTTAGTATGGATTACAACATAATCCATGCTTTAGCAACCCAACCAAAAAAACTATTAGTTCATTTCCTAACCTCTTAAGCTGAAACATTGAGCGAAGAATCTGTGCTTAGTGGGCCCATATCAATAAACTCAGACTGATCCCACTTTATGTTCCTTGCACCATTATACCACACCCTTAATAGCCATTCCCACACATATTCTCCAGCTTTCTGTTTGTACATATTAGAAAACTCAAGCAGTTCTTTTGGAGTATAGTGTACCTCCTCTTGGGTCATGCTTTGTACTTCACTTTTTGGGTCTCTCTGGGACTTAAGTCTCATTATAAGTTTAGAAGCAAAAATGGGTGGTGAGCATGTGTTCTTAGAACATTCAGCAATGTCTTGTAAGGGATCTGCCTCAGACAATGCCCTAGGCAATGATTCAGACACCTCCCCAGAGGCTGACTCAGACAAAGGCTCTTCAGACACAGCTGGGTTAATCTCATGAGATGGGGGTGGAGGGAGTAATGGTTTTACTGGAGAGGGTGGCTTAGCAGACAAAGATAATCTCTTCAGATGGGAGTAAGAGGGCTGGTTCTGTTGGCAGGAGTGATTCAATGGAATTGAGGGTCTCAGTGTCCCCAGCTTCCTGATTATCTGCCCCTTTTGTCCCCATCCCAAGTTTCAGGATCCCATTTCTTACCAATCAATGCCCTCACTTTAACTTCAGACACCATTTGAGGCTGGGAATTCAATTGGTGTTGTAATTTAGCCACTCTTACCATAAGACTCTGGGTTTGGTTTGGTTTTTGGCAATATCAGCTCTGCTGCCGCAAGAATAAAGTTTTTTCTCAAGGCACAAGTGGAAACTTTGAGGTCATTTATGCAGTGCTTGAGCTGTGACTCTGAAGCCCTGAGCTCATCTCTTTCTTTCACCACTTTGTTTAGCAAAAGTAGGACCAACCAACCAGCTTTCTTATACTTCTCATTCCGAAAAAATTGTAGAAAGGTGTCAAACATATGATCACCCAGAGCCTTGCCTCTCACCAATATCTGATCTATTGGTGGTAATATTTTGTGTATTTCTATTGTCACCTCACACCATGGATTAGCAGTGCCCTCTTTACTACTGGAAGCAGAGTCATCAACATCTTTAAGACTAACCAGACTTGAGAACCAATTTTGAAAACTCATCCTTACAATTTTGTTTCTCTAGAACCACTCTCAGTACCAAATGTCTTAGACTGGGTTCTCTAGAGACGCAAAACCAGTGCAGCATATAAATATATAGAGAGAATTATATCAAGGAATTGGCTCATGCGTCTGTAGAGGCTGGAAAGTCCCAAGTCCATGGGTCAGGCTGGAGGCTTTTCCTGATTCATGTAGCTGCAGGGGCTGGTGAATCCATGATCAAAAGGTCAGAGAGCTGGCCTCTGGCTCACAGGCTGTGGAGGCCAACCAATCCCAAGATCAGCAGGTAAGACGGTAGGTAAGCTGCTAGCTCAAGTCCCAAGATCTTGAGGTCAGATGGACAGGAGCCAGCTGTAGGATCCAGAGCAAGCAAAAGCCAGAGAGCCTTGCCAGAAAGTCCACCTACATTAGATGCAGGCCACACCCCCAAGGAGACTCCCTTTCAACTGACTGGCTGCTCACAACAGATCTGATCATGGAGGTGATCACATTATATTAAATCTCATTATGGAGGTGATTACATCATTAAATAGCTACCAAACTACGTCATACCTGCCAAACCACTGAAAATCATGGCACAGCCAAGTGACACACAACCTTAACCATCTCATAATAGAAAATAGTTTTAAAATTTATATGAAATATAGAGATGGAGCATAGGATGGAGCATGGAGGAGTTCCTGGAGGAATCCAGGATACTCACAGTAGTGTTGAAGCTGGGGATTAAAATATAAGTAAGATTTTGCCAAGTGAACTAACGGTGGGTTATGCCTCTGGGGAGGTGGCAGCATGTGTGTGGCTGCCATGAGAATGTGCCTGGCAGATCTCCAACTTTATTGTTGGTAGTTGCCATCAAGTATGCTCTGGCTCACGACAACCTCATGTGTAATAGAACAAAACATTGTCCTGTTCTGCACCATCTACATAATTATTGATATGTTTGTGTCTGTTATATGTTGTGGCTGTTATATCAATCCATCTCATGGAGGGTTACCTTTGTTTTTGCTGACCCTCTACCTTACCAATCATGATGTCTTCTTCTGGCAATTGATCTTTTCTGATGACATGTTCAAAGTAAGTAAGCCAAAGTCTTGCCATCCTTACTTATAAAGAGCATTCTGGTTGTATTTCTTCTAAGACTGATTTGTTTGTTCTTCTGGCAGTCCACAGTATACTACTCTCCAACTACAGGGACCAAGAGCCCCAACCACCATGTCCATAACATCCTACATATACTTCTTCCATTGCGCTTACCACTTTGTATTTAGAAATCTGTTTGCTTCACTTTTCTCCTCAGATTTCCAGTTCTTATATGACAGAGCCTCTGTCTTGTTTATTATCACAATAAATATTTATTCATGAATAAGGTAAAGTCTTCTCTAATAATCACCCCCACTAGGCACTCCTTCAATTTCTAGCCCTTCTTGGTTACTTCATCGTATTTGGTAATTTCAAAGCCATTGTCTTCAGATTTGGTCTCCCCAACTAGTTCCTTGTGCCCTCTTTTTTTATGCGTTTTCATGGCCCACTATGCACTCATATGCACACTCACAGGGCCCTCCAAAGGCTGCTGAACAAAATGAGTGAACAAAGAATTAGAATAAGCAAAAATGGACCTAAATCTGTATGCAGTAGCCTGTGACTGACTAATGTAATTTTATTCCTTTCTTTCTTGGTTACCAGGATGATGAAGTGACTTTGCCTGCTACTGAAGGGTCTCATCTGCTTACTGCTTTCTCAACATGTCTGCTGAAGAGAAGTGGTCAGAAACATCTACTCGCCCACCCACAACTTCCCAAAGTTCTACACAGACCTACTTTTCAGAGGGAGAAGATGATGAAATAAAACTAGACGAGGAGGATTTTCAGGAAGAATCTTTGCAAGAAGAATTTCCTGAAAAGGAAGAGTACCTGGAAGAAGAAACTTGTCTGGAGGAGAAAAAGTGTCTGAAACGAAATGAGTATGGGTATGAAACAGTGTATCTGCCACAGAATCAGCATCTAGAAGAAAAAGAACTAGACTCCTATGTGTATGAAGAGTTTCTGGATGAGGATAAGTATCTAGAGGAGGGAGAGAATCTAGAGGAGGATAAATATCTGGAAAGGAGTGGGTATCTGGATAAAGAAGAGTATCTGAAAGATGGTGAGTATCTGGAGGAAGATCTCTCAAAGGATGGTAGCTCTAAAAAACCCATTGCCATCGAGTCATTTCTGACTCATAGCAACCCTATAGGACAGAGTAGAACTGCCCCATACAGTTTCCAAGGAGCACCTGGTGGACTTGAAATGCTGACCTTTTGGTTAGCAGCCGTAGCACTTAACCACTATGCTACCAAGGTTGCTCTAGCTGACTACAATCCCCAGGAAAAAGACAAGAAACCTGGGATCAAATTATCAACCCTACCCATGGCGAGAGGTAGCATGAATCATTGCTAACCAAGTTCTACTCACAGCTACAATAACCACACCCAAAGAACTGTGCCAACAAAGCAGACCGGGAGACTTAATGAACACAAACCTCTTATTTAAAAAGACAAAACAAACCAAAAACACCCTATTATTTTTACCTTTTCATTTTCTTATTACACAAGTAATGCATGTTCACTGTGGATATTTTAGAAACTATATGTAAACAAAAAGAAGAAAGCACAAATCCCCACCACCCAGAGATGATCACCACTTCTCACACTTTGGTTATGTCCTCCTAAGCGAATAATTTCTTTTATAAGGATCAGCACAAAGCTGGTTCTTATGAGGCGGAGGTAAAAGATGTCCCAAATGTCTAACTTTTCCAAGCTGCTGTGCCACTCCATCATCTCTACATCAGCTACTCCCTCTCGCCTAAGTACTCTCCCTCCTGTCTTTGGGTTCCCTAATTTCTTGCAACATCTCACAGAACTCACAGACCATATAAAGGAAATAGCTCATGAGGTTTTGGAGGCTGGCAAGTCCCAAATTCATGGGTCAGGCATAGACTTCTCCCTGGCCCTCAGTCTCTGCTCAAAATCACACAGCTTTCTCACTCTGTGGGCAGGGAAGCCCACGGCTCCATCTTCTGCACGTCTCTGCGGCTGGTTTCTGCTGAAGGTCTCTCCTTCTTTGGTGGTGGTGGGCTCTCCTCTTTGCTCTGGGATTGGCTCTCTTTCAAGGCAAAACTGGCCAGTCCCCTTGGTAGGCCACAATTACCCTATCACACAATCACCTGGGTGGGAGTTACAAGACTATGCATGGCTAGAAAGGCCACACACAAAAGTAATTAATCCACCATACCTCCCCAGACTTTATATATATATATATATATATATATATATATATACCTTTTGTAAGATTCATACTTCACATACTGTTTCGTGACCTGCTTTTTAAGGTACATTTACTTATATATTTTGGGTTGTTGTTGGCTGCCGTCAGGTTGATTCCAACTCATAAAGACCCCATGTGACAGAGGAGAACTGCCCCATAGGGTTTTCTAGGCTGTAATCTTTACAGGAGCAGATTGCCAGGTCTTTCTCCCATGAAGCTGCTGGGTGGGTTCAAACTGCTGACCTTTTGGTGCTTAACTGTTGTGCCACCCAGTCTCCTTTTATATATTGTAATTATATATATATAATATATATATATTATATTACATTTTCTATAAATTCACTTAATGGCTGCACAGTATTAATGCATTGTATTGATATTCTATATTTTTTATCGATCCCATATTGTTGTCATTTATTGCTTCTGATTATTTTTATTACCTTTTAAACAGCCCTTTGTTGAACATACTTAGAGCTTAATTTTATCTATGATCTCTATTTCCTAGAATAAAAAAAAATTGTCACCAGGTTGATTCCAACTCATGGTGGCCTCATGTGTGTCAGAGTAGAATTGTGCTCCATAGGGTTTTCAATGGCTGATGTTTCAGAAGTAGATCACCAGGCCTTTCTTCCAAGGTGCCTCTGGGTGGACTCAAACCACCAACCTTTCAGTTAGTAGCCAAACACTTAACCGTCTGCACCACCCAGGGACTCTTCCTAGAATGCATCCTTATAATCTGTCACTAGGTAAGCAGACACTAGTGCATCCTCAGGGTGCACATTCAGTCCCCTAGAAGGACTCATCTGATTCTGCTTGAGTATTTGACTTTGGAGTGACTTCTCTCCTCCGAAGCGGACATTTTTCCAGTACTATTTCTTCAATTGGCAGCATTTCCTTAAGTTGGGTCTTATTATTTGGCAGTCGCCTCCTTGTGCTATTTGCTAAAAGTAGATGATACACCGTCATTCATAAGTTCATGTGGTGTCTTGCCTTGATATCATGACTGCATGGCCATATGCACTTAGGCACAAAAATCTAAAAATCCAGATCATCTGCATCATCTTAATGTTGACCTGGAAATAGAACTAAACTATTTTTCTGGGTCCAGTTCTGCTACCAACTGCAAACATCCCAGGCAGTTGAGTTTTTAAATCCCAATCTGATTACACACAACCTACGTCCCAAAATCTTGTTATATTTTTACATCCCTCTTTATCAAATCAGATGTATCATCCTAGGTTCCTACTACCCTCATGGAGGGTTAGTTACTGCATTTGAGAGATCACTCCTCTGTTGCTTAGACATTCTCTTTTCTGCGGCCTCTGTGATAAACTTCCCTCTTGGAATCCTAACATCCTTTCTGTTCATGTAACAAGTGTAATTCTAAGACTGAAAAATAGCACTCCAGCTTTTCTCTTGCACAGTAGGAATCAAGCATTCTTAACATGTCCTCACTATGCACTGGATCTTTGTAAATATATTCCCCACTAGAGTAGGACAAATACAATGCTGTCTGGAACTATATATAAAGCAAAAGCTTTGAAAGTAAATGCCCTGGTAGGAGAGGCAATGAAAAAACTGTAGTGGAATGCTAAAATGCTGTTAAAGGTACATAGAAACATATCTTGTTCTATAAAAACCTAGGGTACCAAGCCAGACTGTACTAAACAGGACTAAGAAGGGGTTTACGAGAGTACTTTTAACTTTTCATAAGAATTCACATCAAGATTTTTTTATGTAGGGTATCCTCCCAATACCTTTCAGATAAAATTTTGTCTACCCCATGTTTTGAACCTGTGGTACAGTGAATTACTTAATATGGCCCTTCTAGCCATAGTCTTTGCAAATCCCATATAATGACTGGGTGGGACTATGCAAATAGGGTATTTGTGACCCACCAAGAGTACTGGACAGCTTGCTGCTAATGCAAATAAGGTGCATGGAACCCTGCGGGGGTGGGACCATGCAAACAAGGTATATGGAACCTTAACGAGGGGATTGGTCAGTTTTGCCATCCGTCTAGGCTTAAAAGAGAGCCAATCCCATAACAGGGGGGAGCCTCACTACCAAGAAGAAGAGACAGGAGTGGAGCACATCCTTTGGACCTGGGGTTCCTACACTGAGAACCCCCTAGACCCAGGAGACAGAGAGAGGGAGCTGTAACATAGAAGACAGTGAAAGACAGTGACAGAGCAGTAGCAAGAGCAATAGCAGCACAAAATGGCTGTGGTGGGGCTTGCCAACTCACAGAGCTAGGAGCTTTGTTACACTTGCCAGAGCAGGGCAGAGGTGAGGCCAAGAGATTGGAGAGAGGCCTATCTGCAGGCACAGCTAAGAAGAAGCTGTTGTTGCCTGATTAGGGTCTGTGCCCCGGAGCAGTCGAGCCACTGAAACGTACTCCAAGTGAGAAAGAGAGAAAGTTTATTTAGGAGGTGGCACCAATGGGGAGTCCGACAGCAATGCAGGCTATCTCTGTGGAGTCCCAAAAGGCAATTTTACATTAGAGCTTATATATGATTGTCATAAGGGGGATATAGTATCTTTTAGGCACGTAGCTCACAGATGGCATGGCCAGATGAGTTATTCATTACAAGATAATTACAAGAGACTCTTTATTAGACTAAAGAAATACATGCCTGACATCTCCTTATCAGGCTAAAGATTTACAGACCAGACAGCTAGGCTTTAATCTTTATGTAGGGGGTCGTAAGTCACAGGTGGCCAGACAAAACAAAACAAAGTCATTAACAAAGGTATGCAGAAAGGAAAAGGCAAGCAGGAAAAAGACTTATAGGTTCATCATGGCATTAGTTATGTCAAGCTCTCAATCGCCCATTTTGAAAAGGAGAAAACATGCTGTGTAGTATTAGGGTCACACTGTCCTGATTGAAGAACTGTACCCTGAGTCGTTTCTGATCCTGAGTTATACCCTGTTACTTCCCTAATAAACCCCATAACAGGAAGTATGGTCTGTAGTTCTGTGTGGCCGTTTCAACAAATTATTGAACCCAACAGAGAAGTAGAGAGTGCTGTGGGAGGGACAGCTGGTGTCAGAATTGGTAAAAAAAAGGTTGGAGAGAGGAGGTATATCTGATCTCCCCCTCATAGGAATCAGCCTTGTGCTGTTGATGTTAATAATGATTCTCCTCCCGCCTTGTGAAGTTAGACAAGGAGGTCTGGCACTGTCATGCCATGCCATTTTTACAGTTGGCATCAGAAGTAGGATTCGTTGCAATGACTCCAGACTCATAGAGCATGGGACTTTGTAAGAGAAAGAACAAAGGGGCATGGGAAGTGAAACTTTTGATTCTTAGATGGTTACTTTGATCATCATTACCTTTAATGGCTGAAAGTAAGAGATGTTATGCTGCTGCTAAGGAAAGAAAAGTCATATCTGGAATGGCTTGGGGCAAAAGCCAGGCTGGTTAAATAACATGATTGATAGGGGGCCAGGGTCTTCTGCTTCCACCCAGCTAGGGGCCCAAGCCCATATGCATTTGAATGGGAAGATAGTCAAGGTGTGGAGAAAAGAAGATGAAACTAGAATGTTTTAAAAAGGGTTATGCGTTTATCTGAATGTACTATGGATATTGAATGTTTCTCCTACCTAGTGTTGTAAAACAGACCTAAATGTATGATGGAAATGAATATTGGGTATTACAGATTAGAGAGAGCATGTAACTCCACTTTAGTCAATACGTGACTGGATATGCTAAAAGGGAAACTAGGATCTTCCTGAAAAAAACACAGGCTGTTGGTTTGAATGCAGTAGCCCTGTGTATAGAGTATTGACGGCTTAGGACGAAAACCTGAGCCCCACCAGAAGCTTCAGAGCCAGGAAATTTGCATTTGAAAGGACATGCAGGCCCACTCAGAACTGCTGGAAGAGCAGGAAATTTGCATTTGAAGGAAGGACTTGCAGGGGAAAAAAAACAACTGTTTTGCTTTTTGAATTTGAGCAAGCAGTTTGCCATTGGGTGCCTCAAGGTAAGAAAAGTCAGTGCCCGTCAGAAGGACTCCCTTCCAGGACTGAAAGTCAAAAGGAGCCTGTCATGGATTGAACTGTATCCCTTCAAAGTATGTGTCAAATTGGCTAGGCCATGATTCCCAGTATTGTGTGACTGTTGACTATTTTGTCATCTGATATGATTTTCCTATGTGTCATAAATCCTCCTTAATGAGACAGGATTAGAGGCAGTTACGTTAATGAGGCAGGGCTCAATCTACAAGATTAGCTTGTGTCTTGAGTCACTGTCTTTTGAGATATAAAAGAGAGAAGCAAATAGAAAGACAGGGGGACCTCCTACCACAAAAAAACAAGAGACAGGAGAATAGCGCATCCTTTGGACCCAGGGTCCCTGTGCTGAGAAGCTCCTTGACTGAGGAAGATTGATGCCAAGGACCTTCATCCAGAGCCAAGACAGAAAGCTTTCCCCTGGAGCTGACACCCTGAACTCGGACTTCTAGCCTACTAGACTGTGAGAGAATAAACTTCTGTTTGTTAAAGCCATCCACTTGTGGTATTTCTGTTATAGCAGCGCTAGATCACTAAGACAGAGCCGGTGAGTAGACAGTCTGATAAGCTCACTTGAGGTGACCACCCGGGGCCACAAGATGAGTGGAAGTAGGGGAGGTACAGCAATGAAGAGACAGGCTGAGTTTGGGCATGTTCTATTGGCACCTGTTGACCTAGCCCATAGGGGCTAAAGATGAGAGGGAGAGAGAAAGGGCTGGCTGGTCTGAAGTGCAGGGAGATGTGTAGACTTCTGAGACTCAGGCTGGTAGCATTGACCTAGCTTGGTTGGCTAGTGATGAGCTAACTATAACCAACTAAATGAAGAGAAAGATGTTTGACACCATGAGCTGGTATAGATTACTGTAATCTGATGACTTGCTCTGGACTGGACTTTGTTTCTGGATGCAGATGCTCAAAGTTCCAACTAGAAGAGAAGATTTTTCAAACCAAGGAGCCTGCTTGTCTTCTCAGAGTACTGGTTTGATAGGGACAGGCAATTTAAAGATTGACTGTCCAAAATGGGGGGAGATAAAGGCATGAAGTGGCTGGTTTACATGCTTTCATGAATGTGCTTAGACTCAAAATGAGGGGGACAAAGGAGGATCCCCACTGAATAGATTCTTCTTTTCCTAATGGGTCTGGGGAAGAGAGGGTATGGGAAGATACTGATAGGATTATATGATTCGTGAGTGTTGATTGTTAACAGGGTTAATTGTGTTTGTAAAAACTGTAATTGTAGAAGTTGTTGTTGTTGTTGTTAGGTGCCTGTCTATAGTGCTGCTATAACAGAAATACCACAAGTGGATGGCTTTAACAAAAAAAAGTTTATTCCCTAACAATCCAGTAGGCTACAAGTCCAAATTCAGGTCATCAGCTCCAAGAGAAGGCTTTCTCTCTCAGCTCTGGAGGAAAGTCCTTGTAATATATCAGTCTTCCCTTGGTCTGGGAGCATCTCAGCACAGGAACCTCAGGTCCAAAGGACACGCTTTGCTCCCAGCCCTTCTTTGTTGGTGGTGTGAGGATCCCCGTGTGTGTCTGCTCACTTGTCTCTTTTATATCTCAAAAGAGATTGGCTTAAGACGCTATCTAATCTTGTAGACCTCATCAGTATAACTGCCGCTAATCCATCTTATTACATCATAGTGATAGATTTTACAACACAAAAGGAAATCACATCGGATTACAAAATGGTACACAATCATACAATACTGGGAATCATGACCCAGCCAAGTTGAAAGATATTTTTGGGGGACACAATTCAATCCATGACACTGCCGTTGAGTTGGTTCCAACGGATAGCAACCTTATGTACTACAGAAGGAAACACTGCCTGGTCCTGTGCCATGCTCACAATCGTTGTTATGCTTGAGCCCATTGTTGCAGCTACTGTGTCAATCCATCTTGCTGAGGGTCTTCCTCTTTTTCGCTGACCCTCTACTTTACCAAGCATGATGTCCTTCTCCAGAGACTGATCCCTCCTGATAACATATCCAAAGTATGTAATATGTAGTCTCGCCATCCTTGCTTCTAAGGAGCATTCTGGTTTTACTTCTTCCAAGACAGATTTGTTCATTCTTTTGGCAGTCCATGGTATATTCAATATCCTTCGCCAACACCACAATTCAAAGGCATCAATTCTTCCTCGGTCTTCCTTATTCATTGTCCAGCTTTCACATGCATACGATGCGATTGAAAATACCATGGCTTGGGTCAGGCGCACATTATTCTTCAAGGTGGCAGCTTTGGTTTTCAACATTTAGAAGGTCTTTTGCAGCAGATTGGCCCAGTGCAATGCGTCTTTTAATTTCTTGACTGCTGTGTCCATGGGTGTTGATTGTGGATACAAGTAAAATGAAATCCTTGACAGCTTCAATCTTTTCTCCATTTATCATGATATTGCTTACTGGTCCAGTTGTGAGGATTTTTGTTTTCCTTATGTTGAGGTGTACTCCATACTGAATGCTGTGGTCTTTGATCTTCATCAGTAAGTACTTCAAGTCCTCTTCACTTTCAGCAAGCATTGTAGAAGCAGTAACTGTGAAAGAGTGGATGAAGGGTGAGGCACTGCTGGACTAGAGTACAGTGGCCGAACCTAAAGTCCCTTAAAGATTTTGCTATCTGATACCTCGTGAGGCTCAGAGCAAGGGAATAATCTTCTCTCAGTTAAATTTTATCCGAGGCCAGAAAGGGTGAAGACAAGATGACTTTTGGAGAACCCAACCAGATCAGATGGATACCTGCAGCAGACCTGAATGGCTGGTACCTGAGTAAGCTTACCCTGAGGACTCTCTGCCCTCCTGAGGGACTAATTGTTAGTGACTGTTTTGGACTGGTAAAATGATGTGGGGGGGGGAGTTAATCCTTCAAGGATGAAAGGGCCAATGGCTAGAAGAGCCAGGGGGTGGCCTATGGGGCAGTGAATTACTTAATATGGCCCTTCCAGCCATAGTCTTCGTGACACACACAATGATTGGGTGGGACTATGCAAATAAGGTACCTGTGACCTACAAGAGTACTGGACAGCTTGCTGCTAATGCAAATAAGGTGCATGAACCCTGCAGGGTTTGGAACATGCAAATAGGTTATATGGAACCCTAATGAGGGGATTGGTCAGTCTGCCATCCCACTAGGCTTAAAAGAGAGCTAGTCTCAGAGTTGGGGGGGCGGGGGGAAGTCTCACTACCAAGAAGAAGAGACAGGAGCGACGAGTGTCCTTTGGACCCAGGGTCCCTGTGCTGAGGACCTCCTAGACCCAGGAGACAGAGATAGGGAGCTATAACACGGAAAACAGCAAGAGACAGTAGCACAGCAGCAGCAAGAGTAATAGAAGCACAAGACAGCTGCTGTGGGGCTTGCCTACCCATGAAGCTAGTAGCTTTGTAACACTTGCTCGAGCAGGGCAGAGGTGAGGCCGAGAGGCCAAATGGCCTGAGAGAGGCTTGTCTGTGGGCACGGCTGAGAAGCTGTCCTGATTGAAGAACTGTATCCTGAGTCATTTATGATCCTAAGTTGTGCCTTGTTACTTCCGTAATAAACCCCATAATTGTAAGTATGGTCTGTGAGTTCTGTGTGGCCATTGCAATGCCCAACAGAGAAGTAGAGAGTGCTGTGGGAGGGACGATTAGTGTCAGAAATGGTAAAAAGTTTGGAGAGAGGAGGTATGTCTGACCTCCCCATCATAGGAGTCAGCTTTGGGCTGTTGATGCTAATGTTTCTCCTCCCTGCTTGTGAAGTTAAATCAGGAGGTCTGAGGCTGCTGCCATGCCATTTTTACAGAACATCAATGCCTAACAAAAGTGCCTTCCTGACCCCTAGCAGATGTTCTATAAATGCATATTGAATCAAGAGATCACACTGCGTTTTCTAAGACACACAGACATGCACACACACACACTTATTTTTTAAAACAACTTTATGAATTAATTGATGCCTATAAAATGAACCCTAAGAGATGACAAATGGGCTTCCATCTCTCTTGCCAATGAATTAATTGCTAGAGGTTAGTGGTGGAGCACTTTGTTGAGCAGGATTCTGAGGCCTTGTTGGGGCTCAGCAGGAAAGAGTGCCATGATCAATTAGCAATGTCTGCCAAGGGATATGGAGGGGAAGGAGCAGCATGAATGCCATTCATTTGGCTCTGGTGTGGCTGATAGGTGTCTATCACCAAGAGCACTTTTTTCCTTCTCAAGAGCTTGACTGCTTGGGTTTCAATGGCGGCTCCCCCACTTAGTACTTACATGACTTTAGACAAGTCGTTTAACCTCTCTGTGTCTTGGTTTTCTTAACTGTAAATTAAGGATAATAAGAAAATCAAAAACCAAAGACACTGCCATCAAGTCGATTCTGACTCACAGTGACCCCATGTGTTACAAAATTGAACTGCTCCATAGGGTTTTCCTGGCTGTAATAATTTTAGTAGACCATCAGGCCTTTGTTCCATGGCACCACTGAGTGAGTTCAAACCACCAACCTTTTAGTTAGTTGTTGAGCGCAAACTGCTTACACCATCAGGGACCCTCAGGATAACAGTGTTGTGTTGTTGGGTGCCATTGAGTAGGCTCCAACTCATAGTCCCATGCTTAACAGAATCAAACACTGCCAGGCCCTGCACCATCCTCATAATCATTGCTATGTCTGAGCCCATTGCTGCAGCCACTGTGTCAATCCATTTCATTGAGGGTCTCCCTCTTTTTCTCTAATCCCTCTACTTTATCAAGCATGATGTCCTTCTACAGGAATTGGTCCCTTCTGATGACGTGTCCAAAGTAAGCAAGACGAGAAGTAGGCGGGGCCAAGATGGTGGAGTAGTCAGACGCTTCCGGTGGACCCTCTTACAACAAAGACCCGAACAAAACAAGTGATTTGATTATATATGGCAATCTGGGAGCCCTGAACATCAAAGAAGAGTTGAGGAACTGGACTGAGTGGCAGCGGAAGGGAGACACAGTTTGGAAGCAGCGAGGAGTTGCCAGACCTGACCTGGTGAGAGCCTGAGCCCTTCAGGCCTGATCAGCTTGGGGGTGAGCAGTGAGGCAGGCAAGCAGCCGTGCTCAGGAGGCAAGTTTTCCACACCAGGAGAGACCCAGCACCAGAGACTCTACACGGCCACCAAGAACCAGTGAGAAGCAGCCCTCCACGAAAGATAAGTACTTGCGTATGGCTTACCGCATGGACCGAAATCATCCCCCTTAAGGAAAAACCTCTTTCCCATTTACCTCCCCACTCCCTGCTCTGCACTGGGTCTTGTACAGGCTTCAGCAATTGCTGAGTCCCCTGGGCCGGAAGTAGGATCCGTCACAGGCCCAGAGCCATTCTCCCTGCCCTGGAGAGTGAACAAATTAACAAATAGGGAAAAAATAAACTGCTGGCTCCCCTAAGCCAGGAACCTAGGGTAGGCAAAGCTCCTTTGCCTAGGCACAGGCATAAGGGATCCAAGGACTTTGAGTGCCTTACCCCCTGCATAGACTTATGTGGGCCCATCTCAACAGCATAGGCCCTCATTACCACAGTACAACAGGGTATATACTGGAACTCTAACTTCAACTGTTTCAGCTGTGAAGTGGTGGGTTCTTGACATTTGACACTGCTCTGCCTGTTAAGCAGGGTCTTCACCTACCCACATCAGGGGCCTGAGGACTGGTGGCTCCACCCATGCCACCTAGCCACCTGCAACAGGGACCCATGAATAAGAGGTGCCCCCCACTCCTTACAGCCAACAGCATTAGGTGCTGATAATCTGGCTGTAAAACCCACCCACCTACCCACTCTAGGGAACAGGGACACTCCTTCCCCCTGGACACAAGGGGGTGGCCATCAGCCCCCTGCCTTGCTCATAGTGTGTCCCCCTGCTGCAGCCAGATGCCTGTGCCTACATCAATCACCCATGCCTGTCTAGGACTGTAAGTGTGAGCCTACACCACACGTTTGGTGGCTATCTACCTGGGCACCTGAACTGAATCCATACCGGAGGAATGGGCAGATTCCTGAGCTCACATACCTAGTAAGAGATCTAACCACCTGGTGACAGGACATTAGCGCTTCAAAGGTGCCAGTAATCAAACTAGCTCATATGAGCAGCCTATTTGGGCATATCAAAACAAAACAAAAAGCTAGGATACAGTAAGCAAACATAAAATAAATGAATATAATAACTTATTGATGGCTCCGATAAGACAATCAATATCAAATCACATAAAGAGGCAATCCATGATGGCTTCAACAAACTCCCTAAGGAACCTAGAAATTTTCCAGAGAAAGAAAATTTCTTGGAATTACCAGAGGCAGAATACAAAAGATTAATATACAGAACTCTTCAAGAAATTAGGAAGGAAATTAATCAAAATGCAGAACACGCAAACGAGGTAATTAAAAAGATTAAAGAAGCGCATAATGACAAATTTAACAGGCTGCAAGAATCCATAGAGAGACAGCAATCAGAAATCCAGAAGATTAACAATAAAATTTCAGAATTAGACAACTCAGTAGAAAGTCATAGGAGCGGAATTGAGGCAATAGAAGTCAGAATTAGTGAGACTGAAGATAAAGCACTTGACACAAACTTATTTGAGGAAAAATCAGTTAAAAGGATTTTAAAAAAATGAAGAAACCCTAAGAATTATGCAGGACTCTATCAAGAGGAATAACCTACGAGTGACTGGAGTACCAGAACGGGGGGGATAACAGAAAATACAGAGAGAATTTTTGAAGATTTGTTGGCAGAAAACTTCCTGATATCGTGAAAGATGACAAGATATCTATCCAAGATGCTCACTGAACCCCACATATGATAGATCCCAAAAGAAAGTCACCAAGACATATTATAATCAAACTTGCCAAAACCAAGATAAAGAGAGAATTTTAAGAGTGGCTAGGGATAAACAAAAAGTCATCTACAAAGGAGAGTCAATAAGAATAGGTCCAGACTACTCAGCAGAAAGAATGCAGGCAAGAAGGCAATAGAATGACATTTATAAAGCCCTGAAGGAAAACAATTCCCAACCAAGAATTACATATCCAACAAAACTGTCTTTCAAATATGATGGCAAAATTAGGGCATTTACAGATAAAAAGAAGTTTAGGGAATTTGCAAAAACCAAACCAAAATTACAAGAAATACTAAAGGGAGTCCTCCAGTTAGAAAATCAGTAACATCAGATAACAACCCAAGACGAGAACACAGGACAGAGCAACCAGATATCAACCCAGATAGGGAAGTCACAAAAGTGAATCAAAGCTAAAACACTGAAAATAGGGAAACAGACGTCAATATGTAAAAGATGACAACATTAAAACAAAAAAAGAGGGACTTAAAAATGTAGACATAGATTTTTCATATGGAGGGGAAGTCAAGGTGATATAAAGAAAGAGAACACTGGTATAAACTTATAAAAATAGGGGTAAAAGTTAAGGTAACCACAAAGGAAACTAACAATCCTACAAGTCAAAATAAAAAACTAGAAAAATATAAAGATTCAGCAAACACAAAATCAACAACAATGAAAAAGATGAAAAGAAATACATAGAGAAAAATGACTCAGCACAGAGAATTAAGTAGAACAAAGAGACTGTGAACAACACACAAAAAAAGACATCAAAATGACAGCACTGAACTCATACCTATCAATAATTACAATGAATGTAAATCGACTAAAGAGACAGATAGTGGCAGACTGGATAAAAAAACACGATCCATCTATATGCTGCGTACAAGAGACTCACCTTAGACTTAAAGACACAAACAGGATAAAACTCAAAGGATGGAAAAAAATATATCAAGCAAACAACACTCGAAAAAGAGCAGGAGTGGCAATATTAATCTCTGACAAAATAGATTTTAAAGTAAAATGCACCACAAAGAATAAGGAAGGACACTATATAATGATAAAAGGGTCGATACACCAGGAGGCCATAACTACAATAAATAATTACACACCCAATGACAGGGCTCCAAAATACATAAACTCTATCAGCACTGAAAAGAGAGATAGACAGCTCCACAATAGTAGTAGGAGACTTCAACACACCACTTTTGGTGAAGGACAGAACATCCAGACAGAAGCTCAACAAAGACACAGACAGCTAAATGCTACAATCAACCAAC
>NW_004443980.1:9470999-9503368 GCF_000243295.1 Trichechus manatus latirostris
GATGGGAAGGCAGAGAGGGTTAGGAGCTGGTTGAATGGACATGGGGAATCAGGGGTGGAAAGGAGGAGTGTGCTGTCACAGTATGGGGAGAGCAATTAGAGTCACATACAATGTATGCATAAATTTTTGTATGGGAAAAAATTTAAAAATACAAAAAAAAAAAGCAAACAAAGTAAGCAAGACAAAGTCTTGCCATCCTTGCTTCTAAGGAGCACTCTGGCTGTACCTCTTCCAAGACTGACTTGTTTGTTCTTCTGGCAGTCCATGGTATATTCAATATTCTTCACCAACACCATAATTCAAAGGCATCCGTTCTTCTTCCGTCTTCCTTATTCATTGCCCAGCTTTCGCGTGCATATGAGGCGATTGAAAATACCATGGCTTGGGTCAGGTGCACTTTAGTCCTCAGAGGGACATCTTTGCTTTTTAACACATTAAAGAGGTCTTTTGCAGCAGATTTGTCCAAAAGAATACGTCGTTTGATTTCTTGACTGCTGCTTCCTTGGGCACAGATTTTGGATCCAAGTAAAATGAAATCCTTTACAACTTCAGTCTTTTCTCCGCTTATCGTGATGCTGCTTATTGGTCCAGTTGTGAGGATTTTTGCTTTCTTTATGTTGAGGTGAATTCCATACTGAAGGCTGTAGTCTTTGATCTTCATCAGTAAGTGCTTCAAGTCCTCTTCAGTTTCTGCAAGCAAGGTTGTGTCATCTGCATAATGCGAGTTGTTAGAGTCTTCCTCCAATTCTGATGCCGTGTTCTTCTTCATATAGTCCAGCTTCTCAGATTATTTGCTCAGCATACAGATTAAATAAGTCTATGTACAGGTTCCTCATGAGTACAATTAAGTGTTCTGGAATTCCTGGACTGGAATTCTTCACAGTATTATCCATAATTTATGATCCACCCAGTCAAATGTCTTTGCATAGTCAATAAAACACAGGTAAACATCTTTCTGGTATTCTCTGCTTTCAGCCAAGATCCATCTGACATCAGCAATGATATCCCTCGTTCCATGTCCCCTTCTGTATCCGGCTTGAACTTCTGGCAGTTCCCTGTCAATGCACTGCTAAAACCACTTTTGAATGATCTTCAGCAAAATTTTACTTGTGTACAATATTAATGATATTGTTTTATAATTTCCGTATTCTGATGAATCACCTTTCTTTGGAATGGGCACAAATATGGATGTCTTCCAGTCAGTTGGCCAGGAAGCTGTCTCCCAAATTTCTTGACATAGAAATTATACAACTTAGTATTAGGACTTCAAGAGCCCTGGTGGTGCAGTAGTTAAAGCACTTAGCTGCTAACCAAAAGGTCAGTGGTTCGAACCTACCAGCTGCTCTATGGGAGAAAAATGTGGCAGTCTGCTTCCGTAAAGATTACAGCCTTGGAAACCCTATGGGCAGTTCTCTGTCTGGTAGGGTCATTAAGAGTCCAAATCAACGTGGTGGCAGTGGGTTTGGGTATTAGGACTTCAACATTTGCCTGTGCTGCTTAATTTTTGTAGATATCATTTTAGTAGTTGAATAATATTCTGTCACACAGGTAAACTATACGTAGGCGTAAGTTTTGTACAATTAAGTTTCAAATTTTTATCTTCTGATGCTCATGTCTTTACTGCTACCATTGTGCCATTCTCAATTGCTAGAATTCATGGCATATTTTGTTCTATTAGCATATGAAACTCCTAAGGTCATATCATTCAAGGTAAACAATCAGGTGATTAAATGACACAAATGTGCTTTTTAGAAATCAATTTTTTGTAATATTTACATCCTCTGAACCTCGGCGACCTCTCCATTGTTCAGTGGCAGGGGAAGGCCTCTGTGATGACCGAAGAGATTAGCAAAGCAAATTCAAATTCCCACAATCCATGATTTCAAGATAATTCTGAAGATTGTCTTGTAGAGTTTTCTTTAATTTTATAAAATTTCAAGCTAATAATTTTTAAAGGAAACCATTAAGAGAGACAACATTATGGAAAAGTAGAAATAGAAAACTGCAATAATTAATGCCCTCCCTACCGCAATTCCAGAATCATGTACTTAGTAAGATGTTTTTAAATAGAAAGATGCTTTTTTTTTCTTTCAATATTTTCTTTTTATTCTTTTTTTCCAATAGAATTCAAGGTGACTCATTCATCACAAACCACACCTAAACTCAGTGCAAGGTAATAGTTCTCTTTTCAGGTAAATCAGATGGAAACATGCTTGGGTACGATGCCTGAGGGGTTTTTAGGGGTCTGAAAACAAAGGGGATGGCTTGCGGAGCAGACCCCTGAGGATGGGGGACTGAGTGGAAGATCTCCTGGGGTGACACAAAAGGACCTGTCAACACCACTCACCTCTGCCACTCAGTCATTCCCAGTGTGAGGAACATCTGGGGATCAGAGCCCTGGGCATGCAGAACTAGCAGGGAAGAAAGGGTGGGGGCAATCTGGAGTCTGGGTGCCCCCAAAACAGGTAGGAGAGAAGGCCTGAACTGCCGAGAGAGCAAAGGGCCTGTGGGCAGTGCTTGTGGGTGAACAAATGAATGAATGAATGCCCAAAGGAAGTTGCTTTCTACCCAGAAATAGAATAAGCTCAGACATATTTTCAAGTTCTTAATTATGCTCCAGCTGCAGGCTTGGCACTTGCTAGACAGTCATTAAAATATCTATGGAATACATAAGTAAATACCTTCTGTGTGAGCACTGTGTAAAGCATTATGAGCTAAACTGGGCACATGGCATTTGATGCCTTTGTAGTGTTAGCTGGAGTCCCTGGGTGGTGCAAACGATTAATGCACTTGGCTGCTAACCAAAAGTTTGGGGGTTTGAGGTGCCTCAGAAGAAAGGCCTGGTGATCTACTTCCAAAAACTCAGCCATTAAAAACCCTATGGACATACTTCTATTCTGCCACACATGGGGTCACCATGAGTTGGAATTGACTCAATGGCAACTAGTTTTTTACTGGTTTAAGTGTTAGCTATGATGATGATGAAGACGATGATACATATTATTATTCCTCTACCATTGACTCGTGAAGGGTAGCTTATACTTCCTGGCCCATTTTCATGGCTCTGTAGAAATCCAGATGGGGGCACACAAGACTTTTGATTCACAGTCTTTGTCCTCATGCCTCATATCCTTCAATCCCTCCCCAAAGGACAATTTTTTTTTTTTAAACCATATTTATCTCCACTGGTTAAGTAGATGGCCACTAGGTACAAAGAACACACAGGCCTTTTTGGTCATGGCAAGAAGCAGGAGGGAAATCCCTGTTCTCCTGAGCAGAGAATTCACAGGTTATAACTTCAAGTCCTCGGGTTCCCATGCAGGGATACCCAGGACCTCGCACAGCCAGCCCCCCATGGCTTCTCCATCCATGCTTCACGTTTCCAGAAGCCCAGCTCCACGGGTCTGACAGATAACTCCTCCACTGAAGACAGTGCTTTAAAAGGAGGAGCTTTCCATGGTCCCTTTTACCTCTGATGTTATTGTTAGGTGCCATCAAGTAGATTTTAATTCAAACCGACCCCATGTGACAGAGTAGAACTGCCCCATAGGGTTTTCTAGGCTGTAATTTTTATGGAAGCAGATCATCAGGTCTTTCTCCTGCAGAGCGGCTGGTGTGTTTGAACTGCTGACCTTTCAGTTAGCAGCCGAGCACTTAGCCACTGCACCACCTGGGCTCCTTTTCACCTCTGTTACTGACACTCAAAAGGAATTAAGCAATGTGGCAATTAAGCAATCTTGCATTCTAACAAGTTCCCAGGAAGATATACAGTAAGGATCACCCAGGGATCTTGTTAAAATGTAGATTCTGATTCAGTACATCTGGAGTGGAAGAGCAAATTCTCAGCAATGAACTTGTTAGAAGAGCAAAGTCTCAGCAGGGGTTTGAACCCAAACGAACCAGTTCAAAGCCCTGGGGAGCAGATATAAGTCAGGCTTTTCATAGGTCTGTTATACACAGGAAGGCCACCAGCCGCCCCGGCCTGGAACAATCTTCCTTTCTCACTTCCACTCACCTTCTGTGAAGGTCCCTCAGGCACGCACCAGGCCTATCCCCACTTCAGAGCGGCTTCAGAAGCAGGCTCAAACCATCACAGCTCCCGGGCCCTGGGATGCAATCGCTCCTCATAGATCCTGTTTACCCCAGCTGCCAGGTAGGCAAGCACCCTGGTCCTGCTGCCTGGGTGCTGAGGTCTCAGTGGGGCCTGGACAGGTGCCCCAGAGGCCCTGCGATGTCCTAGCTCAGGGCAGGCACAGCAGAGAGGGAGCTGGGTAAATGTAATGAGATGGTAATGGCCAGAGAGGCCCACCATTACGTGAAGTATAATCCTTGTGTTTGCTTGGCAGCTTTGCCTTTTCAAAGTCCTTCCTTGGTGACTTGCATTATCTCTTTGGGTCCCAGTGGGCACCCAGTGAGTGAGGTAGGACGGACATCATTCCAACAGAAGGATAAAGAAACTGAGGCCCGGGGTGGGTTGGGGGGTCTCCTGACCTGGCCTGAAGAGCTCACCTGTATCCACTTGTTCTTGATCCCTGGGCTCAGCTGGACCTAGGAGCCAGGCATCTTTCTTTCTACTTGACCTGGTCCCCCTGTCCAATGGCTCACCTTGAGAAGAGCTGCTCTGCCCCAGCCCAGACACATCCCCCCACCCACCCGCTGGCCCCTCAGAAGCAACACTCAAGATCTGTCCATAACTCCCATAGACACTGAAGAGAAAGCAGCTTTCCCACAGTACCTACCTGCTAGAACCTTCTAGAATGGCCTCCTCCTCTCTCCCTCAACCTCTTAGCTCTGAGCCTCAGACTCCAGCCCTCTACTCCACTCCCTATCCCTGCATTGGGGTACCCCGACCCAGACAGGGAATAGGCCTGTGTCCTGAGGGGCTGTTGAACCTCTTACACCCCTATACGAATGAGAGAGCCCCTGTAAACAGTTAATGTGCTCAGCTGCTAACAAATGTTGGCTGTTCAAGTCTACCCAGAGGCTCCTCAGAAGAAAGTCCTGGTGATCTATTTCCAAAAAGTCAGCCATTGAAAACCCAGTGGTGAAGATTTCTACTCTGACACACATGGGATCACCATGAGTTAGAGTCAACTAGACAGCAACTGGTTACTGGTTATACAAATCACAACATCAGACATCACCCTCACCCAATAGTATTTTGTCCTCACCAGGGAGGAAGTATAATTATCAAATAGTGTGGAAACTGAGGCACAGAGAAGTTAAGTAACTTACCCAAAGTTACTCAGCTATAGTGAAAAACCAAGATTTAAGCTCAGGTCTTCTGACACCAAAGTCTGTGTTTTTTTACCAACCAGTCACCCATTTATATACTAGGTATTTTCCCTTGTTCCTGTTTCTCCCAGTTGGGCCAATTTACATGAGATGACTTCGGAACCAAAACACTCAAATACCTCTCTCATTTCTTTGAATTAGTTTTTTAACCTCAGTATTCCTGAGAAAGACACACATTAAGCTTTCTTGGTGTGGATGAGTGTGTTGGAGTTGTCACTTGTGATCCTAAGCCACTAGATAGCAGGCCTGCCCCTCATACCAAATACTTTCTCATCAGGCCTTTCGGAAACCAGAAAACCAGAAACCGTTCTTGATGATAGTGGTGTTTATAGCAGGCAGGCTACGGGGGACAGACTTCAGTGCTTGATTTGAAACTGCTGAGGCCTCTGTGTCAGTATTTTTTCAACTCTGCCGGAGGTAACTGAGGCAGATAGCGCCACTGGAATGAGCAGGGCTGAGTCTGGAAGGTGGAGAATGTTCTGGCACATTAGACTGTCCATTGTGGCAGCCTGGCCTTGTGGCCTTTGAAGGCACACACAGATCCTTTCATGTGTAGTCAAGCGGCCTTTGGCAATTGTAGCTCAGCCACCCAGGAGGACACAGGGGTCTGTTTTCCACGATCCACAAGCTGGCCCCTCGTAACCTTGCGACAGCCACCATCTGGGTTGGCAGAAGTCTCTAGGAGCTGGGGAGCAGCCACTCCCACCCTGACTTCTCAGCATGCCACAGAAATGGGGTTCATAGCCTGGCCTCTGCTTTGGGAGTCAACTGACCCCTCTGCTTCCCCCAACAGGTCCCCAGCCAGTGGCAGTCCGAAATCCTCCTCCTTTTGCCAAATTCCTGTTTCGAAAACTGCGAGCCAGTATCCTTCCCTTTGCACGGTGTTTCCTGCCTTCTACCTCAAGAGTGATGGCAGACTGCTGGCCCTGACAGACCGGGCCACTCAGACGGAGTGGTCCTACCACAGCAAGTCGGGTAAGGGAACTGCACAGAGCTAGCCAACCCACGGCCAGGCTCCCCGGGAGCTGGTGGGCAGACAGAGGTCTTGTGGCAGTTCGTGTAAGTTAACTATTGTGGCCGAGTACTGTCTATCATGCTAATAATACTATACTGCTTCCTGTGGAGCGGAACATCTTGAAGTCGTATTGGGGTAAGAAGTTCAACTCCTCTACTGGTCCTACCACCCCCTTCCACCCATCCCACTCTGCTCTAAGGGATTCGTGGCATGGCAGTCAGTCAGGTGCAATGCAGGAGAGAGGAGTCAGGGCAGCGATGAAAAGTAACTGGGTTTATTAGCCTCATGGTTCCCAGAGGCACGCCATGACTCAGGCCACACGGGGATAGAACCTGGGAATTGTAGGAGACAGCTTACATATGGCAAGCAGGGCAAGGTTAGCTAGGTTTCCAGAGCTTCCTGGGGATTGGGCATGTTGAACAATTCTGCAGACTCAGGGGATAAAGGGGACCCTAGTTGTTGGGTACCTGGCCTGGGGTGATTGGGATGGGTGCATCATGTCCCAGGAATGTGAGACCCTGATAAAGGGGAGTGGTTGGAGAGTGGACTTAATCAGTTACTTGAGAAGGGGAACGGACCAGCCTGCAGCCAGGACCAGCGTCCAGCCAGGGCCTCAAACTGTGTCAAGACAGCATTTTAAGAAAATTATATTGCACATCCCCACAGAGAAAGAGCAGAAGCAAAGTGCTAGACAAATATCTTCAGCCTTTCCATTTCTCCTCCCCCGCACCTTCATTAGTCTTCCTGTTCTTGTTCTTCATGAATACAGGGACTGTTCCCCCCACCCCCACCCCGACACAGGCCATTTCCTCCACGGATTACAAACCAGCTCCCTGGGGGGATAGGCCATACCCAGATAATCAAACGGAGAGTGTCAAACAGGGCTTAGGTCCACCCTGACCCTCTTTGTGGCGAACTTCTGTGGCCACAACAGGGAGGCACACAGGAGAGTTCAGCAAGATTGCACTGAGGATCTTAATCCTCTACTCAATTAAGCCCACAGGCCCCTGGGTCTAGGGTCCTGGTGACGGAACACTGGACCGCATTTCTCGCCATCAGTAATAATGTAAATCCAGCCTTGGTGTGATACATCCATCATCGATTCAGACATTTATTTCACATCTGTAGTCATGGCAGCAGTAAATTAGATTCCCCCAGCCCCTCACCGCCCTGCCCCTACCCGTGCCCACTAAGTTTTGCAGCTCAGATATGATTAAATGAAATCAGGAGCCAGAGGCCCTATAAGAAAAAACGGAGAAGCAGCGGGCAGGCCTACATGAGCCAGGAGCGCCGGGTGCAGGCACCACTGTGAGGAGCGTTTTATGGGCTAAACTGGTTCACTTGGGACTTCTGTCAGCACGTGGGCCCTGACAGAGCCCCGAGAACGGGCGCCATTTCTAAGTCAGTAAGCATGACAGCTTGGAAAAATCTGAGCATTTGTCTAAATATTCATAAGCAGGATTCTGAAAGCCGTTTACTGGGTAATTGCCTGAGAAGTACCAATGCGAAGCTGGAAAGGATGTGGGAGAGGAGAGAGGAGAGGCTGAGGGAGGGAGCAACCAGGGCCTATTCAGACCACTGGGGACCCACCCCCAGAGAGAGACCCTACAGAAATCATAGCTTTATTTGCCCTGTTCATCTATGATCCTTTGGTCTTTAAGCTTAATTTGTAGCATTAGAGTCATGTCTGTATCTAATTTAGCTTTCAAGCACCAGTATATTTGGTCTGTATGGGCATGTGTGTATTTTACATACTGAGTTCCTTACGGCCAACCTATTTAAAAAAAAAAAAAAAACAGTTGTTATGGAGTTGATTCCAACTCATGGCGACCCCACGTGTGTCAGAGTAGAACCGCACTCCATAGGGTTTTCAATGGCTGATTTTTTGGAAGTAGATTGCCAGGCCTTTCTTCTGCAGTGCCACTGGGTGGGTTTGAACCACCAACCTTTTAGTTAGCAGTCGAGTACAAACTGTTTGCACCACCTAGGGAATCATGTGTTTAGTGTTTCCTAAAAGTTTGGCCAGGATCTTCGGCATCCCCCAGATTCCTGCCTGAGAAGCTGAATTGCTTCACTTAGCTGGTCCCCGGGTCAGAATGGAGAGGCAGCTATGTGGGAGGATGGTTATGCCAGAGATTGAAATGCAAGGAGAAGCAAGCAATTCCCTAAAACTCACAGAGGAGGTTTTCTTTCCCCTTCTGCTTATGGTTGACAGTCTGTCTTTCAGGCTTAAGAGCAGTGGTAAACACTGGGCATAACTTGCTGGGAATAGGTAAATGACTGTGTCTGGCCAATGGCATGGAGTGTTAAAGAATGGGGAGACTTAGCAGCTCGTAGGGCCTGGGTCACCGCCAAAGCCCAGGAGTATGTTTGTGGCTTGATAGCCAAGAAAGCCATGGAAAATGATTATTCCATTTTGAATGGCTCCCTTCTAGGAGGCAGGGAAGCCAAGATCTTGTGGCCCAGGCTAGGAGCAAGAGAAGACACCCGGCCAGCCAGAGTCAAAGTCCTCAGGGAGCCCCCAGGGTGTCCTGCCCACCTTCCCACTCTTGGGGTTAAACGCAGGCAGCCCGTGTGCTTGAGGAGGAGGGGAAGAGACATCAGACTCCTCTCTGAGAATGAAGAGTTGTAAGAGGAGGAAAAGGAGGCAGACAGGAAATCAGAAAGTATGGAGTTCTAGTAAGGTAGAAGAGCTCAATTCTGGGTCAGGATAAGGTACAGGACAGCCACGTGGGGAAAGCAATCCCTGTATGAGGGGTACAGAGTTTCTGGGTAGTGCAAACAGTTAACATGCTCGGCTGCTAACCACAAGGTTAGAGGTTCAAGTCCACACAGAGGCACCTTGGAAGAAAGGTGTGGCTATCTGCTTCTGAAAAATTAGCCGCTGTAAACCCTATGGAACACAGTTCTACTTGGACACACTTGGGGTCACCATGAGTCAGGGTCAACTCAGTGGCAACTCGTTACTGATATGAGGGGTATGAGGACTTTGACGAAGGAAAGTCAGTCCTTATGGAGTTGGAAGACCGAATAGTAAGGATTCCTGTCTTGGTCAGGGTTCTCTAGAGAAATGGAAACAGTGAGATATAAGTTTATATATATATATATATAGGCAGAGAGAGAGAGATTGACTCACGTGATTGTGGGGGCTGACAAGTCCAAAATCTGCAGGTCAGGCAACAAATAGACCGGAGACTTCTGCAGGCTCTCATCCCAAAATTCGTAGGTCAAGCCATGGGAAGAGCACAGAGTGAAGAGAGACAGAGTTCTGCCAAAATATCTATTTATAGCCTGGAGGCAGACCACACCCTAAGGAAACTCGTTTTTCAACTGTTGATTAATTATATTAGATTGCATTATGGAAAGTGATTACATTACATCACAAAATAGCAACTAGTCTATTGTTTAGCCAAACCACTGGGTCCAGAAAAGAAGCCATACATGCATTTGTTTGGAGAAACACAGGCAATCAAGGCAGAAGCAATCCAAAGTGCTGGTAGCGTGGGGCCGAGCGTGGGCAGGAGCGAGCAGAATGAGACCAGGCATGGGGCTGCTGCTCATGAGGGTCCAGAACTGGGCATCACCATTGCCCAGGTGCTTGCAAAGATGCAGATTCCCAGCCCTCCTTAACCCGAATCCCTGGAACAATGGCCTGAGATCTGCATTTTTAGCAAGATCCCCAGATGATTCCTAGGCATACAAATATTGGAGAACAAGAGAACCTCTGGTTTAGGATGGATTTTGTGGGTGTTAGTCTCCTGTTTCTAAAGCATTTTTGTATTATGGGATTGTTCAACTCCAGCAGGCCAGAAACAGCATTTTACATGGCAAGGCCCCTCTTGACAAATAGGACTTTGAACTGACTGCAGGGAATAAATACCTCGATAAATCCTTGGAATCTGTTATTATAGAGGGTAGCAGGTTTGATGGGGAAAGAATGCCAAAGACACAGGAAATGCCTAGCAACCCATGTGAGGAAGTGTTCAGAAAGATCAGAGGACTGTTTATGGCTTCAAATGTCAAATGTCTGTCTATCCAGGCACAGAGCAGGGCCATAAAGTACACCAGAAATTCTAACACAGAGCATTACACGTGCTTGTAGAAATCCTCAGGACTTCACACCTGGCACATAGTAAGCACCCATAAATATTTGTTCAATACTTGTGAAATTGCTGTTGAATGCTTAATCAGACTCAAGGTCAAATTATGATGAGGAAAGGGTATCCTACTCCCATCTGTCAGTTTGTTATACTGTGATGGCTTGCATATTTCTGTGATGCTGGATGCCATGCCACTGGTATTTCAAATATCAGCAGGCTCACCCATGGTGGACAGGTGTCAGCAGAGCTTCCAAACTAAGATGGGCTAGGAAGAAAGACCCAGAGATCTACTTCTATTTCCAAAAATTAGACGATGAAAACCTTATGGATCACAACAGAATATTCTCCAGTATGGTTCTAGAAGATGAGCCCCCTAGGTTGGAAGGCATTCAAAATACATAGCGGCTACAACAATGAATTCAAGTATACTAACAATCATAAAGATGATGCAGGACCAGGCAACCTTTCATTCTGTTGTACACGGGTCACCATGAGTCAGAGCCAACTCAACAGCAACTAACAACAACTTCAAAGAAACCATCTAGGTAGGAAGGGGGCTGAACACACGTGTATATACACATGTATTCTATATGTGTATATGCACACACATAGAAACTATACGTATATAAACATAGGTGGGTATCAACAGAGGAGGGAAATGATATCAGTGAGTGGTTTACTTCATGCCACCTGGCCAGATGGAGAAGAGGATTGGAAAGCTCCCTGTCTTAGGCTGGGTTCTCTAGAGAAGCAAAACCAGTAAAGCATATAAATACATATACAGAGATTTATATCAAAGAAACAGCTCACAAAATTGTAGAGGCTGGAACGTCCCAAATCCATGGATTAGAATAGAGACTTCTCCCAATTCACGTAGCCGCAGGGGCTGGTGAACCCAAGATCAGCAGGTTGGAAAGCAGGACTCCGCTCACAGGCTGTGAAGATCGACTAATCCCAAGATCGGCAGATAAGCTAATAACTCAAGTCCCAAGAACCGGAGGTCGGATGAACAGGAGGCAGCCGCAGGATCCAGAGTGAGCAAAAAGCCAGAACATCTGCTTATATTCAGATGTAGGCCACTCCCTCAAGGAAACTCCCTTTCCACTGATTGTCTACTCACAGCATATTCAATCATGGGAGTGATCACATGTAAACACTGAGAATCATGGCCCAGCCAAGCTGACACACAATCTTAACCATCACACTCCCCAAATTGCAAACTAGTGTGTTTGTACAGATTTCTCCTCAGTGGACTCAGATTTTGAAAGATCACATGCAGAGGGTAAAAAGATGAGCATGTTCCCTCTGGTGAATGTAGGAAAAAGGGCTCTCAGCTTTAAGAGGAGCATTAAAAAAGCTGTAGCACAGAATGAATTTACCAATAATAATCATCATCATAAACCTAATCAGTAATGATAGTGATACTGCAGACCGCAACAGAAGAAAATGGCTCTTTGAAAATATGTTTAGAGCAAAAAGAAGGTAAAGGCAGGAAGAGCCACTGCTGAGTGCAATGTTGATGAATGATTCAGAGAAAGTAGAATTCTTCAACTGCTTTTTAATTTTGACTTTACTGTGAAGGAGAATGATTTTTGGATTGAAAAGAGTGTGATAAAATTAGGCAAGAATAATAGAAAACAAAGATGGGTGAAAAGACCAGAAAGGAATAGTAACTGCTCTCTCCTGACCTAGATAAAGTACACCCTGGAATATATATAGAGAGAGAAAGAATAGCTTAATCATGTTGATGGGTTCTGAAGAACTATGGAAAATTGGGAAAACAAGTCTGTGGCTAATCTGTAGCCAATTCTGAGATCAAAATGACCATAAGAAACCAGCATAGGGTCAATAAGAACAAATCATGTAAGACTGGCTTTAGTTCACTTTTTGACGAGGTTAAAACACCAAGGAAATGTGGCAACGCAAAGCCAAAAAAACCAAAGCCGCTGACGTCAAGTCAATTTCGACTCATGCTGACCCCGCGTGTTACAGAGTAGAACTGAGCTCCATGGAGTTTTCTTGGCTGTAATCTCTATGGAAGCAGATAGCCAGGGCTTTCTTTTATGGCACCGCTGCGTGGGTTCAAACCGCCAACCTTTCAGTTAATAACCGAGTAAAGCTTTTGTGCCATGCAGGGCTTCTCATGGCAACCAGTAGGCCCAAATTCCACAAGGCATTTCATTTTCAAAGCTTTCCTTGATGTTTTTGTGGACAAGATGTAGAAATATTTGGTGGATGTTATTTTAAGATGTTGGGGAGAGAGAGAGCTGACTGACCAACCACCTGAAGATACTGATTAATAGATCAGAGTCAACTCAGTTTCCAATGGGGAGCCACAGGGCCTGTCCAGTACAACATTTTTATCATAGACTTGATGTAGAAGGAATATTTATATTTGTAGTTGATCTGAAGCAATTGGATGATGAGCTAGCACAATCAGATTCTAAAAGATCTTAAGAGGCAGAAACATTGGACCAGAACCAGCTAGACTAAATATAATGGCAACTTATATTAGATGCTGTTCTTAGATCCACAAAAACAAAAGGATGGAGAAGAACAGGTGGGGAAGACTTCTCATTAGGAGCTTTTCTCACCCATCAGCTCAATAAGTCAATAGTGTAATTGAAGTGACTGCAAGAAAAATTAATGAAACTAAACATAGCTAAAGGGTTTTAAAAAAGAAAAAGAAAGGAGGGTTAGTCCTGCTCTATCCTGCGCTGGGGGGCTAGCCTTGGAATGGCATGTTTAATCTGGGGGATACCATGCTCTCTGAGGGATAGAAGTAGATTGGCTGGGACTCAGAAGGAGGGGTTACTTTTAGGCAGACTTGGGTACTATGTCATGCAAACAACTATTGAAGCAGCTGGGGATGGCAAGTCTGGAAAGCACATTACTCTGAGAGATATAATAACTGTCTTCAAATATTTGATGATCTGTCACATAAAAATGAGATTGACTCTTTCCATATGGACAGAAGGGTTAAAACAGGACCACGAATAGAAGTTTTTGGGAGACATTTTAAGAAAAGGAAATAATTCCTAGCAGTCAGTGCTATCCCATGGTGGAATGAGTTTTCCTAAAAGTTGGTGAATTCCTTGTCTGTAGAGGTGTTCAATCCCAGGCTGAAGAACTACTAGGCACTCATTCCGCAAAGCGTGGTCAAGTATCCAAGAAGCCTCTCAGCCCCACATCACAGACCAGACTCAAATGTTAACAGTCCCAAAAGTAGATGGAGCAGTTTGCTTATGCTTTTCATCATGGGCCTGCTCCTCTCTGCTATTAAGAATGCAGTGTAGGGTGTGCGTATGTGTGTGTGTGCACACGCACACACGCTCATGCATACGTTTGGAGGTAAGAAAGGGAAGAAGTAGGAGGCTGTAAAAAGAAGAAGGGATTACGAAATTCCAGAAGACATAAAACAAAAGTAACCAAGAACTGTTAAACATTCTCAAAAAATATAATAGCCTCCCATTATGAATCTCCATGGGTCTACCTATTATACAGCTGCCATGTTTCCCAGCCAGCCCTGTTATGTACCTTTGGGAGAGATCTTGGAAGCAAAACACCAGAGATGCCCTTTTCCTACAGTAACAAGCATACTCCATTTTGTGTCTACATGGCCATGGAGGTGGTTCAAGAATCAGCAGGAGGAATATCTCTGAGATCTCTACCTTCCAGCCATTCTAGCTATCCTAAGGACCCAAGTGGGCCCCATGATGACCAGTGGAGAAGGCCACAGAGGCGCTGCAATTTCTGACCACTCATTTATTACAGTCCTAGAGTAAGTTATCAAAGCTGAAGAAGAGGAGAAGAGGTGGAGGGACCATCTAAAATATGCCAGCAGTGCCCTCCAACCCCAGTTTTTCCCCTATTGATTAGCCTTGGGAGTCCCTGGGTGGTGTGTATGGTTAATTTGTTCAGCTGCTAACTGACAGGTTGGCAGTTCAAGTCCCCCCAGAGGCACCTTGGAAGAAAAGCATGGCTATCTATTTCTGAAAAATCAGCTATTGGAAATCCTGTGGAACATAGTTCTACTCTGACACACATGGAGTCACCATGAGTCAGAGTTAACTCCATGGCAACTAGTTTGATTAGCCTTGGGTATTAAGAAAGAACCTCAGAACCCACACATCTGTGGTCAACTGATTTTTGACCAAGGGTGCTAAGTCCATTCAATCGGGAAAGAAGAGTCTCTTCAATAAATGGTGCTGGGAAAACTGGATTTCCATATGCAGAAAAATGAAACAGTTCCCATACCTCACAGCATACACAGAAACAAATTCAAAATGGATTAAGAATCTAAATGTGTAAACATAAAACCATAAAATTCTTAGAAGAACAAGTAGGGGCAACACTATCACGCCTAACTTTCAACAATGGATTATCTAATACAATAACAAAAGCACAAACAGTAAAAGACAAAATAAATAAATGGGACCTCACAAAAATTAATAACTTTTGTTCATCAAAACATTTTACAAAAAAAGTGAAAAGACAAGCTACCAACTGGGAGAATATCTTTGGAAACCATACATCTGACAAAAATCTAATAACCAAAATATATACAAAACTTCAACAATTTAAGAACAAAAAGATAAATAATCCAATCATAAAATGTCTATTTCACCAAAGAGGACATTCGAACGGCCACCAAACACATGAAAAGATGCTCAGCATCATTAGCCATCAGAGATGCAAATCAAAACCACAATGAGATACCATTTCACTCCCACTAGGATGGCTAAGATAAAAAAAAGAAGTAGAAGAAGAAAATAGCAAATGTTGGCGAGGATGTGGGGAAATTGGAATTCTGTCCATTGCTGGGGGGAATGCAAAATGGTACAGGTGTTGTGGAAAACTGTATGGTGGTTCCTCAAAAAACTAAAAGTAGAACTACCATATGACCCAGCAATTCCACTCCTACGTATATACCCAAAAAACTTGAAAGCAGAGACTCAAAAAGAGATGTGAACACTAATGTTCATTGCAGCACTATTCACAAGAGACAAAAGGTGGAAACAACATAAATGCCCATCGACAGATGAATAAATAAACAAAACGTGGTGCATACATACAATGGAATACTACTCAGCCAACAGGAGAAATAAAGTCTTGATACATGCTACAGTATGGATGCAGCCTGAAGACATAAGGCTGAGTGAAATAAACCAATCACAAAAGGACAAATATTGTATGACCTCACTTACATAAAAAGATAAGAAAAGGCAAATCCATAGAGACTAAAGTTTATTAGTTGTTACCAGGCAAGGGAGGGAAGGGGAAGTGTGGGTCAATGGTAATGGAAAAATTGCATTGATTAAAGATAGGGTTGCACAGCCAATTACTGTAACTGCTCTCAGTAAGTTGTACACGTGTAAAAAGTTGAATTGGCAAAAATTGTGTGATAGATATATTTATAACAATGACAAAAAAAAAAAGAGTAGCTTCTGAGGTTGCTTATGTACAACCAAAGACTTCACGGGATTTGATGCCTTGGTTTGGAGGTTTAGGGTCATGGTTTCATGGGACATCCAAGTTAATCAGCCTAATAACATGTTTAGTGCTTCTGCTCTATCTCTTAATTTGTTGTGTAGTGGCTGGGGTCTTAAAAGTTTGCAAGTGGCCATCCAAGGCACAACAATTGGTCTCTATTCACCTGGAGCAACAGAGGAAGAAGGAGAGTCAGGAATAGGAGGAGGATATGCAATGTGTGGCTAATTGCCTGCATGAACAACTGCCTCCTTTGCCATAAGACCAGAAGAACTGGATGGTGCCCAGCTACCATTACTGAACATTTTGATCAAACAGTCCATTGAAGAATCTTGATCAAAAGGGGGTGTGATTGTTAAGGTTGTGTGTCAACTTGGCTAGGCCATGATTCTCAGTGGTTTGGCAGTTATGATCTAGTTTGGCAGTTGTATGATGATGTGATCACTTCCATGATGAGATTTGATATAATATGATCATCTCCATGATGGGATCTGCTGAGTAGCCAATCAGTTGAAAGGGAGTTTCCCTGGGGGTATGGCCTGCATTAAATGTAAGTGGACATTCTGGCAAGGCTCGAGGGCTTTTCCTCACTCTGAATCTTGCAGCTGGCTCCTGTTCATCTGACCTCCAGTTCTTGGAACTTGAGCTAGCAGCTTACCTGCCATCTTGCCTGCTGATCTTGAGATTCATCAGTCTTCACAGCCTGTGAGCAAGAGCCCTGCTGATCTTGGGTTCACCAGCCCCTACAGCTGCATAAATTGAGAGAAGCTTCCACCTGACCTATGGATTTGGGACATTCCAGCCTCTACAACCGCGTTAGCCATTTCCTTGATATAAATCTCTTTATATAGATATTTATACCTTTATTGGTTTTGCTTCTCTAGAGAACCCAGCCTAAGACGGGAAAACACAGAAGAATCTCAAATTCTCATGGACTCTAGACTTTCTGGAGCCATGGAGGGTAGATGAACCACTAACACTATTGCCCCTAACACTAGTGAGATAATCTTTAAACCTTAAACCAAAAATATCCCCTGAAGTCATCTTAAAACCGAACAGTAGTTTAGCTTAACTAGTAAAAAGGTCTGCCTTGAGCATTATGCTAATTTAAGAACTATCTATATGGGATCAAACTGACAACAGCAACTCGAAAGATTAGATAGGAACCTGAGAGGGCAGTGAGTTTATGTTAACGGGGGAGGACCAACTCAGAAAAGGAGGATGAGAAAGGTTGCACAACTTAAAGAATGTAATCAATGTCACTAAATGGTACATGTAGAAACTGTTGAGTTGGTGTATGTTTTGCTGTGTATATTCTCAACAACAACAACAAAATAAATAAAATTTAGAAGAAAAACAAAGACGGAACCTCAGACCCCAAAAAATTTCATAGCGAGCCTGAACAAGCTCAGACTCAGGAATCAGAGCTTCCATTGGGAACTATGAGGTTAAAATCATTAATGGCCACCCTCTTCTGTCTCTTAACAGCAATACTTTTAAAATCAAAACTAAAAGGAGAGCAAGATAGCTCAAAAGTGATGCTAATCAACAAGATGTCAGATTTCGAAGGTATAATTTATGATGATTTTAAACGTCTTACAGAAGTTACTAATCCATCCATGAGAAGCACAGCAGGCCCCCAGCCAAGGAAGCCCTCTTTTGGTCATTGTAGACTTGGGCAGCCTTAATTGAGGCCAGTGGCCAACACAATATTTCTGGTAGTTGGTGTCAAGTCTCAAGGCCCCATAAGAAACTCAGCCAGAGGCTAAAATACTCAGTATTCTAAAAACTGGGAGAACAATATTTATCAGTGAGTTAGGAGGGAAGATAAAGTGTTATCTATACTTAGCTCATCCAGTGACACTTACTGTACACCTACTGTATGCTGGGCAGGATATAAAGATAAACAAAACCCATCACACCATCTCAGAAGTTAAACTCCAGTGGGCAAGATGAAATATGAACCAAGGGGGGGAGACAATATTTGTTGAGCATCTGCTGCAGATCAAAGAAGCCTCTTACCCCGAGACACATGCTCTCCACCCTGGTTCTCCCCACATCTTTAGGAAGTGGTTTGTAAATTGATTCCCTCACAGATTAAGGGCCAGCCTTACTTCACCTTACCACAGCTATTAACAGTTTTCCTATTCTTTTTCAGATTACATTTTAGCTGAAGTGGGGAAAGAGGAAGAAAACGGTGAGAGTCTAACATAATATATTCAAAGATCACTACTCCCCACAGTGTCAAGTGCTGGGGAAGGTGCCACAGTGGGTGGGTCCCTGGCTGGTCCAGACAGGCCAACCTGGGGACACATTAAGCACACAGCCCCACACCTGTGTGTTTCCACATTCCTTCCTGAAGAAGGGGGATAAAACAAGAATAGAGAAAGGGTCTCTGGAAGGGAAACAGAATGACCTGGGACAGAACCAGATCCATATCTCTACTCAGGGGTATCAGGGACTTCCAAATTTAAAGAAGGTCCAGTAAGTGGCTGGGTTCCCTGAGGTCAGGGAAGCAGGGCTTGACTGGGATGCATGGGTAGCCCAGATAGACTCCTAGGGTGGCACCGCAGTAGCTAATGAATTGGAGCCCCTACAAATTCTACTGTTAAGTATGTATTAAGTATTTACTAAAGAGGGGTTCAAATCTGTCTTGGAAGAAGTACAACCAGAATGCTCCTTAGAAGCAAGGATGACGAGACTACATCTTACATACTTTGGACATGTTGTCAGGAGGGATCAGTCTCTGGAGAGGGACATCATGCTTGGTAAAGTACAGGGTCAGCGAAAAAGAGGAAGACCCTCAACGAGATGGATTGACACAGTGGCTGCAACCATGGGCTCAAGCATAATAATGATTGTGAGCATGGCGCAGGACAGGGCAGTGTTTCGTTCTGTGGTGCGTAGGGCCACCATGAGTCGGAACCAACTTGACGTCACCTAACAACAACAAAGAGGGGTTAGCTGAATCCTAGAGTCCCTGGGTGTACAGATGGTTAATTCACTCGGCTGCTAACTGAAAAGTTGGAGGTTCAAGGCCACCTAGAGGTGCCTCAGAAGAAAGGCCTAGTGATCTACCTCTGAAAAGTCTGCCAGTGAAAACCCTAGGGAGCACAGTTCTTCTCTGACACATATGGGATCGCCATAAGTCCGAGTTGACTCAACGACAGCAGGTTAGTTGAATCCTCTTCAGGGGAAGGACAGAGGAAAATCCTTACGGCAGCAAAGTCCCAATTTGCACACACCACTCCACTAAGCAAAAGCCCTGCACTGAACTAGACCCATCCTCACTGGAAGGCAGTTTAGGGACTAGGATCTGTTGTTACTTACGCTGGGGAATAGAGAGTGGGAATCAGGTCTTACACATATACACACACCCCAAACTGCCCCCTTAACCTTGCCCCTCCCACTACTCCCCGCCCCCAGGGCTCATCAAACAAATCTTTCAAACTTAAGAGCACACCTCTTCCCGAGAAGGTCACTGTTATTGTTGTGCTCTGTCCAGTTGATTCTGACTCATAGCGACCCCATGTGACAGAGCAGAACTGCCCCATAGGGTTTCCTAGGCTAGTCTTTACAGGAGCAGATCTCCAGGTCTTTCTCCTATGGAGTGGCTGGTAGGTTTGAACCGCTGACCTCTTGGTTAGCAGCTGAGCCCTTAACTATTGCACCACCAGGTCTCCATAGAAGGGCACTACTAAATACAATTTTGTCCAATTTATTCCATTTCCAGTGATGTTTTAGAGCAGTGCTACTCAAACTTTAGGTCCCCTTGTGGCTCAAACAGGTTTGCACTCAACTGCTAATCTAGCTGTTGGCGGTTTGAACCCACCCAGCAGCAGCATGAAAGAATGGCCTGGTGATCTGCTTCCATGAAGATTGCAGCCAAGAAAACCCTATGGAGCCTTTCTACTCTGTAACACCTGGGATTTTGCCATGGGTGGGACTGGAAGACAACTAACAACTCAAACTTTCCTGTGCATGGGAGTCACCTGGGGATCTCGTTAAAATGCAGACTCCTATTCAGCAGGTCTGAGATTCTGCATTTTTAGTGAGCTCCCAGCAGCTGCTGATGCTCTTGATCCATGGATGGTACTTTGAGTAGCAAGGTTTTAGAACAGTTTATAGAGTGGTGCCCATAGCAACCGCCAGAACTCCCATCCCTGGGTCCTCCCTGCCCAGGACACTCACTATGCGAAACGGCCGAGGGAGTGAAGAGAGGAGTTCCAGCTGTGTGCTGGTTAATCAGCAGAGCAGGGCCATCAGCCCGTGGGCTGGTCACTCACTGCTTCCTCCTCCCTTTTCTCATCTGTACCCTGGGGATTACCTCATCTACCCAACGTGGCAAATATGCGCGGCTCACGTGTCTATCCCAGCTTCAGGAACTGCTGCTCTGCCGAGAAAAACGTTGGAGGAGAGGCAGTTGGATGAGGAAGAATTAAGATGTGTCTTAATCAGACCAGGGGGACCCGCTCCATGTTTAGAACACACAGGGCCAGACGTTTACCTGCGTTAGCACTGATGCTCTGAGCACCCTCACCAAGAGTCTATTTTCCCATTACACAGATGAGGGAACTGGGGTGCAAAGGGCTCGGTGACTGCTGCAGGTCCCCCAGGCCCTGGATGACAGGGCCACCACCCAGCCCTGGCCTGACACTTCCCCTGCCCCCGGCTTTCTCACAGCCCACCCCCACCCTTCCTGGGAGCAGCCTCAGGAGTAGATAATTATCTCACTTGAACAGAAGTAGAGGCTGACGGAAATCCCCAAAAGGAAAGTTAATTAGAAGTAAAGCTTTTACTTCTGGATTCAGCCCCAGTTATAACTGTGTTGCAGCTTATTTATGGTGCTGGGCTTGTCATGCAGACAGTGCCGGCTGATGCTAATAAGGTTAATTATTACGTTGAATGGAACGCTTCTAAAACTGCTGTTCAATGTTCAGAGCTGCCAAGTCCACCTTTTTCCCTTGATAATCACCTACCTTTTTCATTTCCAGAATGCGTATATCTTATTCAATAAAGCCTATTAAAATACGGCAATCACAAATGATGGGAATTGGCTGAGCTATCAGGGCCCCAGCCATACTCTCATTCTCAATTTTTAGGGGCAGAAACATGGAAGGTAGCCTGCCTTAAGGAGGCTCTGCTCCTCAGTCTCTTCAGACCCCTAGAAAGAATTCTACCAATCTATTTCTCCTCACCAGTGCTACCCAGAAGGAGCTTCCTGAATGCTGGCTTCAATTATCATGGACTGTTGTTGGCTTTTCCTGAATTGCTTTTCAGAACTTCTCTCAGTCATTTCCACAGCCCACAGTTTGGGAGAGTAGAAGGTTGTTGGACACAAGCTTAAAGTACCCCTTGCCTTTGCCAGGCTGTGAGTACACTGGTGAGAACGGATGTGTGCCTGCGGGAACTGGTGTAAGACACTGCACGGAGAATTCTCGCAGCTCACAGCCCAACTCAGACATGGAAAGTTTCTGTTGGGGACAGAATAGGACTGGCAAAGGAGGGCCACAGGCAGAAAGGGCCCTAGGCCTTGTATCAATCAAGGCAGATCCATCGTAGTGGTGTTCTCCATCCCATAGGAGCCCAGAGTTATCAGAGTTTTTACTGTGGAACCAAAATTGGGAAGAAGTGCAAAGCTAGCTAACGTGTATTCAGATCACAAAGAATGTCTCCTTTCCTCCCCTAAAGGCATAATAAAAAACAGAAAATAATAATAATAATAATCAGTTGCCATAGAGTGCAACCCCATGTGTGTCAGAGATGAGCTGTGCTCCGCAGGGTCTTCAATGGCTGCTTTTTTGGATGTAGATTGCCAGGCCTTTCTTCTGAGGTGCCTCTGGGTGGACTGGAACTGCAGGTCTTTCAGTTAGCAGCTGAGCAAGATGACTGTCTGCACCACCCAGGAACTCCTAAAGGCATAATAAAACAAAACAAAACAAAACCTGCCGTTGAGTCGATTCCAACTCCTAGTGACCCTATAGGGCAGGATAGAACTGCCCCATAGAGTTTCCAAGGAGCTCCTGGTGGTTTCAAACTGCCCAGCTTTTGGTTAGCAGCCATAGCACTTAACCACTATGCCACCAGGGTTTCCAAAGGCATAATAGAGACACTCAATAGGTCAGCCCTGTGCCTAACCTGGTGGATGTTCAAGGCTCTGTGGATGTCCCAGCTTGAAGGGACTGGTGTCATCTTGAAGCTGAGACAACAGGCCTCTGAAAATTTCCCTGAGGGTCCAATTATCTTGTGAGAACCACTTTTCTTCGAGCTCACACCTCCGGATCCACACCTTCCCAAGAGTAAGGAAGCAAAACCCACATTGTAATTATCAATTCCACAATTCAATTTGCACCCCATTGCCACTGGAGGCTTTAAGGCCCTCCCCTGGCCCAGAGAATCAGGAGGCTGTGGCTGACCTTGGGCTGACCTTGAGCATTCACTCTCTAAGTTAGACCTTCTTTAGCTCAGTTGCTTCAGGATTCATCTCTTATACTTAGATTAGCATTTATGAACAATACACAATTCTAGAAATCGGTGCTTTTTTGCAAAACTGGTAGAAGACAGGAATATTTCTTAGGATTTCCAAGAGAAAATAACTCTTAGAATAAATCTCCCTCAGCTCCTTTGTGAGCTGGCCCCTGGCTCCTGGCTCCTGGCTCCCTCCATGACCTCCCCTTCTACCGCCCTTCTTCACACTCTCTCCTCTCTGGTCAGACTGTGCCCATTATGCCACTACAGTTTGTCAAATAAGGCAAATATACTCCCACCTCAGGACCACTACACCTCCTAGTCCCTCTGCCAGGAATGCCCTTCCTCAGCTGTCTGCCTACTCATCTATGACTCCATTCAGGACACCCTCAGACTCCACTTGGTCAGACAGACCTTTACCAGCCACCAGGAACACATACTCACTTTCTTAAAGCACTCACTGAAACTGACCCTTTTGGTCCTATTTCAGGAGTCTGGGTAGCGACAGCAGTTTGCGATTTTCTGCTAACTGAAAGGTTGGCGGTTCCAACCCACCAGGGGCTCTGCAGGAGACAGGCCTGGCGAACTGCTTCTGTAAAGATTACAGCCAAGAAAACCCTATGGAGCTCAGTTCTGCTCTGTAATTCATAGGGTCGGTGTCTTAGTCATCTAGTACTGCTATAACAGAAATACCACAAATGGATGGCTTTAACAAAGAGAAGTTTATTCTCTCACAGTCCAGTAGGCTAGAAGTCCAAATTCAGGGCGTCAGCTCCAGGGGAAGGCCTTCTCTGTTGGCTCTGGAGGAAGGTCCATGTCATCAGTCTTCCCTTGGTCTGGGAGCTTCTCTGCACAGGAACCTCAGGTCCAAAGGATGCACTCTGCTCCTGGCACTGCTTTCTTGGTGGTATGAGGTTCCCATGTGTCTCTGCTTGCTTCTCTCTTTTATATCCCAAGAGAGATTGAATTAAGACACCATCCAATCTTGTAGACCTTATCGGTATAACTGCCACTAATCCATCTTATTAGATCATAGTGATTGAATTTACAACACATAAGGAAATCACATCAGATTACAAAATGGTACACAATTATACAATACAGGGAATCATGACCCAGCCAAGTGGACAGATATTTTTGGGGGACACAATTCAATCCATGACTGTTGGCATGAGTGGGGGGCTGACTCGAAGGCAGCTGACGACAACAGTCCTATTTTATAGTTGAAGTTGAGGTAATTTGATGAACTTATTTAAAGTCTTATTGATGGTGTATACTTTTTTATTCAAAAGGGCAAGAGTAAATGTCATAAATTTCTTTCCTTTTTTTCTTCTTTGGCTTTCTTTCCAAATGCCTTTCCTTTTGATGTGGCTTCCAAAAATGAAAGTCATGGAGTCTGTTTCTAAAACGAACTATTTCGAGAATTTAATGGATGAGCCTTGTGAAGCACTGGAAGTTGAGGACTTGGATGACAATGTAAGTTGGATAAAAACTCGAGACCACCTTTCCTTGAATGTGGGAGCAGGGTGGCTTAAGGGCCAGCTGGCAGCAGCCTCTTGAGCCCCGGGATCCCCAGCTTCACTCTGTGGTTAGTACCACCCAAGTGAGTTTTGCATTAAAACAGAAATATGTTTAAATGACAGGTGTGAAATCAAAGAGGGCCAGTGGAAAGACAAATGGGGAGCTCCATACCCCCACCTTGAGTGCCCTGCTGGTAACACAAATACCCCCCAAATTGCTTTGAAAGACAGAAATATAGAAAATAAAATATGCAGGCTATCTAGGTATCAGGGCAAATCATCCTTTGTAGAAATCTTATGGAAAAATAAACTTCACTTCCAGAAACATGGAGTGGATATACTTTTCCCTGTTCTTCCCGCTAAGTACAACTAAAAACTGTAGGCATTATATATAAAAGATAAGAAGACTCTGGAAGGTGGAGAGAAGAAAGCAGACTGGCTAGTGACCTCGGAACTCAAGAAACAACATGGTGGTGAGTTCCCTGAGTTTTCTTTTTTGCCTCGTACATCCCAGACTAGGCTCTGAAGAAGCTGGCAACCCCAAAAGGCCAGTAGACACAGAAACAAAAAAAAAAAAAACCCAACAAAAGCCTATTCTTTTTACTAAAAGAACCAAGAATGAGGCAACTTAGCAAGACCGAAAACTTCTAGACAATAACCTCTCTACTCCAGCCAAACGCCACAGCGAAGAGCAATGGTGGGCCTCTCCCAGACTTGCAGTCTTTCTGTGACCACCACCACCCTTCAGAAGGATACAGTACAAGAAATTCAACAGGTGTCCCCTCCCCGGCTGGACCCAATAACCAGAGATGAGATGGGAAGTCATAATATTTTGAATAAGCCTTACATGTACAGTATATTGTGTACTGCCTTTAAAACACAGTTTTTATTATGGTTTTACAAATGTGCCACGTGGATTTTTTGCCCACTCAGAAGCCTGGTAGCTCTAACTTCCTGTGTCGGTTTACCTCTAAGATTTACAACATGATGTTGACGTAGGCAAGAGCATTATAACCCACCCTCAGCACCACTGCCAAGAAATTTTATTAGGATTGTAGGGACTAACAGTGGTCGAGTGAGATCTTGTGTCTCTCAGACCCAAAATTAAGCAGACATATTTCTCTGAGCTACTCCCAAAAAGGGCACAGACTAGGTATTTAGTTAATTTTTATTTTATTATTATTATTATTTGTAACTGGGAAACTTTCCACACTTGCTTCTATAACAAACCAAAATCAAACCTGTTGCTGTTGAGTTGATTCTACTTCTATACCAAAAAAAAAAACCAAGCCCATTGCAGTCAATTCTGACTCATAGCAACGCTACAGGACAGAGAAGAACTGCTCCACAGAGTTTCCAAGGGGCGCCTGGTAGATTCAAACTGCTGACCTTTTGGTTAGCAGCGGAAGTCTTAACCACTACGCCACCAGGATTTCCTACTTCTATACAGCACTGTATTATTAAGAATTGCTTTACAAACACTGAAATACAACCTCAGGGAGAAAAAAAAAATTACTTTAGATTATATTCACCCTACTGGATTTATTAAGACAAGAAAGTGAACTCATTCATTTTAGAAAGATGTTTCAACTACAGTTGAAACCTAAAAGAATTGTTTTAATTAGAAACCTAAATTATTCAGAAACCTTCAGCACTCCTATAAATTGAGATTTTGCCACATCAGACAGAGCTGCATTCCCAGGCAGAAGTGACACCGAGGTTTGTGAGGTTCTGCATGAGCACAACACATTTGGGAGCATTTCATGTGGTGGGTGGGCTGAGCAGAAACATGCAGGTTTGAATCGCCTTGCCTTGCCATCCCAAGGGCTTTCCTGCTAAAGGACTTTAACTAGGGGCATAACACAATCAGATTTGCTTTTTTTGTTTAAGTATTTTTATTCAAACTAGCTTTTCAATTGTGAAGCTGCTACATGCACATGATTTTCAAACACTGAAATAGTGAAAAAAGACTATGAAACAAATGTTAAAAGTCTCCACATCCTGAATTTGGAGGGCATTATGCTGAGTGAAATAAGTCAGTCACAAAAGGACAAATATTGTAAGAGATCACTATTATAAGAACTCAAGAAAAGGTTTAAACACAGAAAAAAGCATTCCTTGATGGTTACGAGGGTGGAGAGGGACGGGGAGGGAAATCACTAACTAGATAGTAGACAAGGGTCAACTTCAGTGAAGGGAAGGACAACACACAATACAGAGGAAGTCAGCACAACCGGACTAAAGCAAAAGCATGGAAGTTTCCTAGGCAAATCCAAACACTTTGAGGAACAGAGTAGTTGGGGCTAGGGCCTGGGGGCCATAGTTTTGAGGGCCATCTAGGTCAGTTGGCATAACATAGTTTATAAAGAAAATGTTCTACATCCCACTTTGGTGAGTAGCGCCTGGGGTCTTAAAAGCTTGCCAGCAGCCATCTAAGATACGTCTATTGGTCCCATCCCACCCAGAGCAAAGGAGAATGAAGAAAACCAAAGACACAAGGAAAATACTAGCCCAAAGGACTAAAGGACCAGATGAACCAGAGACTCCACCAGCCTGAGACCAGAAGAACTAGATGGTGCCCGGCTACCACCAATGACTGCCCAGACAGTGATCACAGCAGAGAGTCCTGGACAAAGCAGAAGAAAACTATAGAACAGAAATTCAAAGTCACATAAAAAGACCAGACTTAATGGTCTGACAGAGACTGGAGAAACCCCCAAAACTATGGCCCCCAGATGCTCTTTTAATCCAGAACTGAAACCAGTCCTGAAGCCCACTCCTCAGAGAAAGATTAGACAGGACTATAAAACAAAAAAATAATACAGGTGAGGAACGTGCTTCTTTGTTCAACCAGATACACGAGACCAAATGGACAGCCCCTGTCCAAAAGCAGGATGAGAAGGCCTGAAGGGACAGGAACTGGTCAAATGGACACAGGGAACTCGGGGTGGAAATTAGGAGTGTGCTGTCACATTGTGGGGATTGCAACCAATGTCACAAAACAACATGTGTATAAATTTTTGAGTGAGAAATTAACTTGAGCTGTGAACTTTCACCTAAAGCACAATCAAAAAAAAGTCTCAACATCCTTACCTACCAGAAATAACAACTGCATACTGTTTTTCATGTATTCTTCTAGAAATTTTAATGCATACAAAAACACACATATCTTTAAAGACGTACATATATTCATAGATAAGGTCATAATATATATTCTGTTATAGCTCTTGCTTTTCCCTTAATAACATGTTTAAGAGATCTTTCATGTTCCGTTATATAGTGTATCATAATATAATTATTATCCTATCAGTGAATATTTAAGTTGTTTCCAGAATTTTTTGGTATTATAAACAATGCTTCAATTTGAATTGTATACATACACACACACACACACACACATATGTATATACACACACATATATATATATACACAAATGTATATATATGTGTATTGCTCTTGTTAGGTGCCACCCAGTCAGCTCTGACTTGTAGTGACCCTATGTATAACACAAGGAAACATTATCCAGTCCTTTGAAATCCTCACAGCCATATGTCAATCCATTTAATCCTCTTTTTTGCTGACCCTCCTCTTCACCGAGCATGATGTTCTTCTCCAGGGATTGGTCCTTCCTGATAACATGTCCAAAGTAAGCAAGACAAAGAAAGTCTCACCATCCTCGCTTCTAAGGAGCATTCTGGCTGTACTTCCTCCAAGACAGATTTATTCATTCTTCTGGCAGTCCATGATGTATTCAATATTCTTCACCAACACCACAATTCAAATGGGTCAATTCTTCTTCGGTCTTCCTTTTTCATTGTCCAGCTTTTACATGCATATGAGGCGATTGAAAATACCATGGCTTGGGTTAGGTGCACCTTAGTTATCAAGGTGACGTTTTTGCTTTTCAACACTTTAAAGAGGTCTTTTGCAGCAGATTTGCCTAACGCAACACATTATTTGGTTTCTTGACTGCTTCTTCCATGGGCGTTGATTGCGGATCCAAGTAAATGAAATCCTTGACAACTTCAATCTTTTCTCCATTTATCATGATGTTGTTTATTGGTCCAGTTTTAAGAATTTTCATTTTCTTTATATTGAGGTGTAATCCATACTGAAGGCTGTAATCTTTGATCTTCATCAGTAAGTGCTTTAAGTCCTCTTCATTTTCAGCAGCAAGGTTGTGTCATCTGCATATTGCAAGCTGTTAATGAGTCTTCTTCCAATCCTGATGCCACGTTCAGCTTCTAAGGTTATTTGCTCAGCATACAGATTGAATAAATATGGTAAAAGGATACAACCCTGACACACCTTTTCCTAATTTTCAACCACACAGTATCTCCTTGTTCTGTTCTTGATCTATGTAACAAGTTCCATATGAGCACAATGAAATCTTCTGTAATTTCCATTCTTCACAATATTATCTATAATTTGTTATGATCCACATAGTCAAATGCCTTAGAATAGTCAATAAAACACAGGTAAACATCTTTCTGGTATTCTCTTTTTTCAGCCACGATCCATCTGACATCAGCAATTATATCCCTCATTCCATGTCGTCTTCTGAATCCAGCTTGAATTTCTAGCAGTTCCCAGTTTGATGTATGGCTGTAGCTTGTTTTAAATTATCTTCAGCAAAATTTTGCTTGCGTGTGATATTAATGACATTGTTCAATAATTTCCACATTCCATTAAATCACTTTTCTTTGGAATAAGCATGAATATGGATCTCTTCCAGTTTGCGACCAGGTAACTGACTTTCAAATTTAAGATGAGTGAGCACTTCCAGCGTTGTATCAGGACCCATACCTCACACTATACACAAAAACTAATTTAAAACAGATCAAAGATCTAAATATAAAATCAACAACAATAAAGATCATAGAAGAAAAAATAGGGCCAATGCTAGAGGCCCTGATACACAGCATTAACAGGATACAAACCGTAACGAACAATTCACAAACACCAGAAGATAAGCTAATAACTGGGATCTTCTAAAAATTAAACACTTATGCTCATCAAAAGACTTCACCAAAAGAGTAAAAAGAGAATCTACAGACTGGGAAGCTAAGGAAGAAAAGAACAGTTCATTTATGGGGTAAGGTAGAAAGTTTAGTTGGGGTTACACTGAATTTAAAGTGCATGTAAGACATTGTTATGGATTGAATTATGTCCCCCAAAAAATGTGTGTATCAGTTTGGCTGGGCCATAATTCCCAGTATTGTGTGGCTGTCCTCCATTTTGTGATTGTAATTTTATATTAAAGAGGATTACGGTGGTATTGTATAACACCCTTACTAAGGTCACATCCCTGATCCAATATAAAGGGAGTTTCCCTAGGGTGTGGTCTGCACCACCTTTTATCTTACAAGAGATAAAAGGAAAGGGAAGCAAGCAGAGTATGGGGGACCTCATACCACCAAGAAAGAACCACTGGAAGCAGAGAACATCTTTGGACCCGGGGTTCCTGCACAGAGAAGCTCCTAGTCCAGGGGAAGATTGATGAGAAGGACCTTCCTCCAGAGCTGACAGAAAGAGCCTTCCCCTGGAGCTGACGCCCTGAATTTGAACTTCTACCCTACTAGACTGTGAGAAAATAAATTTCTCTTGTTAAACCATCCACTTGTGGCATTTCTGTTATAGCAGCAATGATGACTAAGACAGATATCCAGATGAAGAAGTACCAGTGAAAACTGGAAATCACCTATATGGATCCTGGGAGAAAGTTCTTGGCTGAAGATTTTGACTTGGAATCTTCCGCATATAATTGAAGCCTTGGGAATGGATGAGGTCATAGGCATTTTTGTCTGACTACTGCAGGAAGAAAATATACCATCTGCAAACACACAAAAGCACACCAGTATGAGTTGGTTAGCAGTTAGTGAGGAGAAGGGTTTTTGGTGAGTGAGGGGTGGAGGCCAGACAAAGATGGCTGGAGGGGATGATGTAGTGTCTTGTTTCTCATCTAGATGCCACAGACTTCACTTAGGTCCTGTGAGTAAGGGGGTAAAGGCCAGTCACTTGTGAAAACCATTCAAGACATACATTGTGAATTTCTGGATGCAAATAGTGCAGTTCTAGGGCCCAGGTAACCAAGTTGGGGTTACCTGGTTGGGGGAGACTTTCCCCCTGCTGTCTGTACCACACTGCCCCCCAAGGATTGGAAGCTTAGGAAAATACTGGCATTCTAGGCATAGGGAGCAACGGAGCTTAGCAAAGAAGTACTTCTCCAAGCAACTTTGTAGGAAGCAGATGAGGACGAGTGAGACCAGAGGAAGAAGGGAATGAGTGCCACATGGTACCTGCAGCTAACAGGCTTGTTTGTGTGAACTTTGAGACACCTTTTGGAAGAATCCCAGAAACCACTGGGGTGCAAACTAGGAGGAGGGAGCTAACCCCCTCCTATCTGAATGGAGCTATTGGAGCCCTGCTGGTGCAGTGGTTAAGAGCTCAGCTGCTAACCAAAAAGTCAGCAGTTCAAACCCACCAGCTGCTCCTTGGAAACCCTATGGGGCAGTTGTACTCTGTCCTATAGGGTCATTATGAGTCAGAAGCAACTTTACAGCAACGGGTTTGGTTTATTAATCTATTCTTTGGTTTTTCGGATAACTCAACTCATTTTCTGTGTTTATTTCACTATCACGCATTCATTTTTAGTTATATGACATACTTGTGCATCTCAAACCATGCTATACCAACTCTTTTGGTTGCAAAACCCAGAGATTCACCTAGAAGAGGGCTCTGGGCATGAGAGACTTCATCACTGGTTCTGCCATGACCTCATCACTGGGTGCACAATACACCTACTGTGGCATTGAGGATAATGCAACTCTACAGCCTGGGGAAGCAAATGGGATGGACTCCATAGGATATCATATCTGCTGACCAAATACAGTGGGTGGCACAGCCTAGATGGGATGAAGGCCTCAACTAGACTGACTCATCCAATGCATCTGTTGTCTGGTGGACAGTGATGGGCACCATATTGTCTGGTGAACAGAACATAGTCTCCAAAGTAGATGGTGACAGATTACTGGCCTAGGCAAATAGGAAGTCACTGCATCTCAAGGGAGGGATTATCAGCAATGAGGAATTCAGAGGCATGAATACTGGCTGTAAGGGCTTTATGCTCTAGCTCTCATGGAGCACTGATTCCAGCGATGGGGAAAGAAATGGTGCAGAAGCTGGGAATCAGGCACGCCATACCCAAGGCACCCCAGCTTTCCTCCCAACATAAAGAAAAGGCCAACCACAAGCTATATTCTTGTTTCTGTCCCAGAATGCATGTAACTTTGGATATGTTGGCCTTTAATTTACTATAAATCTGCAAAAGACCTCTTTAATGTTTTAAAAGCAAGGATGTCATTTTGATGACTAAAGTGCACCTGAGCCAAGCCATGCTGTTTTCAATTGCCCTTATATGCATGTGAAAGTTGGATAGTGAAAAACGAAGACAGAAGAAGGACTGACACATTCAAATTGTGGTGCTAGTAAAGAATATTGAATAGTCTTACCATGGACCGCCAGAACAATGAACAAATCAGTCTTAGAAGAAATACTACTAGAATGCTCCTTAGAAGCAAGAATGGTGAGACTTCATCTTGTTTACTTTGGACACGTCAATAGACCAATCGCTAGAAAAGGACATCATGTTTGGTAAAGTAGAGGGTCAGAGAAAACAAGAGAAACCCTCAATGAGATGGATTGACACAATGTCCACAACAATGGACTCAAACATACCAATGACCTTGATGATGGCACAGGACCAGGCAATGTTTTGTTCTGTTATTCATAGGGTCTCTATGAGTTGGAGCAAACTAAAGGCAACTAACAACAAGAACAACAACTTAACCACAGGGAGCTAATAAGCCAATGGTAGGCTGTACATTATCAAATACAGAACAACAACAATAACAACCTCAATCTGTCAGTGAGCAGGGAATAGGCAACATAACAGACCCAGGGCTTTCCTCGCCAGCAAGCCAACCTTCACCTTCTATCCAATGTGATCCAAAAATGAAATTATTATAAAGACCCACCTAAGGGCCAGTTCTGTGAGCATCATGAACTTGGAATAGAACGATCAGATTTCCAAAAGTAAAAAGGCAACTTGCAATGTCATTACTTTGGAAGAATCTTTAAACACAGAAATGTCCAATACAATAACGTGATATGTGGTATACAGCTCTCCTAAAGACTCTCATCCCACGTATTGAATAAATAAGCAACCACTGTGAGCTTGGTCAGTCATGGAACCCAGAAGCCTGTTAAGCTCATAAAGCATGGAAAATTTTTTATATTCTATAGCCATCTCCACATCTTGGAAAAAAGAGATAATTTTATGTTCTCAAAAAAAATTTGTTTTAATTTTTTTGTTGTTGTAGTTTAAATGAAGTTTACGTTTCAAGTTAGTCTCCCATACAAAAATTTATACATGTATTCTTATGTGACCCTAATTGCTCTCTCCATACTGTGACAGCACA
>NW_004443980.1:9503468-9545609 GCF_000243295.1 Trichechus manatus latirostris
GCTCCTAACCCTCTCTGCCTTCCCATCTCACCTCCGGACAGAAGCTGCCCATTTAGTCTCTTGTATCTACTTGAGCTAAGAGGCACACTCCTTACGAGTATCACTTTATGTCCCTCAGTCCAGTCCAATCCCTATCTGAAGAGTTGGCCTTGGAAATTGTTTTAATTCTAGGCTGATAGAGAATCCAGGGGCCATGTTTTCTGGGGTTTCTCCAGTCTCAGTCAGACCATTAAGTCTGGTCTTCTTACTAGAATTTGAGTTCTGTACCCCACCTTTCTCCTGCTCCATCTGGGACTCTCTGTTGTGTTCCCTGTCAGAGGGGTCATTGGTGGTAGCTGGGCACTATCTAGTTCTTCTGGTCTCAGGCTGATGAAGTCTCTGGTTTATGTGGCCCTTTCTGTCTCTGAGCTAATACTTTCCTCGTGTCTTTGATGTTCTTCATTCTCCTTTACTCCAGGTGGGTTGGGACAAATTGATGCATCTTAGATGGCCGCTTGCTAGCTTTTAAGACCCCAGATGCCACTCACCAAAGTGGGATGTAGAACATTTTCTTAATAAATTTTGTTATGTCTTGGCTGTAATCTTTATGGAATCAAATCCCCAGGCCTTTCTTCCACGGAGCCACTGGGTGGTTTCAAACCGCCAACCTTTACGTTAGCAACTGCACGCAAACTGCGCCACCTGGGATCTCCCTGGGAGTTGTTGAGAGAAAAGGCTACATCTTGGGGATTTATTGGTATAAGGATGTTTAAAATTTTTTCCTGAGGGAATTGGGGAGTGAGGAGAGGGAGTGATGATAATAGAAACATTCTTTAGAAGAATACTTGCTAGCCACCCTACTGTTCCCACTCTTTGTGTTTACTGAATAATGTGTTGAAATGTCACTTGGCTCCCTTGGGAGTCAGAAAAGTGATTAACTGGTAAATCATTAATTCCCATTTTCTGGATATTGTAGTTTTTGAACAGTACCACCTATCAGACAGTGTTTAGGACAATGCTCAAAGAAATGGCTGCTCGCAGTGAGCTGGAAGAGGATATTGACATCCCCATGACTGGGCATCTGGAGAGTGAAACCAGAAGGAAACTGGGGATTCTGTAAGTAGTGGAGTTGTGCTGGTGATCAGTAGGTTCAGCTGGCCACAGGCAACAGCAGAGAAAATGTAAATTGAGTATCCAGGGAAAAAGAGCAAGGGCCAGGGCTGGGCAGGTCCCCTAAGTCAAGGAGCAGGGACAGGCCAGGCACAAGGGCTAAGGCCAGAGCCAGAGGTCAGGTGAAAAGAATGATCCAGCTGCCAAACCATGAGCAAAACTCAAGAGCAAAGAAATCTACAAGCATGGGAGGCACCAAATAGGATCAGAGCCAGACAGTGGCAGAGGTTGAAAGTCCAGGACAGGAAAAGTCTTGAAGTTGTGTAGAATGAACTTGTACAGTAGTCTGCAGAGCAAGACTTAGACCCCTGGGCCTTTGAAAAGAGGGGGCAATGAGGGATCAAGATCCTGGGCATCTACCCAAGAAGTTGCCCAGCTTCACCCAACTCATGGTGACCTCATGTGTGTCAGAGTAGAACTGAGCTCCATAGAGTTTTCAGTGGCTGATCTTTCAGAAGTAGATGGCCAGGCCTTTCTCCCAAGGTACCTCTGAGTGGATTTGAACCTCCAGCCTTTCATTTAGCAGCCGAGCGTGTTAACCATTTCACCACCGAGGGACTCCTTACCCTAGGCTAGCAGATACTTTTTCATGCTCCTAGAGGAGTGAGATCCTAGCCTTGAGCTTCACTGACCTGGGGGTCATGGCAGGAGCCCCTATTTGGACTGAGAAATTAGAAAGCTATTGCAGACCTGCTGAGGGCACCAGGTCTTTCTAACTGGCATGGCCCCAGGTCACAAAATGTCCCCAGACCCTTTTATGCCTCCAGTCTGTGGTGCAGCATATGCTCTTCTCACGGAAGCCTGGGTTTCCCCTTATCCACCAGTCAGAAAATGTGGAGAGAAAGGTGTATGCTTGGGCCTCCCTTGGATCTATCTATGACACAGTCTCCAGCAGTGACACCAGGGAACAGGCTGTGGGGACAGCGAGCCCTTCATAATCACCTCAGCAAGTTGAGGCTTTCTTTCACAAAAGGCAGGAATAGAGGTTGACTTTCGGCATCTTCTGGTTTGGACTCAGCAGAGTTCTGGGGCAAGAGATCCCTGAGGCTTCTCTAGGAGAAAAACCAGTTGCCATCGAGTCCACTTCATGATGACCCCATGTGTGTCAAAGTAGAACTGCACTCCATAGGGTTTTCAGTGGCTGACTAGAGCGCTAACCAAAAGGCACCTCTGGGTGGACTTAAACCTCCAACCAGCAATGGGGAAAGGAATGATGCAGAGGCTGGGAATCAGGCGTGCCACACCCAAGGCACACAAGCTTTCCTCCAACCTTTCAGTTAGCAGCCAAGCACGTTAACTGTTGGTGCCACCCAGGGACTCCTCTCTAGGAAAGGGGCTTAACTCTTGTCTACAGCTGACATTCTAGTTTCAGCCTGCAAGCCGCACCCCACTCCTTAGTCTTCATTCTTTCACAGGTGTTGGTAGGCTAGGTAACAACTTCAGATCCATTCAGAATGCTTGCAGGTAAAACATAGGTTTGGTACAAAAGGGCCGGGAAGATCTCATCTTCATTTCCGCTATTGCTTCTCAAGTACAAATAGTTAACCAGTGCTGTCTGCCAATGGAGTCCCTGGGTGGCACCGACAGTTAAGTGCTTGACTATTACCCAAACGGTTGGCGGCTCCAGCTCACCCAGAGGCACCTCAGAAGACAGGCTTGGCGATCTACTTCCATAAAGATTATAGGCAAGAAAACCCTACGGAGAAGTTCTACTCTGCACACATGGGCTCGCCATGAGTTAGAATCAACTCCATGGCAACGAACAACAACAACAGCTCTCTGCCAGGTGAAATGGTATAGGCACTTCCCAGCAGAGATTATTCACTTCCTGGTGTGGCTCGGGGTTAAATTATAATGCCCTCTTCAGGGAATCTGAACTTAGAACTTAAAACTTGTCATGTCAAAAGCCTGATCTTTAGATCCAATTAAGCCTGGGAAGCTCACTCTTTCCAGCACGTTCCCTTTCAAAGGGGCTCTGATCTGAGAAGGAAGAAACAGCTGTCCCTGGAGACCACACTTATTTGGAAGTAAAACAAGCCAAGCCATTGAAATGCCAGCATGACTTTCTTTGTATATTGACATGAGAAGGAGCCAGGGGCTTGATCATTTTGAAAGGTTGTGCCTGTCTTCCTGAGGCTTTCATGATAAGTCATTTTGAGTGAGTTTATTTGAAAATTTCTTACTAAATGCAAAGGAGTTTCAGGTGGCCTGTCCAGTTCAAGGAGCCCTGACAGCACAGTGGTTAAGAGTTTGGCTGCGAATCAAAAGGTCAGCTGTTGGAATCCACCAGCCACTCCTTGGAAACCTAGGGGGCGGTTCTACTCTGTCCTGTAGGGTCAGTGTGAGTCTGAATCGACCCAATGGCAACGGGTTTTGGTTTTTGTCCAATTCAAAGACAATGCTGTTTTTCTAAGCCATTTCCAAATGTAAGCCTTCCTGGGGTATGTACAAGACATATAAAAGCAAGCTGTACGAGCTTAATGCATACAGGCACACTTGTATTTGGAAACTCCTTGCCTTGTCTTAGCCTCCAAGATGACTCTCATTGACTTCATTTTGAAGGGTTTTGAGGTCAACCCATGTGCCAGGTGGAAGGCCACTTAGAGGCCAAGACGGAAGCAGTAGGTCGTCCCTTTATTGCCTGAGCATTGACTGGAAGAAAAACTGGGTAGAAAGCAGAGCCAATGGCCCAACTTTCCCCCTATGTAACACTCTACACTGTTTATCATGCCAAATGACCAGAATTTAGTCTCAGCTTTTAAAGATGGTTCATATTCCTTTCAGGTTGAAGAAAAATTTTGGAAAATACAAGGAAACAATCCTGTGGATTATGAAGAAACGTGAAAGTAAGCACTGCCCTTCCCTTTCCCATCTTGTGACTGGCTCTCCTATCTGAGTCCCGCTGCCTCTCCCACTCTGCCGTGTGCTGTAAGGAAGGCAAAAATGCTCGTTCATTTCCTTGAGTACCTACTGGGTGCTAGGCAGGCCCTAGCTGCCAGGGGTAAACTATTGAGCAGGACAGACACAATCTGGAACCTCAATCTGGACTCTCCCTCCCCGACCCCCTTCCTGAGAGCTCTCCTGTCCATCCACATCTCTCCACATCAATGGGCTTATGCCTTGGTGCTGGGGAGGGGAAGACGATGGACAAGAAAGTAGGGAATTGCCTTTTGGATGATTAAGTGCTATTACAATGGAAAGAGGTGCTATAGAACTACATAGGAGGGCATCTAAGCCAGATTTGGCGGACTCCAGGAGGGCAATATTAATGCAAAGCTTGGGAAAGAAACAGCCCCTTTAACAGGAGATGAAAGGCATTTACAGTCCACCTGTTAAGATCTGCCTATCATGGAGGGTGCCAGTTTTTTGGGTCTAATCATGGAAAGTTTGGATCAAGAGGCCAAGCTCTCTTAATTCAAAGACTCAAAACCACAATATGGAATATCTTTCTGATTACTAGATACAATTAATGTAGAATGGCAACAAGACCCATGGTAGACATAGCTGATCAGTCATGGCACTTTTCCTTGGTGAGTCAGGACACAGCTTCAGATTACCTCTCAAGGTGGTGCTCCAGTACCCAAGACCAATTTATGACCTGAGCTCACTCTTGCAGAGTAACTGTGTGTGTTAGGTACCTTCACATACACTATCTGATCCAAGTTAATCTCCATAACAATGTGAAGTAAAATAAAGAAATTAAGGCTCAGAGAGGCTAAGTGCCTTGCCTAAGATGACCCAGCCATTAAATGGAAAAGCCACATTCATGCCCGAGACCTCTTAAGCTAAACTCAGTGCTTGTTCCCTTGACATGTTCAATGAACAACAAAGGCCAGTGTGTCTGGAAAGGAAAAAGTAGAGACCTATACCTAGGTCCTATGTCCTCACTGGGGCTAAGGCACAGGGAGAAAGGGGAATCACCCGCTTCACTTTCTGTAGTGGTAAGGGCCCTGCCTCCCACCAAGACTCACCCAATGGAGTATTCCCAAAACAAAAAAAGAAGGGTTCAGATGCTCAGTATTCAAAAAACACAACAACAAATATCTATTACACATATAATGTAGCACTTGTCTACTGCTTACTTTTCTGTTCCACTTGGGCTTTAGACGTCTGTGTTTTATTCCTTCGCACCTTAGCAAAGCATGCAGTAAGTGCTCAATAAGCATTTCTTGAGTGGATGGATGGATGCATGCATGCTCACATACATGATTTTTTGCTCCTTTTTTTTGGACTCCTTACTCTCCGAGGCCAAGGTAAGACTTACAGTTAGAGAATGAAATTTGATATAATACAAATGGCCAGATTCCCCTAGTGCCCCACTCATACCCCTGCCCACTCCCTGCTTCTCTGGACAACTGAAGCCTAGAAGGTTTGAGTTTTCTATACAGAAAAGGAACATTTCTAATTGACAAGAAATATCATTCCATGTTCCTGCTGTGGCCAGTCCCAAAGAAATCTCCCAGCCTCCTTTGAGATGATAACTCATTTACTTCCAGTATCTAGCCCAGTATTTCATACTCCAGGCACACAGCCCCATGTCTCTGTGCACTTCAATTTCCAAGCAAAAACTGACTTCATGGGTGTGTGACCTGTGCAGTAACACAAGGCTACACACTGAGAAGGTCCTTGGTTTAATGCTCTGCTGTGGTTGCTTTGAAATTCTTAATAATTTTCTAACAAGGGCCCTGCATTTTTGCTTTGCACTAGGTTCAGTAAAGTATGTAGTCATTCCCATTCAGAACTATCTGGACTGGTAAAAAGAAGCAGGACAACATTGCACAGTTGTATCATGAACCATCAAAATGCAAAGCTCTTTGTGAGAAGGGCACTGATACATTGACTTTCTACTAAGTGTCTGGCACTACGCATGCATTATTTCAGTTACCCCATAGGTAACTGTAGGCAACATTATCCCATTTTAAGGAAACCAAGACTCAGAAAGGCAGCCTAAAGCCTCACTTAATAAGGACAAAACCAGAATGTCCATGATTTCATCTTTCTGACAGATAAAATAAAAATTGGAAAAAAATGAACACATAAATGTCCTCTTTTATCGTTATAATTACAGAAATGCTTTCTATTAATTTCTAATTGATACCTCAGAAACAGTAGCTTGGCTCACTTTAGCTTTTTGTTTATCCCATTGATAAATCAGTATTGTTCTGTAAATAAACACTGGAGAAGGTGCTCCTTAATGTGAGACTGTGACCTGTTTCCAAACGCCCTACCGTGGTCTACAAGAACCTTGGTGAGCTAGTCCCTGTCTACCTCTCCCTCCTCATTATCCTGAGGAAGAGCTTCAGTCAGTGGCCTCTTTAGTGCCTCAGCTGTACCATGTTCCTTGACTCTCCCTCCCCCACCCCACCCTTGTTGAGAGCTCTCCTGTCCATCCATATCTCTCCACCCCATCAACATCACCGCAGACAATTTCATCTCTCCCCAGAATTCTAATCCCCCTGAGCCCCCATCTTCTCATCTCTAAGTCCTTTTTGAGCATTGTTTCTACCATAATCTTTTTAAAACTCTTCATTGACCCTCCATTGCCTTCACAAAAGTGTCAGCATTATTATGTGGCTTACAAGGTTCTCACTTTTTCCTCTTCAGACACATTGGTCCTTTTGTTGTTCATCAAATGGACCAAGCATCTGCTGCCTCAGAGCCTTTGTTCTTGCTGCCCATCTGCCTAGAACACTCAATGCTCAAATATGTCTGTGACTTGCTCTTACTTCATTCTAGTCTCTGCTTAAATGTCACCTTCTCAGAAATACTTTCCTTGGCTACTCTTTATAAGCAAGTGCACACACATGCACACACACACGGTCTTAGTTTCCTAGGGCTTCCATAGCAGAAATACAAGTGGACAGCTTTAAGGAACAGAAATTTATTTTCTCACAGTTCAGGAGGCTAGAAGTTAGAATTCAGGGCGTGCCTCTAGGGGAGGTCCTTCCTTGTCTATCTCAGAGTCACCAGGAGCACTGGTTGTTCTTCTGCTCCTGCCAGCAATCGTTGGCGCTCCTGGCCTTGCAGATTCATCCGTCTCCATCATTTGTCTTCCTCTTCCACCTTGTGTGTCTCTGTGTCTAATCTGTTCTTTTTATAACTCACCAATGATTAGGTTTAGGACCCACCCTACTCTGGTATGACCTCATTAGCATAACAAAAGAAAACTCTATTTCCAGACAGAGTCTTATTTATAGGTACAGGGTTTAGGATTTCAACACATATTTTGGAGGGACACAATTCACAATGCACACACACGCAAATGCACGCACTTACATCACTTTCCTTTCTTCTTACCCTGCTTAATTTTTCTTCAGAACACTCATTACCATCTGACATATTATGTTTTTATCTATTTACTTGTTTAGCATCAATAAAACTGATACCACTATTAGCATCAGTTAGTAGTCTCCATGGAGCTCTGGTGGTGCAGTGGTTAAGAGCTATGGCTGCTAATCAAAAGGTCAGCGGTTTGAATCCACCAGCCACTCCTTGGAAACCCTATGGGGCAGTTCTACTCTGTCCTATAGGGTCGCTATGAGTCGGAATCAACTTGAGGGCAACAGTTATGGTTTTTTTGGTTTAGTAGTCTCCACTACTAGAATGAACCGCAGGGACTATAGCATTTCTGACGCCCAGGGCAGTTCTTGGTAGACATTTATTGAGTGAATAAATGAATGCTGTAGCCCTGCCTTCCTCCCCTGACTCATCTGTCACTACTAACCCTTCCCCATCTAGACTTCAACCATGTAGTACGTATGCAAGGAATTCCCCATTGCATATTACAGCCTTAACTTCTGAAGCCTGGTTGAATTCCTTTCCAAACAGTTCTCAGGGTACCTGTGTTGAGGACAATGGTGAGCCCATCAGAGCTCTCCTAACTGGCCTGCACTAACCTGTTGGCTGAGTGAACCGGTGCTCTTCTTCCTCATGGAAAGCATCCTGGCTGATGCCACAGCTGGAGGCTTCTCCCCACTGCTCAGCCAGCTCTGCTCCACTGGCCGTGTTACCAAGAGTCACTGGCAGTACGATTGTTCCTTGGTTGTCCTTGCTAGTTTAGTTCCAAAATTCAATTGTTACAAAAATGAATATGAAAAAAAATTGTTGTTGCTATGAAAACTAAATTGGATGCTTCAGAAAGACTCGATAACGAAATAGCTTTTTTTTTTAAATAATTGCTTTGAATTAGGTGTGAACCAAATGTACATAAGAGATTGGGTGATGTATAGAAATAAAAAAAATGAAAATCTATGATTCTGCACTTAGACTATTTAGAAGCTACCAAAACTGAAAATTATTGATAATAAATTATGGGTGGATTTAGGCAAAATGGTCCCAGAGCCCCATCATCAGACCCACACTCAAAGAAAAGACCTTGCCTTACATTTTAAAATGACACATTGATATACATTTTTTTTTAAGTTAAGATGACATGTTTATGGTAAGATGACTCTTTTAATGACTCCCCACTTTAGCCTAATTTTTTAGCCTACTTTTCTGATTAACAGAATTACCAGTCCCACTTTGCATCGTTCAGAGCCCCACTCATTACACTGTGTATCAGTTTCCTACGGCTGCTGTAACAAAGTACCACAAACGAGGTGATTATAAGAACAGAAATTCATTGTCCCACAATTCTGGAGACTAGACATCTGAAATCAGTGTGTTAGTCATATTGGTTCCTTCGGAAGGCTCTGAGGGAGAACCTATTCCATGCCTCTCTCCTACCTTCTGAAGGCAGCTGGCGATCCTTAGCATTCCTTGCCTTGTATATACATCACTCCAATCTCTTCCTCTGTCTTTATGTGGCCACCTTCCCTCTGTGTCTCTCTCTGTCTCCTTTACTCTTTTATAAGGACACCAGTCATATTGGATTAGGACCCGCCCTACTCCAGTATGACCTCATGTTAACTTAACCGATAACATCTTCAAAAATACTATTTTGAACAGGGTCACATTCGCAGGTACAAGGGTTAGCACGTCAACATATCTTTTGGGGGGACACAGTTCAATCCATAGCACACTGTCAATTGCTGGTATATCACCCTCTCACACCTTCACTGCCAGCCTGGGTCTTCTTCACCATTGTATTCCCAGCATCTAACACTGGGCTGGCACACATTAGCCCTCGATAAAGATCTGCTTTTCAACCCCTAAGATTCTGGATTCAAAGGCCCTGCTCTTTCTCCCACTCCTGGCAGCCTTCCTTATTTAAGAGAGAATGGCTGACCTCTCAACCCCTCAAGCTCCTTTTGGCACCTTGAGAGAGATGGATCTAAGTTTCCACCAAAGTCTGACTCAAGCCAATCATTGCAGAGTTGGGTACCTTCACATTTCGCTTATTGGACCAGAAATCGCCAGAAATCGAGGAGCCAGAAGAAGCACAAATAAAAAAACCTCATCATATTGTTCGTCGTAAGAAGAAAGCAGAACTAGATACAGAATGGATGATGAAGAAGACAAAGGTAAGCATGGTTGTGGGTCAGTGTTTTGACTTTGCACAGGTTTTTTTTTTAGCTCAGGTGAGACACACACTGTCAGGAAGCGTCAAGTCCAATACACAACTTGAACACAAACAAGAAAAACGTCTCCAATATACAGAGGTGTATATACATATATATATGTATATAGAGAGGGTCTGGGTTATTGGCAGAGTGATTTTTACTAGGATTTATTGAGACTTCTGCTTACAAGGCTCTGTATTTGGCAAATGAATCAGGATAGAGTTGAAAGAAAGGAAATATATCAATAAAAACATATTCCTTGCCCTAAATAAAATCCATATAAAAAATGGATCACATGAAATAGTACAGCCACTACGGAAAACAGTTTAGTGGTTCCTCAATAAGCTGAACATAAAACTACCATATGACCCAGCAATCCCAATCCTAGCTATACAGCCAGAAGAAATGATGGCAGGAACGTAAACAGAAACCGTACACCAATGTTCATTGCAGCACTTTTCACAGTAGCCAAAAGGTGGAAACAACTGAAATGTCCATCAATAGATGAATGTATAAAGTAAATGTGGTATATGCATATGTCTTAGTCATCTAGTGCTGCTACAACAGAAATACCACAAGTAGATGGCTTTAACAAAGAGAAATTTATTTCCTCACAGTTAAAGTAGGCTAAAAGTCCAAATTTAGGACGTCAGCTCCAGGGGATGGCTTTTTCTGTCTGTCGGCCTTCTTCTCTTCAGCGCTCCCCTGGACTAGGAGCTTCTCTGCGCAGGGACCCCAGTCCAAAGGACGCGCTCTGCTCCTGGCACTGCTTTCTTGATGGTATGAGGTCCCCCTGTCTCACTGCTCACTTCTTCTTTTATATCTCAAGAGATTGCCTCAGGACACAATCCAGTCTTGTAGATCCAGTCCTGCCTTACTAACCCAACTGCCACCCATCCTCCCTCATTAACATCATAGAGGCAGGTTTACAACATACAGGAAAATCACACAGTACCAGGAATCATGGCCTAGCCAAATTGATACACACATTTTTGGGGGGACATAATTCAAACCATGACAGCATACAATGGAATATTACACCACCATAAAGAGAAATGAAGTTTTGTTGTATGCCACAACACGGATGAACCTTGGAAACATTATGCTGAGCAAAATAAGTCAGTTGCGACACGACAAATACTGTATGATCTCACTTATATGAAATAAGCAAATATATAGAAAAGATTATTAATGGTTACCAGGGGTGTGAGGGAGAAGGAAAGGGGAGCTTTTGTTTGCGGGGTATAGAATTTATGTTAACAATGGTGGAATATTTTGGGAAAGTATGATGGTTAAGATTGTGTGTCAGCTTGGCTGGGCCATGGTTCTCAGTATTTTGGCAAACATATAATGTTGTCATCACTTCCCGGTTGAGATCTGATATGTGATCACCCCCATGATGGAATCTGCTCTGAGTAGCCAATCAGTTGAAAAGGAGTTTCCTTGGGCATGTGGACTGCATTGAATATGGGCAGACGTTCTGGCAAGGTTCTGGGCTTTTTGCTCGTGCTGGATCCTACAGCTGGCTCCTGTTCGTCTGACCTCCAGTTCTTGGGACTTGAGCTGGCAGCTTACCTGCAGTCTTGCCTGCCGATCTTGGGATTCATCAATCTTCACAGCCTGTGAGCAGGTGCCCTGCTCTCTGACCTGCCGATCACACAGCCAGCCCCTGCGGCTATGTGAATCAGGAGAAGCCTCTATCCTGACCCATGGACTTGGGACATTCCAGCCTCTACAACAATGTGAGCCATTTCCTTGATATAAATCTCTCTCTATGTATATATATTTATACACTTTACTGGTTTTGCTTCTCCAGAAAACCCAGCCTAAGACAGAAAGGATAACTATAGTGATGGCACAACATGAAAAATGTAATCAATGCCATTGAATTGTAAATGTAGAAGTCATTGTATGTTTTGGTGTGTATGTTTTCATTACAATAAAAAAAAATGAATCACATGGTATATTTTAAAAGACTAATACTACAAAGTCATAAGTGAAAAACTGCTTGCCATCAAGTTGATTCCAATTCATGGTGACTTCATTGTATGTGAGAGTAGAACTGTGCTCCACAGGATTTTCAATGACTAATTTTTCTGAAGTAGATCACCAAGCCTTTCTTCCATGACACCTCTGGGCGGGGCTCAAACCTCCAACCTTTTGGTTAGCAACCAAGCATGTTAACCATTTGTACCACCCAGGGACTTCTCATAAATGAAAACTAGTATCATAATGTTAGAGCCATTCAGAGTGAGCTAAAAATCAAGTCTGAAGCTGAAAGGAGACTTAAGAAAAAAGAAAAGTTAGAATGGGATATAGAAAGACATGACACACTTAACTTTATTTATGCAATCAATAAATATTTATTAATAACCTTCTATGCCCCACGCACTATTCTAGGGATTGGAAAGACAGAGGTGAACCAAACAAAGAGCCCGTGCTCTCAATGACAGACAGCCAATATGCCAAAATAATTTTCAGTGCTATGGAGGTATTGGTAGGTGGCATGAGGAAAAAGCAGCATAAGGGGCTGTAGAGCTGAATACCTATAAGTCAATCCACGAAGACCTATTGGTCAAGCAACATTTGAGCCAAGATTTGCATGAAATGAGAGAGTGAGTCACGTAGATCCCTGAGGGAAAGGCATTCTAGGCAGAGCAAACAAGTGCAAAGGCCCTGAGGCTGCAAGGATGTTTGTGAACAAGGCAGAGAGGGATAAGAAAGGAGTTTGTGTGGCCAGGTCAGGTAGTGCATTGTGGGTCATAGTAAGACCTTGAATTTTACCCTAAGGATGACGTGAAGCCATTGGAGGGTTGAGAGCCTGAGAGAAACATCATCAGACTCATGTTCTAGAAGAATCTGTGTGGAGATTAGACTGTGTGGAGAATAGACTCTAAAAGGGAAAGAATGAAAGCAGGAAATTCAGTTAGGAGCCATGGCAGCAATTCAGGCAAGATATTATAGGCATCTCTATTAGAGTGGTGGCAGTAGAGGTGGTGTGAAGTGGTCTGATTTGGGATATTTTTTGAAGGAAGAAACAAACAAGAGGACTTCCTGTTGAATTGGATGTTGGGTGTGAGAGAAAGAGAAGACTAAAGAAGGAATCTAAGAATTTTGGCCTGAAGAACTGAGTAAATGCGGTTACCACTTAATAAATTGGAGAAGACAAGGAGACTAATGAGAACCACTAATTTAGTTATGTGACACTGTACAGGCAATTAAGCACTTCTACACATACTGTCCACCATCTGTCTGTCAGTTTGTCATACTTTGGTGGCTTGTGTGTTGCTGTGATACTGGAAGCTATGCCACTGATATTTCAAATACCAGCAGGTTCACCCATGGTAGACAGGTTTCAGCAGAGCTTCCAGACTAAGACAGACTAGGAAGAAAGGCCTGGTGATCCACTTCTGAAAACTAACCCATGAAAATTTTATGGATCACAACAGAACATTGTTCAATGTAGTGCTAGAAGATGAGCATCATGAAGATGAAGATGGTGCAGGAATGGGCAGCATCTCATTCTGTTCTTCATGAGGTCGCCATGAATTGGAGCTGACTCAATGGCAACAACAACAACACATATAATGTAACATTTGCGACAACCATGTGGGGTAAATGTGGTATTACTATCCTCACTTTACAATGCGTTGAAGAAAATGAGACCCAGAAAATTTTAAATGACTGTCTCAAGGACACAGAGCCTATAATAGTCAGGGCAATGCTCATTAGCTGCTGAAACAAACAATCCCCAAGGCTAAGTAGTTTAATAAACAGAATTGTATTTCTTGCTCATGTCACATCTGATTTGAGCCTTGTAGGTCTCTAGGATGGCTCTGCTCCAAGCTGAGGAGTCTCAGAGATCTGGGCTCTTTCCTCATGAGTCTCCATCGGTCTTCACCATCTTTGAGTTCTTCATGTCCAGTTACATGGGCAGGAAGTGGGGCCAGGGGCCAGGTCTAAAAGCCATTGACTAGAACGAGTCACATGGTCCCACCTCAGTGCAAGGGGGCTGGGAAGTATCCCCATCCTGTGTTCCCAGAGGAAAATAAAAACTGTCTGGACTAAGACGAAAAGCAAATCAGTCATCGTAAAGTGATGAGGGTGGTCCCACTGGTGGCAAAAGTGGAAGAGAACAGGAAATCTACACTGTTAACAAAGCATGGACCATTCAAACTTTCAGGGAAGAAATGAGAAGTTCAGTGTGTCTTCATCTCTCAGATCTGCATGTAAAAGGGAAGTCAGTGGGACCAGTCAGAACTGGTATGGGAAGAGGAATTGAGGGAGAGGCATCTGCAGGTTGTAACAGACAATGGAAAGGGTGTTGGAAGCTCTCCTATAGGGCCTTCAGCTTCCTCATCTCCCTGGCCTTACCTCCAACAGATTAAAGAAACCTTACTTGATTTCTTTCTCCAATTAAGCTAGCCAGCTCCATGCTCTTCCCATACACCAAACCCGGTCCTGCCTCGAAGTCTTTGCTGTTGCAGCATCTTCCCCTAGCCAGTCTGCAGTGTCTTGCCTGCAGCCTAGAGGAAGGCCCTCACCAAGATCTCTAAGCAGAGGGCCTCTTGCTAACCTACCACTCATGCAAGCTGCACAAATGGCCTGAGAAGTCTGGCAGAGAGTGGGACATGTGGGGATGTTTTTAACAAACCAGCAATAAATTCCAAGTAGTTTAAGTCAAGTAACACTGTTTATAAATATGTGCTGGTGCTCAGACAGAATCCACCCAGTCCAGGACCCAGCAGCTCCCCTGCAGCCAGAGAGAGATCAGAGGCAGCAGCTTTCCTTGGCTGCCTAAACTAGTAGACGGTAATCATCGAGTCGGTTCCAACTCATGGCGACCCCATGTGTATGGAGAGTGGAACTGTGCTCCATAGGGTTTTCAAGACTGTGACCTTTTGGAAGTGGATCACCAGGCCTTTCTTCTGAGACTACCTTTCAGTTAGTATTCAAGCACTTAACCATTTGCACCACCAGGGATTCCTTCTGGCCTCCTAGAGGTATTGTTTTCTCTCTGGCAGAACTGAAGGAAGGCCAGAGATGTGGTCTCTTCTCTCTTAGCTTTCAGCTGTTAGCCTCATACTCTGTCCCCAAAGCACACGGTGATGACTTCTATGCTTTTAGACATGTCATTCATGTATGTTTCCCAGTGAGAGAAAATGTGCCAGTGCCACCTCTGGAGCAGAGATTTTGCTTTGCCCTTGGGGTTCTTATCATTAGGAGAATGTCATTACATGACAAGTGAATTTGAGAAGAAGAAAGTATCTCAAAAATTCTGGCTTTGGGGTGGCTTGGTGGGGGGATCTAAAATGCAATCTTTCTCCCATGAGAAATGCCTACAAGCCCATCAGGAAGAGCCCACCCACGGGTGTCCTGATAAACCACTATTTTAGGTTAAAGAAGAGCTGTGATTTGTAGATTAAATGTAAGAGGAGGACAGAGGCTTGTGATCAGAGGCCCACGGTTAAGACTGCAGGCGTGGGGGTCACATTGTCTGAGTCCAGCTCTGCCTCTTACTGGATAGCTTTGTATAAGTGATTTAGCCTCTCTTAAGGTGGGATAAGGTTTTTCCACTGAAAGTGTCAATGATTTCATTCTACTTGGATCAACAATCAATGACCTTGGAAGCAGCAGTCAAGAAATTAAACAACGTATTGCACTGGGAAAATCTGCTGTAAAAGACCTCTTTTAAAAAGTTCTAAAATGCAAAGATATCACTTTGATGACTAAAATGTGCCTGACACAGGTCTTTTTGTTCGCCTGATACGCATGCAAAAGTTGGATACTGAAAAAGGAAGACAGAAGGAGAATTGATGCGTTCAAACTACAGTGTTGGCGAAGAATAGTGAATATACTGTAGATTGACAGAAGAACAAACATCCAGTCTTTGAAGAAATACAACCAGAATGCTCCTTAGAAACAAGGATGATGAGACTTCGGCTCGCTTACTTTGGACACGTCATCAGGAAAGACCAATCCCTAGAGATGGACATTATGGTTGGTAAAGTAGAGGGTCAGCAAACCCTCAATGAGATGGACTGACACAATGGCGGCAACAGTGGACTCAAGCATACCAACAATCATGAAGATGGCGCAGGACCGGGCAACATTTCATTCTGTTTTACCTAAGGTCACCATGAGTTGGAGCCAACTCATGGCAACTAACAACAGCAACAAATGGGGATAAGAAAAGTACCTACTTTAAAGGTTCATTGTGTTGTGAGAACCAAAGTGTTCATCACAGCGCTGGGTGGAGGGAAAGAGCTGGCTGCGTGTCGGCCAGTACACTAACATCACCTGATGTAGCAGTGTTCATTCTGATCCCAGGTTCCTGGGCATTTAAAGGCAGTGCCCTGGGAGCCCCCACAAGCAGCAGCTTCTCAAACAGAGTTGTATCTCTTTCTTTGATCTTTGTGGATGTTGGCATTCTGCTGTAAGCTTTCCTTGTTCAACTGTTAAATATAATAGTTTGAAAATCACTGATCTAAATTCCAGTTGGAGTCATATGGGATACTAGATAAACTGCAAAAGCCTTCCTGTTACACACACCTGGAAAACTTAGATAAAATTTAAGAAGCATCCTTGTAAATTCAGAGTGGAGTGTGGAAGCAAGTAAGGGGCATAACCAATGCTGGAAATAAAGAGAAAGCTCAAAACCAGAACGGTGTGTCCTGGTGGCTGTGTGTGCTGGGGGAGGCAGGCGGGCAAGAGAAGAACGAAGTGTCTTGATAATCTAGGGGCTTGGGTTTGTTTTGGTTTTTTGCAACGATCACCACTGTCTATTTCCAAAACTTTGTCAGCATCCCAAACGGAAATTCAATATCCATTAAGCAACAACTCTATTTTGGGGCTTGGGTTTTAACACTAATATGGGGACAGGAAGAAACTGGAATGTATTCATCCTTTTCAAATGCACATGAAGCATTTATGATAATTGATCCCATACTAGGCCACAAAACAAATCTCAGCAGACATTGAACAGTTGATCTCATGCAGACTATGTCTCTTCCTCTAATGCAATTTAATTAGTAATTATAATCATATAACCAAACGTACTTCATACATTTTGCAAATTTAAAAACACACTTCTAAATAACTAGTGTGTCAAAGAAGAAGTCATACTGGAAATCTGAAAATATTTAAAAGTGAATGAAGATGAAAAGTAACTATGCACACTCACTGGAAACAGCTAAGAGTATTTTGAGGGAAAATGTACAGCTTTAATCGCTTATTCTAAAGAAGGAGGAGGAGGAGAAGAAAAAGCAGAAGCAGCAGTCTTGGCAGCCACCGCCGCCATATGAAGAGGAAAAACGAGAAATAGTGAGCTCAGCATTCCACTTAAAGAATTAGAAAGATAACAGAAATAGCATAGAAACCCCACAGAAAGCAGGACATCAACGAGGACGATAAAAGCAGACATTGATACAGTAGAAAACAAGGAAATAACAGAATCAACAAACCAAAGGCTGGTTCTTTTAAAAGACTAACTAGGCAAACCTTTGGGCAAGATTGATAAAAAAGATTTAAAAAAAGAGCGAAAGAGAGGGTATGAGTAATGGAAAGAATGAAAACAAGGACATAGCTACGGATACTGTGCTGATGTTTTAAAAACGTTATATGAATTAATATTATGACAATAAATTTGAAAATTTACATAAAATGATCAGTTTCCTAAAAATAAAATGCAATTCACTCAAACTGATCCAAGAAGAAATAAAAAACCTGACTATACCAATAACCATTAGAGTGACTGAAATACTAGTTTAAAATCTACACACCACACACACACACAGTGTTCCAGTTCCACCTCCTGGCTATCTAGAAAAGAATACTGAGGCCCTGAGAGGTTTCCAACAAGAGCTCCCAACAAGTTCGGGGTGGTGATAGGCAGGGCTACCAGTGGGCATTCGGAGAGCAAGCAGAGGAAGTACAAAGCACTCCAGCAACAATGCTATACTCTGCACTGGGACAATCAGCACCCTCCCACTTTTCATGGGCTTGTCTTTTCTTCCCAGGTGCATCAAGGTGATGGAGAAGTAATTCTCTACCCCAGTGGGACTCTCTTCCAAGTGCTCTTTCCTGATGGAACAGGCCAGATACAGTATCCACTGGAGCAGGATGCTGTGATTTGGGCTGGGCCTGGTATGCTTGCTGAGGACTGGTGTCCTCTGCAAGGTTCTGCCTTTTCGAACAGGGGATCCCAATGGACCACTTGTGCCTTAACCACCTCCTAGTTATCCTTCAGGAAACCTGGCTATGCTCATCCTCACCACCAATGCTAAACATTTCACATACATCATTCTGGAAGACAGTAAACAAACATGGATACGGGCCCTTATCAACAACTCTGGCCATGCCACCTTCTATGATGAAAACAGAGATATCTGGTAAGTAAGCTTGGGCTACCAAAAACCAAACCAGTTGTCACTGAGTTGATTCAAACTCATGGCAAACCCATTTATGTCAGAGTAAAACTGCTCCATCAGGTTTTCAATGTCTGATTTTTCAGAAGTAGATTGCCAGGCCTTTCTTCCAAGGAACCTCCAGGTGGACTTCAACCACCAACCTTTTGCTTAACAGACAAATGCATTAATCATTTACACCACCTAGGGACTCCTAAGCTTGGGCCATGTGTCCCAAACACTTTCTGCTGGTACAGGGGCAGAATGGTTGAAGTTTGATTCCCAGTCTGCTCTGCCTTCCTCCCTCACTAGTTAAGTCAGTCTCTCTCTATCACCTAATTTATTCATCCAACTAACACACATTGGAAATGGGGAGGTGGATGTAATGATGGACTACTGGTAGGACAGGTCCCTGCCCTTAAAGAAGTCACACTGTCCTTGTGGGCCATTGCTTTTCATGAATAAGGTAAGAATCATAGGCTCATAACAACCCCGTTCTATTGGCTTCATCTCTTAATCACCTCTTGTGAGAACTGCCTTAGAAAGAACGCATCCTTCCAATTCTGGGGGCCTCAGAGAAGAGGGCTTGGCAAAGGCTTTGGAGACACCTGTATTGTGTACAGATTTCACGGTCACCAATACAGGAGTCAAAAATGCAACTTCGAAAGAGTTCATCATAAATGACCTTAGTTCTTAACTTCCCATTTCTCGTGGTGGTGGAAAAATTCAGCTTACCAATTCATCATAACCCAGTCACTTCAAGATTTTTCTCCATCTCTTTTGGGTAAGTTCTCTGTCATTTCAGAATTTCCCCCTCCCTTCAACAACTGGAAACCCTGGTGGTGTAGTGGTCAAGTGCTGTGGCTGCTAACCAAAAGGTAAGCAGTTCAAATCTACCAGGCACTTCTTGGAAACTCTATGGGGCAGTTCTACTCTGTCCTATAGGGTCGCTATGAGTCGGAATTGACTCAACGGCAATGGATTTGGTTTGTTTTTTTTTCTTCAACAACTAACTGAAGAGTTGAAAGTTCGAACCCACCCAGAGGCACCTCAGGTCACAGCCTAGAAAACCCTGCAGAGCTCAGTTCTACTCTGCAAAAACACGGGGTCGCCAGGAGTCAGAATCCACTCAACGGCAACTGGTTTGGTTTGGTTTTTCTTTATTAGTGATCATGGAGTGGGAAATGCATATTATCTTGGATCAACTTTATACTTTCTTCTTAATAGTCAAAGATAAATGTTTCTTTTTTAATTCCAAAAAATATGTATATATTTTTTTCACTCTCCAAACCTCAGATTTTAAGACTATTTTCTCTGCTATGAGTTTTTTTTTAAACACTATGTCCCAACTGACATCTTTGTTCGGGGGCGGGGGAGTGGTAAGGGGGTAGAGAGTGGGGGAGTATCTGCTCTCCCTGGAGGGCTGTTTGTATAGAAAATCCTTTGTGAGTGGTGGAGGAAGGGTACCGGGTACAAGAAGCACAACAGAAATAAGGGCAGGAAACTCAGTTAATTTTCTCAAATATTATCTAGCTATGTACAGTAGAGCCTCTTTTCCGTGTTATTGTTGTTGAGTCAGTTCTGACTCATAGCGACCCTTTGTACAACAGAACGAAACACTGCCCAGTCCTGCACCATCCTCACAATTTTGGTTATGCTTGAGCCCACTGTTGCAGCCACTGTGTCAATCCATCTGGTTGAGGGTCTTCCTCTTTTTCGATGACCGTCTACCAAGCATAATGTCCTTCTCCAGGGACTGGTCCCTCCTGATAACATGTCCAAAGTACATGGGACAGAGTCTCACCATCCTTGCTTCTAAGGAACATTCTGGCTGTACTTCTTTCAAGACAGATTTGTTCGTTCTTTTGGCAGTCCATGGTATATTCAACATTCGTCTCCAACACCGTAATTCAAAGGTGTCAATTCTTCTACTCTCTTCCTTATTCATTGTCCAGCTTTCACATGCATAGGAGGCAAAAAACTCCATGGCTGGCATCTAGGTCAATGGGCATAACAAAGTTTATTAAGAAAATGTTCTGCATCCTGCTTTGGTGAGTGGCGTCTGGGCTCTTAAAAGCTAGCGAGCAGCCATCTAAGATGCATCAATTGGTCCCAACTCACCTGGAGTAAAGGAGAATGAAGAACACCAAAGACACAAGGAAAGTATTAGCCCAAGAGAAAGAAAGGGCCACATAAACCAGAGACTGCATCAGCCTGAGACAAGAAGAACTAGATGGTGCCCAGCTACCACCAATGACCACCCTGACAGGGAACACAACAGACAGTCCCTGGTGGAGCATGAGAAAAGTGGGGTGCAGAATTCAAATTCTAGTAAAAAGACCAGACTTAATGGTCTGACTGAGACAGGAGGATCCCCGGAAAGTATGGCCCCTGGACTCTCTGTTAGCCCAAAACTAAAACCATTCCTGAGACCGACTCTTCAGACAAAGATTAGACTGGACTATGGGACATAAAATGATACTCGCGAAGAGTGTGCTTCTTAGCTCAAGTAGATACATGAAACTAAATGGGCAGCTCCTGGCCGGAGGTGAGATGAGAAGGCAGAGAGGGTCAGGAGCTGGTTGAATGGTCACGGGAAATCAGGAGTGGAAAGGAGGAGTGTGCTGTCACAGCATAGGGAGAGCAGTTAGGGCCACATAACAATGCGTGTATAAATGTTTGTATGAGAGACTAATTTGAATTGTAAACTTTCACTTAAGGTACAATTAAAAAAAAAAGAAACTCCATGGCTTGGGTCAGGCACACCTTAGTCTTCAAGGTGACATCTTTGCTTTTTAACACTGTAAAGAGGTCTTTTGCCCAGTGCAATATGTCATTTCATTTCTTGACTACTTCTTCCAGGGGTGTTGATTGTGGATCCAAGTAAAATGAAATCATTGACAACTTCAAACTTTTCTCCGTTTATCATGATGTTGCTTATTGGTCCAGTTGTGAGGATTTTTGTTTTCTTTAGGTTGAGGTGTAATCCACACTGAAGGCTGCAGTCTTTGATCTTCATCAGTAAGTGCTTCAAGTCCTCTTCACTTTCAGCGAGCAAGGTTGTGTCATCTGCATATAGCGGGTTGTTAATGAGTCTTCCTCCAATCCTGATGCCGCATTCTTCCTCCTATAGTCCAGCTTCTCGGATTATTCTCTTCTCCCTAATGATGGTGAATTTTAGGGCCAGAGAGTCCTTTGAGAATCTCTTCCAAGGGAGTAGGAACCACTCTCATTTTACTGATGAGATCCAGAGAGGACTCATTTGCCCTGAGGCACACATGTAATTACTGACAAGAAGTTTTGTGACATTTTGATTCTACCTTAAAAAACCATTTTTAAAAAATTATCAAATAAGGTATACAAGTGACACCCTCATCTTACCTCTGAATCTCCATCCACCAATGCTGAAAGAGAAGGATGGTTCTCAGAGCTGGGATGCAGGCTGACTCCCATTCTGTGAGTCTGGGAAGGGGCCTGGGGATCTTCACTCCTTCAAAGCTCCCCAGTGACTCCATGGGTCAGCTAGGTGTGGGAGCCCAGGCAGCGTATCTTCCTCTGGACCTTTAAGCCTGCGGAGAATGACAGTTGCCCTAAAGCTGTCAGCAACTGCCCACCCCGCCCTTGTCTCCCAAGGCTGTGTCTTCACTCGAGGTTAACAGAGGACTCTGAGGGAAGTCACCCTGTCCCCTCCTTAAAATTGAAAGGGAGGCAGCCCTCACCCTTCCCCCAGTGGAGGAGCGGATGGTTGTTTGTGCGGACACCGCAAACCCTCGCTGGGACTCTGGAAAAGCCTCGATTTTAAGAGCAAACGGGCCCAGGTTTCTGGGGGGACTGCAGCCTCGCGGCGGTTTACGGTTCTCGTCCCCAGAACAGCCTTGCTTCAGTTCAGCGTCAGGAACCCATCATTTCCCACCTCCCATCTCTTTCATTCTGGAGCCCTGGGGGCGCAGTGGTTAAGAGCTCAGCTGCTAACCGAAAGGTCAGCAGCTCGAATCCACCAGCCTCTCCTTGGAAACACGATAGGGCAGTTCCACTCTGGTCGGAGCTGACTCAGTGGCAACAGGCCTGGCTGTGGAATCTCTTTCGTTGGGACCTGCTGCCCTTTTGACCTTGAAAGTTTTTCCAAAACCCTGCTAACCACTTCACGACTCATGAAGTTCGGCAAAATAGAGGCGGCCTTGCGGTCTAACCCTGAGTTCCTCCGCACCTGGGAGGTTAGAATCCCGGGCGTGCAAGTATTTAAACCTAATTGTTTGAGCTGAGGCGGGGCGGGGCTCACAAATCACAGCAAATGGCCCCTGCAGCCTCCCTTCCATAGGCCAGACCTAAGACATGCACAAGGACCCGCAAGTGCCCACACCCTGTCTGGTACCTCTGCCCGCTGACCCCCTCTGTTTTCTTGCTCCCTCCCACCCCCGTGGCAGCAGAAGCCCTGACAGTGGGCGTGGCTCTCGTTTTCCTGTCTTTCCTTCCTTACCGGTCACCAGTTGCTGTTGAGGTGACTCCATGTGTGTCAGAGTAGAACTGCACTCCACAGAGTTCTCAGTAGCTGATAGTTCAGAAGCAGATTGCCAGGGCTTTCTTCCGAGGCACCTCTAGGTGGACTCAAACTACCAACCTTTGGCAGCTGAGCATGTTAACCAACCATTTGCACCACTCAGGGATGCCCTTCCTTCCTTAAAGTCGCTGCCATTGAGTCAATTCCACCTCATGGCAACCCTATAAGACAGGGTAGAACTGCCCCATAGGGTTTCCAAGGCTATAATCTTTTTTTTTTTTTGCACTTTAGAAGAAGGTTTACAGAGCAAATTAGTTTCTCATTAAACAATTAATATACGTATCGTTTTGTGACATTGGTTGCCAATCCCACGACATGTCAACACTCTCCCCTTCTCTCCCCTTCTCGACCTTGGGTTCCACATTTCCATTTGTCCAGCTTTCCTGTTCCCTCCTGCCTTCTCGTCCTTGCTCCTGGGCTGGTGTGCCCATTTAGTCTCATATACGTGGTTGAGCTACATGTATTATTGTCTGCTTTATGGGCCTGTCTAATCTTTGGCTAAAGGGTGAACCTCAGGAGTGACTTCAGTACTGAAGGGTGTCCAGGGGCCATACTCTCAGGGTTTCTCCAGTCTCCGTCAGAACAGTATTAAGTCTGTGGGGGGTGGGGGTTGTTTTTTTTTTTTTGTGTGTGTGTGAGTTTGACTTTTGTTCTACATTTTTCTCCCTCTGTATCCGGGACCCTCTATTGTGATCCCTGTCAGAACAGTTGGTGGTGGTAGCCAGGCACCGTCTAGTTGTGCTGGACTCAGTCTGGTGGAGGCTGTGGTACTTGTGGTCCATTAGCCCTTTGGACTAATCTTTCCCCTGTATCTTTTGTTTTCTTCATTCTTCCTTGCTCCAGACAATGTAGTATCTTTGATGGCTGCTCACAAGTTTTTAAGACCCCACACCCAAGGCTGTAATCTTTATGGACGCAGAGTGCTACATCTGTCTCCTGGAGAGCAGCTGATGTATTTGAACCACTGACCTTTCGGTTCGCAGCTGAGCACTTTAACCATTGTGCAGCCAGGGCCCTTCTTCCTTCCTTACCCGTTGCCATCGAGTTGATTCTGACTCATAGCGACCCTATAGGACGGAGTAAACTGCCCTACAGAGTTTCCAAGGAACACCTGGACGATTCGAACTGCCGACTCTTTGGTTAGCAGCCGTAGTACTTAGCCACTACGCCACCAGAGTTTCCTCTTCCTTCCTTAGTGCTGTACAAATCGTTGAGTGATCTGAGTCAGGGAAGAAAGCGCTCCCACCTCTCAGTCCCCCTCAGCAGGTCCTGGCCCTCTGCACAGAGGCCCTGCTGCCCACGTGTTGGTCAGCAGCCCAGCCGCTGCCTACAGACCTTCTGTCCTGCCTCTTCCAAGGGCAATTGCATCGTGTCTGGGTCCTGCCCTAGTTTGGTTTAAACCAAAGGAAAGCAGTACTCATGATGGCATTTCAGGCATCAGAGACCTGGATGAGAGAGGACTGTCTATGAGGACCCCACCATGCTCATCACCCCCAAAAAGTCATACCTCCCATCATCCCCAAAAAGTCATACCTCAGGGCCAGACCCTCTGCCCTGAGTGGCTCCCCCAGTCCCAAGCTGGTTCCTTCCCCAAGGTCTGCTGCACCAGAGTTGTGCTCCCTCATCCAGGGAAAATGTGGCCCCATGACAGAAGGATTTGGTCCCTGAGGTAGCTCATCACCAGAATTGCTCATCACCTCTGTGCTGATGTAAGAGGCCCCTAAACAGCCCCAACAAAAACTGGCAGATTGAGTAACCCAGGCTCCCCAAACCCTTGTCTTCTCCTGACTAACCCAGGCCTCAGCATCGCTTCCCGTCTTCGTGTGTGTTTTGGATTGAATTGTGTCCCCCAAAAGATATGTTGAAGTCCTAACCCCTGTACCTGTGGATATGACCCAGTTTGGAAACAAGAGTTTCCTTTTGTTATGTTAATGAGGTTATGCTGGAGTAGGCTGGGTCCTAAACCTAATTCTTTCTTTCTGAGAGGTGTCATATAAAAAAGGGAAAACAGAGACACATAGGGAGAAGACACCATGTGAGAATTCACTACAAGACAAGGAATGCCAAGGAATGCCCAGGGCTGCCAGAAGTTGGAAGAGGCAAGGAAGGACCTTCTCCTAGGGCCTCTAGAAAGAGTGTGGCCCTCCTGACACCCTGAGTTCAGATTCCTGGCTTCTAAAACTGTGAGACAACAAATCCTGCTCTTTAAAGCCACCCACTTGGAACAGATTTTCATGATAGCACTAGGAAACCAAAACAACATGGGAGACGTCGCTGCCCCCGACCACGGCTCTGGTGGGATTCAAAAGGCAGAAGTCAGGGCCAGTGGTCTATGGTGGGTTTGGAAGACCAAGAAAGGACTGCTCAATAGGTGAGCCCCTAGAGAGCAGGACCTGGGAGAGATGAGGGAGAAACTCCTCCATCCATTCCCTCGTCTGACACATATTTATGTGGGGCTGGCAGCAGAAATTCATCAGGCAACAAGACAGACACAGTTTCTGCCCTCGCGGAGCTTCCATTTTAGTGGGGGAGTAGAGACGATATGTAGTCGATTCTCATTATTCACAGTTGTTATGTTCTGTAAAGTACCTGCAAATGCTGAACTAGCAAATACTGAACCAGCCTTGTGCACTGGGCGACTCAAATTTTCCACTGCTCTGTACATGTCGGCAAATGACTGCAATAGTGCCACAAGTATTGATTTTGGGATTACAAATAAAGTTTACGCAAATTCACAAATATGGCGTCCACAAGAAATGAGGACTGTATATTACAGAAAACAATATGAAGAAAACCAACAAGGGATGGGGATGGACCATCATAGGGAGTGCCTTAATTTCCTAGTGCTGGTGAAACACAAATACCACAAGTGAGTGGCTTTAAAGAACAGAAGTGTATCTTCTCACAGTTCTGAAGGATAAATGTCCAAATCAGGGTCTCAGCCATGCTGATTCCTTCCTTGCAGATAGTCCTGGGAGTTCCTTGGTTCCTTGTCTTGTAGACAATCCTCACATGGTGTCTGCCTTCCCCCTGTGTGTGTGTGTGTGTGTTTGTGTGTATGTGTGTGTATGTATTGCTGTGTCCATTCTGCTCTTTTATAACTCGTAAGTGATTAGATTTAGAAATCACCTGTTATGGATTGAATTGTGTCCCACAAAAATGTGTGTCAACTTGGCTAGGCTATGATTCCCAGTATTGTGTGGTTTTCCTACATTTTGTGATCTGATGTAATTATCCTATGTGTTATAAATCCTAACCTCTAAGATGTTAAGGACCCCATGCAGCTGGCAGTTTGTTGTACTGTGGGGGCTTGTGTGTTGCTGTGATGTTGGAAACTATGCCACCGGTATTCAAATACCAGCAGAGTCAACCATGGCGGACAGGTTTCAAATGAGCTTCCAGATTAAGACAGACTAGGAAGAAGGGACTGGTGGTCTACTTCTAAAAAGAATTAGTGAAAACTTTATGAATAGCAGCGGAACATTGTCTAATATAGTGCTGGAAGATGAGCCCCTCAGGTTAGAAGACACTCAAAATATGACTGGGAAAGAGCCACCTCCTCAAAGCAGGGTTGACCTTAATGATGTGGATGGAGTCAAGCTTTTGGGATCTTCATTTGCTGATGTGGCACAACTCAAAATGAGAAGAAACAGCTGCAAATATCCATTAATATTTCGGAATGTGGAATGTATGAAGTATGAATCTAGGAAAATTGGAAATCGTCAAAAATGAAATGCAGCACATAAACATCGATATCCTAGGTATGGGTAAACTGAAATGGACTGGTATTGGCCATTCTGAATTGGATGATAATATGGCCTACTATACCAGAAATGACAACTTGAAGAGGAATGGTGTTGCATTCATCGTTGGAAAGAACATTTCGAGATCTATCCTGAAGTACAACACTGTCAGTGATGGATAATATCCATACGCCTATAAGAAAGACCAGTTAAAATGACTATTCTTCAAATTTACGCACCAACCACTAAGGTCAAAGATGAAGAAATTGAAGATCTTTACCAACTTCTTCAGTCTGAAATTGATCTAACATGCAATCAGGATGCAATGATAATTACTGGTGGTTGGAATGCGGAAGTTGGAAGCGAAGAAGGATCGTTAATTGGAAAATATGGACTTGGTGATAGAAATGATGCCGAAGAGCGCATGATAGAACTTTGCAAGACCAATGACTTCTTCATTGCAAATACCTTTTTTCAACAACATAAACAGAGACTATACACGAGGACCTCGCCAGATGGAATACACAGGAACCAATAGACTACATCTGTGGAAACAGACAATGGAAAAGCTCAATATCATCAGTCAGAACAAGGCCAGGGGCCGACTGCAGAACAGACCATTAATTGCTCATATGCAAGTTAAAGCTGAAACTGAAGAAAATTAGAACAAGTTCAGGAGAGCCAAAGTACAACCTTGAGTATATCCCACCTGAATTTAGAGACCATCTCAAGAAGAGATTTGATGCATTGAACTAATAACTAATGACCAAAGACCAAGTGAGATGTGGAATGACATCAAGGACATCATACTTGAAGAAAGCAAGAGGTCATTAAAGAGACAGGAAAGAAAGAAAAGACCAAAATGGATGTCAGAAGAGACTCTAAAACTTGCTCTTGAATGTCAAGTAAGCTAAACCAAAAGGAAGAAATGATGAAGTAAAAGAGCTGAACAAAAGATTTCAAAGGGCAGCTTGAGAAGACAAAGTATTACAATGACATGTGCAAAGACCTGGAGTTAGAAAACCAAAAGGGAAGAACATGCTTAGCATTTCTCAAGCTGAAAAAACTGAAGAAAAAATTCAAGCCTTGAGTTGCAGTATTGAAGGATTCTGCGGGGAAAATATTAAACAATGCAGGAAGCATCAAAAGAAGCCGGAAGAAATACAGAGTCACTATACCGAAAAGAATTGGTTGACATTCAACCATCTCAGAAGGTAGCATATTGTGTTCGTTAAAATTGTATGTCAACTTGTCTAGGCCATTATTCTCAGTGTTTTAGCAGCTGTATAATGTTGTGATCACCCCCATGATGGAATCTGCTGAGTGGTACTGGTGGAGGCAGGGCCTGTGGCAGCTCACCGCCCCCTTAGTTCATCTCTCTGCCTTCCACCGGTTATTTTCTGCCTGCTCACCTTGTCAAGGGTTTTGGCTTGTTCCAGACTCAGCAGCTGCCTCTTGTTGCCTCACCTCTCGTTCATGGGACTTGAGCTAACAGCTTAACTGTTGGTCTTGGAATTCGTCGAACTTCTCAGCCTGTGAGCAAGAGTCCAGTTCCCCAACCTGCTGACCTTGGGCTCGCCAGCCCCTGCAGCTACGTGAATCAGGAGAAACCTTGCACTCTTGTCTACTGATCTTCAAATTCATTGACCTTCATGGCCTGTGAGTGGGAGCCCCTCTCTGACCTGCCAACCTTGGGTTCACCAGCTTCTGCCGCTCTGTGAACTGGGAGAGGTCTCTACCCTGATCCATGGACTTGGGACATTTTAGCCTCTATAATTGTGTGAGCTATTTCCTTGATATAAATCTCTCTCTATATATATATATATTTATACACTTACTGGTTTTGCTTCTCTAGAGAACCCAGCCTAAGACACATTTGATCAGAAATCGATGGTACCTATGATGATTAAGGTTGTGTGTCAACTTGGCTGGGCCATGATTCTCAGTGTTTATATGTGATCCTTCCCATGATGGGATCTGCTGTGAATAGCCAATCAGTTGAAAGGGAGTTTCCTTGGGGGTGTGGCCTGCATCCGAAAATAAGCAGATATTCTGGCTTTTTGCTCACTCTGGATCCTGCAGCTGCCTCCTGGTCATCTGATCTCCGGTTCTTGGGACTTGAGCTATCAGCTCATCTGCCGATCTTGGGATTCATTGATCTTCACAGCCTGTGAACAGGAGCCCTGCTCTCTGACTTGCTGATCTTGGGTTCACCAGCCCCTGCAGCTACGTGAATCAAGAGGAGCCTCCATCTTGATCCACAGACTTGGGACGTTCCAGCCTCTACAATCACGTGAGCTGTTTCCTTGATATAAAGCTCTATTTATATTTATACGCTTTAGTGATTTTGCTCCTCTAGAGAACCCAGCCTAAGACAGTACTGAAGGAAGAGGTCCAAGCTGCATTGAAGGCATTGGTGAAAGACAAGGCTCCAGGAATTGATGGAATACCAATTGAGATGTTTCAAAAAATGGATGCAGCACTGGAACTGCTCGCTCGTCTATGCCAAGAAATTTGGAAGACACCTACGTGGCCAACCAACTGGAAAAGATCCATATTTAAGCCTATTCCAAAGAAAGGTGATCCAACCGAATGTGGGGATTATAGAACAAAATCACTGATATCACATGCAGGTAAAATTTTGCTGAAGATCATACAAAAGTGGCTGCAGCAGTACGACAGGGAACTGCCAGAAATTCAAGCCGGATTCAGAAGAGGACGTGGACCCAAGGATATCATTGCTGGTGTCAGATGGATACTGGCTGAAAGTAGAGAATACCAGAAAGACGTTTACCTGTGTTTTATTGACTTTACAAAGGCATTCAACTGTGTGTATCATAACAAATTATGGATAACATTGTGAAGAATGGGAATTCCAAAACACTTAATTGTGCTCGTGAGGAACCTGTACATAGATCAAGAGGCAGTCATTCGAACAGAACAAGGGGACACTGTTTGGTTTAAAGTCAAGAAAGGTGTGTGTCAGGGTTGTGTCCTCTCACCATATTTACTCAATCTGTGTGCTGAGCAAATAATCCTAGAAGTTGGACTACATGAAGAAGAACAGGGGCATCAGGACTGGAGGAGGACTTACTAACAACCTGTGTTACGCAGATGACACAACCTTCAAAAGTGTTAAAAAGCAAAGATGTCACCTTGAACACTAAGGTGCACCTGACCCAAGCCATGGAGTTTTCAATTGCCTCATATGTACATGAAAGGTGGACGATGAATAAGGAAGACCAAAGAAGAATTGACACCTTTGAATTGTGGTGTTGGCGAAGAATATCGAATATACCATGGACTGCCAAAAGAACGAACAAATTTATCTTGGAAGGAGTACAACCAGGATGCTCCTTAGAAGCAAGGATGGCAAGACTATGTCTCACATACTTTGGACATGTTATCAAGAGGGACCAGTCCCTGGAGACGGACATCATGCTTGGTAAAGTAGAGGGTCAACGAAAAAGAGGAAGACCCTCAACAAGATGGATCAACACAGTGGCTGTTACAATGGGCTCAAGCATAATAACAATTTTGAGGATGGCGCAGGATGGGGCAGTGTTTCGTTCTGTTGTACATAGGGTTGCTGTGAGTTGGAACTGACTCGAGGGCACCTAACAACAACAAGATATTAAGAAGGCAGGATTAGACACAGTTTTGTTAATGAGGCAGGACACAATCTACAGGATTAGGTTGTATCTTGAGTCAATTTCTTTTGAGATATAAAAGAGAGAAGCGAGCAGAGAGGAGAAGGACCTCCTAACACCAAGAAAGCAGATCCAGTAGCAGAGTGCGTCCTTTGGAGTTGGGGTCCCTGTGCTGAGAAGCTCCTAGACCCAGGGGGAGTTTGATGACAAGGACCTTCCCCTAGAGCTAACAGAGACAGAAAGCCTTCCTCTGGAGCTGGCACTCTGAATTTGAACTTCTTACCTCCTAAACTGTGAGAGAATGAATTTCTCTTTGTTAAAGCCACCCACTTGTGGTATTTCTGTCTTAGATAACTAAGATAGAAATTTGGTACCAGGATTGAGGTGTTGCTCTAACAGATACCTACAATGTAGAAATGGTTTTGGAATTGAGAAATGGGTAGAGGCTGGAAGAGTTTAAAGAGCCTAATGGTAAAAGCCTAGATTATCTTGAAGAGGCCATTGATGGAATTACAGACATCAGAGACAATTTTAGTGAGGGCTCAGAAGAAAGGGAGGAGAGCTGTAACACTGGATATGGTGCAGACAGTGAGAAGCAGCAGCAGAGAAACCACAGCACCAGAACCAGGAGATTGGTGTGAGACGGCACAGGAGCTGACCCACAGAGCAAGAGAGCTGAGTGCCTTTGTGCAAGAGGCTTCATGGCAGAGTAAGGTGCCTCTGGGCATTTGTTGGCAGAGATAGGCTTGCTGACCTGATCCACAGAGTGAGAGCTGAGTGCCTTTGGGCTGAGGCTTACTGGTGGAGTGGGGTGCCTCCATGCACTTATCAGTAGAACTAAAGACCTTTGTAAAACTTGCCTGAGCAGGGCAGAGGCCAGACCAGCCCAAGAGGCCCGAGGGGCCAAGGGGCCAAGAGGCCAAGAAACCAGGAAGCAGAAGCTGAAGAGACAAGGAGCACAGGAAGCAGAGCTGCCTCAATCTCAATGGGTAGGGCCACAACCTGTGGGGTCTCAAAGGGTAGAACCACGGACTCCTGGATCTCAAAGGGTGGGGCCATGGCCTCCTAGGTTTCGAAGAGTCACATCTTCACCAGCTTGGTTCCGGAGTGTAGGGCTGCCTTTCACAAGTGATGGGGGATGGGGCCAGATCCGCTGCCCAAAGCAGAGGCGGTGGGGCTGCCATGCCCAAGGGCAGAAGAACTGGGCCTGCTGGGGCTGAGGGGGTGAGGTCTCCACTCATTTGGACTAGGAGAATGGTGCTGCCCTAAGATAGGGAGCAGAGTTGCCATCCCAGTGGACATGGAAGGCAGAGCTGAAGCCCAGGGTTAAGGGACCTCCACCGGAATCCAGAGAGTGTGGCCAGCACCCAGAATCTGGAGGGTGGGGCCATTGACTAGATGGTCTCAGAAAACAGAGGATTATTTTCAAGCCTTGAGCGCTAATGTAAATTGTTCTGCTGTGTTTTTAACTTGTTTTGTGTCTATTATTCCTTTTTTCCCTCCAATTTCTCCCATTTGTAATGGAAACGTCTACCCTGTGCCTGTTCCACCATTGTACTTTGGAAGCACGTAAATTGTATTCTAGATTTCACAGATAGAGAAGAATTTTGCCCCGGATGGAATTTGGACTTGGAGTTGATTTAAGACATTTGGGATGGTATGATGGGGTAAATGTGTTTTACATGTGGCAAGGACATGAAGTTTGGGGGGCCAAAGAGTGGAATGTTATGGGTTGAATTGTGTCCCCCAAAACTGTGTGCCAACTTTACTAGGCCATGATTCCAAGTATTGTGTGTTTGTCCTACATTTTGTGATCTGATGTAACTATCCTATGTGTTGTAAATCCTATGATGTTAAGGAGGCAGAATTAGAGGCAGTTATGTTAATGAGACAGGACTCAATCTACAGGATTAGGTTGTATCTTGAGTCAATCTCTTTTGAGATGTAAAAGAGAGAATCAAGCAGAGAGGAGAGGGACCTCATACCACCAAGAAAGAAGAGCCAGGAGTGGAGCATGTCCTTTGGACTTAGGATCTCTGCACTAAGAAATTCCTAGATCCAAGGGAAGCTGATGACAAGGACCTTCCTCCAGAGCCAACAGAAAAAGAAAGCCTTCTTCTGGAGCTGGCACCCTGAATTCAGACTTTTAGCCTCCTAAACTGTGAGAGAATAAATTTCTGTTTGTTAAAGCCATCCACTTGTGGTATTTGTTATAGCAGCATTAGAGAACTAAGACACCACCCTACTTGAGTCTAATCTAATTAACATAATAAAGAAAACTCTATTTCCAAACAAGATCATAGCCACAGGTATAGGGGTTAGCACCCAACACATATTTTGGGGGACACAATTCAATCCATAACAAGGAGCTAGATAGGCTGGTTGGGAACGGCTTCTCTGAGGAGGTGACATTCAGCTGAGACCTTCAGGATAAGCAGGAGACAGCCACGCCAAGACGTGCGGGAAGGCCCTCCAGACAGAGGGAACAGCATGGCAAATTCCCGGAGGGAGTAAAGAGCATGGGTGACCCAGGAACTGAAGGGAGAGGGTGGGAGTTAGAGGGAGAGGCCACAGTATGAGGCCCAGCACACTCTAGAGGCCAGTGTGGAACGCCAATGCAAAGTCTCCAGCTTGCCTTCCTTGTTGTAATTTCTCCCACCTGCTGAGACCCTGTGGCCCTTTTTGTGGGCTAAGCAGGAGAGGAAAATGAAGGAGACTGAGGGGCCGGGGCTCTGCTTTGCCACATGAGAGGCTGTGGGCGGCTCCCAGTCCCAAGAGCTATGCACTGACTGCCTGACGTGGCTTCTTGGTCTAGGTTGAGCCTAAGCCACAATCTGGGCTACTACTTCATCAGAGGCGGAGGCCAAAGGGCCTGGAACTGGTGGAACCTAAACCTCCACATCCACGCGCCCCCTGTCCAGCCCGTCTCCTTGACAATCAACCAGTACATCAAGGTACAAATAAGGAGCCAGGATAATATCTTCTTCTACTTCATCAACAAGAAGAAACAGATTCGTTTAAACCTAGGCACCAGATACAAGGTAACGTGTCAATGCCCACCTGCATTCAGGCTCCTGCTGGCTCAGATCGGTCCACGCCCTGGGCCCCTAAGCCAAGTTCTGTCTCTCACCAACCCACTCAACAACAAACCATTACCATGGAGTTGACTATGACTTATGGGGACTCCATGTGTGTCAGAGTAGACCCGTGCTCCATAGGGTTTTCAGTGAGGACTTGTTGGCCAGACACTGTGACAGGCTCCAGGCTCCAGGCTCTGGCAGGGTCTTGATGTCGCCCACGTTAGGAAATCCATGGCCCAGAAACCAGACTCCCAGAAAAGCACAGCCTTTCTAAGGCAGGTGCACCAGGGCACAAGAGCTGGTTATCCTGTTTTTATTTTATTGTGATAAAATATATATATAACAAAAAGTTTGCCATTTTAACCATTTTATACATACAACTCAGTGACACTAATTTATATTCACCATGTTGTACAACTATCACTGCTACTCATTTCTAAAAATTTTTCACCACCCCAAACAGAAACTCAGTGCTCATTCAGCAATAACTCCCAGCCCCTGATAACCATTAATAAACCTTGGTCTCTATGCATTTGCCTATTCTAGATATTTCATATATGTGGGATCATAGGATATTTGTCCTATTGTGTCTGACTTATTTCACTCCGCATGATGTTTTCAGGGTTCATCCATGTCGCGGCATGTATCAGGACTTCATTTCTCTTTATGACTGAGTAATATTGTATTATATGTGCGTACCACATTTTGTTTACCCAGTCATCTGTTGATGGACACTTGAGTTGTTTCCACCTTTTGGCTATTGTGATTAAGGCTGCAATGAACACTGTGTACACATATCTCCAGACCCTTCTGTTTTGAGGTCAGGCAGAGGGGTGGCGTCAGCCCACATGAGCACAGTCCATGTGGCCATAGGCATAGGCCAAGGGAGTGCATTTGGGGAAGCAGCAGAAAAGTCACCAGTGGCAGGACTGGGAGCACAGATTTGCCCCAAGGGTAAAGGTTCCAGGGAAGACTGAGCCATGACCTCAGAGGACTTGATCCTGGGGGTGGGGGAGGGACAGCCAAGTGCTGGGGCAGCATTTATCCTCACCCAGTCTTCTACGAATTTCTGCAGTACATAACTCCAGAGGTGCTGAATGAAATGAAGAAGAAAAGAATCCAGGAAGTGGAATTTGGTTCAACAGCTCAGAAAATCCAGATCCTTCTGGGAAAGATGAGTAAGATCCTAAATTTGCTGACCATCTCCGATTTGGAGAAATTCGTGGAGTCTGCCATGACTTTTCTAGTGGAAGCCTTTCCAAAGAAGACATTTCAATTCCAACGTTAAGACAGTCATCAAATTGTCCCAGAGCTTCCCCAGCATCTACTGAATGTCTCGGGAAGAGGGAGTTCTCAGGAGACTCAAGGAAAACCCAAGACCTGTTTATGCCTTTTGAGAGTCGGTTTGTCATTTAGGACATGTCCCACACAGCTCCTTAGTTTGAAAAAAGAAGACAATTTTCAGGGGGCTTACAAAATCTCTGACCAGGCACAGAAAAGATCTCATCTTCAGCCCTGACCTGGTAGCCTTAGCAGCAAGTTATTGTTCTGGTAGGTGATACACATCAGTCCCTGTCCCATCCGGCTCTCCTGGGTGATTATTATGCACAAGTTCTTTTGTGGCCTTCTAGTACTTCTCATCTTGATTCAGAACACAGACTATTTGTGTTCAAAGTCTAGCTTTGTCACTTGTTGATTGTATAGCCTTGGGTAAATAGCTTTGTGCCTCAGTTTCCTCATCTGTAAAATGGGCCTAGAGATAGTACCTACTGCCATGGAGTTGTGAGTATTAAATTAGTGAATTCACGTAGAGTACCTAGACCGGTGCGGGGCCCATAGAAACAATTCAGTAAGTGTTAGTACCAGTCATTGCAATCCTGGCCCTTCCCCTCGTATCTGGACATCTCCAGGAAAGTGTTTTTCAAACGTGAAATCTCTTAGATAAGGCTGTGTCTGCACTTCTTTGGCTTATAGAGTTACAGCCCCCTCAGTTTCTCAAGCCCCTTCTCTTCATAATAACAGCTACTGTGAGCCAGGCAGGCCCTGTGCTAAATATTGTACTTGTTCCATCTCATTTGGCTCTGTAACATAGATAGTATTTTCTCTGTCTATGTTAGTCCTGGCACTGAGGCTCAGAGATGTTATTGACTTAACCAGATAACACGCTGGTAAGTGGTGATGAAGACTGGAATTACTTAACTACAAAATGACATCACTCTGGTGACAGTGCGTATCTTTTTTTCATGATTCCCCACTCTGTTGTTGTTAGTTGCTGTCAAGCTGATTTTGACTCAGAGCAACCCCGTGTGACAGTAGAACTGTTCCATAGGGTTTCAAGGCTGTGGAAGGAAGCAGATTGGCAGGCCTGTCTTCCAAGGCACCTCTAGGTGGGTTTGACTCCCCACCCAGGGGCATCTCAAAGGCCCAAGACTTGAGGCAAATGCTGTCTTGATTCCACTGTTGCACCACCCCCGCCCAAGGGAGAGCCGAAGGCCAAGCTGCTGACTCAGCATAAATCACGCACCAGCCTCTCAGAGTCCAGCCCCCTCCTGAGCAATACGCCCAGGGGACTTCTCCCCAGGGGCCTCATCCTAAGGCTGGGAGAGAAGCAGTGTCTGAGCTCCCAGGTTCCCTATACTTCCCGCACCACCTCAGGAGGTTCTCACAAACCCTGACCTCACCCTAAACACCCCCTTTCCCACCCCGCCAAGGCTGAGGGAAATCCACAGGGCAAACGAGCCCAGTCTGCACCAGGTTCCGCGAGCAGGGATCCCACCGGGAGCCCGAAGGACCCACACTTACTCTCACCAACAGCTGAGACCCTTTTGGTCACCGGTAAGTCACCAACTCTGCTAAATCAAAATGGGAAAATGTAATCAATCCCATAGAAGAATGCAGGGGCCTCAGGAAGGCCTGGAACCCAGGAGGCCTCCAGAACCTAGACTGACTTTCAATTTCTTTTCTCTGCTTCACTCGTTTTTTTGTGAAGACGTATTTTCTATGCATCTCAATTCACATGGCCAGCAAAAGACACTCCCAAATAAGCAAACTGTCCCCTAATCTCTCTCTCTCTTTCTCTCTCTCAATTTCAAATATCCCAGTGGTGTCTGATGGGCCCAGCTTGAGTCAGGAGCCCATCCTTGGTCGAGTCCAGTAAAGTAAGGGAGGGTGGGACCATGTCTTGTAAACGTGGCTCCTAGCTGACACTTACGCATGGGGAGGGGAAGGGCTTTCTAGACATGGAGGATTTAAGGGTTGGGCAGACCCCTACTGTGTGACTTTTATACATCTTTGGGACACTTGCAAACTTCCCAGGACCACCTCAACTCCAGCCAAAACCAAGACCAGTATAAAAACCAAAGCTAGTTACCATCCAGTTAACTGCAACTCATGGCAACCCTACGTGTGTCAGAGTAGAACTGTGCTCCACAGGTTTTCAAAGGCTGATTTTTCAGAAGTAGATCACCAGCCCTTTCTTCTGAGGCACCTCTGGGTGGACTCAAATCTCCAACCTCTTGGTTAGCAGCTGAGCACATTAACCATTTGCACCACCCAAGGACTCCAAGGCCAGTAAAGGAAACCCTTTCCCTCTGGTTCAGCCATTCCCTATTGTGCCCAGAGGCACTGTGTACCACGCAGTGGCCCTTCTCCCCAGGCACGGCCTGCCACCATCTTCACTGAATGTCTCAGCATCACCCTGAACCCTGACAACTGAGCACCTGAGGTGGGACGGGAGCAGTGGGACTGGCCGCAGCAGGCTGTTACCACATCACTCTCATTGATTCTCCCACCTTGTTGGTGGATGGTAGGATCAGCTAAAACACAGCAGTTACTTTGCTGCCGGGCAATGAGCTATAAATGAGCTGGTTGGCGTAAATGACTACCGTAGCAGCAAAACGTCCCTGGTGCAAAAGCTGGTTCACAAGAAGCTACTTGCTGGGATGCTGGAAAAACTTGTTGGAGAATGGGTGCCACCAGAGCTCCCACACTGCTGACAGCAACAAAAGAGACCAGAAAGAGAATGCCCACCCTTCCACCGTGCCTTGCAGTGTGCCTCTGGCGCCCTCTATCAGCAAAGTCTGACATTACACCAGCTGGCTAAGGACCCTGGTGGCACAGTAAGCTTTTGGCTGCTAACCCAAAGGTTGGCAGTTTGAATCTACCAGCCACCCCTTGGAAACCCTATGGGGCAGTTCTACTCTGTCCTTTAGGGTCGCTATGGGTCAGAATCGACTCGACGGCAATGGGTTTTTTGGTGGTTTTTTTGTTTTTTTTTTTTTTGCTAAGGAGAAATGTTTTCAGGGTCCAGCTCCAGAATCACAAAGCTGAGCAAAATAAGGGTAGATTTGGAGCTGACAGGGAATACACTGACAACTGGCACAGAGAAAGCCCCTTCTCCTCCTTGCCTCAGCACTCAGTGGAGACACAGAGAGTCAGACACTCCCCCTGGCCCCACCCCATGGGGAGCAAGTTCGGCCGAGAAGAAAGCAGCAGCAGTGACACCCATCCAAGGTCCTGTCACAGCATGGCCACAGACTGGACCACTTTCTGCTCTCAACTCTCTGGTTCTCCAGCCTCTGGTCTGTCTCATGAGCTTCCCATACATACCTTTCAACAAAGTTCTTTCCTGCTCTGTTGCTTGCACTCAAGAACACTAACAGATACAGAGGAAAAGTGGTGGAAGATGGGCCTGGACAGATGGGCAGGGGCCTGATTGAGACATCCCTAGGTGCCATCAAAAGTTGAAATTTCCATATTCTAGGATCAAGGGTTGGGGAGAGTTCTTAATGAGACTTAATAAATCTTGTAGTAAAGATTTCAACATTCCAGGAGAAAATAATGAGGGCCTGACCCAAGGCAATGGCACTGGCATACAGAGGAGGTGTGATGGCTAATGTTATCTGTCAGCTTAGCTAGGTTTTGATTTTCAGTGGTTTGGCAGACACTGGACTGATTTCTCTTCCACAATATAATCACCTCCATGATGAGATCTGATGTAATGTGATCACCACCTGATGAGATCTGCTGTGAACAGCCAATCAGTTTCCTTGGGAGTGTGGCATGCCTCCAGTATATAAATGGATGTTCCAGCAAGGCTCACTCTCACTCTGGATCCTGCATCCAACTCATCATCTGACCTCCAGATCTTAGTATGTGAGCCAGCAGCCTGCCACCTGACCTGCAGATTTTGGGATTCGCCAGTGCCTGTAGCCCCATGAGCCAGCAGCCTGCCATCTAACTTGCTGATCTGGGGTTCATCAGCCCCTGCAACCATATAAGTCAGGAGAAGCCTCCAGTTTGATGCCTGACCCATGGATTTGGGACTTACCAGTCTCCACAACTGTGTGAGCCATTTCCTTGAATTGAATCTCTCTGTATATGTGTATATGTATATGTATATGTATATGTATATGTATATGTATATACATTTCACTAGTCTCATTCCTCTAGAGAGCCCAGCCTTAGACAAGAGGGGAGAAATTAAAGAGCCATTCAGGATAGAGAATAAGCAGGACTATCTAATAATGGGGTGGTGTAGGGATGGCTACATGACTTGGTCAACAGTGGGTCTTTCATTCAGTCAATGAACACTTATTGAGCACCTACATTAAGCACAGTTCTAGGAGCTAGGTGTACAGCAGTGAACAAAACAAAGTCCCTCCCCCCCACCCCATGGAGCTTAAAATCTGGGTTGGAGGGAGACAGAGAAAAAAAAAAGGAAAATATGAGGTACTGATAGGTATTATGAAGACAACAGTATTTCATAAGTAATATGAAGCCAGGTAAGGGGGGTAGCAAGTGCTGGGGAATGCTGTTGTGTATGGTAAGGTTTCTCAACCTCTACTATTGGCATTTTGGGCTGGATAATTCTTTGTTGTAGGGGGTTGTCCTATGCACTGTCAGACATTCAGCAGCATCTTCTACCACGAGATGCCAGTAGTACCCCCTCCCCACCATGCATGACAACCAAAAATGTCTTCAGACATTGCCAAATGTCTTGGCTGGGAGTTGGGGGCATGAAATCACCCCTGGCTGAGAACTACTGCCGCAGATCATATTTGGTTTGTCTGCTTTATGGTCCAACACGTCTACCATGTACACTTGAAAAGAATATGTAATTCTGCAGTTGTTGGGTATTCTGATGAGGAAACCAGGGACATCCAGGCTAGAGTTCATTCTACAACTGGCCTAGACTCTTTAAAAAAAAAAAGATAATACCATAAAAAGCTAACAAAGAACGTAAGAGAACTTGTCTAAATTAAAAAGGACCAAAGAGACGTAACAACCAAGTGACATGTGTGAACCTGGATAAGAAAAACTATGTGACATTTTGGGGGGCAGCTGGGGAAACAAATATGGACTACATATCAGGTATTATTGAACTTATTTTTATTTCAGTGTGATAATGGTATTGGGGTTATGTAAGAGAATGTCCTCATTCTTTGGAGACAGATCTAAAGCATTTAGAGGTAAAATGTCATGTCTGCAACGTAGTTTTATACGGCTCGGTAAGAGTTAGAAAGAGAGGATACACTGGTAATTAAAACTCACTTGATTTCATTAAAAATGTACATAAAGAGTTCAATTCTGTAAGAATAATATTTTAAAATATACACAGAAAAAAAATCTGGAAGATTTATGCCAGTCATTGTCTTTGAGGGTTAGTTTAGAAGACTTTCACTTTTTATGTTAAAAATTCAAACACTAAGAAATGTATACTAGTGGGCGTATTTCTATAATTTAAAAAAAGTTTAAGTAAAAAAACACCAAAAATAAAACAAACAAAAATCTTTATTCCCAAGGGAAAAAAAATACATACATTTGTCAGATGACTATTTAAATGGCTGCTACTGAACCAAGTGCTCAGTGTGGCATTTCTTTTTTGTAGGGGTGGGTACTGAGGAGCACAGAAAAACAGGCTCACTAAAGAAAAACTACCAGGAGGAAGGGGCTCCAAAAACGACACATGAAGTCATCCTTTTCTGGGAAGAGTCTCTCACCAACGTGCCCAGGTCCCTTTAACAAATGGCCCTTTTTGAAAAACTGCACTATTCTTTCTCACTTGTAAAACAGCAAAAGAGAATTTAATGACATGGGGCTGTTAAACCGGGGGGAAAAATACAAATTTGTTTTTATTGCTACTACAATACTAAATGTCAGTACAATTACTTAAGCTGACAGTACTCAGGAAACTGGCTGTTTTGCAAAGCCAAACTTAAATTGTCTTTTAAATTATGAAGCATTAAGATGCTTCAAAAGTGTCTTTCTACAACAATCATCTTGTTCAAAAGAATTCACACAGAGTACAGGTAAAAGTGGGGAAATCTGAGTAAGACGGTAGATTGTATCAACGTCAACACCTGGCTTGTGGGACGTCCAGGCAACATGGCACTATACACAGAAGCACCACAGTGTCCCTCCATAGCAAAGATCTGAAAAACTAAGTCAAACAGAGACCTGAAACCCTAAGCATCAAATGAAGAGATAAAGAACTCAGCCAAGCACCGAATGGAATGAGAAACTGACAGAGAACAAAGAGCGAGGAGATATACATGCAGAGGTCCTCTATCAGCTAACGCAGCATCAATCTGCCATCTTGGACTCCTACTGGAGATCAGCGAACAGGGGGTGCAAGAAAGCAGCTTCACGGAGCTTCTAGCAGGAGACAGAACAACCTGTAACCAGTGATATACACTTTCCCACCCCTTCTTCACCCTCGCTTGGCTTCCTCTGCCAGTCTCTTGGCCAGGAAGCACCAGCTTCACCCCCGGCTTCACCCCAGTGCTGCTTGGATTCCACCTGCCCACACTGGTCGGCTCCCTGTGTGCCATTTGTTGGCTGCTGGTGTTGCTTTTTTCCGCCTCTTTAGATTTCTTCCTTACCTCTCACCACCTCCCCCTCCTTTCTCTCAAATACCTGGCTCCGTGTGCCATCTTTGCTTCTTCCTGAAAGGCTGCAAAACACCGCTCGACTCTGAAACTGCTTCCCGGCCCATGCCACCATTCTGGTGGGACCCCTGGGGCTTTTTGTTTATTCTGATTTGTTCTGTTTTGTTTCCTTTTTCTTTTCTTGGCTTGGGAGCCCCTTCTAGCCAGGCAATATTGCGCAGCTTGTGAGCTACTCCCTTACTCTGCACAGACGTGCAGTGGTATCCCTGGGGGCATTTCTTGTTTGCTTCTTTTTCCTTTTTTATCTTTCTTCATTTTTCAGTTTCTTGTCTCTCTATACTTCTCTTACTGTCTCCTGAATACCTGGTGCCATGTGACACCTCTACCCCTTCTAGCCAGGCTGTACTTCATGGCGTGGGAGCAACTTCCACAGTCCTCGCCACACCGGTGGGATTCCTGGGGGCTTTTTTTTTTTTTCTAATTTGTATTCATTTTTTTTCTTTTACCCTTTTTTCCTTCATTTCTCAGTCTCTCATCTCTCCACTCCAAAGGCAATCTCCCTTAGCACTCTGTACATTTTTGGCTCCTGTTTCTCTCCTCTCTCCCATATCCATCTTAGCTCCACACATCACAATCTCCCCACTCCTTCCTGCCTACCTGCATTGTGCACTGAACATCATACCCCCAAACAGCACAGGCATGGCCTACCAGAACCTGCCCTCACTGATTCCCGGCCCACCCTGTTGGCCCTAGTATGGACCTGCCCTGCTATACCATACCTGAGTAACTGACCCTGCCCATTGGAGAAGGAGGTGAAAAGTATCGTGCCTACAGACAAGCAAACAACAAAGAATGCACAGCCCGCCTGCTCAGACATAACCAAATAAAACAAAAAAGCAGGACGAAACAAATCTACAATCAATAAACGAGGAAAATAACTACTGAATGTCCCTAAGACAGCAGACAATATCAAAACATATACAAAAAGAGGACAGGACGGTTCCAGAAGGCATCCAAAATAAAACACCAGATGACTTTCCAGTAGAAGAAAAGGCACTAGAACTACCTGATAGGGAATTCAAATCTCTAATATTCAGAGTTATCCAAGAGTTGAAGCAAAAAGCAGACAAAAATGAGGAAAAAATAGACAAATTCATGGAAAA
>NW_004443980.1:9545709-9586352 GCF_000243295.1 Trichechus manatus latirostris
AAGCTCAACGAACCCCATATAGGATAGACCCCAAAAGAAAATCACCAAGGCATATCATAATCACACTCGCTAAAACCAAAGACAAAGAATCCTAAGAGCTGCTCGAGAAAAACAAAAAGTCACATACAGAGGAGAAACAATAAGACTAAACTCAGATCACTCGGCAAGAAACCATGCAGGCAAGAAGGCAATGGGATGACATATATAAAACCTTGAAAGAAAAAACTGCCAGCCAAGAATAATATATCCTGCAAAACTCTTGTTCAAATATGATGGTGAAATTAGGACATTTACAGATAAACAGAAATTAAGGGACTATGTAAAAACCAAACCAAACTTACAAGAATTATTAAAGGGAGCCCTTCAATCTGAGAACAAACAACATCAGACCACAGGCTGAATCCAGGACGCACGATCATACCAGCCAGATACCAACCTAGGAAATGAACTCTCAAGGACTATACAAAACCAAAAGAATTACAACAGGGAACCAGAGAGGTTAATCTGTAAATGACAACAACATCAGAACAAAAAGAGGAAATAAATGGTGTAGGTATAGAACCTTCTAATGGAGAGGAAGGCAAGGCTATACCAAGTAATAACAGACTGGTTCAAGCCTAGGAAGATAAGGATAAATTTCAAGGTAACCACAAAGAAAGTTAAACCTAGTCATCAAAATAAAGAAGAAAAACAAAGTCTCAGTAAAAAAAAAAAAAACCTACAAAAACAAATGAAAAAAAATCCACAAACAAAAGGAATTCAGCACATGAGAGTAAGAGGAACAAAGAAAACAGCACCACAAAAAAAAGGCGCTACAAAATGACAGCAATAAACTCACACCCATCAATAATTACACTGAATGTAAATGGCCTAAAGGTACCCATAAAGAGACAATGACAGAATGGATTAAAAAAACAGGATCCATCAATATGCCATCTACAAGAGACACACCTTAGAAACAAAGATGTAAATTTATTAAAAATCAAAGGATGGAAAAAAATATATCCAGCAAACAGCTACCAAAAAAGAGCAGGAGTGGCAATACTAATCTCAGATAAAATAGACTTTAAAAACAAAATCCACCATAAAAGACAAAGAAGGACACTATATAATTTTAAAGGGGACAATCCATCATGAAGACATAACCATAATAAACATCTACGCACCCAATGACAGGGCTCCCAAACACATAAGACAAACTCTAACAGCACTGAAAAGAGAAATTGACAGTTCCACAATAATAGTAGGATACTTCAAACACACCACTCTCGGTAAAGGACAGAACATCTAGAAAGAAATTCAACAAAGATACAGAAGACCTAAAGGGCACAATCACCCAACTTGACCTCATAGACATATATAGAATACTCCATCCAACAGCTGCAAAGTAAACATCCTTTTCTAATGCACATGGAACGTTCTTCAGAAGTAGACCACCTTAGGCCACAGAGCAATCCTCAACAAGATCCAAAATGCTGAGATAATACAAAGTATCTTCTCTGACCACAACGCCATCAAGGTAGAAATTAACAGGAAGAGCAAAGAAAAAAAAATTACATGGAAACTGAATAACACCCTGCTTACACATCACTGGGTAATAGAAGAAATCAGAGATGGAATAAAAAAATTTCCTAGACTCAAAAGAGAATGAAAACCCATCATACCAAAACCTATGGGACACAGCGAAGGCAGTCCTCAGAGGCAATTTATAGCAATAGAGCTATATCAACACATCAAAAAAGAAGGAAGGGACAAAATCAAAACATTAATTATACAACTTGAACAAATAGAAAGAGAACAGCAAAAAAAGCCCACAGCCACTAGAAGAAAGGAAATAATAAAGATCAGAGCAGAAATAAATGAAATCGAGAATAGAAAAACAAAAGAAACAATCAACAAAACCAAAAGTTGGTTCTTTAAAAGGATCAACAAAATCAACAAACCACTGGCCAGACTGACAAAAGGAAAACAGGAGAGGACGCAAATAACCCAAATAAGAAATAAAATCTGGGACATTACAACAGACCCAACTGAAATAAAAAGGACCATAACAAAGTATTATGAAAAACTATACTCCAACAAATTTGAAAACCTAGAAGAAATACAGAAATATCTAGAAACACAATACCTAACCAAACTACCACAAAGTGATGTTGAAAATCTGAACAGACCCATAACAAGAGAAGAGATTGAAAAGGTAATAAAAAAAAAAACTCCCAACAAAAAAAAGCCCTGGCCCAGATGGCTTCACTGGAGAATTCTACCAAACATTCAGAGAAGACCTTATACCAGTACTACTCAAATTATTTCAGAACATAGAAAAGGAAGTGACACTTCCAAATTCATTCTATGAAGCCAGCATAACCCTGATACCAAAACAAGGCAAGATGCCACAAAAAAAGAAAATTACAGACCACTATCTCTCATAAATACAGACGCAAAAATTCTCAAAAAAATTCTAGCCAATAGAATTCAGCATCATATCAAAAGAATAACACCATGACCAAGTAGGATTCATACCAGGTATGCAAGGATGGTTCAACATTAGAAAATCAATGTAATCCTCCACATAAAGAAAAGAATCACATGATCATCTCAACTGATGCAAAAAAGGCATTCGACAAAGTCCAACACCCATTCCTGATAAAAACTCTCAATAAAATAGGTACAGAAGGGAAATTTCTCAACACAATAAGGGGCATCTATGCAAAACCGACAGCCAACATCATTCCTAATGGAGAGAGGCTAAAAACATTCCCCTTGAGAACAGGAACAAGACAATGATGCCCTTTATCTCCACTCCTATTTAACATTGTGCTGGAAGTCCTAGCCAGAGCAATAAGGCAAGAAAAAGAAACAAAGAGCATCTGAATTGGTAACAGAAGTTAAACTGTCCCTGTTTGTGGATGATATGATACTATACATAGAAAATCCTAAAGCCTCCACGAGAAAACTACTGGAACTAATAGAAAGATTCAGTAGAGTAGCAGGATACCAGATAAACATTCAAAAATCAGTCAGACTCCTATACACCAATAAAGAGAACGATGAAAAGGAAATCAGAAAATCAATACCATTTGTAATAGCTCCTAAAAAATAAAATTCTTAGGAATAAATCTAATCAGGGATGTAAAAGACCTATACAAAGAAAACTACAAAACACCTGGCTTGTGTTATTATACTACAGTTTTCCAAAATGTTAACTGTTGGGGGAAATGTGATCTCTCTGTATTTCTTATAATTGCATGTCAATCTGTAATTTCTCCATAAAATTTTCAATTTGAAAAAAAAAAAAAAGGATCCACACAGAGAATAGACACGTGAGGACAAACTAGGAAGCAAAAATCTTTATTTTTAAAAAAATTCATTTATGAAAAACAGCAATTTCTAGCCAAATAATATAAAGCATTTTAAATTAATTTTTTAAAGTATGTACACTCTTTGTATAAGTAAACACTTGAAACTGTACAGATTTAAACAAATAATCATTTAGCAAACAACTGGATCACTATCATCTACTTAGTTATTAGCACTGTGTAAAGTGTTTGAGTGTCTCAGAAATAAAAAAGTCAAAACACAAGAACGAGTGCCATTATATATTTCTGTCCTTAGCAACACACTCTGCTCTGTACATCAAATTTGATGAGTCACAGTACTGTACAACAATTGTGCCCTCATTTCTTTGGAAAGGCTATTTAAAAATAAAATATACATATAATACATAGAACTGGATCTTTCCAGTCTGTCATTAAACATGTATTTAAAACAGTAAGTAGAATAAGTACAATCTTCTTCATTCGTTCCTTTCATTTCAGAGAATGAGTATGGACCCTATTTACCATCTAGCTTCCGGATATAGAGAGTAGTAAGCTCTATTAAGTAACATCCATCACCAATTGAAACTGACTTGGGGAACAACTGACCAGTTAGAAATGCCAGACATCGGACGCATAACCCATCTACACATCAGGGAACAGTCCATTGGAGGGTGTGAACCACACTGCTCGCGTCACTGTGGAGAGTGACAGGCACCGAATGCACCACCAGGCCCTCTGCCCCACCGCCAAGCCCCTGGCAGTGCCCCACTGCCAGACTAGTGTTGAAACAACTCACAATTCTTTTTGAACCAAAGAAGACAGGCTACGTTTACTGTAACGTTGGAGGCAAAAACAATCCCATCAGGAAACAGGTATTTGTAGGCAGTCGTAAATGTGCATAATTTATTTCATGATCCCTGACACGGTGTGGTAGGTTTAAGGTGTGGGCATTTGGCTCTCATCATCCTTATCTTTGTCAGGAAAATGTATTCTGCTCTAACAGGACTGGAAATCCGAAAAGTTTGGGATGAAGCACAGCCAGCTGAAGACATGGGACATGAAAGTGTTCCCTTTTCAAAGAACTGTTAACGCCGAAGGCAGTGTACAGAGGCTGGTAACCCTAAGCTTCATCATGAGATCCACTATTCACCAGGCTCCCCGCTCTCTAGTGCCAGATCTGAGACACCTTAACTGATAACTCCCCACTCACAGACACTGGCTATTGTACCACGAAGATTCTCATTAAAGATACTGCACATACCTCTTCATGAGGAGGCTGCAGCTCTCTGCTTTTGAACATTCTGCACCTAAGCAACTGAAGGAGTAGAGATTCCGGGACCTTCTACGAGGCCCTTGGGTCTTTAAACTACCTCACATTAAACATAAAGAAAGATAACAGCCTGAATTCCCAGGAAAGCAGAATGTGTTCTCCGAAGCATCCAATTTACTCCAAACTAAATTCAAAATGATAGGAGAAAACACTGCATTAAATATAGTGTAGAAATAAACAGTTCTGGAAGTAAAAAGACATAGTCACTGTGGAATGCTCAGTGGTGGAAAGTATTGCAGTATTTCATGTTTTAGCAACCCTTACTCTTAGCAGCCTTCTGACAAGCTGTGTTTCTGTGAAGCCCATCTCTGCTTGAATTACAATACTACTTTAACGGTTTTCACTGCACACTTTGGTGACAGCCATCTCCCTGCAAGCCCACCGCGGTTACCTCCTAAACACTTCCATTTCTGGTCAACATTTAAATGAGGCAGTTACCACCACTCAAAGGTTAGTCTTTGGCATTTTGATATTTTTAAAAAGGGAAACATCGATCTTCTTAACACTTTGCTTAACACTCTGCAGTCAGCACTGAGCAGCAGGCTGGTGTGGCTCTCAGGGACGCTTCCACATACAATTCCTCAATGTCCTGCAGGCGGCAAGACTTCCCAGCTGCTCCTACTGGACACACTGCTTACACGTACAGCCGACTGGCCTGGTTATTTAGAACCCGACAGCAGTAGGTTCAGCTGAAAAGCAAAGTGAAAGGTTATGTTGGGTCTGCTGTGGAATACCATAATCAAGAAAGTTGTTTTGATCCTCAAAAGACAGAATGAGAGAAGTTTAAGGTCATTAAGGGACCAGTAAACATGGCTGTGGAGTCCCTGGGTGGTGTAAATGGTTAAGCACTCAGCTACTACCCAAAAGTTGGCAGTCCGAATCCACCCAGAGGCACCTTGGAAGAAAGGCCTGGCAATCTACTGGAAGATCACAGCCATGAAAACCCTATGGAGCATGGTTCTACTCTGACAGATGGAGTCACTATGAGTCAGAGCTGACTTGACGGCAACTGGTCTGGTTTTAAACACGGCTGTAAAGCATAAACTGGACGCAGCAGTGCTGGGCTGCTTCTGGGTACTGAGCACTGTGCAGGCCCCGCTGGAGTGACATTCCACTGTGCAGTCACCATCTCTATGTCCTCAGTCATTTCGACCCAAGGAGGATGACAGAAAAAAACATATACAGACACTGACCAGTGACCGAAATATATCTAAATAACAAATTCTATCTTTTTCTATGCAGAGTGTGTTTGGGAAAGAGTTGTGTGTAAAATGAAGTTTCTAAGGGACGTTTTAAAATGCGCAAGAACAGATATGACAAATGGGTTTCACCTCACACACTAACTGCAAAGGGGGGCCATGGCGCCGGAGCCTGGCTTGGGGACCCGGGAGAAATTCACCATGGACTGGACAGAATGGCAGCCTGCACCTCGCATCTGCCACCCAGGCCCTGGAGACTGGCAGCTAAGTCAACCTGGCAGTGTCCTTTCTATAAATACAAACTGTTTTGGTAATCAAAATAACTCCCTCAGAGTCCCTTTTATAATTGACACCTGCCAATGAGAGGGACTCAAAATCACCTCTGTTTTTTTCCTGCTAAAAATATAAAACCTGAATCTAACCGTGTGGCCTCACCCCACCCTGCATTTCCTGAAGAACTCAGAGCACACTACCTCACTCTCTTCCAACACTACTCCTGCCGTAATTCTTGATGATTTCAACATCCAGATAGATAACCCTTCCCATCTAGGCCTCTCAGTCTATGGCACCTTTCCGTCAATAATCCCATCTCTCACCCTACCTCTGGCACCCACGCCCATGGGCATACCCTAGACCTTAACATTACCCATAACTGCAACACCCCCTGCCATAATCTCACTTCCAAGCACCTCACTCTGATCACCACCACTTATCACCCCTTCCATAGGGAACTTCAATGATCTTCTGACTCCAGCAGGATTTATAATCTCAGGGCCCTCCTACCCTGCACTTCCTCAGCCCCCTCTTGTCATCATGCTCCTCCTCATCCACCGTAAAGTCTGTGGCCAATCACTGTAATCACTCCCTTACGTCGACACTAACTCCCTTGCCCCCACCCTGCTGTCCCTTGTACCATCCTGCCAAAACCACCCGAGGAAACACAGCTCTCCCTCAACGCTACATCTGCGTTCGCGCAAGTACAACTGGAAGGAAAAATCAGACACTCAGCTGAATGGTCTCCCTTGAACTCATAACCACTAAACTCAACTGAGCCTCCTCCTCAAATCTCTAACACCTGCTCCCCTCCTTGCTCTCAGGGATGCGCTGGTTCTTATTTCCCAAAGGATCTGAAGCAGTCAGGTGAGAGCCTCCATGAGTTCCCTTGGTGTTCTCTCCTTTTCCCAGGACTGGGCCCCCATGTGCTCAGCAAAAGCTCCATCCCTCCATCGGCTCCTGAAATTCCATCCTCTCTTCTCTGCTCACGGACAATTTTCCCCTTTCTTTGGATCTTCCCTATGAATATTCGAACATATATTTTCCCCCATCATAAAAAAAATTAAAGGGGGTGGGTGAGAAAGGACACTCTAATAACTAATAAAAATAGTTATCTAGAGGAACCAAAAAAAACCAAACCCATTGCCATCGAGTTGATTCTGACTCATAGCAACCCTGTATCTACAGGAGGAGGGAGAAAAAAGGCTGGTGGACAGAACTGGAAACAGAAGAAAGACTTTTCCAAATTTATTTTGTTCTATAATTCTGACTTGGGAACCATGTAAATATTTCACATAATTAGAAAACAAAATTAAATGAAAATGGGGAAAAACTCTAAATTTTGAAAACAAACCTAACTTTATATCAAGTTAGTGGTTTAACCACACAGAAAATAATTATTCCAAATGACTTTATAATAAAATATTTTGCCTGTACAACCCTAGAACTGCAGCGAAGTCTTTAAAAAAAAGACTCACTTATCCACACAAATGAATATTATTCAGCCATAAAAAAGAATGAAGTACTGATACACACTACATCATGGATGAACCCTGAAAACATGGTAACTGCAAGAAGCCAGACACAAAGGACGATATATTATCTAATTCCATTTATATGAATATCCAGAATCAGCAAATCCATAGAGGGAAAAGGTTGATTAAATGGTTGCCAGGGGCTACAGGGAGAGGGCAGTGGGAATTTGCTAATTGGTATGGGGTTTCTTATTGGGGTAATGAAAATGTTCTGGAATCAGGTAGTGGTGATGGTTGAACAACTCTGTAAATATACTAAAAACCACTGAAGTGTATACTTTGAAAGGGTGAATTTATGGTGTATGAATTATCTTTAGCAAAAATAAATAAATGACCCCATTTCCCCTCCAACTGCCACCCATTGTTCTCCCCCCTATTACAGTTAAACTCCTCAGAAGACTTACCTTCACTCACTGTCTCCAGTTCTTCTCTTCCGATTCCCTAGTTACCCCAATCAGGCTTTCAGCAACCTACCACTCTCCCCAGAGTTCTCTACTCAAAGTCACCACAGACCTTTGTGCTGTTCCACACAGTGATCAATTCTCAGTCCCCACCACACTTGTTCTATCCTCCCGCATTGGAGAAGTTGATCACTCCCTTCTCTTTAAAGCACGTTCTTCTCCTGGTTTCCAGGATACAACCATGTCTTGATTTTCGTTTCATCTCCTGGCCACTCCTTCTCAATGTCTTTTGTGGGTGGGTTTCTCCTCATCTCCCTGACTCCTTACTGTTGAGTACCCCAGGTCTGTCCTCAGCCTTCTTTATCTGCATTCACTGTCTTGGTAATCTCACCCAGCCTCATGGCTTTAAATACCACCAAATGCTCACAACTTACACACGTACGTCTTCAGCCCAGCTAGCTCCCTGATCACCTGTCTCATCTATCCAAACACCTTCTCAAAATGTTCATCCAGACGTCTAAAAGACATGTCAAACTTAACACAGCCAAAACTGAACTCCTGGTCATGCCCCCACCTCGCAAACCTACTCCTGGAGTTTTCTCACCACCAGAAATTGCATCATTCTTTCACTGCTCAGGCCCAAATCCTTAGAATCCGTCTTTGATTCCCCTCTCACACCCTATACCAATTTATCAGTCAATTCTGCCCCAAATCAGACCACAAGGAACTCCTGGACCACTGCAACAGCCTCCTAACTGGCTTCCTTGCTTCCACGCTTACTCTTCCAGTCTACCTGCAACCCAGTAACCAGGGCGATGCTCTCGAAACAGAAGTGCGTTATTATCAATCACTTCTCTACTCAAACCCTCCAACAGTGTTTCATCTCACTCAGGGCAAAAGCCAAAGCCTTACAGCATCTAAAAAAGTGACTGGCATACAGTAAGCACTTGGAAAAAAAGTGTGAATGAGTGAATCAATGCACGTGTGTACTCAGTTACAACATAAAACATATTTCTTACGTGGATTAGAAAAGATTTTTTAAACACAATGACCTACGTTAGAGGTTACAGAGGGATAAGAAAATGATGGAGATGCCTAACTGCAGTCAGGAGCACAAATCAGGTGGGGTAGAGAGATGCCCACCCAGAGATCCCTTCAAGAGAGGACGCCGCCCAGCTGCAAGGAGCATGGGCAGCAGAGAGCTCCAGCCATCAGCTCCTGTAGGGTCTGCCTCGGCTGCAGAGAGCTGCCTCCCTAGAGGGTAACCTAGGTTCATGGCTGACATAGCAGGGGCACAAACATCTGGCCCACTCGGCCTGGCACAGGCTGCTCTGACAGGCCATACGCGCTCCAGAGCTCACTATCAGGTTGGCTGGTGCTTTCCTCAGCCTGCACCACAGTTCAGCTTCTTTCTCTGCCCAATCCTATTTCCACCCCCCTTCTTTTACATGCATTGATCTTTAATAAATACCTTGCAAAATCCATCTCAATGTCTGCTCTGGAAAACCCAACCTACAACTCCAGGTTTATGTTCTTGCCCATCTGGGTAGTTCCCTGAACAAGCCCTTCATTCTCCCATCTCCAAGCTTCACTCAGTCTACCCCTAACTGAAATGCCTTTCAAACTGTTAAAAGTACCATTCATTCTTAAGATCTAACATAACTGCGACCTATTCTTTGCAAATCTTCTCCAGTCCCCCTCATCCATAAAGCATTCTGTTCGTCCTCTCTTATGACACCTATTAACACTCTATCTTGTATTACAGTTGAGAACTTATATCACTTACCATATACTAAACTTCTAAACTACACTGAACTAAAAATCACAAATAAAATATCTTCCAAAGCAGGCTAATATATACATATGGGGCGGGGGCTGTTGCCATCAAGTTAACTCCAACTCATGGAGACCCCATGTGTGTCAGAGTAAAACTGGTCTCCACAGGGTTTTCAATGGCTAATTTTTCAGAAGTACATCGCCAGGCCTTTCTTTCAAGGTGCCCCTGGGTGAATTTGAAGCTACAACCCTTCAGTTAGCAGCAGACACTTAACCGTTTGCACCACAACCCAGGGACTCTTCTTAATACGTAACCCAAAAACCAAACCCACTGCCATCAAGTCAATTTCGACTTATAGCAACCCTATAGGACACAGTAGAACTGCCCCACTGGGTTTACAAGGCTGCCATCTTTACAGAAGCAGACTGCCATATCTTTCTCCTGCGGAATGGCTAGTGGGTTTGAACCGCGACCTCTCCGTTAGCAGCTGAGTGGTTTCACCACTAAGCCACCAGGGCTCCTTCCTCCTAACACTGAAAAAAAAACAAAAACTAAACCTTTTGGCGTCGAGTCAATTTCAACTCATAGTGACCCTACAGGACAGAGGAGAACTGCCCCACAGGGTTTCCAAGGAGGAGCTGGTGGATTTCAACTGCCGACCTTTTGGTTGATAGCCAAATGCTTAACCACTGTGCCACCAGGGCTCCCCTAACACACAGTAGGTGCTTACTAAGAATTTGCTGGCCGAACTGAATAAATGAATGATAGTAAACACAAACTGAGCTCTATATTCAGTCTTTTTTTTTACTTTAAAATGAAGAAATAAAACAGAAACAGTTCTGACATCTATTCTAATCCCTAAAATAACTTACTTTTTCCATTTAAAATTTGGTCCTCTTATTACGCATATTTAAAATAAAAATGTTCAGCTACCTAAATACCACTGTGAGTCTTTCACAAACAGTTCATTTATCTGAAACACAGCAATTTTCAGTATCAGTTATAGAAGGGATTTTAAAAAGTTGAAAATTATGAAGCAATCCCCAAAAAGTCAGAGAGAGCAACTGTGGTGTGATGAATCGCTTTTATGTGGCCTTTCTCGCCATAGTCTTGCGACTCCTACAAAATGACTGGGTGGGACGATGCAAATAAGGTGCTTGTGGCCCAGCAAGGGGACTGGACAGCATTGCTTATAATGCAAATAAGGTGCATGGCACCCTTGTGGAGATGGGACCATGCAAATAAAATGTACAAAACCCCAAGAAGGAGATTGGTCAGTTTTGCCATCCCAGAGGCAGGAAGTGGGGACCTCACTACCACTAATAAAGAAGAGTTGGGATCCTTGCATTTAGAACCTCTTAGACCCAGGAGACAGAAAGAGAGAGCTGTAACACCAGAGACAGCATGAGACAGTGAGAAGCAGTGGCAGAGAAATGGTGGCAGCAGAACGAGGAGACCAGCACAACATGGCACGGTGGACTTCCTGGCCCATGGAACAAGGCAGTTAAAGTGGGTGTGCCAACCCATGGAGCGGGAGAGCTGAGTGCCTTCAGGCCGAGGCTTACTGACGGAGTGGGGTGCCTCTGGTCACTTACTAGCGGAGCTAAAGAGATTTGTAATACTTACCAAGCAGGGCAGAGGCCAGGCCAAGGGGCCAAGAAACTGTCCGAGAAACAGCGGAGAGACCGTCCTGACCAAAGAACTGTATCCTGAGTTGTTGCTTATCCTGAACTGTGACCTGTTACTTCCCTAATAATAACTGTGAGTATGGTCTGTGAGTTGTGTGTGGCCACTGCAATGAATTACTGAACCCAGCAGACAAGTAGGGAGCGCTGTGGGCAGGACGACTGATGTCAGCATTGGTAAAAAGGTTGGAGGGTGGAGGTATGTTTGACCTTCACCTCACAGGAATCAGCCTTGGGCTGTTGCTGATGATTCTTCCACCTCGTGAAGTGAGAGGATCTCTGACGCCACCGCACCATTTCTACAGAAGCTCAAAGTCTAAATTCTTGCCCGTCAGGATCAAATAATGTGCAATTTTAAAATTAAAAATAAAAACAAGGTTACTCAAAGACATTACCACCCAAATAAAACAACCAAGGTGGGAAAAAAAGTAACCAGGGTCTTCAGTCTATGGATTACCTGTTCCATGGAAGGACAAGCTATGATCTGCGTATCTTCAGGGCTGAACTCTTCCTTTAACAGAGCATGGATCTTCTGGAAGACTTGCTGAATATTATTCTTAGGAAGAATAAGAAGAAATCATATTAAATGAGTAGCTGAAAACATAAACAGTTGTCTTAAACAAAAAGCATTAAGAATGTGAAATCATAATGAAATTTGCCAAAACAATTAGAGAAAACGTATCTCTCATGGGATTACTAAAGACACATAATCTGCACTCAATATATCAGAAGCTAGCATTACCTAACTAAGATCTGTCAGATAATACTTATTGGAAACTAAACTCTAGCAAGCCCTATGCCCCCAGAGAATAATAAGAGCCTTTAGCCCCAATTTCTTACACAAAAGATAATAAAGTTCCCAGACACATAAAATGTAGTTTAAAAATCAACCAAAGCCTTGGCTAAAAATGTGAGTTCAACACAGAACTGGAAGTTATGAGTCCTAACTCTGCTCTGACATTTAATCCCTTGGGGGCCGCCACACACCCTTTATTTCCACAACTCCCCAGTAAAGTGGGGTATAATTCCTGAAACGCTGCTCACCCAAGTGTTGGACCAAATCCAACGTGAGGGTTAGATTATTTATTTGCTAATTTCTGCTTTGAAAGACAACATATTGAAAACTTAAGACAAAGTGAAAACCCGTTGCCATTGAGTCAACTGACAAAGTGAAGGTGGCAAAAAACATATATGTACATTTACAGATAGAGCCCTGGTGGCACATTAAGAGCTCGACTGCTAACCAAACGGTTGGCAGTTGGAAAAATCCACCAGCTGCTCCTTGGGAACCCTATGATCCCGTCCTATGGGACAGTTCTACTCTGTCCTGTGAGGTAGCTATAAGTCAGAATTGACTTGACGGCAATGGGTTTGGTTTTTCGGTTTTGTCTGTGTGTGTGCATGCGTGCGTGCGTGTGTGTGTGTGTAAAACCTGTGGAAGCCGGAACCTGTGTAAGGCAGAAACCTGTTAAGAGAAGAAAAACTGAAATATTTTCCACTAAAACGAGCAACAGAAAAGTGATAAGACTGCACCCTGTCAAAGGTGAAAAATTTGCAAGACAATCCCTTCGAGTTCTGGCTTTCACAGGTTTCTCTCTCTCCTTAAATCATTCCCTCTGATTTTATACATATACATATAAAATCAGACTGATACAGGTGTTATAACCTCTCAAGAATCACAGGGATTGTTAATCAACTTCACTAACAGTACACCAACATTTTAAAATGTCTCTAGGAAGAGGAAAACGGTGTGTACATGTGGCAAGAACGTTTGAAGAGATTAGTCAACATTCAAATACATTATCATGATACTCACCCTAACAGGCTTAAACAAGATGAATTCAGTGTCTTTATTGGATAGGTACAGTGACATACTTCTCAAGGTCAAAGGCAGCTTTGCTTTTATTGTCTTATAGGCACTTGACACAAGGTCACTGACCTTTGCTGGAAAGAAATTAACCTCGTTAGTGTCACAAAGAAGAGCAGACACATTTCCATTTTAATTCAGAGGGGAGAAGGACTCTTTATTTCCCCAAAGAATTTCTTTCATTTTCCTTGTTTATTTATCTAGTTCAATCACAAGCCCTATAAGCGTTCATTATACAACTACTATATATAAAATTCTCCTCGCAAGGGCTAAGGCTGCTGAAGAACTCCCTCAGCATGCTTCAACACACTCCTAGGGGCTGTTACTGGGGCCTTTGGAATTTGAAGATAAGAGATAATGTTTGGGTTTTTTTTTTTTTTTTAAAGTGATTTTCAGAGAGATACTAGTAAGAATTACTTCATAATAAATCAGCTTATTCATGGCAGAACTGACCCCCAAACACTAAGAGATGCTCTCTAAGATGCTTGCTAAGGTCATTCAGAAAATACCCACACATAGCTAAGGGGAATCTAAATATCCATCTGTTACTTTCTTATACTGTTTAGCACCAAGAGAATAGATTCCAGAAATTTTTAACAATTAACTATGTAATATGTAGTGTCTCAAGTAGCTACACAGAAATCAGTATGAAATATTTAAAAGGCTGATTAATATATTCATAGATACTCCACCTCATTCATAATTAAAGAAATGCAAATTAAACAATGAGACATTTTGAGATTGGTAAAAACTACCAAGATTGAAGATAGCTATATGTGGTGCCTTAAATTACTTAATATGGCCCTTCTATAGCCATGATCTTAGTTACTCCCACACAATGATTGGGTGGAACTATGCAAATAAGGTGCTTGTGGCCCACCAAGGGGATTGGACAGCTTGTTGCTAATGCAAGTAAGGTGTATGGTACCTGTGATAGTTAAGGTTTTGTGTCAACTTGGAGAGGGAAGGCTGATGTTAAAATTGCTAAAAAGCTGAAGAGAGGAGGCATGTGTGACCACCGCCTCATAGGAATCAGCCTTGGGCTGTTGATCTTGATTCTCCTTCCCCCTTGTGAAGCTAGAGGAGGTCAGACAACTCCAGCATGCCAATTTTACACCATGCTTGGCAAGAGTGTGGGGTAACAGCACCCTCACCTGCTGCTGATGGGAGTGTAACTGGTTCACCCTCCTGGGAGGAATATTAGGCAACATCCAACAATATTTTAAATATACGTATTCTTCTCATACTTAACACTTCCACTGCTAGAAATTCACCCCATGGATATACTCACAAAATACCAAGATATGTGTGTAGAGTATATAGAAAAACAAAAACTGAACATAATAAATAACCACTAACAGGAGAATTATTAAAGAAATCATGATATAGTGATACAATTCTATGCCTCTGTTAAATAAAATGGGTAGAGCTAGATATGCTAATATATAAAGAGCTCTATGATACATAAGCAAAAAAAAGCAAGGTATTTAGCACAATCTCTTTTCTGTAACATTTTTTTTTAAGTCCATATATGCTAGTATATAAGGAGCCTTGGTGGCAAAGTGGTAAAATGCTTAGCTGCTAACCTAAAGGTCTGCAGTTCAAACCCATGAGCCACTCCATGGGAGAAAGATGTGGCAGTCTGCTTCCATAAAGATTACAGCCTTGGAAATCTTATGGGGCAGTTCTACTCTGTACTACAGGGTCGCTGTGAGTCAGAATTGACTCAATGGCAGTAGATTTGGTTTGGTTTTATGCAAGTATATGCACAAACAATTTTGGGAAAGAAACTGTTGTTGGTAATTACCTTTGAGAAAAGGGCTAATTTCCATGGTTTCAATTTTATACCAAGCAAATGTTTTGTTTGTTTTGAATGAGGAGGGCTGTGGCAGAACAGGGTAAGAAAGTGCCAATATTCTCACGAAAAGAGAAAAATCCAGGAACTGCTTGTGGAACAATCTAGACACTGCTTATCTTCCATGAAATAGATGAAAGCTCCCCAAAGACACTTCAATTCCATGGACTCTACTTACTATATCATCACTAAACACAATTCCAGGATTACTAAGTTAGTTTTTAGACTCCATGAAAATCAGAAAGTGAGCATGCAGGCTAGTGAACCAGTCCTCAGGGTCCTCCTGCGAAGGTAGATTCTCCCGAGTAAATTAACAAATTGGCATCCTAACTTAGAACTCACTCTCCTTGGAGTTAATGATGAGATGATCCCAGAGAAACTGATCAAGTCTGCGTACACCAGGAGCCCTGGGCTTCTAGAACAGAGAGGCCAAAGACAGCCCCTAGATTGTCCTTGATGCTTCCACCTCAAGAGCCAATAAATTTCTTTGACATGTAAGTATGGATTTCATGTATCACAGATTAAGAAAAACCAGCTCCACCTCCACTGTGGCTGAATGGGCCAGAAGACACAACAACTAGGTAAACTGAACTGTCACTGTTACATCCATCAAGATCTCTTAGAAAGAAATGAAAATGGTTCGATGACAAAACACATGGCCCTGCTTCAGTCTGCATCTCAAGTCCTTTTGTCAGTTTCCTTCTATCGCCTCCTGCTTTCCTAATGACAGTTCTCACAACGCTTAAGCACAGGATGCACCTAATACTGAGAGTTCTGTTAGGACTTCACTTGAGAAAACGATGGCCACTATTTTGAAGGGAAAGGGGAAAGAGCAATACGTGAATTATGCATCCAGCCCCCAGGCTTAGCTGTACTAAATATGCCTCTGCCTATTTGCTGGCTTCTGCCTATTTTAAGATTTATTGCATCCAAGAGTTTCATTTACATAAAAGTACAAAATAAAAATCAGCTCCTATTTCTAAATAACCCTTATAAGTAACTGAAACCTTGAGCCAAAACGCTCATATTAATCCAAACATCATCATCCTTTAAGAACCATGCTGAGTTATGGCTGAAAAATTTGCTTCTTGATTGTGAGAAGAATAGCTGAATAGGTTGTTAGCACTATGGCAGACCATGATTAGAACCTCCAGTATTCTCAATAAAAGAATCTGGTTTTCTGTCTTCTGACAGCATGTACTGCATCAAGTGCACTCACTGTCTTTTAGAAGATGTAGTTGAAATTTTAATCTCATAAAAAACCAAACCAAATCCATTACCGTTGAGTTGATTCTGACTCATGGTGACCCCATGTATTACAGAGTAAAATAGCACCAGAGGGTTTTCTTGGCTGTAATCTTTACAGAAAAAGATCACCAGGTCTTTCTTCCATGGAGCTGCTGTGTGGGTGTGAACTGCCAACTTTTAGGTTAGCAGCCGACTGCAAAGTGCTTATGCGACTCAGGCTCCTCAGCTCATACACCAATACCAATGTTTAATAAAGACAGTAGAACATTCACTATCTCCATCACAGAAAACAAAAGATCTTGTGCATATCACAAAATTCATTTGCAATAAAAAAATCAATGCAAACTTGTACTGACATCAGCAAATTCAGAAGATGAATCTCTGAAATCTTGTCTTCCTTTAAAATACAACTGATAATCTGTACATTTAAAAATCTTCCTAAGAGATACACAGCTACTCTTTGAACTTCTCAGCTCATCTTCAAATTAGCCTGAGGCATTAACAGTGACAAAATTTTGGAGAGCCTTAGAATGGCTTCAAGGCTTTTTCCCAAAGAAAATGAATACCTGACATTTAATACATAATAATACAGTCACAGACAAACAATAGTATTAAAAAGCAGATTCCAGATGAGGTGCCTGTAGACAGTCAACGTTCCACAGCTGCTAAGCCAGAATCAGTCTTTGGTCTCTCACTATGAGCAAAGAGCAGCCCTCAAGCTGGACCCAGCTCCACCAATAATTAAGGCACTGATTCTTTCACCATTTTGTCCTTTTTAGTTTCAAAGAAGCCACGTCACTATATGGGCCAGTGGATGACCAGAAATGTTAATCTCACAAAATGACTTATTCTAATTTGATGGCAACTTAAAATGTCACAGAATGTACCAAAAATAGCCCACAATGTTAATCATAATTTTAAATGTTAATATCTATTATTTAAAAAAACCTCTAGCACAAAAACAGTACATTTAGCAAAGAGTAAGGCTGAACCATCTCAGGCTTTTCTGCCAATCAGCAATCAAGGAATAATAATGCCTGCCAATTCCCAACCAATACCTCAATTCTTACAATTTTTTTCAAACACTCTAAAACGTTAATAAACAGACGAGGTAACTTGCATAAAATGTGGAACAAAATAATGGCCCAACATTTATTCAGCTAATACTTGACAACAGGAGCACTCCATAATTTCATCCAGTCAAATACAGTATTTTCATCAAAGCTCTAACACAATGAAAGTGGGTACGTAAAAACCAGCAGACTCAAAGGGTCTCTATCTAAGCCATATTTTCTTTTAAAGTTTTATTTTTTAAATAATATTTTATTGTGTTTAAGATGAAAGTTTACACAGCAAATTAGGTTCCCATTTAAAAATTTCTACACAAATTATACAGTAGTATTGGTTACATTTTTCACAGTGTGTCATCATCATTCTCATTCATTCCATTCCAGTTGTGCCACATTTCATTTTTAACTAGGTAATTTTTATTTTTTTTTTTATTCCTTCTTTGGACTGCTTGCTAAAATGCAAGTAGTGCTGGCCAATTAGGACATATGTCAGCTCCAAACTGAATCATGCATGAATCCAGACCTTAATACCCCAAAGTGAACAGGAAACCAACTCCCAGTGTTCAGAGCAAGGACTATGTAAACGCAAATTAACCAACATCCTAAAAAAGAAAGCCGAAACAGTCAAATCTGAATACCTGGTTGTGCCCAAGGCTGCTGTGAGAGAGTATACTTGGGACCTCCCTGACTGGCCATTGTTTTTAATGCTGAAACCTGGTAGAGGAGAGAAAAAAAAAAAAATTTCCATTTCACCAATGACAAATTAAACCAGTACTGCTCTCAAAGGCTGTAAAATACCATCTGAACCTATTAAACATAGTGATAATCAAATGTGTAAAATGTAAAAAAAAAAAAAAAAGACGTCATAATCTTTTACAGCCAAGAAAATTTTTTTTTCCATACAAAAATTTATACATACATTGTTACGTGACCCTAACTGCTCTCCCCATACTGTGACAGCACACTCCTTTCCACCTCTGATTCCCCATGTCCATTCAACCAGCTCCTAACCCTCTCTGCCTTCCCATCTCACCTCTGGACAGAAGCTGCCTGTTTAGTCTCTTCTATCTACTTGAGCTAAGAGGCACACTCCTCACGAGTATAACTTTATGTCCCACAGTCCAGTCCAATCCCTATCTGAAGAGTTGGTCTCAGAGACTGTTTTAGTTCTGGGCTGATAGAGAATCCAAGAGCCATGCTTTCCGGGGTTCCTCCAGTCTCAGACAGACCATTAAGTCTAGTGTTCTTACTAGAATTTGAGTTCTGCACCCCACCTTTCTCCTGCTCCATCGGGACTCTCTGTTGTGTTGCCTGTCAAGGCAGTCATTGATGGTAGCCGGGCACCATCTAGTTCTTCTGGTCTCAGGCTAATGAAGTCTCTGGTTTATGTGGCCCTTTCTGTCTCTTGGACTAATACTTTCCTTGTGTCTTTGGTGTTCTTCATTCTCCTTTACTCCAGGTGGTTGGGACCAACTGATGCGTCTTAGACGGCCGGTTGCAAGCTTTTAAGACCCCAGACGCCACTCACCAAAGTAGGATGCAGAACATTTTCTTAATAAGCTTCGTTATGCCAATTGACCTAGATGTCCCCTGAAAGCATGGTCCCCAGACCCCTACCCCTGTTACTCTGTCCCTCAAAGTGTTTGCTTGTATTCAGGAAACTTTTTAGGCCAATAAACTTTTTAGCAAAACCTCTTCTGTGATTTCTTGGGAGAATTTTTCAAGAGTATATATACTGGCATATACTGCCTTTTAAAACAACCATTACCAATGGCCTGAAACATTCTGCCTGAAACATCTGAGAGTAAAAAGATAAAAATGAAGCTCTAGAGAAATGTCAGCATAAAACAGGTCTCTCTTTAAGTCCACTGCTGTGTTGATACTAAATTATTATCACATGTACTAGAAAAACATCACCCTAGCAGGACAAAATCTACTTCACACACCTAGAAGGTCCCATTTCTTATTATGTCATAGACAGAATGTCATTAAAACAAACGAACAAACCCGATTTTGTAAAAGCATCAAAAGGGACACCTGACCAACTAGTGCTCCAGACCTAGACCTGGAGTCCCACCTTCTAGTGGTCTCACAAACATTCACACCTAGTCATCTGTCTCAATTCCTCAGCATCACTCCAACTCACAGTGGTGCATTCAGCTGCTTGGGGAAACACTGTACTTGAGGTGGCAAATTCCCATGAGAGTAAGGACTGGCTGGGAGAGGGGGGCCAGAAACAGCACATAGCATTTTTTAAAAACAAATTGTTGTACGGAAAAGGTCCAGGCTATGCCCTCAGCCTCAACTGGAAAGTCTCATTAGAAAACCTGAGCACCAGCCTTCAGATTTTTCACAAAGAAGACCATGAGATATCTTAGAGGATGGGCTCAGATCCCCCCAGCTCTATTTCTACCAAGTTTATACTCTTGGATCATGGTAGGCCTTTACTCATGCTGCCCCATGTATTTAAAATCATCCCTTTCCTCCTGTCCTCACTTCCCAGTCTTTATTTTTACTGTGAGATTCACCTTTTAAAAGTGAATCATACACATGACTAGAGATTGATTAGACAAGGCTAGAAGAAAACCAATGCTCAACTTTAGTGCATATTATCCCAAATATTTTCCACTGTAAATATATAAATATACTAGTACGTATAAATTTAGAAAAATGGGAACATATTGTTCTGCAAACGTTTTGCCTCCCCTTAAATCTATATTTTGGACATTCTTCCATGTACACCAGTTATGTTCCAACAGTAATAGCCGCCTGTCATTCCACTGATCATTCCAGAACGTAACCAATCTCATAACAATATATACTTAGGCTGTTTACAATTTCTTTATATTAAAAACGAATACAAACTTGAATAGTCATCTGTATTTACTAACCAGATAATTTACTCACCCTTAATTCAAACTTTAAATAGGATTTTCTTTAAAAGTTTTCCCTAATTAGACCTATCATTCTTTTTTAAACTCTATAGGATGAATACAGACCTATTTTCTCACAAAGTGTTACTGTAATTATTTGGATAATGTATACAAAATTTACATTGTTGTATACGTCTTAATGTTTACATATTTTTTCTATCTTGATTTCCCATTAGGTTATAACTCCTTGAGAGCAGACATTATAGGTCAAATTCTATCACAAGTACTATATCAAGAAAAAATGTATAGTGTTGCCAAGGAAATTAATAACACTTCAAAGGGAACATTAAGAACAAATTTGCAATATTTTAGCAAACTGCTTGAAAGAAAATTAATACTGCTAGATACAAATTTAAGTTTTTAACAAACTGGGCCCACTGAGGGCAAACACTTTCAGCTTAGCTAGGAAAAAAAAAAAAACAGTTGTCTAGTTGATTTTGACTCATGGGGACCGAATACGTATCACAGCAGAACTGTGCTCCACAGGGTTTTCAATGGCTATGATCTTTTGGAAGCAGATTGGTAGGCCTTTCTTCTGAGGCGCCTCTGGGTGGACCTGAATGACCAACCTTTCGGTTAAGAGCCAAGAACTTACGATACTTCCTTTGAAATGTCTTAATTCAGATTTTTCCCCTTAAACTTGTCATACTTTACTATCAAATAATATTTCTGCAGTACTTCATATTTAAATTTATAATTTTATTTTGGTCCTCATAATAACCGTAAGTAGGGAGGACAAATGCAATAGCTATCTCCATTGCAGAGAGTAGAGAACCTAGTGTTATGGACTGAATCGTGTCCCCCAAAAAGACATGTTGACACCCTAACCCCTGTACCTGAAGATGTAACCCTGTATGGGCAGAGGGCATTTCTTGTGCCATGTTATTGAGGCCGTACCAGAGTAGGGTGGGTCCTAAATCTGATCTCGTCTGAGTTGTCTCTTAGAAAAACAGAAAACAGACAGAGACACACACAAGGGAAAGACAAATGTCATCTGAAGATACATCTAAATGCAGCCAAGGAATGACAAGAAATACCCCGGGCTACAGAAGCTGAAAGAGACAAGGATCTTCCCACTAGAGCTGACAGAGAGAGACAGAGAAAGAGACTAGCCCTGCCAACGTCCTAAATTAGGACTCCTAGCCTCCAAAACTGTGAGAAAATAAATTCCTGTTCTTTAAAGCCACTCACTTGTGGCTAGGCAGCACTAGCAAACTAAGATAACCAAGGCTTGGAGAAATTAAGTGACTTGCCTAAAATTTTAGTTAGGAGGTGACAGAAAAGCATCTAGCACCCAGCTTTCCGGACTCTAAATTCTTTGCTCTTTCTACTATACCCCACTATCTTTCTAGTCCTACTGAAGAGTTTGTTTCAAGCAATATTCAGCAGAATGAAATTCTGTAACAATAAAAAAAGGAGCAGTGGTTTTTGCAGTATGATAGAAAATAATCTGACCCAAATGTTTTCATATGTAGCTCCCCCTCTCTACAATATTACATTCCCAAGGGCCATACAAATAGCTAGAGAAAAGGTTATTTTTCCAGGGGCAGGAAAAGAGGCAATAGCACATACATGTTCTTCTAGTATTTTATTTTTCTCAAGAAAGACCATTAGTTATAACAAAAGTCAGGCAGGATGTTTATACAAGACAGATTGAGACATGGTAGAAACGTTTATCGCAGATCTACTGGGTCACTCTACAAAGCTTCAGATCCTCAATCTGTGAAATGAATGCTTTACTTACTCTAGGTACCAGGGTGTGGTAAGAAATAATGAAAATAAAGTATCTCAAAAAGGAGAGCCTAAAGAAGGCTCATAAACAAAAAGGAGTCACATAAACAAAAAAGGCCAATTTATAGCAGGTAAAGGGAATCAGAACCACACTGAGTCCTTGGGCTCAAAAGTAAGTCTTCTAACAATCCAAAAACGTTCTCTATACACTAACATGGTTTACTTTATTAAGTCAACCCATGTATGTGAAAAATCAGTCCAAACTTAGAAACAAGCTGACGATATTTTGCTGATGAGGCTTAAGTCCAACTGGTAAATACTGAGACCTTCAAACATACAACCAAATGAAAGATGAATTACTGTTTCCTTTCTGTACCTATGGATGTTGTTTTTCTTGCAATCATTTATAAAATTACAAGTACTAGCTGTCTTATAAAATGCCAACTACAACAAGAGGCATTTGCAGATAATAATGCAAAAGATTCTGCATTTGCAGATAATAATGCTGAGGTTCACATTTAAAGAAAATCATTGTACAGTTTTAAAATCTTTTACTCTTTTTCCTGCTATTCAGAACATTAGTTAATGCTCACAAGGTAAAAACTGAAAAATGTTTTTCACAAATTTTCTAAGAAATAATGTTTTAAATGATCACATATATTTGTGTGAACTCTAGAGCTTATATTTTGTGTGTGTGTGTGTGTGTGTGTGTGTGTGTGTGTGTGTGTGTGTGTGTGTGTGTGTGTGTGTGTGTGTGTGTAGGTATCTATCTTTGTCTCTGACTCTCTCTCTATGCCAACAGGACAGGAGAAGGGACCTGAATTTAGAATAAGACAATATAAAGAGTTGCTCAATCCTCTAAGCTGTAGTATCCACTAAATATTTTGATTAAAAACTCAATGAGGAGCAGTAAGGTACCCGGGTTGAAAGAGAAAAAGTGAGGCAAGTGTGAGTGATCTGAGCAGGGGCAGCACAAGACTGATCAGGATAGGATAAGACTGACCTCGCTATGATGATTAGAGGCAAGGTCTTCCTTCCCCCTTCCCAATCCTATAATGAAGGGACTGTAAAAAGAGGTCCCCATGATAGACATGCAGCATGGTCTACAGAGAACTGTTATATAACTTAGACTTGAATAAATATATTCTACATAAACCTGTAATTCCTTTTAAAAGGTTCATAGTGTATAGGTCTTCCAAAACGCACAATGGCAGAGTTGTACCTGATTTATCAAACTTATACTAAGGTCAACTAGGACAACTATATCAGTGAATTTTTATTCCTTTGATTTCTAGAAAAAACAGCACCCACTGCTGTCGAGTCGATTCCGACTCACAGCTACCTTATACGACAGAGTAGAACTGCCCCATAGGGTTTCCAAGGAGCAGCTGGTGGATTCGAACTGCCGACCTTTTAGTTAGCAGCCGAGCTCTTAACCACTGTCACCAGGGCCCCAGAAAACTAGGCAGGGACCCTTTAATCCTAGATTTCATTATAACCATTTGCTTATTTCAGAAGATTCGTTCTGCTGCTCTGTTATTGTAGAACATCCATTTACAATACTTCCAGCTAATATTAATGTGAATGCTCTCCCAAAAATATATATTGCAATCTACAAGCTGGTTTTCCATGAGGATAATTTCTGTAAAAACTATGATAACTTACCTATAAATTACAAAGTATCAATATTTGCACTATTTTTTAAATCAAAACTCTTATCAGAAACATTTCCACATCCTTTTAAACCTGTATGGGGTGGAAAAAATACACGTACACCTCCCCGTCAAGTACGTGATGCGTATGAGAGGGCTAAGATCCACCAGACCAGGGCCATGCGCCAGTGATAAACAGAAGAGGAGTCTGACTGTTCCAACATTTCTGTAAGTCACAATCGACTTGACAGCAATGGGTTAATATTTGCTTTTATGGTATTGTTTTATCATTATTTAAAACTAGTATCTTCTGTCTTTATCACAGTCTGCAGGCATGTTAGTGTAGACAGGCAACAGGTTACCAATGGCCCACCTGTTTCGCTGTCTCTCTGCTATTTCATGGATATATGTCATCTCTCCAGTTAAGACTAGTGAAGTAAATTTGAGAGAAAAGGGCCATCATATTTTTATTCTTTTTATTTATTGTTTTTTTCCTCTTTTTATGATGTCCTCTAATACAAACAGCAGAGGTTTAATAAACGAAGAGTTAATCTTAAGACTTTTTAAACATCTACATGATTTTAGGAAGTCCTTAATAAGGAGATTTAAATAAAAAAAGATGAGGTTGAAACAAGAGTTTCAAAACAGTCATGATCTCAGTTTTTCACTGCTGGCATCAGACAGCGTAGCCAGCTGGTGAATTTCAGCTAGATGACAGAAAAATAGACCAATTATTATAAATCCATCTATCTGGTGATTAATCCACCTATCTGGTGATTGATATGCAAAATGGAAGGGCACAATAACATGTAAAACAAGGAGGAAAATAAATGGCCCATGTGAAGTGACAGGAAGCCCTGATTTCCAGGCCTGTGGTCACTGCCAGGCTGGGTCCAATCCAGAAGAAAGTGAGTCAGAGACCATATGCAGATAACCTACAACGGGCATAAATGGGACATAGCCAACCAGGGGTCAGCTACAACTAGCTCTGCAATATTTGCACTCATTCGCTTAAAAACTAAAACGTCTGCAAACCTATCTAAACGTCCTCAAACCAAAAAGCTTCCGCCAACAGGAAAGAGAGAGATTTCCTGGACTGAATCATTACTTCTCCTCCTGCCACAGTTTTCACCAGAGGGTAATTCAAAAGGAGCTATGGGGAAGAATTCACAATTACTCTAACAAATATGCAGCAAGGCCTATACCTTGGTCAGGAACTCCTCCAGCTGCTCCACGAACAGCTTGGTCTGCTGCTGAATAAACTGCTCACAGGCCGACTTCAGATGACGGTCTACATCTTTTTTAGAGTCAAGATAATACTCTCTTATCTCAGGAGTGCCCTTAAAAAGAAGATGACAATTTCCTCCTGTTTTTATGTGCCTGGAAATTACCACACAGGTAATGAACGTAGTGTATCCCCCACCACCAAGGAAACAGACTCCTCCTCACCTCCAACAAGAACTCTATCAAGGCATTGTTGCTATTCAGCCTAAAAAATCTTGGAACAGTCATAGGGTTCAGGATTTTAAATGCTGCATCTGTGAAACAAAACGACTCGTCCAGTGAACATGCAGAATGTCAACAGAAAAGCCTACTTACTGTTTCAATGCGCAACATACACTAGGTCTCTACCACCACAAAGCAAGAGCAGTGTCGTTTCCACCGCTGAGTGGGTGAGGGAGATGGGGGCCCGTGACAGCTATAGTATACGCACATACTCACTTTTCTAAAGTCAGAATTGCAAAAGGACCGTTCATCTCAATTTTTCATTTAAACAGAAAAAAGAAAAACAATAAATGGTATTTTTTTAATTGACATCTTAAAATTTCACTGCTTTGCTTTTTAGGGTGTTAAACAGGCTTTTTAAAAGTATCCACATACTTACCCAGCTTCTTCATTAAGGTCCTGGCTGGCAAAGAAATTTATTCATTTGAAGCACAGTGAATAAACTAATGTGCCAGCCAGAAAGAAAACACCATAAGGACATATTTACCCCTTAGCCTCCAGACTAACTAGAATCTCTGCAAAGTACTAACTGAGGTCTCACTGATGTTCAAATGCAATAAGATAGAACAATTAGTTGTGAGAGGTTAGAGGCTTAAAAAGCATAGACAGCAAGTATTATTAAGTGAGAGCAAGAAAAGGTCATTGCTTTGCTTTGCTTTGCCTTGCTTTGCCAGACTGGAGAAAGCAAAGCTTCAGTTCTTCTAGCTCTGGATTTACAAGCACACACTACACAGCAGTACTTAAGTGCCTTTGACCCTGGTGGTAATGAAACAGACCCTCTCTCTATCAGATTCTGTATTCACAGTAAAGCTTTAGTAAATGGCTCTGCTTCTACTGTCTTTTTTACAAGCTACCTGAAAGAGTCTGTCTGCAATAAACAGAATCATCACCATATGGTAGGCTCACATGAGCTTTGTAACATTCTCAGGAAAACATGCTTTAAACTAAATTTTGCCAAAATTTAACAACATTTCATTTTCTTACACCTCAGTGGATCTACACTAGAATCAAGCAGCAACAAACTGCATATTAGGAAAAACTGAAAGAAAGCAGATCCACCCATCTCTACGCTATGACTTATGGAAGGTAAGGACTACGCGCAGCCTCATTCTTCAAGGAAGGAGCGCCACTTCCACATCTCGCACTCAAAGGGGAGAAGGAAAACCAGCAGAGGGTTGGGAGATGGAAGCCTCAGATGAGAATAAGCTTTAAAAAATGATATGCTTTTATAAATTATATATATATGATATGTTTTTATAAATTATATATATATAACCAGGTTTATGGCCCTTTCCCTGACTTCATGATCCCACCACTCCTTCGTGGTACAATGAACTCTCCCATATTACCCAGGTTAGGAATCATATACATTAATCTTGCTTCAAACTCTTACTAACACTGTGACCTGCTCTATTGAGTAAATCCAAGAAAGCAAGTCAGACAAAAGGCTATAAAACAACACATTTAGAAAGAGAAGCCAAATCTATTTAAGGTGGTGCAGAAGAAGAGATGATGCAGCCAGGCATCAGCATGATGATTTATAAAAACACATCATTTATATGTCTATATATTTATGTAAATATATATAATACAAATATAAGTAAAATACATACAAAAAATTATAAATAAGATATACATATCTTCATTCTGTAAAGGCAAAAGCCAGGAAATCTGACTGGTGCCTTACTTTTAAAAAATCTCAAAGTATATGAATAAAACATAGGCTTGCTACCCAAATTCCAGCAGTAGACAAGCAAAGGTATCCTTCATGGAAGAAAGGAGAGAGCATCAGGAACAGAAAAGGAGCAAGCTTGTTCTAATGTGACTCCTCATTAGACCACCTTGGCGCACAGGTGACTTAAGTCCACTACCGAACAAGCACAGTCACGAGGGAACTGAACACTTGCTAGTCTTGGAAATTCTCTAGAGGCTTTCCTCTGAACCACAGAACACAGAAAATAATCTGAGGGACTATTTTCTCAATTCTCCCAATACATAGAAAAGTTAATTCATTACATAAAGGGATGGCTTAAAGCATTAGGGCTTAATTCTCTCTTGGAAATGGTTAAGAAAAGATGAAGTGCAGAAAAATTTTTAAGTAATTAAGGGCAATGAGGGATATTTATGGAATAGCCTTAACATCTTAGAAAGTAACTACTCTGATCTTTTACAAATCATCTCTTGTTAATCCAGTCAGAGACAAACTGTTAGGATGGACGAATCATCTTTCCCAGAGTAACTTAATGTCTATTACTAACTCAAAGACCACATCTACATGGTTACTTTAACAACCAGCTGATTTGATATCAACAATAACATTTAAGTTTGTTGAAGCACCTGCAGCTTACAAAAAGCACCTTAACTATATTTTCATTCTTAATGATCTTGATAACCTGGTGGGGGATGAGGGTAAATTTATCATGTTCATTTTACCTTTGAGGAAGCTGGGTAAAGAAGCTAAAAGACCCATCCAAGATCACACAAGAGTCTAGAAATGATGGACCCAGAACAGAACCCGACTCTTTCAAACTCTTCCTGTAAGTACTCTTCCTGTCTGGCTTCCTAAATGTTCACTACTTGACAAACTAGTCAACTCAACATTTAAAATCAACCCAATTAGCTGACATTGTAAGTAGTTATTAAGTGGACTTTTCTTTTCCTAACTGGTTATTATCAGATGTGAACAGAGTCTAAGAGAGGTAATACTGTGTTAGAAATTGAAATGCTCAAATATAGCTTACTTCATAAAGAAAACACATCAAGTTAGAAGCAATTAGGATGTTGACAGCTTAGTATGAACAAGTAACATGCTTATTAGCAAGCAAAGCATGCAAAAAAAAAATTGCAGATGAACATAAAATAAACCTATAATCTGTGCTGCCACATCTGGACAGGTCAAACACACCCAAATGTGCCAGCCAGGACAATGAAGTACCTCTAGTTTTCTTGAGGTCCAGGGAAATTTCCTTAATGGTGAATTCAGTGTGAAATGGAGCAATTTGTTCACGAAGAATCAAAAGGTGCTTAATTAAGAAAAGTTGTCCGTCAACCTGAGTCTAAATTGTAAGCCAGAAAAAAAAAAAGGATATTATCACAGATTAAATAAAAATACAAGCGCATACCACATGTATGTCATTAATCAACATTAACCTACCCAGGTTTATGGCCCTTACTGTAACTTTATGAACCCAACACTCCTTTGTGGTACAATGAACTCTCCCCATATTACCAAGGTTAGGAATCATCTAGATTAATCTTGCTTCAAACTCTGATTAACACTGTCACCTGCTCTACTTAGTAAATCCAAGAAAGTAAGTCAGACAAAAGGCTATAAAGCAACACATTTAGAAAGAGAAGCCAAATCTATTTTAAGGTGGTGCAGAAGAAGAAGGCAAGCACCAGCACGAGAAGGAAGTAAGGAAAAGTCCAGTAGGGGCAGGATTCTGGCCCCTTACAGCTTTCTAATTTCTCTTCAATAATATGGCTTTCATTATTTGGCCTAAAGTGGCTTCAAAATCCAGAACATCATAACTCCTCATATTTATACAAAAGTACAAAAGCAGCCTCCAAATGCACAATGCTTTGGAGTTACTATTTTAGATTGTCTCTGCCACAAACAGAGCACTGACTACCTCTGCCCCCAGAGTCACTGCGTTCCCTTTCTCCCTCTCAAGGCCCGGTGGCCACAAGAGTCTTGTGATTCAAGCATAATTCTCAGAGCTCTGACCCAATCTCAAATTAGTGAATCATCATAGCTCTCGTTGCAGGAAAGAGTCTGTATATTTACCATAGCAAGGCTGTGTTACTGCTACTAAAGACAGAATCTTATTTTGAAAATACTTCTCATGAAATTATATTACACTAGGAAAAGAATATAGCTGCCCTTCTGTAAGCAACATAAACTTTACAGGGGTTATTAAACAAAGTGATTCCTTCCTGGTGTATGTGTGTGCGTGTGCGTACATGTGTGCATGTGCATGCGTGCAAGTCTCTCTTTTGTTGTCTCCCTGCCTTCTAAATAAACACATAATCACAATTTTTTCACTGTATAATTAAGGTCATACTGTATATCTGATTTGTATCCTGCTTTTTCTTTTTACCTTAACATATTTAAGTTAAATTTTACTGTTTCTTTTCTTTCCTTCAATTTTCAATCAATATGAGTATGACTGATATGATGGAAACTCGCTTTGCACTCTGGAACACAGAGCTTCTGATAAAGGAAATGCTACGTGTTTTAATTATTTCTCTGTTTTTAACAGAACTAACAACTCTGCTGGGTACAAACAGTATAACATAGATTTCATTTACTTTACTAAAGCTATTATAATCCAGCAAATAGTATCATGTAACTTTACTGAAACTGCTTTTTGATAAATTAATAGTGTGACACAGCACAGTGCCTGGCACATACCACATGCTCATTTAAATTTAAAAGAACAGTTCCTTTCTTTAAAAACTGACCACTTTTTAAAAGCTGGAAGACAAAAGTACATAAACTCAGCCATGAAAATAAAATAGCTAATGCTTACCAAGTTGAGGCTTCCTCACATATACTTAAATCCCTTATAATATGTAGGAAACAGAATAGCGTAAAGAGGATGGCCTAGAGGTAACAAGGGCAAAAGGCTGAATAATAAAAGGCTCTTCACTCCTCCCTCTAAAAAAAGGACAGTGATACCAGGGGACATAGTATATGAACTTTTTTTTTTAATTAGGTTATAATTTCCTTCTGATTATTAAATGCATGTTCATTGTAGAAAATCTGGAAAATAAAGGTATTGCGAATGGGGGGAAAAAAACAATCAACAGTCACCCAAAAGCTTTCACTGTACTTATTTTCTTCAATGTATTTTTTCACTGCATAATTAAAGTCACACTGGATATCTGATTTGTATTCTGCTTTTTCTTTTTACCTTAACATGTTTAAGTTAAAATTTATATTATTTTTAATTTAATGGCTGTGTAATATGGCACTGTATGAATGTGCCATAATTTACTCAGTCATTTCCCTAATATTCGACATGCAGGCATTTCCTAATTTCACCTATTATTAAAAAATGTGAGAGCCGATTTTAAGGCTACTTAGCTCAGACTTGGAAATACTTTTTTAAAACTTACATCTGCCTGTCTCTAACTTAACTTCCTGTCCTTTTCTAGCCCGCATCTCAAGATTTCATTTCCACTCTCCATCCCGTGAACAGGAGGATGGAGTTGTCATAAACAAAGGGAGAGCTTTGCTAGGAACAGGATCGCAAATTGTTTTCTGGGGAGAGTTTTTTTTTTTTTTTTTTTTTTAATCTAAAGCCTTGAGGTTAGAAATCAAGTTTGTAAATCTGGAAGTTGAGGAAAGTTCATAAGGTTTGAACACTAAGCAGCAATGAAAATTTGGCTGGAAACTACCACATCAGCTTCCTCCCCATTGGCAACAGGTATCTGAATTGTAGAGGTAAGCAGAGCGGCACTTTCAACCATGCTCTGCTTCTTGAAAAGAAAACCTCAGGGGCTACTGGGGAAAACACGTGCCAGCAACCTTTAGCCCCAAATCCCTTCTTGATTAAGCGCCGTAAACACTGGCAACAACTTGTAGTCACACGACCCAAGGGCCACAGTTGCCAGGCCACAAAATTGACTAGCTAATTTCCTCCAAGTGAAGCCGTGCATACTATTTAAAACATCTTTGTAGGGACAATTATAAATGGCTACTTTTCCTTGAAAATGCTTTTTGGTATTCCAGGTAAACAGCAGCCCACCACTTCCTCAGTTGCTAAGGCTACAGCCACAAGTCTTTGTCCTACAGAACACAGAACCTACGTGCCAAGTTTAGTACTCTGGCAAAGCTGGCACTCTCTATACAGTGCAATCTTTATTTAGCACTATAATGAAATACTGGCTTTTCTCAAAGGGCCTCAAAATTAAATCGCATTGAACAAACGAAATCTACTGCCAAAATGGCTTTAAACTTTTGTGCCTACAAATAAGTGCTATATTCCACAATATTATTATAAGTAATAAGATTTCACCTAACACTTCATCAAACCTTGTTTTTGCTGATAGATTCTGATGCTCCCAGCAACGACTGAATGCAGGCAGACAATGCTTCCTGTGATAATCCTTGAAACACTGCCCTCTGGTGGAATAAAAGAGACACATCAGCCTATAGCACTTCAAACAAAGATGGAAAATCTGTGGGATAAAAAAAAAAAAAACCCATTGCCATCACATAGATTCTGACTCATAGCAACCCTATAGGACAGAGCAGAACTGCTCCACAGGGTTTCCAAGCAGCAGCTGGAGGATTTGAACTGCCAGCCTTTTGGTTAGCAGACAAACGCTAAACCGCTGTGCCACCTATGAATACAGTGAAGAATGCTTGCTTGCTCTTAGCCATCGGATTAATTTATTGCTAGCAATATTCCTCCTGGAGTTTTCTATTCCCATGCACCCATCTTCTGAAACCACATGAGCATGTTTCACACCAGGCACTGTACTAGGTGCTGGGAAACACAGTGGTCAACAAGGCAGACATGGCCCTGACCTCATGAAGCCCTCACTCCAACATGATCTCAGGTTGTGGGACTGTTGTTCCAATCTCTAAAACCAACTTTAAAACAATGCCTCAGTAAATCCATTTCTAAAAATGTTTTCCAAGTATTCCATGATTCATGCACATGACTCTTCTTCATAATTATTATTTAAAACAGCAAAAAATTAGAAATAACTTGAATGTCCAATTATAGGGGACTGACGACTAAAATACTCATCAACCTAAATTACAGAATTATAAAATACTGTGCAGTTACTAAAAGAAAGCTAAAGAATGTGGAGAAATTCTTACAAAATACAATTAAGGTTACAAAATGTATATAAAGTATGATTCTTCATTTAATTCTGCCATTGCTGTCTTCCCAGGGTCTGGCGTGTTGGTCTGGGCAGGGACTCCTGCCAGTTCCCTTACTTCCCTCCGAGCCTCCGTTCCACCCATGATGGAACTGAGATGGATGGGCCTGAACAGCATATTATTAGGCCACAGTCCTGTGCCCTGGTCTCATACTCTGAGGTTATTCTCTTTTCGTACTGTTTCTCCCTCTCGTTTCCCACGAGGCCACTGCAGTAAGAAAGATGAGGGCGCCCCCTGCTGGGACAATGGCCCTACCTTAGGAAGGCTAAAGATGGGCACCTTAGACCAAGACCTCCTCTTTCCCCTGCTCAGCCTTAGAGTGTTTTTCATTTGGGTTTGTCTTTCTCACCTTTGAGTGGTGAGAGAAAGAGAGAGAAGATCTGGATGTGAGCTAGGTGAAAAAAAAGAAGAAGAATAGGCAGGCCTAATGCATAAAACAAAAACAGGCAGAGTGGCCTCCTTAGGTCTACCTACTCTTTGCCTAAAATCCCTGTTAAGCACACTAAGAGGTTGTACTAGGGTCTGTGATGACAATGGGTTCTGTGTGGAACAGACCCCTGAATATTTCCCTTGGGATCGTGGCTCCACCACAGAAGTTTCTGAATCCCAGCCTACTACCATCATTCAATACACCTAATGAGGAGCCTGGGGAAGAACAGATGCCAAATGTCCAAATGTCCCTCCAGAAGAGATCTCAACAGATCAGCAGAAAGGCTGAGACATTTAAATCTGTAGAGGTGATCTGGCTTCACCCCTAGAAATCCGGAACGAGGCAAGGAGCACTTCTGGTTGAGTCAAAATCCCTAAGCACAAACCCCAGCAACTATGCAGTTTAAAATACATGTAGAATAGTGTGTACTCTCCTGATCCAATGAAACAACTGTGCACCTTGTCCAGTCTCTAGGCCTGTGAGGTACAGGATATCTCCAGTGTGAGAGATTATATACATATACCCTTTTGGGGCCATATTCTTAATAGTGACATCTGGACAATTAACTACACAACTAACTACACAACTATTATATTTAATCATTTCTTTCTTTATATGAAGCCGGAGTTGTGACAATCAAGTTAATAAATATAAAAAAGAATCAGAACCACTGAATTTTATAAACTCTTTTGGTTCAGTAGCACACCACTAACAGTAAGTAAATGTAAGCAAATCTCATCTTGCAGGGAAGAATAAGCCTACTATTAAAGTGGAGTGCTTACAATAACTGTTACCTGAAATCAATGCACAATCTAAGTTGGTGCTTTAAAAAAAAAGTACTACTAATTCTTATTTCAATGGTTTGAAACATGTAGTCTTAATCCTATTTGTTAAGGATGCTGATTCAAATTCTGTATAAAACTAAACTAGTTGCATTTAATAATAAATGTACATCATACCTATGTGACATTACACTTACCACTTAACCTACTTGCAGCTCTTTTTCCTCATCTGTTAACTAAGGCAGATGAGTTAATCAGCAGTTTTATACTTATTAGTGGTCATGGACCCCTTTGAGAACCGATGAAGGCTATAGCCCTTCTCAGAAAGATATAAACACGAAATTTTATTCACAATTTCAAAGTGTTAGACTCCCCAAAGTCCATCAGTGGATTCTAAGGGTCTATAGAATGTTCAGCTTAAGAATCTCTAAATTAGATTGATCCTAAAGTTACCGTCCTATCAAAAATCATATCATTCTAAGAATACCAAACAAAATACTACACCAAGATCTTAAAACAAAATTAAAAAAAAAAAAAAATTCAAGTGAAAGATCGAGCAATTCAAAGTAAAGATACAAGAATTTACACACGTACATCTATGCATCTGTATAATTTGGAGAGACAGACGAGAGTTCTTCGAACTGTAGGATACCACATTCCATGAAGATCTGCTGGAGAAATTGTGGTCTGTGGTCTAGGATTGAGGGATTCTGTGGAACCTAAAACCCAAATGGAGAAGACACATTTCATACACATGGATGTCTCTCTTAAAATAAATTGCATGGCATCTATAAACTATTTTCATCAGCTATGAACAACTGGAGGGCATCAATTTCTTTTAGCCTTACCTTTAACCAAGAATGCCATAAGAATCTAAATCAGTGACAGGGGAGATTTAATAAGTAAGTGAGAACATACATGATATATACATATTTGCAATCCAGCCTCACATATATGCTCAACTCAAATTGCTTTTCCCTACCGGTGATCAATAAAGCTTTGTGAAATAAATGAAAAGTATACTCATATTATGAACACCATATCAAAAAAACCAAACCCACTGCCATCAAGTCAATTCCAACTCATAGCGACCCTATAGGACAGAGCAGAATGGCCCCAGAGGGTTTCCAAAGAGCGCCTGGTGGATTCGAACTGCTGACCTTTTGGTTAGCAGCCGAGCCCTTAACCACTATACCACCAGGGCTCCAATGGAATACCATGCAGCCATTAAAAATAAGGCAGGTCTATATGTGGTCAGATGCAAGTGAGTAGGAGACAATGGAGGTGGGGGAATGACAAGAAAACAACACAACTGTAAACAGGAAGATTAATCAAAGCTGTTTTGCCCGAAAGCCTGTCCCCCATGCTCTGAGTCATATCACTTATGGGCCCAGTTAGTATACCCAATTCCCAGTGACCAAAGCTGGCTCCCCGACAGCTTCAGGCAAGTGTGAAGAGGACCAAGTGAGGGTACAGTTGAGTAGAGAGAAATCTTTGTAACCAAAGCGCAATCACTTTGGGGTCAAGGGACCAGATTTCAAATGAGTCATGCAAGCAGAGTTGGTGTAATATACACTTTGGGGACAAAAGAGAATATTTAAATATGAACTGGGTATTACACGATATTAGGAACTTTCAGTAAATTTTATCAGTGTGATAATAGGTTACGGTTATGTAAGAAATGTCCTTATATTTTGGACAGGCATAAAGTGTGACTAATACCATTAGGGAAAACAAATATATATACATATATATACATATATAGTAATAAATGTTGTCTTACATCCATGTGGTGGGTATGGGTGGTCATCATTCATTGTATCATTCTTTCTACTTTTCTATCTGAAAGTTTTTCAGTAATAAAAAATAAAAGTACACCCATGATATACTGGTAGCAAAAAAACAAAGTTTCAGAACACTAAGCAAAACATAATTCTTTCTCTTTTTTTTAAGAGCTAGATCAACACATGCCTAGAAGAAGGCCTGGAGGTTGTGAAGTGGATTTATGGGGGAAAGGGGAGAAGGAATGCTGAGGGTTACTACTTTCACTTCATAGTTCTGTAAGCTTAATTTTTTTTTTCATGAAATATCTGTATAATTTTTAAAAGCCTTCCATAAGGCCCTTACTTTAAGATACCTATTTTACATGAAGTTTCTTAAAGATAAAGAAAAAAAAACTAGACAAATTATATCAAAGAATATTTAGGAGACTAAGGATCTACAGAGTTTTGCTTAAGATTACGCTATCTGAAGATCCCTCCTTCAAAACACGGAGCTAAAAAAGTACTGCGCCCCAAAAAGTTTGGTGAAACAAATGTGTCAGTATTTTAAAACCAGAAGTCAGCTTGGTTCTTTCTTTATGCACGTTCCTGTCTACAGGTGGCCAGGGAAAAGTTTACTTACACAGCACGCCATCAGAAGGCAAGTGCGTGCTGGCTGCCTTTTCTGAAGAGCGCAGCAAGATCCAGTGGTGTGGCTTCTCTATGGCCCCCCTAGGTGTCTCCCCCACCACCCTCTGGGAGCCTCACCTCTCCCCCTTATTTGCTGTACACAGGGAATAAAGTCTATGCTTTCTGAAGGTGCTCTCTTCACAGAACAGTCCCTCCGCCAAGCTGCCGTGATGCCTAGTTCTAGCACATGAACATCAAGCCATTTAAAGCCCTCTCTTTTTGAAGACTTCTCATTCTTTCACTTCCAGCATAGCTTGGAACCATAAAAAGTAATCAGACTCTTTTTTTGCTCCCCTTGCCCCATGATTCAGTCTCGCCTTCCATTCCAAATTCTAACATCATTCTGAGTAGCATCAATAACCATATGGACTATCCATTTGACACTCCATCTTTAAAGATCCTTAACCTTCTCAACTCTAAAGACCTTCACTTCCATCCTTTTACCCCTGATTCCACAGACAGACCCCAGACTTTCTTACTACCCCAAACTATTTTACCTCTTAATTGAATATTAAAATTTTAGTCTCCCACTCTCTAACCACAACGTCCTCATGATTCCGTATTTTTCTCCGTTGACACAAACCGTACTGCCAACCCCTCCTCCTTTGGCTTCAATCACATCACACCACCTGGTTTGCTTCTGACCTCTCTGGCTGCTCTTTCTCAGTCTGCTCAGTACACTGCTCTACCTCCATTTGCTCCTTACTGCCCGTGTTTGCTAAGGTTCTCTCCTCAGATTCTGCTGTTATCACTCTACTTTCTGTCCTGAGGCCCAAAGCACCAAGTGCTCCTCAACCTTTATCTCTAAACCAGTCTTCCCTTTATAGCTCTAGAACAGTGCTGTCCAATAGAAATATAATGTGAACCATAAACGTGACACATTAAAATGTGACTCTAAAAAGTTGTGTTTCAAAAAAAAAAAGAAAAAACATTATTTCATGGTTACGAGGGATGGAAAGGAGAGAGAGGGAGAATTACCAATTAACAGTGGTGAAGGGATTGGCTGTACATAATATGAGGAAAGTCAGCTCAATCTGACCAAGACAAGAGAAAACACTGAGAGGAACACAAGAATAAAGGGCAACTACGGTAACTACTATAGCTTAGATAATCCTGAAACAACAGTATTAACAAACAATAATTAACAAATGGATAAATAGGTAGATAGAGACACCAAGAGGTGTGGGGGGTGTAAAGGAATACACCCAGCAGTAGATACAGGTTTGGTAATGGATATTTCTACATACATGACTGTAGGTGCGGCTCATATAGAACACACAAGGGGTATAGTCAGGGAAACCTCTTAGACATAACCAAACATCTTGCGGGATGAAGTTCCTAGGCTAGAAGACAAAGGACCATAGACTCAGGGGACATCTATACCAATTGGCACAACATAGTTCATAAAGACGATGTTCTGCATCCTACTTTGGTGAGTAGCATCTGGGGTCTTAAAGGCTTTCGAGCAGCCATCTAAGATACAACTATTGGTCTCTTACCACCTGGACCAAAGGAGAATTAAGTAAACCAAGGACCCAAGGGAATAATCAGTCCAAAGGACTAACAGACCACATGAACCACAGCCTACATAACCCTAAGACCAGAAGAACTAGCTACCACTACCGGCTACCACTACCAACTACTCTGACTGGGATGATAACAGAGGGTCCCGGACAGAGCAGGAGAAAAATCGCAGAAGAAAAACCAAATTTATAAAAAAGACCAGACTTACTGGTCTGACAGAGTCTGGAGGAACCCCTGACACTACAGCCCCCAAGACACCCTTCTGACCTGGAACTGAAGCCATTCCTGGAGACTACCTCGTAGTCAAACAATAGACAAGCCCATCATATAATCAATAATGCCTGAAAGGAACATACTCCTTAGAACAATTAATTATAGACCAAAAGGGCAGTATCTGCCCAAAAGCAAAGACAAGAAGGCAGGAAGAGATAGGAAATCAGGAATATAGGAAATGGGGAACCCAGGGCAGAAACGAGGAGGGTGCTGACACACTGTGAGGAATTAAATCAAGGTCATGAAATACTTCTTCCACAAATTATCAAAAGGGAAACTAATCTGCTCTGTAACTTTCATCTAATGTACAATAAAATAAATAAATAAATGTGTTTCTCCTTAAATCAAAAATATCCCCTGAAGTCTTCTCTAAACCAAACAATAGGTTGGCTTATTTAGAAAATGCCTTGAGCATTGTGCTCTTTTGAAGATCTGTCCATATCACACAGGTTTCAGCTGAGCTTCCCGACTAAGACAGACTAGGAAGAAGGACTCGGCAGTCTACTTCTGAAAAGAATTAGCCAGTGAAAACCTTATGAATAGCAGCAGAACACTGTCTGATGTAGTGCCGGAAGATGAGCCCCCCCAGGTTAGAAGGCACTCAAAAAACTGGGGAAGAGCTGCCTCCTCAAAGTAGAGTCAAACAATGAGGTAGATGGAGTCAAGCTTTCAGGACCTTAATTTGCTGATGTGGTACAACTCAAAATGAGAAGAAATAGCTGCAAACATCCATTAATAATTGGAACGTGGAATGTACGAAGTATGAATCTAGGAAAATTGGAAATCATCAAAAATGAAATGGAATACATAAGCATCGATATCCTAGGCATTACTGAGCTGAAATGGACTGGTACTGGCCATTTTGAATCGGACAACCATATGGTCTACTACGCCAGGAATGACAACTTGAAGAGGAATGGCGTTGCATTCACCGTCAAAGAGAATATTTCAAGATCTATCTAAAGTACAATGCTGTCAGTGATAGGATAATATCCATACGCCTACAAGCGAGAACAGTTAATGCAACTATTATTCAAATTTATGCACCAACCACTAAGGCCAAAGATGAAGATTTTTACCAACTTCTTCAGTTTGAAATTGATCGAACATGCAATCAGGATGCATTGGAAACAAAGAAGAAGGATTGGCAGTTGCAAAATATGGCTTTGGTGACAGAAATGATGCCGGAGATCACATGATAGAATTTTGCAAGACCAATGACTTCTTCACTGCAAATACCTTTTTTCACCAACATAAATGGTGCCTATACACAAGGACCTCGCCAGATGGAATACACAGGAATCAAATCCACTACATCTGTGGAAAGAGACGATGGAAAAGCTCAATATGATCAGTCAGAACAAGGCCAGGGACTGACTATGGAACAGACCATCAATTGCTCATATGCAAGTTAAAGCTGAAACTGAAGAAAATTAGAACAAGTTCAACAACAGCCAAAGTACGACCTTGAGTATATCCCACCTGAATTTAGAGACCATCTCAAGAATAGATTTGACGCATTTAACACTAATGACCAAAGACCAGACGAGTTGTGGAATGACATCAAGGACATCATACATGAAGAAAGAGGTCATTAAAAAGACAGGAAAGAAAGAAAAGACCAAAACAGCTGTCAGAAGAGACTCTGAAACCTGCTCTTGAACGTCAAGTAGCTAAAGCAAAAGGAAGAAATGATGAAGTAAAAGAACTGAACAGAAGATTTCAAAGGGTGACTCGAGACGACAAAGTAAAGTATTATAATGACATGTGCAAACAGCTGGAGATAGAAAACCAAAAGGGAAGAACACGCCTGGCATTCCTCAAGCTGAAAGAACTGAAGAAAAAATAAGTCTCAAGTTGCAATAGTGAAGGAGTCTATGGGGAAATATTAAACGATGCATGAAGCATCATCAAAAGAAGATGGAAGGAATATACAGAGTTATTATACCAAAAAGAACTGGTCAACGTTCAACCATTTCAAGGGGTAGCATATGATCAGGAATCGATGGTACTGAATGAAGAAGTCCAAGCTGCACTGAAGGCACTGGTGAAAAACAAGGCTCCAGGAAATGATGGAATTTGATTCCCGTGTATTCCATCGACTGGAAGAGATCCATATTTATGCCTATTCCCAAGAAAGGTGATCCAAGAAAGGTGATCCAACCAAATATGGAAATTATCAAACAATATCATTAATATCACACGCAAGTAAAATTTTGCTGAAGATCATCAAAAAGCGGCTGCAGCAATGTGTTGACAGGGAACTGCCAGAAATTCAGGCCAGATTCAGAAGAGGACGTGGAACCAGGGATATCAATGTTGATGTTACATGGATCCTGGCTGAAAGCAGAGAATACCAGAAAGATGTTTACCTGTGTTTTATTGACTATGCAAAGGCATTCGATTGTGTGGATCATAACAAATTATGGATAACATTGCGAAGAACAGGAATTCCAAAATATTTAATTGTGGTCATGAGGAACCTGTACACAGATCAAGAGGCAGTTGTTCAGACAGAACAAGGGCATATTGCGTGGTTTGAAGTCAGGGAAGGTGTGCATCAGGGATGCATCCTTTCACCATACCTATACAATCTGTATGCTGAGCAAATAATCTGAGAAGATGGACTATATGAAGAAAGGGGCATCAGGACTGGAGGAAGACTCATTAACAACCTACGTTATGCAGATGACACAACCTACGTTATGCAGATGACACAACCTTGCTTGCTGAAAGTGAAGAGGATTTGAAGCACTGACTGGTGAAGATCAAAGGCCACAGCCTTCAGTATGGATCACACCTCAGCATAAAGAAAACAAAAATCCTCACAACTGGACCAATAAGCAACATCATGATAAACGGAGAAAAGACTGAAGTTGTTAAGGATTTCATTTTACTTGGATC
>NW_004443980.1:9586452-9633585 GCF_000243295.1 Trichechus manatus latirostris
GAGAAAAGACTGAAGTTGTTAAGGATTTCATTTTACTTGGATCCACAATCAACACCCATGGAAGCAGCAGTCAGGAAATCGAAAGACCCGTTGCATTGGGCAAATCTGCTGCAAAAGACCTCTTTAAAGTGCTGAAAAGCAAAGATGTCACCTTGAAGACTAAGGTGCGCCTGACCCAAGCCATGGTATTTTCAATCGCATCATATACATACACAAGCTGGACAAATGAGTAAGGAAGACCGAAGAAGAACTGACACCTTTGAATTACGGTGTTGGCGAAGAATACTGACTATACCATTGACTGCCAAAAGAGCAAACTAATCTGTCTTGGTAGAAGTACAACCAGAATACTCCTTAGAAGGAAGGATGGCAAGACTACATCTCACATACTTTGGACATGTTATCAGGAGGGATCAGTCCCTGGAGAAGGACATCATGCTTGGTCAAGCACAGGGTCAGCGAAAAACAGGAGGACCCTCAATGAGATGGACTGACACAGTGGCGGCAACAATGGGCTCAGGTATAGCAGACACTGTGAGCGTGCTGCAGGACCAGGCAGTGTTTCATTCTGTGGTGCATAGGGTCGTTATGAGCTGGAACCGACCTGACGGCACCTAACAACAATAACAACATCTATATCGGATCAAACTGACAACAGCAACTCAAAAGATGAGATAGGAAACTTACGGGGCAGTGAGCTTATGTTAATGGGGGAGAAATAATTTGGAAAAGGAGGGCAAGAATGATTGTGCAACTTGAGGAATGTAATCAAGGTCACTGAATTGTACATGCAGAAAACGTTGAACTGGTTATATTTTGCTATATACTTTCAACAACAATAAAAAAAAGTTTATTGAGGAAAAAAATGTTTCTTAAATAAAAGTGGAATTATTTTTAATATGTTTTATTTAATTAATCCAATATATCTAAATATCATTTTAATATGTAATCAATATAAAATATCACTAATGAGATATTTTCTATTTTTTTTCATACTAAGTCTTTCTCATCACATTTGGACTAGCCACATTTCACATGTTGAGTGGCTAGTGGCTACCATATTAAAATAGCGCTGCGGCACTTCAGAAAAAAGTCCTGGTGATCTGCTTCCAAAAACCAGCCACTGAAAACCCTATGAGCACAGTTCTACTCTGACACACATGGCAGCTGTATCCACAGAGCAGATTCTCTCAGTTGTTCCACGTGGGCCTTGCTCAATGCTCCCTTAGCCTCCACATCCAGTGGGTCATCAAATTCTACTGATTCCAATTCCTAACACTATCCCTTACCTATATGCTTTTCTCCAGCCCCATGTCAACATCATGGTTCAAATCACCTTTATCTTTCAAACGGAAAAACACAACAACTTCTGATCCAATCTCGATGGTTTTGCCAGCAATACCTTACTGTTATGCCAGCCATGGGTAAAAGAATAGGCTTTACTAGGAAAGGGAAAACTCCCAAGGCCAGGTTCAGCAAGACTCCTGAAGAGATGTCCTAGGGACAAGGTCCGCTGGACACGGCATGGGTTCTGTTTCAGAGGAGGAAATTTCAACCCCTTGTGGGTCTCCCTTCCTATAGGCAAGTGATAAAATTACTTTGTCAGATGGGGAAATCTTGGCAGCCTGGATTTGAGGTACCAACTGTTTATAGAGTTGATTCAGAATACCAGCCTGGGGCTCTTGGGGCAGCTGGGATCCTTTAAAGCCCATCGAAGATTACAGTGAGCGCCAATGTCACCCTTACGGCTGAGAGGTGGGAAGGGGCTGCTCTATCTCCTACCTAGCTTGTTGTCTAGGGAACTCATGGGTACCCAGAGTGATTCTTGGATAATTTTGCTCCTTGCATAACATGCACCCTTGTCCAAGCTATCCCATACATTTCTGTCAGTAGTATTTTTACCCCAGTCTCAGTTATTCAATTCCTTTACAAAACACAAATCTGACCATGTAATTACCCTGATATAGTCGACTGGCTAAAAGCCTGAAGTCCATGAGACTCTCACATGAGACTTATCACAATCTGACCTGCCTTACCTGTGCCTCCCCTACATACAACCTGTGCCCAGATATATCAAACCACTCAACTCCTCCAAAGTGGTTGTGTTCTTCCATTCCTCCATACCCTCTGACATGTTAACCTATCTTAAACAATCTTACTTCACCTGGCTCTCTCATACTCACCTGTATAATGACTGCAGCTTCCAGATGCCACATCTCTCACTGAACCCACCTCTCTGCACTCAAACTTCATCTCCCTTCATAATTCTGATGCCCCTCTTCCATGATCCAAGAGTGCCCTGTGCATACCTTCAGCATGTCACCATTGAATTACACCCGTGCCTTATCGATCTCTTCATGCAACAGTCCCTCCACCAATTTGCACTGACACCTAGTTCTAGCACATGAACATTACACCATTTAAAGCCCTCTCTTTTGGAAGCTTCTCATTCTCTCATTTCCAATGTACCCTGGAACCATAAAGTGAACAGAACTCTTTTCTTTGCTCCCCTTGCCACCTGACTGTGAGCTCCTCAAAAACACAAGCTGTTTTTCATGCCTGGGACCCAACCAGTCCCCAATAAAGGTTTATTAAATAAATGAATAAATGTTAGGAGATAAGACATCATTTAACATACCAGACTTTGTTAGACTGTTAGACTCTGCTTCTTCTAACTGAACATCTGAGAACGAAGCTTCTGAAGGTACCTTCTTCTGTTCCTCTTTTAAACTCTGTGCAATTTCCTGTTAGAAACAGAAATCAGAAGGAACATTAAAGTGGAGTTTTCAGCAGTTTGGCAATATAATCATGTTCCTTCTACAAAGAAAGTACTAATTAATAAATAAAATGAACTAATTAAGAGAACTGTGCCAAAACTAACAACACATGGAAATGAAAAAGTTAAATTAGTATGGGGTGTCTATTCTCATAAACACACACACAGCATTGTCACCTAATTTCAAAATTAATACAAGGTATCTGCTGAAGGGTCAAATATACAAGGCTCATATAAGAAGCAGACTTTTCGACTTTACGTTCTCAAACCAAGTATTCAAACATAAGAGTGGACATGTTCTGAATGTCAGAAATGCTTTTATTCAAGTACCTGATCAATTTAATAACAGGCTTTCTCTTTAAATGAGAATAGCTATAGTATGATATTTTTGAAACGGGCTTTCAAAAAATTAACTTATGGTCATTAAAACTGCAATTAACTACTTAACCGTTCTTCACTGCCTAAAGAATATCATCCAATATACACAAGTAACTAACTACTAAGTTAGTAATGAAGGTCCCACTAATTTACAATGGCTATAAAGGTGGAAATACACACAAATGAGGACCTGAAAGATACTTAGCTCCTGCTGAAGAGAATGACCGGAGAACTGACTAGGAGACAGACTCCATATCATGCAGGCCAGTCCTCTCACTCTGCGTGCAGAAACCAAGTACAGCCGACCCCTAACTGCCACACAGATGTCACAGCCAGATTGCCCTTATATCCGATCCCTCAACAAAAGACAGACAAAGCAAGCACGTTTACTGAGAGTGGCATACTTAAACCAAGATGTCTACACAAGGAAGTACCCAGGAAACAGGCCATGTCATGACTGAATGAACATACCAAATATAATACTAAATTACGCTGAGGGGAGGGAGTATATAATAAACTTTATCACCTGACATTCATCAGACAGAACTATTAAATCAGGCATTCCATCTATATTATAAAAATTGATATTTGCAACAAAGAACCAGAAGTGGAGAGGAGGGAGAGAGCACAATGCTCTAGGTCGGGCTGAGAAACAGGCCCCATCCCCATCATGTCCACTGTGTAACCTTCAGAGTCAAGGTGGCTCCTGCAAGTGCACCATCTATTTGCTTGCTACAGTTATTAGCAATACTCAAGACACAAAACATACCTCCCTACTATGAGCCTGCAAAGTAATAAAGGCTGGACAAAACACAAACAGCCCCAACACTACATGTCCTACCTACCATAGCATCTGATCCCTGCAAGGTTATTTTTATATATTACAAAAAAGCAAAATGTATCAAATTAATTTTAAAAAATCCGTTGCCACTGAGTTGACTTTGACTCATGGTGACCCCATGTGTGTCAGAGTAGAATTGCAATTCGTAGAGTTTTCAATTGTCTGTAATCTTCACAGAACATGGAGCCCTCATGATGCAGTGGCTAAGCACTTGGCTGCTAACTGAAACATCAGTGGTTCAAACCCACCAGCCACTCCACAGAAGAAAGATGTGGCAGTCTGCTTCCATAAATATTACAACCTTGGAAACCCTACGCAGCAGTTCTACTCTATCATATGGGGTTGCTATCAGTCGGAATCAACTTGATGGCAATGTGTCTGGTTTGATTTTTGGTTTAATCTTTACAGAAGCAGATCGCCAGGCCTTTCTTCCCCAGGGCTGCTGAGTGGATTCAAACCGCCAATGTTTCAGTTAGCAGCCGAGCACAAACTGTCTGCACCACCCAAGGAACCCTAATAAAACTACCTAAAATACAATTATAAACAGTATAAGTTAGGGGAAGGGATGAAAGCTTAGGAAAACATTCTTAAACAATAGGTAAGAGCATTAAACTAAACAATCTGGCATACTTCAAGGCTGTCGGCTTTAAAACAAACATACCTGATTGCTACAAACTTATCAATCTAGGCACTAAATTAAAATGCTGTTGAGGACATGAAGCAACAGGAATGGGTTAATACACACATGTGCTTCTTTGTTCGGTCAGCTGAGAGGGCTTAGAAGCAACTACATCTTGGCAGCACACCTAGCACCCAGAGCTTGGTTTCTAATACCATTTTACCATAAAAGGAACCAGGGCTCCTTCGGGAAATGGACAATTGCAGGACTGGGACAGAAAATATACAAGATTAGCATCTTGTAGTGCCAGGAAAAAAGAAACTGCTTTAAAACAAAACAAAAACCTACAATGGTAAAGTACGTCAAAGGGACACAGGAGGCAAATGAAAGAGCCCCCAAGGGCCAAAGCTGGCACAATCTGAGCAACAAAACAAAGTAGTGCTGGATTATAACCCAAACTATAAAACAGATATTCATAAGTCCGTCCTGATCCAAAGAAATGACTGAAAAATAAATGGAGGAGAAAAGATAAATCTCTCTTGCAGAAAAATTCCAAATAATTTATGCAGATACTCCATCCTCAAGGAGGTGCACCATATATCCCACTCCTTAAGTGGGGGCTGCATATTGTGACTTCCTTCCAAGAGCACAGTATAAAAATGGGGGAAAAAAGAACTTTACAGTGGAGAAACCTAACCAACATGACCTATGTCAGGTGAGATCTAGATCAACGTGAATCATAACAAACCATGTTGATACTCTGTACCCTTGATATGATGATGAAAGTAGCACTTCACCCCCATGGTCTTCCTCCCCAGAACCCAGAACCCCAGTCTAATCATGAAAAAACATCAAATTCCAACAGAGGAACATCCTATAAAATACTTAAATAGCCTTCCTCAAAACCATTAAGGTCATCAGACACACAGTCTGAGAAACTGTCACGGCCAAGAGAAGCCTAAGGCGACATGAAAACTAAACATAACACAGGATCATAGATTAAACACTGGAACAGAAAAGGCACTACGTACAAACTAAGGAAACCAAACTAAACTATGGACTTTAGTTAACAATAACGGATCAATACTGCCTCATTGTGGTAAGATGTTAATAGAAGAAACTGCGTGTGGGGCATATGGGAACTCTCTGCACTACCTTCTAAATTCGTCTGTAAATCTAAAACAGTTCTAAAAACCCTATTTAAAAAAGGAAATCAAGCTGGGTAAAATCCAGTAGCAGCAGTCTAAACAGAAACAGAGTAACGTCTGAGTCACATTTGACAACCTAACAATAGAGACTGCCACTTGGTGACAAATGGTGTGCGGATACACTTATGAATAAATGGACTTGTATCTATTTTTAAAAGACCAATAGTAAGTCTATCACCACCCCTACTGTAAACAAATGGTAATTAGCAAGACTAGTTTATGAACCTGGGAAGAACAGATTACATTTTAAAAAATATATTAGAAACGTGTAATAGGAGAAAAATTGCATCAGGGGACATTTTCAAGTTCACTAGCGCCAAAATTTTGAAATGTTTCAAATAAAATAACCAGGCTACTGACAATTTTTACCCTACTACTTTTAAAAGTGCATTTTTATTTTAAATATTTTTTCCAACAAACTAGATCAAGTAATTTCTGTCTTAATCAATCAAGAAACAGTCAAGAAAACTTAAAAGACAATTCTCTTTACATTAAATTTCAATATAGAATGATGAAAATCAGACACATCAAAACTTACCTTTACTGACAAGCCAAATTTCTTATTTAAAGGAAAAAAAAAGACCCCCTCCAATGGGTTGGATATTGTACTCATAACATTAGGAATAAATGAGATTGCCATGAGTCAGAACGAACTCAACAGCAACTGATGGTTTTAAAAACAGTCAAATGTTATGCTTTTAAAATACTGCAAGTGTTAAAACAATGACAGTAGCCACTGTCTACTGTATGCCTACCAGGTTAAGTGCTTTCTAGTCATTATCTCTACTCTCACAACCCTTCAGTCAGTATCGTTATGCTTGTTTCACAAATGATTAAGCATACTCATACAAGCTAAGAAACAGCTACTAAATGACAGAGGTAGGATTTGAACCCAGGTCTGTCTGACTCTACATGCAAATGACAACCTTACATGGGCAAAATCTCCAGTCCAAAGAGACCCAGCCCTTACTTTGAAATCTGCAGATCTATTTTTAGAATCAGAGGTTTGACAGTAATCCAACTGTATGTCTTAGTAGGATATTCTAAGAACAAAAGCAGCACAAAAATCTTGAAACTGTAGGTTTGCTGTTGGTTATGGTATTGGTGTTATAATTCTGAAAGGTGCTGAGAACCAGGGTTTCTTATGTCAGAGAAAAGAGATACAAATATGGAATGGGGGAAGATGAAGAAAAACCCTGTGGAATTCAATTTGAATAGGAGAGTTCATGATATTTAACGAATTTATTTATTATATACACACACACATACATATACACACATACACACACGTACAAAGACCGAGCAGTGTTTTGTTCTGTTGTACACAGGGTCTCTGAGTCGGAACTGACTCAATGGCACCTAACAACACATACATAACACACATACAGTAAAACCTGTGAAAGACAGAACCCTGTGTGAGGCAGAAACCTGTCGGAGAAGGAAAACTCAAACATTTTCCACTAAAAGGAGCAACCTGGTAAGACTGCAACCTGTCAAAGGTGGAAAATTTGCGAGATCAAGAAAATCAAGGCAGTCCCATCAAGTTCCAGCTCTCACAGATTTCAGTGCATATGCTAGCTCTGGCTTTTAAAAGGCCTTTAAAAATAATGAAACCCCTAACAATGGGCACACTTAACACTCAGATCTTGGTTTCTAATTACCACCCTCCTCTCCCCTTAAGGAAACCCTGGTGGCATAATGGTTAAGTGCTACAGCTGTTAAACAAAAGGTCGGCAGTTCGAATGCACCAGGCACTCCTTGGAAACCCTATAGGGCAGTTCTACTCTGTCCTATAGGGTTGCTATGAGTCAGAAATGATTCAACAGCTACAGGTTTTTTTTCTCCCTTTAAGGGTAGCAAGTCTTCTTGAAATGGCTGATTCTAGGTCTGGGGAAAAAAATGTATAAGGTGAGGGCCTGGGACATCTTATGCAAGAAGCAATGAAATACTCAAAGACTATGGGGACATTTCTAAAGGACAGAGAAGTCAGCCTGAAGAGGTGCCCACTGGCCAAATTTGAGCATCAAAAAGAATAAATTATGGTAATAAATTATACTGAACTTTTTTAAAAAATCCACTAGTCTACAGTGACACAAGAGGCAGGAGGAAGGTGGTGTGAAGAGAAAGGAAGGGAAGGAGAAAGGGAAGTCTTTACAGCAGAATGCCAACCAATACATGTAGAAAGAATGACAAATGGGAAAATCACCATTTACAACCCCCAATGTAATAACTATTTCAGGCAACAATCATCAGTAGATGTTAAAGCGATTGGATGAAAAGTCATTGGGGAACTCAGTTACTCTCAAAGTACCTTCCACTTACTAAGAAAGAAATGTACCCTTAAGACGGGGAGAGCTGGCAGTCACCAGTACTGGAACAACACATTACATGCCTCTGATGTGATGAAGTAAGAAGTATATAATATTAGCTATATAGTTATTCTTGGGGGCAAAAAATTTAACCTGAATCTAATCAGAGGAAATCATCAGACAAATCCAGAATGTGGAAAAAAAGGGGACGGGGGGCAGGGGAGGAGGGAGAAGGAGTCTGGATTTGATTTAGCAATGGAAACATTAAAAACCAAATGCAACACAGGAATCTTTTTTTCTCTTTTATTGTTGTAGTTTAAATGAAGTTTACATTTCAAGTTAGTCTCTCATACAAAAATTTACACACATTGCTATGTGACCCCAACTGCTCTCCCCATACTGTGACAGCACACTCCTCCTTTACCCTGGATTCCCCATGTCCATTCAACCAGCTCCTAACCCTCTCTGCCTTCCCATCTCACCTCTGGACAGAAGCTGCCCATTTAGTCTCTTGTATCTACTTGAGCTAAGAGGCACGCTCCTCATGAGTATCATTCTACGTCCCACAGTCCAGCCCAATCCCTGTCTGAAGAGTTGGCCTCGGAAACTGTTTTAGTCCTGGGCTGATAGAGAATCCAGGGTTCCCCCAGTCTCATTCAGACCATTAAATCTGGTCTTCTTACTAGAATTTGAGTTCTCCACCCCACCTTTCTCCTGCTCCATCAGGGACTCTCTGTTGTGTTCCCTGTCAGGGCAGTCATTGGTGGTAGCTGGGCATCATCTAGTTCTTCTGGCCTCAGGCTTATGAAATCTCTGGTTTATGTGGCCCTTTCTGTCTCTTGGGCTACTACTTTCCTTGTGTCTTTGGTGTTCTTCATTCTCTTTTACTCCAGGTGGCTGGGACCAATTAATGCATCGTAGATGGCCGCTTGCAAGCTTTTAAGACCCCAGATGCCACTCACCAAAGTAGGATGCAGAACATTTTCTTAACAAGCTTTGTTCTGTCAATTGACCCAGATGTCCCCTGAAAGCATGGTCCCCAGATCCCTACCCCTGTTACTCTGTCCCTCAAAGTGTTTAATTGTATTCAGGAAACTTCTGAGCTTTGGTTTAGTCCAGTTGTGCTGACTTCCCCTGCAACACAGGAATCTTGACTGGATCCTTTTGTTTTTGTTTTTGATCTAGCCATAAAAGACATTTGGAGAAAAGCTTGAGAAATGTAAAGATGGACTGTATGTTTTTAAAAAAAAAGAAACTAGTTGCCATCAAGTTGATTCCAACTCACGGCAACCCTACCTGTGTTACAGTAGAATTGTGCTCCGTAGGGTTTTCAGTAGCTGACTTTTCAGAAGATCACCAGGTCTTTCTTCTGAGGCACCTCTGAGTGAACTCAAACTTCCAGCCTTTCAGTTAGCAGCCAAGAGCCTAACAGTCTGCAGCATCCAGTGACGTTACATATAAATAACAGTACTGAATAAATGTTAATTTTCTTAGATGTAAAAATGGTATTGTGGTTATGTGCAGAATGACCTTATTCTTAGAACAAGAACTGAAGTATTTAGGAGTGAAATATCATGATGTCTTCAACATACATCCAAACGGTTCAGCAAACAAAATACACGCACACATACACACACATACACGTAAATAAATGTGGCAAAACATTAACTGGTGAATTTGAAAAAAATTCTAACTTCAACTGGATACTTGATGATATTAGGGAACTATAATTAATGTCTTTAAGTGTGATAACTGCATTATAGTTGTGTTAAAAATAAAAGCCCTTAGCTTTTACCATTACATACTGAACTATTTATTGATGAAGTAATGTTTAGAATATGCTCCAAAATAATTAATTGGGGAGATAGGGTGTCTTAGTCATCTAGTGCTGCTTCAACAGAAGTACCACAAGTGGATGGTTTTAACAAAAAGAAGTTTATTTCCTTACAGTAAAGTAGGCGAAAAGTCCAAATTCAGGGTGTCAGCTTCAGGGGAAGGCTTTCTCTCTCTCGGCCTTCTCATCAGTGTTCCCCTGTACTAGGAGCTTCTCGGCACAGGGACCCCGGTCCAAAGGACGCGCTCTGCTCCCGGAACTGCTTTCTTGATGGTATGAGGTCCCCGTCTCACTGCTCACTTCTGTCTTTTATATCTCAAGAGATTGCCTCAGGACACAATCCAGTCTTGCAGATCAGGTCCTGCCCTACTAACACAACTGCCACCCATCCTCCCTCATTAACATCATAGAGGCAGGGTTTACAACATACAGGAAAATCACACAGTACCAAGAATCATGGCCTAGCCAAACTGAAACACACATTTTTTGGGGGACATAATTCAAACCGTGACAGGGGGTAAGAAAGGTGTAAGTGAAACAAGGCTGGTTATGCATTGATAACTGGCGAAGCTAGGGTGATGGTACATAAAAGTTCATCATATTACTCTCTACTTCGGCTTACATTTGAAATTGTCCATTTAAAAAGTTCCAGGTTCAAATTCTGTTTAGCACTAATATCTTAGCTATTATTTAAAGCCTGCCCGGCACTCAAAGAAAACAAAGATACATATGCAATTGAAAGATCAGTGAGATAAAGCCAAGTCTCTAAACCCTAATTAGATATCCATACTGTATAATTTTGAGGAGATGGCCTCAAGGGTTTTTATGAGAGAGCATGACGTGTGGTCACTACATCATGGTCAAATATGGTGGCTCCCATGTTATGAACCCTCGTCTATGCCACTTATTAAAAAAAAAAAGAGGGAGAGAAATCAAACGGAGTACTAATTCAATTTAAAATTCAGAATGTGTATTTCCTGGAAAAGGGGGGACAACTGATAAAATGTTTACAGAACTTGAAGGAAAAACAACCTAACAAAGTACTGCTGCTCAATTTATTCTGTGAAGTAGATTGGGATTTTCCGAATTTTATTTCCTATGATTTTATGGCAAGTTTATCTTGATCCTACATCTTAGTGATAATTAAAGAGAAAAATCCTTTTTTAACTAGTATAAAACACTGAAAGGCAGTGCGAAGGGGCGACCAAGTAGGAAACCTTACCTCCATCATGACCAGCTTGTCGGGATATGCCAGGTCTCCAGGAGCTGGTTTGTAGCCGGCAATGTCAGTATGAATGTAGATGTGGGTTCGGTAGACGAGCCGCTCTTGCACATCTTCTAACATCTGCTTTACGCCAGCTGCAAATGCCCCCAGTTGTTCAGCTGACAAAAACAAAGTGCAATCATCCTTTAGATTTAGAAAATTACTTTCTTTTAAACAAGTAAAAATACTGCTGAATTGTTCAGAAATAACATGAACCACTTTTGCTTTAGAGGCTCTGGTTCTATTTCAGTATGACTCAAATGACCTTGGAAAAGGTAACTTAGTAAACATCTTTCAATTTCCTCAATTTTAAAATTGAGAAACAAATTTGTCTATCTACCTCCTTGCTGGGACTCAGAAAATACTTTTATTATTAATATGAATATTAAAATCTGAATTTTAAGAGAGATTTGTGTTTTTTAAAAGTGATTTGTATGAGTCCACGTAGCTAGCTTCAAACCAACCCTGAGAGACAGCTAAGGCAGGTTATCAACTGGGTTATTATCCTTATTTCACAAATAACTGAGTACCATAGATGTCAATGATGTGTTAATATTTTCACAAAAAAGTAAAAACAAAATGGAAGTTGAGTTTACATATTATTTCTTCATCTCTAAGATGCCTTCAGTGTTAAAACACATCAGTAATTCAGTAAGTTTTCCAAGACCTGGGGGTTTGGAGACACTCCACAATCACGTAAAACATTCACATTAATTAAAAAATTATCTTAAATTCAGAATCATTAAAATGTGGGAAAACGTACATCTTAGAATTAACTGAATGCAGCAGAATAAGAAACTCTGGAAGAGTTAACAAGTCCACAGGGTCTTCTAAGGAAAGACAATCACTTCTACTTAAAATGATAACCTAGAGTACTGCTTAAAAGTATCATTAGAAGATGCAGCAGATGGATACAGTCGTTGCGATAATTATTTTCTTTTCCTTTGTAATTTAAAAAAAAGATAAATCACTAATATATGTGTATGTTACAATAATTCCTTCTTTTTATTCAAGAGTAGACATTAAAATTAGTTACTTTATGTATTCTGGTAATGCTGTTGTTGGGTGTCATCAAGTTGATTCTGACTCATAGCAACCCTGTGTGACAGAGGAGAACTGCCCCATTAGGTTTTCTTGGCTTTGATCTTTAGGGAAGCAGATTGTCAGGTCTTTCTCCCATGGAGCCGCTGGGTGGCTTTGAACTGCCAAACTTTCAGTTAGCAGCCGAATGCTTAACTGTTGTGCCACCAGGGCTACTTATTCTGGTAATAGTGTACCAGAAATGCCTAATCCAAAACTGAAGGTCTTTGGACATTCAAATGGTAGAAAGAAAAGTGACTATAATTTTTTTTATTACTAATTCTGCCTAGATTTTAAAATCCTTTTCCCATTTAATTTGTGCCTTCAGTCACAGACTAAAGTATGCCTGGATTTAAAAAGGGGCAGGGCATTCAACCCAGGCTTCAAAAATATTAAGTATTTTTTAGAAGAGAGAACCTAATCTTTTTCTGGTTCATTTAGACACAAATATAATGAAAAAGACCATTAAGCTACCATTTTTGTTTATCATTTACCATTGTTCTGTACATGATCTTCAAGCACCTCATTTTTAAGAATCCCACAAAGTTCTGACAGAGTCTCTAAGTGAATAACATGAATGATCAGTGGTCTGAAGACATCATACAATGACATACACAGTTTCTCCAGAAGTTCACTAGAATGAAAGAAGAAAACATGACTATTAGGAGTAATCTTTTCAGGATTCTCTCATAGTATAAGAGGGCTCACTGATTTCTTCCAGCCAATAAAAATAATAAGTAAATCTGCATTGGAAAACAGTTTCTGAGAACATTATTGAATGAAAAGTAAAAGGCTGAAATAATTTTGTAAACTGTTTTTTCTTTAAAAGCTCAGTATCAATAAGCAATCCCTAGCAGTCTAATTCTAATCAATTCTAATCAGCTGTCCCCAACCAAAAGACAAGTCAACTCTTTAAAATTTTTTATTTATTTCAGCAATAATAGTGTATATTTTCTTTCAGAAACAATAAAATACTTCAGTAGATTTAACTACCCTTTTATATTCTACCTCACTGTGAATCAGGTGGTATCACTTTCCCCAGAAAAGATAGGTTCAAAATTTATAAATGCTTATAGATTTAGACAGGCAAAACTCAAAGTACTTGGGACATACACCAAGTATTTAGAGAAATGTTTAACATTTGAAAAGGAAAATATTAAGCTGTCCGTATTCTTCATATTGTCAATGGTACTCTTCTATATAAAGTACTTCACGGAAAGTGATCACCCCAACAAAACCATTAAATACACTGGTTTCTTCCCCATTACAGAAGTCAATAAAACAGCCCATATAAAGAACCCAAAAGGAGTGTCAGTAGATCTGAAAGGCACTTCGAGAGAAAAAAAGAAAAGGATGTTAAACAGTGTCTGTATTTTGAAGTGTCTTTCATTAGTTAGAATCACAGAATTTGTTAACTAGAAGGAATTATTGTACTTAGTGGAGATAAGGGGATCAAGATTCCCAAGACTCTTAATTAGTTACCCGTACAGGATTCTTCAGTGTCCATAATCATATTACAAACAATGTGAAAGCATACTGGGCCTTTAAATTACACATTTATTTTAAGAAAATAACCACTGTCTTATCCAACAATATTCTATATATATACACACACACATACACAAAGTTAAAACACTCTGCTAATATGATAATCCATTATGGTTATTAACAAATCAAACCTTAATAATAAGAGTTAGATTCCATGTACCACCTACTCTAGTTTTGATGTTGGTTTTGTGAAAAATTCATTGTAAAGTTGGTGTTCATCCTGGCATACGTGGACCATAAAGGCACAGCCACTGCGAACCTGCAGTAAACAAATACCAGGGACAGTTAAAGACATACAATGTTTCCAGTGTTTATGAAATAAAGGGTACATTTTATTTGCAAAAAGATTAAGCATATGTATTCCTAAAACAACATACTGAAGAAGAGAACGCTAGTTTTCAATGCATTATTGAAGAACAGAACCATAATGAAACTTTATCTTTTACAGAAGGATTTGTCTTCTAAGAGCAGGGACTTTACATCAGCCCAAATGAGACGGAAATCCTGCTTTGGGAAAAAGAGCTGCCACACAAACTCGCTAAGTCAGGTCTATGACTTCGCTTCCCAAAATAAGTTGTGTGCTACGAGAAAAAGCCTGCATAGTATACACAGGAATTGCTCAGAAAATATCAGTGACAAAACTAAATTTGGACAAAGAGAACTTCAAGAGGAAGGTAATTTGGAAATTGACGAACTTCTGCATACTCACTCAGGCATTTTTTCAGATCGTTGTTCATAATAGGACTACGGGTGATTTTTATTTTCTTCTTTATGCATTATTTTCTAAACTATTGACAATGAACATAAATTACTTGTCTAGTTGAAAAAGGAGTATTTTAAAAAAACCTTTATGCATTTTTCTACAGTATAATTAAAATCACACAAAATGAAAGAGTACTTTTGCAACAAAAGCTAAAATTAAACTGTCAATATAAACACCCAAACCTGAAACCTCATCTTTCAATGAACAATACTTAACTGTGAATATTCATAGCTCAAAAAATATGTCAGGATGAAGATACTTTGCCAAGTTAAGTAAGGAAACTACATTTATCATAAGTGAAAGAAAAATTCTTTAAGTTCGTTGATATGGGACCTGTTATGGGTTGAACTGTGTCCCCCAGAAAGATATGTTGAAGGTCTAATCCCTATACCTGTGAATATGACCTCACTAGAAATAGGTTGTTGCAGATGTAATTAGTTAAGTTAAACTGAAGTCATTAGGGTGGGCCCTAATCCCTTTATAACTGGTGTCCTTATCAGATGAAGAGAAGAAACACACAGGGAAGAACCCCACGTGATGACCAAGACAGAGACTGAAGTGACACTGCCACAAGCCAAGGAACACCTGGGGATACCAGAAGCTGGAAGAGACCAGGCAAGATCTTCCACTAGAGCCTTCAGAGGAAGCATGGCCATGCCAACACCCTGAATTTGGACTCCTAGCCTCCGAAACTGTGAGACAATAAGTTTCCGTTGTTTCAAGCCACCCGGTCTGTGGTAATTTGTTACGGCAGCCCTGGGAAGCTAATACAGGATTCAAAACTTATTTACCCAGGTATAACTTCTAGGGTATCAAAATTGCTCAAAAGAAGGTTTAACATTAAACCAGAACAAGCAGAAACTTACCAAGGCACAATGATCTCTGTTATTCTGGCTGGTTAGCTCTGTTACAGTACAAGTAATACTAGGGCCCAAAAGGAGCTCCCGCTGATCAAGGTAACACTGGTGGATATCATTTAGGACTTGCTGGTATCTGATGGGAAGCAAATGAGATTGGAGTATAAACTTCTGATTTCATATATACAAATTAAATCTGATCTTAAATCCCAGAACAGGTTGCCAACCCTCTAAAGTTATATGGTCACCTCTCATTTGCCCACATTAAATATCAGAAATATTTAAATATAGAAAGAAAAAATAAACCATAATGAATCTTTATCTTTTACAGAAGGATTTGTCTTCTAAGAGCAGGGACTTTACATCAGCCCAAATGAGACGGAAATCCTGCTCTGGGAAAAAGAGCTGCCACACAAACTCGCTAAGTCAGGTCTATGACTCTGCTTCCCAAAATAAGTTGTGTGCTACGAGAAAAAGCCTGCATAGTATGCACGGGAATTGCTCAGAAAATATCAGCGACAAAACTAGTTTTGGACATAGAGAACTTCAAGAGGAAGGTAATTTGGAAATTGAAGAACTTCTGCATACTCACTCAGGCATTTTTTCAGATCGCTGTTCTATTTGTTCAATAAGTGTCTGCAGAATAAAGAAAAATAAATAAAAATCCATCTGTTTTACTTAAAATTTTAATTACAATATTTTCTGATTACAATAGTATCGCATACTCATCTTAAATATATAAAAGTAAAATGATCATAAAAATCACCTATAATGCCAAAAAATAACCCAAGTTAATACTCCAGTATATTTTCTTTGAGTTTTTATATGCAGTCACTATATATATATTTTTTTAAATGGGGTTACACTATATATTCAGCTTTATAATCTGCTTTTCTCAGTTAACAGTATTTCATAAACATTTTCCTATCATTAAACAATTTTCAATATTAGACGAAATTTTAGATGAAAATGTATAGAAAGCCTTAGCACATTGCCTGGCACCTAGTAGACACTCAGTGAATCATCATTTATTTAAGACACTACTTTAAATGGCTACATAATAGCCACTGGGTATCACTCAGCCATTCTTCTGTTAAGACATGTAGGTTGTTTCCTAAGAATAATAGCCCAGTGGTTGGTTAAGAGCTCTGGGCCTGGACCGAAACTGTCAGGTTCAAGTGCCAGCTCCATCACCCCTTAGGTAGCTGTTGGAACCCAGGTAAGTTGGTTTACTTCTCTGCAATTTCACTTCCTGCAATGTAAGACTGGAATAATAAAATCCTCCCTGACCTACTGTAAAGATTCAATGACATCATGTACATAATGCGCTAAGCACAGTGCCTGGCACCTAGTAAGTGCTCAAACCATATTTGCTGCTATCTGCATCTCAGATAATTTCTTATTAATAGGTGCTGTTACGGATTGAATCGTGTCCCCAAAAAAGTTATGTTGAAGTCCTAATGCCCATAACCTGTAAATATGATCCTGCTTGAAATTAGGGTTCTTATTTATTAATGACATCACATCAGAGTAGGGTGCGTCCTAAACCTAATACCTTCTGAGTGGTGTCTTATAAAACACAGAACAAAACAGACACAGACACACACAGTGCGGAAGACAAACACCATGTATATCTACAAGCAGCCAAGGCATGTCAAGAAACACTCAGGGCTACAGAAGCAGAAGGAGACAAGGATCTTCCCCTAGAGTCCACAGACAAAGAGAATCTAGCCCTATCAACATCCTGAATTTGGACTCCTAGCCTCCAAAACTGCTAAGACAATAAATTCCTATTTTTTAAAGCCACCCACTTGGAGTACTTTTTGTTAAGACAGTACAAAACAGCTAAGATAGGTGACATTACCCTGAATTCCTGAGCGTGCAAAAAAGAGTTAACATAGCAAACCTGAAACTGTTATGCTTTAAAAGGCCTGCTTAACAGGCTGGCATCTAGGAACTCAGATTTTGGAAGGGTTCCCACCATTTGCTGGTAAGAATGGCTCACTGTCCCTAAAACGTTTGTGCAAACAATATGGTTTATGCTGACCACTTGCTTTCTGCCTGGGAGTCTGGAGTTTTGGTATGTGCAAGGCACAGGGAGCCTACATGCCCAGCCCCCAGTGAAAACCCTGGGCACTGAGTATCTAATAAGCTTCCCTGGTAGACAGCATTTCACATGTATTATCAGGACTCGTTGCTAAAGGAATTAGGGCGTCCTGTGTGACTGCACTGGGAGAGAACTTTGGAAGCTTGTGCCTGGTTTCCTCCAGACATTGTCCCATGTGCTCTTTCCCTTTGCTGACTCTGCTTTGTATCCCTCGCAGTAATAAACCATCACTGTGAGTGCGACTATATGCCAAGTGTTCTGAGTCATCCTAGCAAATCATCAAATTTGGGGGTGGTCTTGGGGATCCCCTACACACTGGGTCTAAAGATATACACACACACACACACACACACACACACACACACACACACAGCGGGGGAGAGGGGGGACTTTTGATCCATTCTCCTAAAATGTTTTTCTGAAAAGAATCAATTTACATTCCTGTCAGCACTGTTGCCTATCTTACCAAATCCTCAAAAGCACTGACTATTATACTTCATTTGCCAATTTCTGACACCTAACCTTAAGTAGTGAGTATTTTCAACATGCTCTCATATTTATTAACTATTTGCATTTTCTGTGAGTCATCTGGTCCTTTTTGTATTAGGTATTCATCTTTCTTACTGATTTGTAAGCACTCAATATATCAAAACTATTAACCTTTTGACTTGCAAATATTCTGTATACTTTCTACCTTTTGTTTTGCTGTTTAAAATTCAGAAAATTTCATTTTTATATCCTTAAATTTTTTTCTCTAATTTTTAATGGTTGCTTTATTATTTTTGCATTTAATTCTTTAGATGACTTAGAATTATTCTGGTAATGTTATGAAGTGAAGCGCTTAATTTTTTTTTCAAATACTTAGCAAATCTTCCCAATACAATAAATATGTAGAAAACTCCAGCCCTTCTTCGATTTGGGATGTTTCCTTACATACTAAGGTCTAGAATTTTCTGCTCCAAAAATCTGTCAGTGAATTCTTTGATCAGTCTCACTGTATTTTTCAAAGTTTTCTTATTTAGTCTTTGTCTATTTACTCTATCAGATAAATTTTAGGATCATCCAAAAGAAATTCCATTGGAATTTTTGCTAGGATTACACTGTAACCAATAAATTCCAGTCGGAGGAACTGGTATTTTAAAAATGTTTATAATCTTGCCAACCAGTAACACATAGGCTTACTATTATTCAATCTTTTATAACTTTCTGATTAGTTTTGATATTTTTTTCATCCATCTATTTCCACTAAGGTTATTTGTACTTAAGTATTTTTGCCTTCTTTACTGATATAAACGGGACCCCATCACCTATACTAATTAGTAACTGATGGTGTATAGAAAAGCTACTGATAATTATATACTCTTCTGGTATTCACTCATCACACTGAGCCCTCTTAACTATACCATTTCTTTTCTCATAATTTTTTATCAGTGGTATTTGGCTAACAAGCAGAAGCAATCAACCAGGCACAATGTATATACATCATACCATCTATTATCCACTTTTTTCCTCTATCTCCTATAAAAAAGACCAAGTTTCCTCCATCTCAAACACAAAAAACAAAAATATAACTCATTACAACTGACTCTCAAGGAAACAAAGAAGCAAGTGAGGTCAGAGTTAGCAAAAGCAGACAATACTTTTCAGTAAACTTCACTATGAGTGGGAAAAAAAAGACATGTACCAGCTCCAGTCAACCATATCTTGGAAATATTATAAAACATATAAATACATAACACATATATCAATCATGCCCATATTTCCAATCATTTAATCAAGATAAATACTTTTGCATTCCTTTATGTACCAGACACTGTGGTGAGTAAATAAGGCACATACTCCCAGCCTCATGGACTATGCCACCAATGCCTTAATTCATCCGCTATTTCTCACCTAAATCACTGCAAAATCCTCTTTGTTAGACAGGTCTCCCTGTCTCAAATTTCTCTTTACCATAATGCATTCTTTACACTGCAACTTATCTTCTCAAATGGCAAATCTGGCCATATCACTCTCCTATTTAAAATATTTCATTGGTTAGCCTCTTTTCCCAAGTTAGCGTGATCTGTAATGCCTGTTGTACAACACACTTTGCCATCTTTCCTGTCTTCTTTCCCATCACATCCCTCTATTGTCCCATGTCTCAGTTATAACAAATTATATATAGTTCTCCCAAAAGGCAGATCTTTTATGTCTCTACATCCTTCTTTCACATGCTATTTTCTCTGCATGAAATACCCTTATCACTCCCTTCAAGTCTACCTAGTGAACTCTTTTTAAGCTCAAATTTATCACCTTCATCTAGAAACCTTCCCTGAGCATCTCAGGAAGCTAGATGTTTCCTGCTCTGTCGTCTTAAAGCACACTGGCCATGCCTCTAAGATACATTGCTGTAAACTACTTTCTATTCATGTTCACGTCCCTGGATTAGCACAGGGCCTAACATACAACAGGACTTCAGAAGGCTGGCTAAGTAAATTTCATAGCAATGCCCTACTTATATCAATAGACTTACTCTGACTTTGGGGCCAGCAGCTCGAAATTTCACATAAAATAGTGTGAAGGCATTGTCTGCATTAGGTACAGATGAAGGATCCTGAAGAAACAAGGGTAGAAAAAGACATAAGGTAATTAGTAAACAAATGATTATTTGGAAAACAAGACGCTACTATTTTGTAAGGCTACCTATATACCAACAAAAAGCTTAAGAGAAAAATCTCAAAAAGAGATTAAATATTATTATTGCTATAAATTAGAAATAATTATGTAGAACTGTCATCTCTCTCCTTTATAAGGTTAAATTTTATCTTATGTTACATGAATGTTATAGATTTTGTAGATAAATAGACCTAAATTTAGATTCACACTTTGTCACTTACTAAGTTTGTGATACTGGCCAAATCATTTAACTTTTCTGGAATTCAGTGTAGTCACTAAGTGGTGATAACACATACCACAGACAGGCTTTGTGCAGGTCAGCAGTAAACTACCTAGGAAACAGCAGGCACTAGATACTAGTTTAGGAAACTTACTGAAAATTTTGCAAAACAGAAAAACTACAAAGTCTAGCTGTTCTGTTAACAAAGAGCAATGTGAAGGGTAAATTGTTTTTAGTTTGCAAAAGTGACCCAAAAATCAGTGGCTTTGAATTGAAAGCTCTCAAGATGCTACCCCATTTGGGTGATGAAAAAGTTTTAGAAATAGATGCTCGTAATGGTTGCACAACATTGTGAATATAATTAATACCACTGAACTGTATACTTAAATTGCTTAAAATGGCAAATTTTATGTTATATATATTTTACCACAATAAAATTTAAAAAATGTTTTAAAAAGATGTCACCCTATATTCTTCAGGAAATAAGAAATAAATACATAATCTTTACGGGTTTCTTTTCTTAGGAGAAAAATGGGTTCAATGACTACCCTAGTTAGCTCTTCTTGTTTTCTAACCTAATACCCTGTTGATTTCCTACCTAGCATCTACTACAATCTGTAAATAATTAATCTGGTTTTTCTCTGGGTTATTTCTTCTGAATGTAAGCTCTACAAAGGCAAGGACGCTGCTAGCTCTTTTTTGCTACTGTACAGTTCTAGTTCACTGCCACGCACTGAGTAGGCTCTTGAGAAAAATACATCTAATTTGTTAATGTAGAAAATTATGAAAAAATACACAAAAATGTACAGAATAAATTTTAAATTATCCATCATACATAATCCCACCACTCAGATAGAACCACTTTTATAATTTTGGTTTATTTTCTCCAGTAATTTCATAAAAAAGTTAGGAAAGAAATTGTTTTAAGTTACAAATAGATTGTATCTTATTTTATTATTTATTATACAGTACTGGATACTTCTCACATTTTAAAATATTCTTTGAAATAAGACTGTAAGGGACATCTAGACATTTTTCCCTATTATAAATAAAAGTGTAATACATATTCTTATTTGACAAAAGATAGAATTTTTTTGAAGTTACAAAGTACTAAATCTCAGACTAAAATTATAAAGACAAATGAATCAAAACTTTTTTTAAGACAAGCCTGTTATTGGGACCAGTCAACTCACCCTTTTTAATAACTGATTTGTGAGGTTCTGTAGTGTGTTCACAGTGTATGACTTCATGAGGTGCAAAGCTTTAGAAAGACATTGCTTAAACTTCAGTAAATATACAGGATAATCTTTAAAACTAGGCTGAAAAGGAGAGAGAATGTTTTACATAGAGGAAACAAACACTGGCAAAACATACTTTCAATGAAAACCAAGGTACCCTCTGTGTAAAGTTATTTATATACATAGACACATATAAATATGCACATATATATACATACAGACATATACACATATATATGCATATATATGGAGCCCTGGTGGTACAATGGTTAACAGCTGACTGCTAACCAAAAGGTCAGCAGTTCAAATCCACCAGCCGCTCCTTGGAAACCCTATGGGGCAGTTCTACTCTGTCCTATAGGGTTGCTAGGAGTCAGAATCAAGTCAACGGCAACAGGTTTGGTTTTTTTTTTGTATATGGTTTCCTACACATAAGATCCACAAAGACAATGCTGTGAATGCCTTACTCAAAGCCAAATGCCCTGTGTCTGGGACATAATGCTGTTGTTGTTGTTGGGTGCCGGTGAGTCGATTCCAACTCCTAGCGACCTGATACACAATAGAAGGAGACACTGCCCGGTCCTGAACCATCCTCATGATCGCTGTTATGCTTGATCCCATTGTTGCAGCCACTATGTCAGTCCATCTCATGAGGAGCACGTAACAAAGGTTCAATAAATATTCACAGTTGTTAGCAAATACCTATATATTTTTAATACCCTAAGGACTTCAGGGCTAATACATAAGGCCCAACCAGGAAAAGAATATGAGTTAGGGGAAGTAAATACCACTCTAAATCCTTGGGGAATTAAATCTAGGGGCTTGACCCTTTATTCCCCGCCTCCCCACACAGACATAACACTTTGTTTCCAGAGAAATATCTACCAAATCAAGGGAATAACAATCTAAAAATGATTCATAATTTTAGGTGGGATAAAGCTGAGCCAGCCAGGACCTCTTTTTACTCCAAGGGCTGCCTCAGGAGCCAAAAGTGCTGATATCCACTAAGAATTTATTACAGTGTTTCCCCTTAGAAGAAATAATTACTTTATAGCAGGAGAAGCGATATAAAGGGAAGTTAAGCTTTCTTTAAAATATGCAGAAATAACATGACTTACATGAGATGAGATATATGTTATACAATCATCTAACTTGGCCAGCATAGGTATAAATCCTTCACTATTCACAGACAATGTAGGGGAATTCAATTTCTTTAAGGGAAACAAAAAGAAAACAATCTTATTTCACAAAAAAAGACATAGGTAGAAGTTTAAAATTACATCTATTAGAATTAGTCTATTTCCATTTAGGATATAACACAGCTGTATTAATGTCTTTACAATACATTTTAAGAGTCACCAAAATATCCTCAAATGCAATCAATCCATGTATAACAATAAATAAAGGACAAATAGAAGAGAATATTGATTCAATTTAGTTTATTCCTAATGAGCCTTAATGGGGCTCTTGATGGATTAGCAAAGATTTTATAGTACTTCATTGTACGACGTTGTACCATTTAAATTATACACCAAGTACCTGGAGTTCCCAGTTTCTAGTATTTTACAATATAAATAATTTTTCCACTTTGAAACACCAGCAATTTTTTTCAAGATTAAAGAATTAACTAACATTTAGCAGTCATACTATGAAAGTAAAGTATTACCAGCCAATTATCTATCTTAATACACAAACAGCTTGATGACAAAGCAATGAGCTATTTCCCATTGCAGTCCATTGTTAATTAGTTCCTAGTTTTACTTGCATCTCTTTAGTAAAGTATAATAATTGTGATAAATTTAATAATTTTAATACTTTATTATTCATCTGTCATAAATATGATTAACTTATGAGCCAAAAACATACAGAAATATAATTTACACAGCAATCTTTACTGGGACCACTACTTTGGGATACAAGCATGCCTTATGAGGACTATACCTTTTCTGTAACTAAACATGAAATAAGTTCTTTTAAAAAATGTTTTGATTACTATTATAGTAATGCAACCACAGCATGATTTAAAACTGAATATTTCTTATTATAATCTTCATCACAGTTTACAAATAAGATTTTATAAGAGGTAACCAACAAAGAGGTTTTAATAACAATAATGCAATTTTAGAATACTAGCTAAATCCTATTTGAAAAAAATGAGATAAACTGGCTATAAATACAAATGTCTTCTAGCAAGCAAACTATTAAATTAGAATATCACTCAAGTCAGTTATAAGCTTAAAGATTATACTCAGAGAAATACAAAATAAATATTACTAAAATTACTTTACAAAAAGTAAAAAACAATGCTTACTGTGTTAATAGTTTCCAATACGTTAAAATAGGAAAGTTTCTGTTGAATATTTTCAGCCAGATCAACAAGTTCCGACTGCATTTTTTAAAAAAGAAAAGATAATTATTACAAGAATATGAGAATCAACATTACTGTATCAAAATTACACTGAATAAATTTATATTACACAAATAGGTTTACATTAGACGTAAGATTTCAGACTAAAGCTCCAAGATTTCTGTAATCATAAACTAAATAATAATTTACTGTACAATGATTATAGGTAATGATTATTCCAGTACATTTCATCTGATTTTTTTATAAAATAATAATCACCTTTTAAAAAACACAAAAATACTAGAAAAAACTCTGAGATAAACACAGGAAGTCTCTATCTCTAAGTCACACGTTTAAATGCAACCTAGATCAGTTGATCTTTACCATTCCTGCAATCATTAGGCTTTTCTGAAAAGTATCAATAATAAAGAGCAGATAGAGCAAACAAATACGGTATATCCTCTTCACTATGAAACTGTACTGAGACCTACTAGCTCAGAACACAGAAAAGCTTACCTCTGCCCGTTACCGTAAATTTACTTAGAATAAAATTAGGCTGTCTGTAATAACCTGCATGCTTAGCAGAGGGCCCCCCCATACAGAGCAGTGTCAATATATACTTAGAGAAATTAATGACATTAAAATTAAATTGTACTTATCCATTTCAAAATAAAACATTAAATATAATCATTGACCCTCTCTCCAACTCCAAATTACCTGTTCTTTCAGGAGCTGTTCACAGGCTTCATGTAGGGTTCCTGTCTTATTGGACACAAAAAGATACTGTTTCTGCAATGACTCCAGATGCTGAAGAGCACTGTTTACATCATTCAATATAGCATCACACTGCTCCTGAAACCCAGACAAGTAATCCCTCATCTGTCTAGAAAACAGAACCAAAAGGGGATTGACAATAATATTTCCCCCAGTAAACAGTCAATAAACAACAGTCTCGTTTTTCCTAAAATGTCTGAATTTCAGGAGGGAAGTCTAACCTACTCAAAGTTGATTATATTCAGGTATCTACCAAAAGTTATCTGATCAACTGTCAGTACTCAAAATGGCAAATCATTGATACTACAAGCAACAAAAAGAACCAGTCATGAAGCTATAAACTGTTTGTTCACAGGTAAGACAATAAATCATGGCTCAGCTTTCAAAGACTGGGACAGCAAAGCCATCCTGAGGCATCAGTTAAGGTACGTGTTTCAGGTCACTTCCACCATTGAGAGATGGTGTGATGTACCAGAATAGTAGATTCGGAATTAGAAGACCTGGGTCCAAGTCCCAGCTCTGCCCACGTCTCTGTAGCATTGGGACTGTTTGTTCATTGGTAAAACAGAAATAATACCTTTCTTCACAGAGCAACTATGAGGATTAAATGGGTTCATACATCAAAATGCCTAAGACGATGCCTAGTGATAATAAAATCCGTTGCCATCGAGTTGATTCCAACTCATAGCGACCCTATAAGACAGAGTAGAACTGCCCCATAGGGTTTCCAAGGAGCACCACTGAACTGCCGACCTTTTGGTTAGCAGCCGTAGCTCTTAACCACTACACCACTAGTAATAATAGTCACTCAATAAATAACTCAACGCAAGTGCTCAACCCACATTCCCCAAATCAACTAGAAATTGTAATCTAAAATGTTTCCCATGCTATCAACATACACAAACAGAAAACAGTTAAAATCAATCTAGGTGGCCCTCCCAAAAAGAGGCCATCTTTAAAGTCTCTTGGATCACCCCTTCTAAAGAAAGGCAACAAACACGTTTTCACATTCCCATAAAACTGCCACTTAAATCCAATCTTTGCTGGGGTTACATAAACCAATGTCTGTCCTTCCTAATCTATTAAGGAGGATATTACTCTCTTGTAACTGCACAACTTCCAATACCAGTTGTAATGACCCAAAACCTATTTATGAAGAAAATATTGCTGCTGGAGTTTTCCTTGTCTCTTAATTTTGTTTAAAGACACAGATTATGACATGTTTCGGATGTCCATGATCTAAAAATCAGAATATCCAACCAATGCAAGAGCCACATACCTATATTTAGTTCCTTCATCCTGATCCATCTGAGTTTGGAGCTTCGCAAACCATGAGAAAAACTGGGAAAATAAGAGTATTAAATTGACAACAAAGCCAAAAGAGATGGAATGAAAAGTGGCTACATACTAAACAGCAAGTCAAAAGGGTAAATACTATTTAAGTTTTATTTTTCAGAGCTCAGACATTAATAATTAGTTGTAAGCCAGGAGAAGATACTTTAATTACGCACTCACATCCATATACTAGAAAATGCAGAGGATATTAAAAACACTGATCATTTTCAGGGTCAAATAAGGAAGAGTATTAGAGATACAACATGTAAGAAATAAATACTTCTTCCTAAGAGGCTAATACCTATGTGCTAGTATGCCAGACTTGAGTATATTTCATGGTGCTTTGGGTAAATAGCAATATTAATGTTATCTAATAAGAATTGAGAAGATAAACTAAGAAAAAATATAAGTAGTGGTTTAAGAACAAGAATTTTGGCATCAGCTAAACCTGGGTTTGAATTCTGGCCCTACTACCACCAATGTCGTGGAAAGTGTCTATTACTAAAAACAGGCGGGAGGGGGAAGGGGATTGATCTTAAATCACATGAGGGAACTTTCTGGGGTGATGGAAATGTTTTACACCTTGATTTGTAGTGGTGATTACACAGGTATATACATTTGTCAAAACTCATTAAACTGTACACTTAAAATGAGTACATTTTACTGCATGAAAATTATAACTCAATAAATTCAATTTTTAAAATAATTTTAGATACAAGTATACAAATTCAATCCAGAAGATTTTTTTTTTCAATAGTCCAAATAAGTTCACAGACATGGTACAAGATTACCTTCTACAATTCTAAAGCAGGATTCTACGTCAAGGTATGCTTTACTTTCTCAAGATACAAGGCTTGCCAAGTACCTGGGCTATCACTTACTAAGCATTTATTACATGCTTGCCACACACTGCATTTACGTGCATTATCTGATTTAATTCACCCAAAAATCCTACGGGACAGGTATAATTATCCCTGTTTTATAAATTAGGAAACTAAAGGCCTGAGAGGTTAAGTAACTTGCCTAGGCTCACAAAGATGGTATGTGATGAGCTGACTTTCAGATCCAGGTCTGCCTGACTCAAGAGTTGGTGCCCTTAATCACTCTACAACATTGCCTTTCTCAATGTACTATATGTACAATTCATTTAGTTTGCTTTATGTTTTACTTGGTAAATGCCTCAGCTTTGATTCTTAACAGGACAGAAAGAGGAGAGAGAGGTGGCAACAGAAGAAACTATTATACATTTAGGTTTATAATTAGGGATAAAAAACTAAGAGAGGATTATGCACGCAGAATTACTGAAGAAAACAACTGTGTTTATCGAAAAAAAAATTTAGGTTTAAAAAAAGGGGATTACGTAGCAACAAGCAGAGAGGGGTGTGTGTGTATGTACGTGTGCTGAAGGGACAGGTTAATTAAAAAAAAAAAACACTGGGAGTAGTCAACAGTCCATAAAATATTCAAACTTTAATAAATATAATCAGCATCCAAACTTGGAATATCGTATTTTTATTCTTATTGTAAATATAACTAGGTAGCAGGTAGATTTAAAATGTTTGAGAATCACACTAACACAAATGTTCTAGAAAAATTTGATGTTAACTATAGTTTCAAATGTTCAGAACTTTTAACTAGGACCTTTTTTACTGGCCCTGTTTTGAGACACCTAAAATCTCCTTACAAAAGACATTGCCATTCACCTGCTGGGCAGTTTCAATTCTCTCTTCTTCCATCTCTAAGGAAGTGAAGCCCTTCATGAGAATGTCTTCCGTAGATTCTGGCACTACTGAAGTCAGCGAAATTGGCAGCGACTGAGATGATAAACTGCTCAAGTCTTCAATTGGGAGCTTTAAAAAAAAAACCACAAAGATATTTAAATAACGTGAAAAATCTCTAAACCTAACTCAAGATTGGGTTTCCATCTAAAAAAAGAGAATGTTTTCTATTAAATCATTTGACATTAATAAATGGCATACAATACTTGCGTTTATAACTAGACTATCAATGTTAAATGCTAGTCTCAAAATGCAAGCATGACGTAAAAGTCTCACCATCAGTAAGGTATGGTTCTTGAGTTAGCTTTCTAATAACAGTGATGGATCTGGGATAATCCACACACATTTTCTTACTTCAGCCTCTTGTGAACTACCACCAGACAAAGTATGTTAGAGGGCAGCCTGATTTGAATCCCACTTCTGCTGACTTATAAGCTGTGTGACGCTGGGCAAATTACTTTGTCTGTGTGCTGCTCCAAGTAACTTGCCCTCCCCAGAATCTAACACAAAAGCCTGCTCTAATGAACTCCAACCAACTGGATTAACAAACCACATCATGAATTAACTACATCAAGGAACCAAATCCCATGTGGTGTTTGGTTGTGCAAACCAGCCTCAGTAGCTACTCTTTCTTTCTGTCGTTGTTGTAAATGTATCTATCACACAACTTTTGCCAATTCAACGTTTTACAGGTATACAACTTATTGACAGCACTTACAATAATCAGTTGTGCAACCCTACCCTTAATCAATGAGATTTTTCCATCACCTTAAATCAAAACTCAGTACCCCATAAGCAATAACCCCCCTCCCCCTTCGCTCTCCCTCCTACCCCTGGTAACCACTAATAAACTTTGGTCTCTATTAAAAAAAAAAAAAGAATTAATTACAAATGACATTACCTCCTTCTACCATTTCCAACCGCTGGCACACCTCACCCATACCTTCCTGCTGACAAATTTTGAAATTACAACTGAATAGAAACAAGTTCAGAGTTTGCCATCAGTTTTAGAGGAGCCCCATTGATCAGGCCTCACTTTGACACCGTCGGAAGCAGACCTACAGTGCTTTCTAGTCCTTCACTACTAAAGATAGGCCAAGTGTTAATTCACCTGTAGCCATACAGGCAAACTATTTTTAGACCTAAAAGAAAGGAGAAGTGGATGCTGGGGTAGGTCAAAAGTTTAATCCCTTAGGTTCAATTCTAGTTTTCAGCCCTTAATTCATGACATTTAAGGTCCACCAAACATAACATGATCCAAGGCCTTAGAAACTGGATTCCCTACCTATTTATCTAGATGTAGAAATTTCTTCTGAAGACAGTATTTTTCTCTCTAAACCTAAATTAAGCTAGATGCAAAATGCACCACCACTAATTTAGAGAAATCTTCCTGAATACAACCCTTTAAGTGTAGGGTTTTACAAATATGGGTTCAAATGAGGCTATACCTTACAGCACAGTAAAGTATGTTAGAGGGCAGCCTGATTTGAATCCCACTTCTGCCGACTTATAAGCTGTGTGACACTGGGCAAATTACTTAATGCTTCTAACCCTTGATTTCTTCTCTGTAGAACAGGAATTATAGAATCTGTATTATAAAAAACAGTAAGGGAGAAAACACAGGTGGGGGAAAACAGGCTTCTTGGAATGCTGGACAGCTGTAGACCAGAAGTGTTCAGGAAAGTCCTCAATCAGATTTCTCCCCACCAATGAGTTTGACTCAAGAACCAGGACAGTCCAGGATGTATGTAAATATGTCTTATTAAGGACATCAGTTGTTCACGTGAACTCTTTCTGAAAGATGACATAATCCTGGGTAGGTAAGAGCTGTCGCACAGCAAGAACTGAGTTTCTCAGACCCAGCGAGAATCTATCTTGAGCCTACAGTATCACCGGCAACTGTGGGCCACCACTAGGGGCTCTGGAGTATCAGGGGAAGTTACCCTGAGATAAGTTGAATCTGTGCCCGCTCTGTGGCACCACCCTAATTGTCAACAACAATCTGTCTCCTTGAGGAAGGGAAGGGACATCTTTTCCAGCCAAAAGGTAATCCACCAGAACAATGATGCATGCAAAGCACTTAGCATAATACCTGCCAAAGGACACTCAATAAATCTCAGCTACTACTATTTATCATATTATTATTATTATTCCTATTTATCAATAACAGTGAATTTATAAATCTGAATCCTACCCTGCTTCTTGAGAAAACAGAATAATCAGTAAGTGATCTTTTCAAAATTGCATTTTATTAGTAATAAAATTTCATCCTACGTGAACATGTCATGACAAATTCATTCACATAGTTCTACCAGCACAGCTTACAAGATACCTAACAGGGTGGGAAGGTAGGGGCAGAAAGGCCAATCAGGCTCAGATTTGGCAAATATACCAGAAAACACATGGAGTCTAGACTAAGATGCAGAAGGCTAGGAAGAGCATTGCTCACATACTAACAATAACAAAGAGCCAAATCTACAAAAGCATAACCATCCTTGAATCCATCAGAGAGCTGAGTCATAGAGTAATCAAGTAGCTTAAAAATCTAAGGAAGCCAGGCACCTCCCAGGGAGAAACAGGATGCCAGCACTGGCTGACCTGTGGCAGACCACGGGAAAAAGAGATGCCAAGCGCCATACTAGTGGATAAGAAGAATTCGGCTAAAACTTCTTACAAAGTGCTAAAGGCTAGAGTGTGAACACAGAATGCTTGGAAGCCACAGACAGAAGGGGGGAGTTTGCACCCACTCACCTGGTCTTCTCCACAGATCTCAACCAGTGGTCATGAAAAAGAATGGGGGACAAGGAGGTGCAGGTCTGGAAGACGGCAGTGGCTGCTGTTGTATGGGAGAGGGGGGCACAAAGCCCCACCCGGACCCTTGTCCTCCAACAGAACAAAAGGCTTGGACCACTGAAATAAGGACAGTAAACCCATTCAACCCTAGGGCACAAAAGAAGACCCACTATAGCCGGGGGAAGGGAAAAGAAAAAACCCTCCAGCCCTGGGGGAGAGGCCCACACCATTAGAAGTCTTCTACCACTGTAGGAGGGGCAGAATCAGTGAGAAAGCTCCAACCACAAGCCCACGAATAAAGAACCTGCCTAAGATTGAGGCTGGACCAGGAGGACAGAAAACTCTCACCTGCCACTATCAGGCTACAAAGCACCAACAGTCTACTGCTGAGGGAGGGGCAAAAGCACAGACAGAGATACCCTCTAAGGAACAGGAGCACAGCATACCAAAAGCTGAGGGTAGAGGAGGAACAGTAAGAAAACCCTCCAGTTCTACCCTAAGCAAAAGATAGGCTAGAGAAATTTGAAGCCAGTGATAAATAAAAGATAGCCAGAGCAACAACAAAACCTAAACCAAGCTCAACTCCTGACTAGCCTGACTCAACCCTCAACACAAATAATCTAGTACAAAAAAAGGTTTAACCATTTCAGGTATAAAAACCATTTCTCTCATTCTCCACTGTCCTACACACAATGTCCAATATTAAATCAAAGGCTACATTAAAAGAATGGAAAAAAACAACTCACTGCCAAGAGACAATCAACAGAGCCAGACTCAGAAATGACCTGATTATTGTAACTATAAGACAAGGAATTTAAAATAACTGTAATTAGTATGTTAAAATGCATGAAAAAATATAATATTTAAGCAGAAAAATGAAAATTATAAGAGTGAAATATAAATGCTAGAAATAAAAATCATGATAACAGAAATTAAGAATACCTGCAATGAGCTCAGCAATACACTCAACACAGTTAAGGAAAGAATTAGTAAACTTGAGGGTCAAAGGAAATCACTCAAAATGAAACATAAAGAGAAAAGAGACTGGGGATAAAAACTAAAGGGAGTCCCCAAGAATTATGGGATGGTACTGAACAATCTACTGTATGTGTAACTGAAATCACTGAAGAAAAAGGCTGACAACAGGATAAAAGAAATATATGAAGGGATAATAATTGATAATTTTCCAAAAGTAAAGAAAGACATCAAACTACAGCTCCAAGAAGCACAAAAAACCACAAGCAGAAAATATGTCAACATGCACACACACAAACACACACCTAAAGACATCATGTTCAAACTCCTAAAAACTAAAGATAAAATCTTAAAGCAGTCAAAGGAAAAAAGACACATTATATGCAGAGGAACAAAAATAAAGATTTACAACAAACTTATCAGAAGTTATTCAAATTACAAAAAAGCGGAGTGATATCTCTAAAGTGCGGAAAGGAAAAAAAAGTTAACACAGGACTCTACAACTGTTATGAAATGAACTGTTGTTCCCTAAAAATGTGTTAACTTGGCTAGGCCACAATTCCTAGTATTACGTGATTGTCCACTATTTTGTCATCTGATATGATTTTCCTATGTGTTGTAAATCCTACTTCTCTGATGTCAATGAGGCAGGATTAGACGTATTTATGTTAATGAGGCAGGATTCAATCTACAAGATTAGGTTGTGTGTTGAGTGAATCTCTTTTGAGACATAAAAGAGAGAAGCAAGCAGAGACAGGAGGAACTCATACCACCACAAAGTAGTGTCAGGAGCAGAGTGTGTCCTTTGCACCCAAGGTCCTGGCTCTGAGAAGCTTCTAGACCACGGTAAGATTGAGGACAAGGGCCTTCCTCCGGAGCTGACAGAGAGAGAAAGCCCTCCCCTGGAGCTGGCACCCTGAATTCGGATCCTAGCCTACTAGACTGTGAGAGAATAAATTTCTGTTTGTTAAAGCCATCCACTTGTGGCATTTCTGTTATAACAGCACTAGTTAACTAAGACAATACCTAATAAAATACATCTTTTAAAAATGAAGACAAAATTTGTACACCAACATTCACTGCAACACTTTTCACGATAGCCAGTAGGTAGAAACAACCCAAATGTCTATGGACAGATGAATGTATAAACAAAATGTGATATATACATACAATGGAATATTACTCAGCCATAAAAAGAAATGAAGCCATGATGCATGCCACAACACGATGAACCTTGAAAACATGCTTAACGAAATAAATCAGTCACAAAAGGACTAATATTGCATGAATATGATAAACAAATATATAGAAACCAAAGATTATTGGTGATTACCAAGGATGGGAAGGAGGGAAAAAGAGGGAATTTTTGCTTAGGTGGCCCTGTGTTTACATTAATAGTGGTAGAATAATTCAGAAAAGGATAGTGACAATGGCTGCACATGAAGAATGTAATCAATGTCACTGAATTACCATATTTTACACATATAACACACGCTTTCTGTGTTTGACAGCTGCGCCCTAACCCCATTAGTCACCCTCATAAGTGCCACCATGCCAATCTTCTTCCACACGTTACTATAAAAAAAATTAGCAGAGTGTACTTATGAAACTATCTTGCAGCGGGAGGGTGCAGCCAGCAAACAAAGGCGGCACGTGTTATTTGCATAAAAAACACAGTATTTTCGTAAGCACACTATGCTAATTTTTTTTACAGCAACACGTGGAAGAGGACTGGCATGGCAGTGCTCATGAGGGTGCCTCACGGCGGGGGCGCAGCTGGCAAATAAACACAGAAGGTGCACATTATTTGCACAAAAATACGGTATACGTCTAGAAATTGCTTAATTAATGAATGTTTTGTTGTGTCTATTTTCACAATTTAAAAAAAAAATAAGGGAGAAATAAAGATTATTTAAACAAACAAAAGCTGAGAGTATTCATGACCATCAGTAGACTACAAGAAATTATTTTAAAAAGTTCTTCAGGCAAAAGGAAACCTGGTTTTACAAAAAAATAAAGACAATTTACTGTCAAAAGCAAAAATAGTAGCAATGTGGTATGAATTTATAACATATGTAAAAGTGAAATGTATAATAACAGCACAAAAGATGAGAAGGAAGAATTGGGAGCATACTGTTGTTAAGGTTCTTATACTATACATGAAACAGTATAACATTTGAAGACAGATTGAGATTAATTAAAGAAGTATATTGTAAATCCTAGGGCAACCACTAAAAAAAACTGAAAAAACTGAGGACTAGCAAAAATCAGTCCAATAGCACTTAAACCAGCATCCATTCCTAATTCAATTTCCTCTGTGGAAAAAAAAAAAAGATTATACACATATCTTTTAAAGTAATGTAGAGTAATGTCAATATCATGGTTGTGGTACCATCCATATACTAGTTTTGCAAAATGTTACCACTGGGGTTGTTTTTGTTGGGTGCCGTTGAGTCAGTTCCAACTCACAGTGACCCAACGTACAACAGAATGAAACACTGCCCGGTCCTGTGCCATCCTCATAATCATTGCTATATTTGAGCCCAAACTTGCAGCCACTGTGTCAACCCATCTTATTGAGGGTATCCCTCTTTTTGGTGATTCTCTACTTTATCAAGCATGACGTCTGTCTCCAGGGACTGGTCCCTCCTTATAACATCTCCAAAGTATGTAAAATGAAGTATCACCATCCTCCCTTCTAAGGAGAATTCTGGCTATACTTCTTTCAGGACAGATTTGTTCATTCTTCTCGCAGTCCGTGGTATATTCAATATTCTTCATCAATACCATAATTCTTCTTCGGCCTTCCTTATTCACTGTCCAGCTTTCACATGCATATGAAGCGACTGAAAACACCATGGCTTGGATCAGGCGCACCTTAGTCTTCAAGGTGACATCTTTGCTTTTTAACTCTTTAAAGAGGTCTTTTGCAGCTGATTTGCCCAATGCAATGCGTCTTTTGATTTCTTGACTGCTGCTTCCATGGGTGTTGATCGTGGATCCACGTTAAAATGAAATCCTTGACAACTTCAATCTTTTTTCCATTTATCATGATGTTGCTTATTGGTCCAGTTGTGAGGATTTTTGTTTTCTTCATGTTGAGGGGTAATCCCTACTGAAAGCTGTGGTCTTTGATCTTCATCAGTAAGGGCTTCAAGTCCTCTTCGCTTTCAGCAAGCAAGGTTGTGTCATCTGCATATTGCAGGTTGTTAATGAGTCTTCCTCCAATCCTGTTCTTCTTCATATAGTCCAGCTTCTTGGATTATCTGCTCAGCATAGAGACTGAAAAAGTATGATGAAAGGATACAACCCTGGCATACACCTTTCCTGATTTTAAACCAACAGTAGCCCCTTGTTCTGTTTGAACCACTGCCTCTTGGTCTATGTACAGGTTCCACATGAGCACAACTAAGTGTTCTGGAATTCCCTTTCTTCTCAATGTTATCCATAATCTGTTATGATCCACACAGTCTAATGCCTCTGCATAGTCAATAGAACAGAGGTAAACATCTTTCTGGTATTCTCTGCTTTCGGCCAAGATCCATCTGACATCGGCAATGACAGTCCCTTGTTCCACATCCTCTTTTGAATCTGCCTTGAATTTTTGGCAGTTCTCTGTCAGTGTACTGCTGGAACTGTTTTTTAATTACCTTCAGCAAAATTTTACTTGCGTATGATATTTAAGATACTATTTGATAATTTCCCTATTCTGCTGAATTACTTTTCTTTGGAATGGGCACAAATACGGATCTCATCCAGTCAGCTGGCCAGGTAGCTATCTTCCAAATTTCTTGGCACAGACAAATGAGGGAAACTGGGTAAATTATGAGGGAAACTGGGTAAAGTATACAGGGACTCTCTCTGTATTATTTCTTACAACTGCATGTCAGTTTATAACTGTCTCAATAAAAGTTTCAGTTAAAAAGAGATAATGTAATAATTACATTCTCTTATTAGCATTCATGAGAACTTACACACATAATTTCTGTATTACCTCACAATATATAACAAATTCCGGCTACAAAATAAAATTATTCTTGTTCTAGAGTCATTTGTAATATACACAATGATCCATTTAAACTTATTTGAATAGGTAACGTCTTAGGCTGGGTTCTCTAGAGAAGCAAAACCAGTGAAGCATATATATACAGAGAGAGAGAGAAGTTTATCTCAAGGAAATGGCTCACATGGTTGTAAAGGCTGGCAAGTCTCAAGTCCGTGGGTCAGGCATCAGGCTGGAGGATTCTCCTCACTCACGTAGTTGCAGGGGTAGATGAACCCAAGTCAGACAGCAAGCTGCTGGCTCACAGGCAACAGAGGTCAACAAATCCCAAGACTGGCAGGCAATATCGCAGGCCACGGGCTCATGTCCCAAGAACTGAAAGTCAGATGATGACAAGCGGAGGCAGGATCCAGAGCAAGTGCGCAAGCTTTGCCATAACGTCTATATATATATACTGGATGCAGGTCACACCCCCAATGAAACTCCCCTTACAACTGTCTGATCATATTAGATTATATCACAGAGGATGACTATTATCATTACATAACTGCCAAACCACTGAGAATCATGGCCCAGCCAGGCTGACAAAGAACCTTAACCATCACAGGTAATAAATTCACATGACATAATATTCCAAGGATGTTCAGTGAAAAGTCTCCTTTGTGGGCTCATTCCCCAGGCATCCATTTCCCTCTTCAGAGGTTTTCGATGTGACTAGTTTCCTACATATTCTTCCTGAAACAGTCTATGCATACAAGGAAGTGTACCTTTCTATAAAGCAAATAACAGTATACTATATATACCCTGATTTTTTCATTTAACATTTCAAACTGTTTCTTCGACAGAGTATAAGGAAAAGTTTACTTTAAATTCATATCCATTTAATTGTCATTACAGTATGACAGGCTCATTATTTTAAAAGTACAGAGTACACAATTATATTTAAGTGAAAAGCAAGTTTCCCTTCTTCTCCTCTTCCTGCCATTCCAATTCTTATACTCTAAGCAATACTAATTTTTATAACTTGAGATACATTCCTAGAGAATTTGAGGGTAGAATGAAGAGCTTTAAAAGTAGAAGGAAAAAAGAGATAATTTCCAATTTTTATCAATTTTTCTTTTATAAAAATTATTCACAAAAGGAATATACAGAAATACAATTTTTTTAAATTCCAAATCACCAGAAGAGTTTAAAATGAAAAGTAAAATTCTACCCCACCTAACACTTTTAACCAGTTTAACTATTTTCAGTATTTTTTATGGTTACCATATTTTTACACAAATAACATGTGCCTTCTCTGTGTTTGCCAACTGCACTCTCTCCCCTCAAGGTATTTTCATAAGCACCACTATGTCAATTTTTTTAATATGTTGCTATAAAAAAAAAATGAGCATAGCCTGCTTACAAAAATACCCTGAGGGGGGAGGACACAGTTGGCAAACAAACATAGAAGGCACATGTTATTTGCATAAAAATATGGTTATTTCAAAATTCTAAAAACCAGATTTACAGTTTTGTGTCTGAATTCACCAACTTGGGGTCATATCTATTGATTCCACATTACATGAAATGAAACAACTACTGCCCCTATACTTTCTTCCATACTGTAAAAATGGCATGGCAGAGGTGCCTGGCCTCCTCATCTAACTTCACAAGAGGAACGAGAGAGAATCAATATAAGCATCAACAGCCCAAAGCTGATTCCTGTGAGGTGGAGACCAGACATACCTCCACCCTCCAACCTTTTTACCAATTCTGACACCAACCATTTCTCCCATGGCACTCTCTACTTCTCTGCTAGGTTCAATAATTCATTGCAATGGCCACACAGAACTTACAGACCATACTCTGTTATGGGTTTATCAGGGAAGTAACAGGTTACAATTCAGGATCAGTGATGACCCAGGATACAGTTCTTCAATCAGGCCAGCCTCTTCTCAGCCGTGCCCACAGGCAGGCCACTCTCTGGCTTTTGGCCTCTCAGCCCCGCCTCTGCCCTGCTCAGTCAAGTGTTACAAAGCTCCACCAAGAGCGACCCACTCCACCAGCAACCTCAGTCCCAAGGCGCTCAGCTCTCTTGCTCCATGAGTCGGCAAGCCTAGCTCTGCCGAGTGCTCACTGGCACCCCACTCAGCCAGGAAGCCTCCTGCCTGATAGCATTCAGCTTTCTCACCCTGTGGGTCAGCACACCCACTGTAACCACTTTACTCCATGGGCCGGGAAGCTCACTGTGCCATCTTACGCCAGTCTTCTGGTTCTGCTGCCACCATTTCTCTGCCATGACTTCTCACTGTCTTGCACCACCTCCAGTGTTACAGCTCTCCATTTCTCTGTCTCCTGGGTCTAGGAAGTTCTCAGTGCAGGGACCCTGGATCCAAAGGACGCACTCCACTCCTGTCTCTTCTTCTTGGTTACTGTGAGGTCCCCCCTTTCTGCCTCTGGGATGGCTCATTTTAAGCCAAGCAGGAGGACAAAACTAACCAATCCCCTCGTTAGGGTTCCATACACCTTATTTGCATGGTCTTATCCCCACAAGGGTGCCATGGACCTTATTTGCTTTATTAGCAAGCTGTCCTATTCCCTTGGTGGACCACAAGCTCCATATTTGCATAGTCCCACGCAACTATTTGGTGGGAGTTACAAGACATGGCTAGAAGGCCATATAAAAGCAATCCATCACACTACACATATTTACTGTACATATTTACTCTTAAATTCTGTCACCTATAGCATCTCTTTTTAGATTGTCAGTTTTAACATTTACATCTTGTTCTATGATTAAGTCTTTAGGCAGATATTTTGAATTATACCATATGCTTCCTGGCGTCCAGAAAATTTGGCAAAATTCCAAGTCCTCTGATACCTTCCTTGGTTTCGGTGTGCCACACATTTATTCCTGTCATTTCAAAGAGATCCAAGAGTGCCATGAATGTGTGCTTAATCTGTCATCTTAAACCAAGAAATGTTTATTTCCTAATTTAAAAAATAAAATCATATGAAAACTCTGGACACCTGGGATGCTACTAGAGTTATTCCAGATATATTCTGTAATCTAGATGCTATAATATAATGATAATTTGAATTTGAAAAGGACATTCTATGTGACTGCTTTAAGCACCAATACTAACTGCTTTGCAGTCATAAGGACTTTTAAATACCAGAAGCAGAAGGAGGCTTCCAGTTCCTTAGTTCTCACTAACACAAAGCCATTTTCTCTCAGAACAAGCAGGAAAGAAGCTACACTTCAACCATTTCAAAGAAATATATTTTAGTAGCAAAACAAGTTCCTTTTAAATAGCATATGAGAAAATTCCACCTCCCTCAGGTACATATGTCCAGCTTCTTCTCTTCTCAAAGTATCTGGAACAGAATGGCAAATCAAGAAGGGAGGTGGTGGTGTCACATGCTTTCTTGCTCTGACCTCTCATTCACTTCTGACAAGGAGACTGCCTGCCTCCCACCCACTGGCATTGTCCTGGCTCCCAGATGGAGCAGACAGATGCCACCAGAGATAGAAGAGCACAAATCTAGGGTCCTGGTTAGCAGACCTAAAGGGTTATTGTATAGCTCTATTCAAATGGGGACACTATCCTATTAAATGACAATTACAGTAAGCTACCAAGCTTTCCCTGCCCAGCTGAGCAGGGCTGGGAACAAACAAACATACCTTTCTCTCCCAAGCTTTACTTCTTACACAGTTCTGGGTTGGAGAAAATCATTTTTAATATCAATCTAATGAATTTATTTCCTAAATGAAACTTGTTATTTGGAGCAAATCATTGAAGAGGTATACATGAAGACTCAGAACCTTCCTCAAGGCACCTACCTCTTTTCTTAGCTTTGGTTTGAGTGATACCTATAACCAGCTCAGGAGGACTGCAACCCAATCTATTATTTTAAGCTGATCATTTGAAAGAAAACACATGGAAAGAAAATACTAGTAAATAACTTGCTACGTGCACTTTTCATGTAATTCTCACAAATCCCCAGGAGATAAGTACTATTATAATCCCCATGTTAAAAAGAAGAAAATTGAGGCTCGGAGAAGTTAAATATCATTTCTAAGGTCACACAGCCTGTAAGAAAACAACTACTGTTGGAGTGTTACCTCCAAGTTCAAGATAAATTATTTTATACTTTTATCAAGAGTTATACCAAGTTCAGCAGAAAGAAAAAGTTCCTAACTTCTAAAAACTTGCCCTGGGCACAAGAAACAAGTCCACCTAATATTCTACTGCAAACTGTTTTATCTAATGCCAAATAAAAAGGTGTAACAAAAAACAAAAAAGGTATAACTCCTTTCCAAGATAAGAGTAAAAAAACAAAACAAAACGAACTCGTTGCCATCGAGTCGATTCCGACTCATAAGAGTAGTTCTTCATAAAAGAGACAGTTGTTTTCTAAAGGCATTATCAGCTTTATAATATTTACTGAGTTAGCTGGCTTTTTGCTATTTAACTAATCTGCCTAGTTCCAGTAGTTCAGAGAGTAATTCATCTTGTAACAATTGTGAAACACTACAGAAAATCCTTTAGAGATACACTGGTTGGGCAAAATAAAAATTACTGAAGCATCTTTTTCCAGCCCCCATGTTAAAAGAGTAACAGGGATAAAAATTCAATTCCAAAGACTTCACACCAGATATATAAACATTTACTAAAAGGAAATGAGGGCTGTTAAGAGCTGAAGAGCAATGAGAACTCCCCCCAACCCCGCCGAGATTCTGGGATGGGTAAATACCAGGTTGTCAATCTCATTCTCACAGGAATCAATACCAAGGCTGCATCAATGAGAAGTTGTTGTTGTTGTTACGTGCCGTCGAGCCGGTTCTGACTCATAGCGACCCTAGTACAACAGAACAAAACACTGCCCGGTCCTGCGCCATCCTCACAATCGTTGTTATGCTTGAGCCCGTTGTGGCCGCCACTGTGTCAATCCATCTTGTTGAGGGTCTTCCTCTTTTTCGCTGACCCTCTACCAAGCGTGATGCTTGAACCAGAAGACCCTCACTGAATCCTTGAACTTGTCAAACTTGTCCCCTACCCACGACCTTTACATTGCTTTTTCCTCTAGCTGAAATATTCTTTCTCTACATAGTCTTTGCAAGGCTGCTTCTTGTTTCTCATCATTTAGGTCTTCTTCTCACCTTAAGTCACTTTCTTAGAAAGGCTTTCCCTGCTTATCTAAACGGGCACACCCCATTCCTTTCTGTCATTCCATCCTGATTTATTTTCCTTGTATCGTGCATCACTATCCAAACTTACCTTCTTCGACCTTTTTTTACATGCCCCATGTCACTACAATTCATTCAACGAGGCCAGGGATGTTGTCTTTCTTATTCACCTTTCTAGCCCCATTTGTAGCCCAGAGTGTGTACATAATATATGTTAAATGACTGCATGAAACTAACAGTAGATACTGTATTGCATAAATATGGAAGAATGGGGTGAAAATGAAAAGATCCATTTACTTCACTCCAAATCTTCTCTTTCATGCTAAAAGAGGATAAGAAATAATAGTTTATAACCCATAGCAATGAAAACAAATTGGGTTACTTTTCTTTTAGACTAGGTTTCCCCAGGCACTATGAAGTACAAGGAAGCACCCTGCCTCAGTAACAGGCTAAATCAATTACAAACAGACAGGAAAATTTATAGAGCAAACAACTTCTAACTTTTATCTGGGGCGTGACAGACCTTGATAGTACGCCAAATAAATTTCCACCTGCTTCCTTATTTATTCCAGACTCACTTCCGGCACAGCATCCTAGAGGTGGACAGAGAAACCCAAGAAAGCATCTACCCTGTATCTTAGACTAACGTAGGCAACAGTGAAAATGGAGAGAACTTTTAAATCAAAGTTCTTAACCTCTAAAGTTTGAGGGCTGAAAAAAAGGTTAGTCTCTAAATTAAATCTGCCTGTGTGGCATTCCGAACTGTGTAACAAAAATGCTTCCAAAATCAAAAGTAACCATCACTGCTCATAAAATGTTTCTAAACATGGCCCTCCAAACTAGAAAAAGTTTGTCAAGCATCCGACAATTCATAAAACGTACTTCTTGCTATTATAGCTAATGAACTCAATCACCAGCAAAAATATGCACAAAACTAGTTACTGAGATTTAAAACGCTGACACTAAAACCGAAAACGAGCATAACTATCTAACAGTGCACTGGCTCAGCTTTCAGAGTAAATGCATTTATCTTGCTTTGAGATAGACCAAATCAATCCGATCTCTCAAAACCTGCACTTGATTGAGAACACGCTCACTGTTCAATCTATGATCAATGAAACTGTCCATTAGGATCAAGTTTTGGTCTCTCCAACTCCCCCGTGGGAAAAAGAACTCAGGTGATTCATTAAGGTGGTAAATGAACACCAACAGGAGCCTATCGTGAAGCAAAACACCTCCAATTCAGGGAAAAGGTGGGCAGCAGGATTATGCCTCGGATGACACCAGGGACGCCCAGGGCAAGGTTCCTGGCCAGCTGTCCCACGTCGCAAGGATGGGTTGTGAGCCAGCAGAGCACCAGCCACTGGACGCCCCCGCAGCAGTCCCCGGGCGAAGGGGAGAGGAGAGTCGGCGGTCGTTGGCAGTGAGAGGCCTGACAGCCCTGGCAGGTGACAGGCTTCTGCCACCGGAGCCGCCACCGTGACAGGGAAGAGGAAAGAGAGAGACCCTGGACAGGGGTCGGGGAACGGAAAGAGACCACGCTCCCGCCAACCGGCCCGAAGAGCATCTCAGCCCCACCTACCCCCGCTCCAGCCCCGTTCCCGCCCGTCGCCTCACCTCGGTCGGCACAGGAAGGTTCTCGACCGCCGCCTTCAGCTCCAGCACTGAGTCCGTCTGCCTGTCGGTCAGCGGCGCCGTCGTGTCCGGTCGCCGATCCCAGAGAGCCAGCTTCTCCCGAGCGTCCCGCTCCGCCGCCGCCTCCGGCAGCAGTAGCAGCGCCGCCTCCGCCATTGCCGCCGCACCGCGGCCCTCAGCAGGAGTCGGGTGGAGAGGACCCCGATAAGGAGGCGGGCCACTTCCGGGAGAGCGAGGGCTTCCAGCACGACACCGGCGGCGGGGCGCGGAGGGCTGGAACAACGTAACCCCGGAAATGCTTCCACAGTTCATGGGCGGCACCAAGGCGAGGACAGACGTGGCTTAATGGTGTACAAATATTTCCGGTTGGGATGTAAAAGGAGAGGGCGAAGGACACAATCCTAGGCGGAAGTAGAAATGCCCCTACCGGAAGTCTCTTCGTCAACATCAATAACTTTATTGTTAGGCGTTGTTCAAATTATTGACAACTGCTTTAAGTAACCCTACCGGTTGGATCCTTCCTAAGCGCCCGGATCCACCCCATCTCTGCTCGCAGCTGGGTAGTCCCGGTGGAGTGTGTGATTTTCATGTTGACAGTTTCGCCGCCTAGATCAAAACCACGACTATAAACTTGTCCAACATCCAATAATTACCCTGCTAAGAAAACAATTTATGAAAATACATAAAGATTTATGTCTACTCGACGTATTAATAGTATCAAAGAACTGGAAACTAAATGTCCAACATTGAAGAATTGGTTCAATAATTCATAGCACAGACATGCAATTAGAATACTCTTCTGTCATTTAAATCATGTTGCAGATTTGAGTAGCCAGATAATTGTCGTATGGGATCATAGCCTATAGAATGAAATAAATACTCATGTGTCCTACTGATATAAATAAATGATTGAATAAATAAACGATGAGAAAGGATAACACTACCTTACAGAAGAATTCCAATTAATACACGTGGGAAGAATAAGTAAAATAGAAAATCACCATTACAATACCACAGTAATAATTGTTGCAAGCAAGATCTAAGAGTCAATGCTAAATTCGTGAGCAAAAGTTTGAGGTGAAACAAAAATTTGCAGTCTCAAATTATCTCCCAAAGATATTTGCTAATAACAAAGGGGAATGGTCACTTCACACTAAAGAAAACTGGCAGCGCCTTAGCCAAGTGATCAAAGTCAGCATCATGATCACAAATCACATGAAATGATAGGGTGAGAAGGGCACAATTGCACTTCTGTGGTATTCTACCCAAAAATGCATAACCTCATCCTAGTCAAGAGAAAACATTGGACAAATTCAAACTGAGAGATATTCTGCCAAACAACTGACCATTATCCTTCAAAAGTGTCAAGGTCTTAAAAGACAAGGAAAGATGGAGGAACTATCACAGATTGGAAGAGACTAAGGAGACATGGGATGACCAAGTGCAATGTGGGATCCTGGATTGGATCCTGGGACAGAAAAAGGATATGAGCAGGAAAATTATAGAATAAAATACAGAGATTCAAGAAAGGACTCTGAATTTTTTCAAAGTTTAAATAATAGGAATTACCTAATGCTAATTTCCAAATTTTGATTACTGTATATGGTTATGTAAGATGATAACATTAGGGGAAGCTGGGTGAAGGGCAGGAAGACCTTGTACTACTTTTGCAACATTTCTGAAGTCTAAAATTATTTCAAAATAAAGAATTAAAATTATCATGTAATAGAAAACATTTATTATCTGTCTTAGTCATCTAGTGCTGCTCTAACAGAAACACCACAAGTGGATGGCTTTAACAAAGAGAAGTTTATTCTCTCACAGTCCAGTAGGCTACAAGTCCAAATTCAGGGCTTCAGCTCCAGGGGAACGCTTTCTCCATTGGCTGTGGAGGAAGATCCATGTCATCAGTCTTCCCTTGATCTAGGAGCTTCTCTGCGCAGGAACTTCAGGTCCAAAGGATGCACTCTGCTCCTGGCACTGCTTTCTTGGTGGTATGAGGTTCCCATGTGTCTCTGCTCGCTTCTCTCTTTTATATCTCAAAATAGATTGGATTAAGACACTATCTAATCTTGTAGACATCCTCAGTATAACCTCATCATAGTGACAGAGTTTACAACACATAAGGAAATCACAACAGATTACACAATCATACAATACTGGGAATCATGACCCAGTCAAGCCAACGCACATTTTTGGGGGACACAATTCAATCCATGACATTATCCTTAATTCTTTTAAACTATTTTCATCAAGTCCTGATTCATGATGCTAAAGGGATACAATGGAGATCATGGTACTCAAGGAGAAGATTGGGGCCAAGGCTGCATGTTTAATCAACTGCTGTGAGTTCGAATAAGGGGCAGAGCAAGGCAGATACGCAACACAAGGGAGGATATCTGGTGTCACAGGATGCAACAGAAACAGCTATGAAGCTTGTTCATGAACAAGGAACTATAACAAAGCAACTCCCAGGAAACAGGGAACTTCAGAGATACTGGGGACCTACTTTAGCAGGTAAGGACAAGAGCCAATGAAACAGAGTAACAGCAGTTTCAGTGGGGCATTTTAATTTTGCAGAACACCAGCACAGAAGTGTATGCTTTTAAACAATGTGGTTGTTGCTCAGTGTAGTGGCAAGTGTGGTACACAATCCTTCTGCTTCAGACTGATCAACCTAGGGCTCTTTTCTGTTATGGACAAATACTGTCTAGTCCCTCCAAAAAAGTACACATTTCCTATAATGTACAAGGCAGATTTTTTCCTGTTTCCAGCTGGTGATTAGCTTATCCTGAGGAGCACTAGCCAACATAACAAATACAATTGCAGTTTATAATTTTCTACTACTATTCTTATATTTATGTGATTAAAGTATTGGCAATTGTTCCCATAAAATCATTCAAATTCATATTGTAAACATGCTTATTGCATGTATCTATACATAGATCTATACAAGGTACCCATATGTATTTATATTGTGTGTGTCAGGGAAAGAGAGAAGGAGAATATGGGATAAAACCAGTTGCCATCAAGTTGACTTTGACTCATGGCAACCCCATGCGTGTCAGAGTAGAACTGCGCAGCATAGGGTTTTCAATGACTAATTTTTCAGAAGTAGATCAAGAGGCCTCTCTTCCGAGGTGCCTGGGGGTGGACTGGAACCTTCAACCATTCAGTCAAAAGACAAACATGTTAAACATTTGTACCACCCAGCATAGGCTATCTAGGGAAACAGGACAAAGACGTGGTCAGAGACATCTCATCCCCAAATGATCAAGGTCTCCATATCACAGAAAATGGCATTTTGTTTGTAAGAAGTTATTCAGGTTTCATTTTTGATCTCTCAACCACAGGCTTGTGAGTAAAGCAGGGAAGGGGTTATTATTTTCCATTTAGAGATAAGCAAATGAAACACAGGGAGACAAAGTGAAGTGAAGGCATTCAGAAGGGTGAAGGAAAAAGAACACATTATCCATTGTTGGTGGGCATTGATGTCCTCCATCTAGAGCGAAACTTGCCAACACCTATTGTGATCCTTAAGGTTGTGTGTCAACTCAGCTGGGCCATGATTCTGAGTGGTGTAGCAGTTGTAATGTAGTTTGGTACTCATATGATGATGTGATCACTTCATGATGAGATTTGATATAATGTGATCACCTCAATGATGGGATCTGTTGTGAGTAGCCAATCAGTTGAAAGGGAGTTTCCTTGGGGTGTGACCTGCATCCAAAATAGGTGGACTCTCTGGCAAGGGTTACAGGCTTTTGCTCATTCTGGATCTTGCAACTGGCTCCTGTTGGTCTGAACTCCAGTTCTCGGGACTTGAGCTAGCAGCTGACCTGCCATCTTGCTTGCCAATCTTGGGATTTGTCGGTGTCTTAGTTATCTAGTGCTACTATAACAGAAATACCACAAGCGGATGGCTTTAACAAAGAGAAATTTATTCTCTCACAGTCTAGTAAGCTACAAGTCCAAATTCAGGGTGTCAGCTCCATGGGAAGGCTTTCTTTCTCTGTCAGCTCTGGAGGAAGGTCCTTGTCATCAGTCTTCCCCTGGTCTAGGAGCTTCTCCACGCAGGAACCCCAGGTCCAAAGGACACGCTCTGCTCTCAACACTGCTTTCTTGGTGGTATGAGGTCCCCCTACTCTCTGCTCACTTACCTTTCCTTTTATCTCTTATAAGATAAAAGGTGGTGCAGGTCACACCCCAGGGAAAATCCCTTTACATTAGATCAGGGATGTGACCTGAGCAAGGGTGTTACATCCCACCCTAATGCTCTTCAACATAATCCAATCTTGACTCATTAACCACAGGCAGAGATTAGGATTTACAACATATAGGAAAATTACGACCACAAAATGGAGGACAACCACACAATACTGGGAATCATGGCCTAACCAAGTAGACACATATTTTGGGGGGACACAATTCAATCCATGACAGTTGGTCTTCACAGTCTGTGAGCAAGAGCCCTGCTGTCTGATCTGCTGATCTTGGGTTCGCCAGGCCCGTGGCAATGTGAATCAGGAGAAGCCTCCAGACTGACCCACAGATTTGGGATGTTCCAGCTTATAAAACCACATGAGCCATTTCCTTTATATATATGTACATATATATACA
>NW_004443980.1:9633685-9694741 GCF_000243295.1 Trichechus manatus latirostris
CACTGGTTTTGCTTCTCTAGAGAACCTAGCCTAAGACATTTGGTACCAGGAGTTGTTCTAGAGAAACAAAATTGTAAGGATGAGTTTTCTAAATTGGTTCTCATGTCTGATTAGTCTTAAAGATGTTGACAACTCTGCTTCCAGTAGTAAAGAGGGCACTGCTAATCCATGGTGTGAGGTGGCAATAGAAATACACAGAATATCACCACAGATAGATAAGGTATTGGTAAGAGGCAAGGCTCTGGATGATCACATGTTTGATACCTTTCTACAATTTTGTCATAATGTGAAGTATAAGGAAGCTGGTTGGTTGGTCCTACTTTCCCTAGACAAAGTGGTGAAAGAAAGAGATGAGCTCAGGGCTCCAGAGTCAAAGCTCAAGCACCATGTAAACAACCTCAAAGTTTCCACTTATGCCTTGAAAGAAAGCCTCATTTCTTGTAGTAACAGAGCTGATATTGCTGAAAACCAAACCCAGAGTCTAATAGAAATAATGGCTAAATTACAACATCAACACAATTCCCAACCTCAAGTGATGTCTGAAGTTAAAGTTAGGGCATTGATTGAAAGAAATGGAATCCTGAAACTTGGAATGGGGATACTGGGCCCCTAAATTCCATTGTATCACTGCTGCCACAGAACCAGGCTCTCTCACTCCCATCTGAAGAGAATACTCCATCTTTGTCTGCTAAGCCACCCTACCCAGTAAAACCATCAGACCCTCCACCCGCATCCAATGAGATTAACCCAGCTGTGTCTAAAGATCCTTTGTCTGAGCCATTGCCTGGGGCATCACCTGATGCAGATGCCTTACAAGACAATGCTTAACAGTCTCAAAACACATCCCCACCACCGATTTTGCCTTCTAGACCTATAACTAGACTTAAGTCCCAGTGAGCCCCAAAAGGTGAAGTACAAAGTATGACCCAGGAGGAGGTATGCTATACTCCAAGAGAACTGCTTGATTTTTCTAATATGTACAAACAGAAACCTGGGAAATATGTGCGGGAATTGCTATTAAGGGTATGGAATAATGGTGCAAGGAAACTAAAGATGGATCAGTGTGAGTTTATTGATATGGGCCCACTAACCACAGATGCTTCATTCAATGTTTCAGTTCGAGAAGTTAGGAAAGGACCTAATAGTTTATTTGGTTGGGTCGCTGAAGCATGGATTATGCAGTGGCCTATACAAAATCAAGTTGAAGTACCAGATCTGCCTTGGTATACTGTAGAAGAAAGTATTCAAAGGCTTAGGGAAACTGACATGCTAGAGTAGATTTATCAGGTTAGACTCACAGACCCACATGTGGAGTGCCCAGAGGACACACCTTTTACCACAATAATGAGGAACAAATTTGTGAAGGGGGCCCCAGCATCCTTGAAGACTGCTGTGATTGTTATTTTATGTAAGTCAGATTTGACAGTGGGAACTGCTGTAACTGAATGAAGACATCTAACTACAAAGAGGCTGATTGGACTCCACGGTGGTAGAGGCCAAGTGGTGACACTCAATTGACAGGATATGGTGGGCATGGTTACTGTAATGGACAACAGAGTCAAAGCAGTAATCAAAATAATCTGACTCATATGGATTTATGGCATTGGCTACTTAGTCATGGTGTCCCTAGGAGAGAAATAGATAGGAAATCTACTAAATATTTACCTGATATGTACAAGTGGATGAATTCTAGGTCAAGTGAACAACAATCTAACTTGAATTGTGAGAATAGAGAGTCACGGCCCCTCAATCAATTCCCAGACTTGAGTAAGTTTAAAGACCCAAACCCCTTGAATGAAGGGACAGCCAGGTCTCCCTGAGGAAGGACCTCACTACACTGCCAAAAATTTGTACCGTTAATCTTTCTCTCAGCCCTCCCCAAAGGGATCTATGTCCTTTTATGAGAGTGACTGTTCCCTGGGGAAAAGGAAATGATCAGACTTTTCGGGGTTTACTGGATACTGGCTCTGAAATGACACCAATTCCAGGAGATACACAATGTCACTGTGGCCCACAGTCAGAGTGCAGGTATATGGAAGTCATGTTATTAATGGAGTCTCAGCTCGTGTCTGTCTCACAGTAGGTCCAGTGAGTCTCTGAGGCCACCCTGTAGTGATTTCCCCAGTTCTAGAATGCATAATTGGAATACATATACTCAGCAACTGGCAGAACCCCACACTGGATCCCTGACAAATGGAGTAAGGGATATTATGGTAGGAAAAGCCAAGTGGAAGCCATTAGAACTGCTCCTAACTAGGAAAACGGTAAACAAAAAGCAATATTGCATTCCTGGTGGGATTGCAGAGATTATTGCCACCATCAATGACTTGAAGGATGCAGGGGTGGTGATTCCCACCACATTCTCATTCAGCTAGTCTATATGGCCTGTGCAAAAAACAGATGGATCTTGGAGAATGACAACAGATCATCAAAAATTTAACCAGGTGGTGACTCCAATTGCAGATGATGTTCTAGATGTACTTTCATCTCTTGAGCAAATTAATACATTTCTTGGTACCTGGTATGCAGCTGTTGATCTGGCTAATGCCTTTTTCTCCCCATAATTGTTTCAAAGGAACACCAGAAAGAGTTTGCCTTCAGCTGGCAAGGCCAACAATACACCTTCAATGTCCCACCTCACAGTTATATCAACTCTCCAGCCCTATGTCATAATTTAGTCCACAGGGAACTTCATCACCTTTCTTTTCCACAAGGTGTCACACTGGTCCATTACATTGATGACATTATGCTGATTGGACCTAGTAAGGAAGAAGTGTCAATGACTCTGGACTTATGGTAAGACATTTGCATTCTAAAGAGTGGGAAATTAATCCAACAAAAATTCAGGCGCCTTCCACTTCAACGAAACCTCAAAAGGTTCAGTGGTGTGGGGCATTTCAAAATATTCCTTCTAAAATGAAGGATAAGTTATTGCATCTGGCCCCTCACACAACTAAAAAGGAGACACAATGCCTAGTGGGCCTCTTTGGATTTTGGAGGCAACATATCCCTTATCTGGATGTGCTACTGAGGCTTATTTATCAAGTGACTCAAAAAGCTGCTAGTTTTGAGTGAGGCCCAGAACAAGAAAAGCCTCTGCAACAGGTTCAGGCTGCCATGCAAGTGGCTTTACCACTTGGGACATATAGTCTGGCTGATCCAATGGTGCCTGAAGTGGCACTGGCAAATAGAGGTGCTGTTTGGAGTCCTTGGAAGACACCTATTGGTGAATCACAGGGTAGACCCTTAGTATTTTGGAGCAAAGCCCTGCCATCTTCTGCAGATAACTACTCTTCTTTTGAGAAACAGCTTTTGGCTTGGTACTGGGCCTTAGTAGAGACTGAACACTTAACCATGGGACACTAAGTCATCATTCAGCCTGAGCTGCCTATCATGAACTGAGTGTTGTCTGACCTACAGAGTCATAAAGTCAGATGTGCACAGCAGCATTCCATCATTAAATGGAAATGGTATATACGAGATCAGGACTGAGCAGGACCTGAAGGCACAAGTAAGTTCTATGAGGAAGTGGTCCAAATGCCCATGGGCTCCACTCCTGTCACTATCTTTCATCTCCCAGTCTGCATCTATGGCCTCATGGAAAGCTTCTTATGATTACTTGACTGCCGAAGTGAAAACTTATGCCTGGTTTCCAGATGGTTCTGCACGATATGCAGGCAGCACTCGAAAGCAGACAGCAGCAGCACTACAGCCCCTTTCTGGGACCTCCCTGGAAAAAAAATGGTGAAGGGAAATTCTCCTAATGGGCAGAACTTTGAGCAGTGCACCTGGTTGTTCACTTTGCGTGGAAGGGGAAATGCTCAGATGTGCAATTGTATGCTGATTCACGGGCTGTGTTCAATGGTTTGGCTGGATATTAAGGACTTGGAAGGAATATGATTAGAAAATTAGAGGCAAGGACATATGGGGAAGAGTTATGCAGATCGACCTCTCTGAATGGGCCAAAGACGTGAAGATATTTGCATCTCATGTGAATGCTCACCAAAGGGTGACCTTAGCAGAGGAGGATTTTAACAATCAAGTGGATAGGATGACCTATTCTATGGAAACCAGTCATCCTCTTCCCCCAGCCACTCCCGTCATTGCTCAATAGGCCCATGAACAAAGTGGTGATGGTGGCAGGAATGGAGGTTATGCATGGGCTCAGCAACATGGACTTCCACTCGCCAAGGCTGACTTGGCTACGATCACTGCTGAGTGCCCAATCTGCCAGCAGCAGAGACCAACACTGAGTCACCAATATGGTACCATTCCTCGAGGTGATCAGCCAGCAACCTGGTGGCCCATCATGGAAAGGGCAGTGTTTTTTTCTTACTAGAATAGACCCTTACTCTGGATAGGGATTTGCCCTCCCTGCACACAATGCTTCTGCCAAAACGACCATTCGCGGACTTACCCAATGCCTTACCAACCATGATGGTATCCCACACAGCATCGCCTTGAATCAAGGGACTCACTTCATAGCAAATGAAGTGCAGCAGTGGGCCCGTGCTCAGGATATTCACTGGTCTTAGCATGTTCCCCATCATCCTGAAGCAGCTGGCTTGATAGAATGATGGAATGGCCTTCTAAAGACACAATTACGGCACCAGGTAGGTGGCGATACCTTGCAGGGTTGGGGCAATGTTCTCCAGGAGGCTGTATATGCTCTAAACCAGCATTCACTATATGGTGCTGTTTCTCCCATAGCCAGGATTCATGGGTCCAGGAATCAAGGGGTAGAAACAGGAGTGGCACCACTCACTATTACCCCTAGTGACCCACTCGCAAGGTTTTTGCTTCCTGTCCCTGCTACCTTATGCTCTGCAGGTCTAGAGGTCTTAGTTCCAAAGGGAGGAATGCTCTCACCTGGAGACACATCACTGATTCCATTGAACCGGAAGCTAAGAATGCCACCTGGCCACTTCGGACTACTTATGCCTCTGGATCAACAGGCAAAGAAGGGAGTTACCATATTGGCTGGTGTGATTGATCCTGATTACCAATTACCAAGAGGAAATTCAATTGATATTACATAATGGAGGTAAAGAAGAATATGTCTGGAAAGCAGGTGATCCCTTAGGGCATCTCTTAGTACTACCATGCACTGTGATTAAAATCAATGGAAAACTACAGCAGAGTTCTAGGAGGGTCAGAGGGAGGAGGCAGTTCTAGGAGAGTCAGAGGGAGGAGTTAGTTCTAGGAGGGTCAGAGGGAGGAGGTAGTTCTAGGAGGGTCAGAGGGTGGGGGCATGTGCTGGAGGGTCAGAGGGGGCAGTTCTAGGAGGGTCAGAAGGAGGGGGAAGTTCTAGGAGGATCAGAGGGAGGGGTAGTTCTAGGAGGGCCAGAGGGAGGGGCAGTTCTAGGAGGGTCAGAAGGAGGGGGCAGTTCTAGGAGGGTCAGAAGGAGGGGGCAGTTCTAGGAGGGTCAGAGGGAGGGGGCAGTAAAGGCAAAGGAGAGAAAGAAAGAGAAAAAAAGAGGAAAACTACAGCAACTGAATTCCAATATGACTACTAATGGCCCAGACCTTCAGGAATGAAAGTTTGGGTCACCCCACCAGGCAAAGAACCTTGACCATCTGAGGTGCTTGCTGAAGGCAAAGGGAATACGGAATGGGTTGTCCAAGAAGGTAGTTCTAAATTCCAGTTATGACCATGTGACCACTTGCAGAAACAAGGACTGTAATTGTTATAAGTATTTCTTCCTTGCATGTGTCCGTTATATCATGTTAGGTGCAAGTACTACTCTATAATTATCTTTATTCAGAGATTACGTATGGTTTAAGGAGATGTATACAGGTGCCAAGTTGACAAGGAGTAGACCATGATCATTAAAGTTGTGCATCAACTTAGCTGGGCCATGATTCTTAGTGGTCTGGCACTTATGATGTAGTTTGGCAGTAGTATGATGAAGTGATCACGTCCATGATGAGATTTTATATAATGTGATCACCTCCATGATGGGATCTGCTGTGAGTAGCCAATCAGTTAAAAAGGAGTTTCCTTGGTGTTTGGCCTACATCCAATATAGGTGGACTCTCTGGCAAGGCTTGTGGGCTTTTGCTCACTCTGGATCCTGCAGCTGGCTCCTGTTCATCTGACCTCTGATTCTTGAGATTTGAGCTAGAGCTTACCTGCTGTCTTGCCTGCCAATCTTGGGATTTGTCAATCTTCGCAGCCTGTGAGCAAGAGCCCTGCTGTCTGATCTGCCAATCTTGGGTTCACCAGCCCCTGTGGCTATGTGAATCAGGAGAAGCCTCCAGTCTGACTCACGGATTTGGGATGTTCCAGCCTCTAAAACTGTGTGAGCCATTTCCTTAATGTAAATCTCTTTGTGTAGATATTTATATGCTTTACTGGTTTTGCTTCTCTAGAGAACCCAGCCTAAGACACTTATCAAAACAAAGCCTAGTGAAATAGAGATAGAGGAACTAGCCCTTTGATTTAGCAATTCTGTCTCTGAGAATCTATCCTAGAGAAATCCTTACACGTGCAAAAACGATTACATGTACAGGATGATTTGTAATAGAGAAAAATTGGACACCATGTAAATGTTTATCAGTAGGGGAATAGTTTTGTTCCTGTTATCTATTGCTGTATTGTTGTTTTATCTTGGCCTAAAACAACCACCATTTTATTACATCGTTCATGACTTTGTGGGTCAAGAATGTCTATAGGGCACAGTGGAAAAGACTTGTCCCTGCTCACAAAGTCTGGAGCCACATCTGGAATGACTCAACAGCTAGGAGATGAGCAGCTGGGAACAGGCTGAAGGCCTCTATATCTTCATGCAATCTCAGGGCCTCTCCAGGGGTCTCTCAAGCATGAAGGCCTCAGACTATTCAGACTTCTTTACATAGCTCAAGGCGGGAAGAGAGTATTCCAGAGGCTCTTTAAGACCTAGCCTTAGAAGTCGCAGAAGGTCACTTCAGCTGCACTCTCTGTCAAGTATGTCTCCACAGGCAGCCCAGATTGGGATATGGGGGGAGAATTGACTCCACTTCTCAATAGGAAGAGTAGCAAAGAATCTGCAACATTTTAAATCTACCACAGATTACAACCAGCAACTTGCAACCATTAAAAGGAGCAAAGTATTTTATCCATTCTGCTTCTAGGTAATCTGTGGATTACCTAGGGGCATGAGGAAATTTTTGCAAGTGATGGAAATGTTATCTCGATTGTGATGATGGTTTCACAAGTGTATACATATTTCAAAACTGATCAAATTGTTCATTTTAAATATGTGTAGTACAGGTAGTCCCTGAGTTACAAACAAGTTTTGTTCCTAAGTCTGTCTTTAAATTGAATTTGTACATAAGTCAGAATAGTTAGGTACGGTTCTATCTAACATCAGTTAGTCAAATGTTTGTCTTAGTATATAGTATATAGTGTACCCTTCTATGCATAAAAAACATTAAAGAAACACTTCTAGATACACTAAAACATCTTTAACATAATAATACAGTAATAATGTTTTGATGCACGTCGCAAAATAGCGTCCATTATTACGAACCATTGTATGTACCTCAAATTTTTAATGTAATAGGCATCATTGGGGTTGGTTTGTAACTATGGATTGTACGTATGTCAGACATTCATAACCCAGGGACTGTGTACATATGTACATGCAATGTACTTCAATTATACCTCAGTAATATTGGGAGGATGGAGAATGAGGTGCATCTTTAGGTACTGACATGGAAGAAGGTTGTAAACAGAAAGGTTTCAAACTCGACGCACTCATGTAAGAATGATGGAGCCAACATGCCTTCCCGGGAAATAAAAGGTCAGGATGTAAACCATTTGGGAAGAATTTGTCAAGATGTAAACCATTCATTGCCAGAAAAAATGTGTCCGTGACTACAATCATGTATAACTGACTACAATCATGTATAACTGAACAAGCAAGTGACTCTCACCTAAGTGCAACTCACTCCTTCCTAGCCAAGTGGCTGATTTTTACATTTCCAAGGACTTCGAACTGAAGCTGAGCGTATCTATAATCAATCATTAATGTCCTACCTTTCCTTTGTTCTCTATGTATATAGACCCCTCTCTCTGCTTGAATGGTGGAGGGGTCTGTATTTTTACCTGGCGCTGCCCAGATGGAGCTGTTTTATTACTCAGTAAAATTTTACTCCTAACAGAGATTTTCTTCTTTGACATTTCTGATGTCAGAAGTGGGATTTTGAAGGTGCATTATCTTTCATGATCCCCAAGGCATCTGCACACAGACACAGTACAAGCTGAACCTCTTTGGGCTCTCTGCCTCTGTGAATTCTCAGGAATTGTTTAAGGTAAAAAACCTCTCAAATCTGAGATCCACTCCCTTGCATTGATAGCTCTTTGAGTTTTATTGTGGATTTGTTTTGGTTCTTACAACTAAACGTTTGTTGTAGTTGTCATTATAAAATGGGGTATGCAGAATCCAAGAAAGCAGCTGATTTTGCTAGTGGAACTCTGGCTTGCTACATGGTCAAGAACTATGGGTCTAGGTCTTGTTTGTATTTGGATTTTTGTTTGAACTTCCTAATGACAGTTCACTGAATCAGTGGCCACTTTAGGGTACTTTTCAATTGCAGAGACTAGTTATATTTAAGGCCTAAGATAAGAGACTAGGTCTCTAGCCAGCAGAATGAATTAGCTTCAGAAAGAATGAAACCAGGTTTTGTATAGTTGTTACAAAGGACTCCCAGAGTCTTGAAGCTGCAAAAATATGTGGGCATATTTAGATGCCCTTACAGCACTTGCCACCAATGGAAAGACACCCAGGGAAGGATAAGCTGGGACGCAAGATGGGCCAGAGCACTAGGCTGCCGACCAACCACAAGAAAACACTCATGCAATGGAGGCACACTATGAAACAAAACACTAACCAAATCCTGAAGCAGATTCCCTGCTAGGAATTTTATTTGATTCTGGGAAACCAAAGTTTCAACATAAGAGATAAAATTCTTAACATCCTTGATAAATGAGCCTAGATTTTCCCCTTACCAGGATGCTGGTTTGGGGTTCATGTTCAAAAACACTATAAGCTCAATATTCTTGAAGTAATTTAAAATTTCAGTGATCACTCTGGGAAAATGAATTACCATTTGCATTTTTTTTTTTTTTTTTTTGGAGAACTTTCGTTTAATGCTCAGTTTTAGTCAAAGGGTCTGAATAAAATCCCTCTGAGACTCTAGCAAGTTAATGAATTTATCTAGGACCTGTTTTTCTGTTGAAACGAGTCAATCTTCTCCAAGAATTTTGTATACATTTTAAGAAACTCAGTTCCCTATATGTTTGCCTTGTGTAGTGTTGAATATAAGCCCAGGTTTTGAGCTGGCCTCACAGACAGGTGAATTTATGTTGTTTTTCTATCTCATTTTGTGTCTGAGTTTCTGTCTTATCTCAGGAGGCTGTGATTGGCAGTCGCTAGGTTTTTCTTTTTCTGTCTCGTGAGGCAGTCTTCTATGTTTCAAGTTTTCTCTTCCAAGAAAAACTGTTTCTTTTTTTTCCCAGAGGAACATATTGTCTTTTTTATTGCTGTGCTTTAAGTGAAAGTTTACAATTCAAGTTAGTCTACATACAAAAATTTATACATACACTGTTATGTGACCCTAGTTGCTCTCTCTATACTGTCACAGCACACTCCTCCTTTCCATCCCGGATTTCCTGTGTCCATTCAACCAGCTCCTGACCCTCTCTGCCTTCTCATCTCACCTCCAGACAGGAGTTGCCCATTTAGTCTTATGTATCTACTTGAGCTAAGAAGCACTCTCTTCACGAGTATCATTGTATGTCCCATAGTCCAGTCTAATCTTTGTCTGAAGAGTTGGCCTCGAGAATGGTTTTAGTTTTGGGCTAACACAGCGTCCAGGGGCCATGTCTTCTGGGGTCCCTCCAGTCTCAATCAAACCATTACACCTGGTCTTTTTACTAGAATTTGAGTTCTGCACCCCACTTTTCTCTGCTTCATCAGGACTCTCTGTTGTGTTCCCTGTCAGGGTGGTCATTGGTGGTAGCCAGGTACCGTCTAGTTCTTCTGGTCTCAGACTGATGCAGTCTCTGGATTATGTGGTCCTTTCTGTCTCTTGGGCTAATACTTTCTTTGTGTCTTTGGTGTTCTTCATTCTCCTTTGCTCCAGGTGGGTTGGGACCAATTGATGCATCTTAGATGGCTGCTCCCTAACTTTTAAGACCCCAGACACCACTCACCAAAGTAGGATACAGAACATTTTCTTAATAAACTTTGTTATGCCAATTGACCTAGATGTCCCCTGAAACCATGGTCTCCAGACTCCTGCCCCTACTACTCTGTCCCTTGAAGTTGTATTCAGGAAAATTCTTAGCTTTGGTTTAGTCCAGTTGTGCTGACTTCCTCTGTAGTGTGTGTTGTCCTTCCCTTCACCTAAGATAATTCTTGTCTACTATCTAGCTAGTGGATAACCCTCATCCTCCCTCCCCACCCTCATAACCATCAAAGAATGTTTTCTTCTGTATTTAAACCTTTTCTTGAGTTCCTATAATAGTGGTCTTATACAATATTTGTCCTTTTGCAACTGACTAAATTCACTTAGCATAATGCCTTACAGATTCCTCCATGTTATGTTTCATGGCTTCATTATTGTTCTTTATTGTTGCGTAGTATTCCATTGTGTGAATATACCATAATTTGTTTATCCATTTGTCCGTTGATGGGCACCTGGGTTGCTTCTATCTTTTTGCTATCGTGAACAGTGCTACAATGAACATGGGTGCGCATATATCTATTTTGTGTGATGGCTCTTATTTCTCTAGGATATATTCCAAGGAGTGGGATTGCTGGATTGTATGGTACTTCTATTTCTAGATTTTTAAGGAAGTGCCAAATCGATTTCCAAAGTGGTTGTATCATTTTACATTCCCACCACCAATGTATAAGTGTTCCAGTCTCTCCAAAACCTCTCCAGCATTTATTATTTTGTGTTTTTTGGATTAATGCTAGCCTTGTTGGAGTGAGATGGTATCTCATTGTAGTTTTGATTTGCATTTCTCTAATGGCTAATGATCATGAGCATTTCTTCATGTGTCTGTTAGCCGCCTGAATATCTTCTTTGGCGAAGCGGCTGTTCATATCCTTTGCCCATTTTTTAATTGGGTTATTTGTCTTTTGTTGTTGAGGTTTTGCAGTATCTTGTAGATTTTAAAGATTAGACGCTGATGGGATTTGTTGTAGCCAAATTTTTTTTCCCAGTCTGTAGGTTGTCTTTTTACTCTTTTGGTGCAGTCTTTGGAAGAGCATAAGTGTTTGATTTTTAGGAGCTCCCTGTTATCTAGTTTCTCTTCTGGTGTTTGTGCATTGTTACTTATGGCTTGTATTCTGTTTATGCCATGTATTAGGGCTGTTAGCGTTGTCCCTATTTTTTCTTCCATGATCTTTATCATTTTCGATTTTATATTTAGGTCTTTGGTCCATTTTGAGTTAGTTTTATGTATGATGTGAGGTATGGGTCCTGTTTCATTTTTTTACAGATGAATATCCAGTTATGCCAGCACAATTTGTGGAAGAGACTGTGTTTTCCCCAATTAATAGACTTTGGGCCTTTGTCAAATATCAGCTGCTCATAGGTGGATGAATTTACATCTGGAATCTCAATTCTGTTCCATTGGTCTATGTATCTGTTGTACCAGTACCAGGCTGTTTTGACTACCTTGGCAGTATAATAGGTTCTAAAATCAGGTAGTGTGAGGCCTGCCACTTTGTTCTTCCTCTTGAGTAATGCTTTACTTATCCAGGGCCTCTTCCCTTTCCATATGAAGTTGGTGATTTGTTTCTCCATCTCATTAAAAAATGCCATTGGAATTTGGATTGGGATTGTATTGTTTCTGTAGATTTCTTTGGGTAGAATTGATATTTCACAATGTTGAGTCTTTCTATCCATGAGTTATGTATGTTTTTCCACTTATGCAGGTCTCTTTTTTGTAGTAGTGTCTTGGAGTGTCTTGGAGTTTTCATTGTATAGGTCTTTTATGTCTCTGGTTAGATTTATTCCTAAGTATTTTATCTTCTTGGGGATTATTGTAAATGGTATTGATTTGGTGATTTCCTCTTCAAAGTTCTCTTTGTTGGTGTAGAGGAATCCAACTGATTTTTTTTTATGTTTATCTTGTATCTTGATACTTTGCTGAAATCTTCCAAAAACTGTTTCTTGCACCTGTCTTATGAGTTGGGCTTCAGTAGTTACATTGAGAATATTTAATATAAATTGGTCTATTGAAAATGTGCACTGAAAAGGATGGATTGTTTATCTTGATTGTATAATAAGGCCTTAAAAAAGACAAATTATTCTAAATTGCTTCTCTAAAGGACGTTACAAAGCATTCAAAAGACAGAGTTATGAAAATGTAATGATTTCCAACCTATGGGTGGTATTATTAAATTAGATTATACTATTTTAAAAAATTGAAGAAATAGTAGAAGTAACTGGTTTTCCAGTTGCTACTTTATTTTGGAAACTTTATATTCCTTCTCGTTTCTATCACTGTAAATGTAAAATGCTGTTTTGCTTCAGTTCAATGTATTTTATTCATGAAATGGTGTACCTCAAAACCATTTGACCCTTCCATAAAATCATGCTGGTTTCACAGACTTTCACCAATGATCATGTTGTTTAATCACCTCCGTTTTGTCTCCTTGGGTATGTTTCATCTTGACCTGAATCATTTTGTCCTAACTGAGAAATGTTCTTCAAATGTGGCCTTGTCTGTTAAGCTGATCCCTATGAAACCTACTCACCCTGAAGATGAGGCCTATTAGCTTGGCAAGGTGAAGAAAATAATTTTTATTGGCCAAAGTTCCTCAAGAAAACAGAGAAATTGGGCAGTTTAATGGAGAAGCCGTGGAGATAACCACTCCTTCACTCACTAGCTTTTATAAAAAGAAAAAAAAAAGCAGACAGAGTCCAGAAGAAAGGCTACTCCATTGTAGGTGATCAGCATCCCTAGCAGAGGCTTGATCAAAAGGGGGACATGTAAACAGAAAAGTTTCATACTGGAGGCATTCATTTCAGATGTAAGAATGATGGGGCCAATATGCATTATTCTCAGGAAACAAAGGTCAAGATGTAAACCATTTGGGAAGAATGTGTCAAGATGTAAACCATTTATTCCCAGAAAAAAATGTGTTCACAACTATGATCATGTATAGCTGACTACAATCATGTGTAACTGAACCAGCTGATGCCTCTAATCTAAGTGGTAACTCACTCCTTCCTAGCCAAGTGGCTGACCTTTACATTTCACAGGACTTCAAGCTGAAGCTGATGTTATATCTGAAGCTCTTTGAAAATAAGGTTAATCATTATGTTTAGAGATATTTTTGTCTAAAGTTGTTTTTTTGTTTAAAGTTGTTATCTACAATCAATCATTAACCCCCCTACCTTTCCTTTGTTCTCTATGTATATAGACTCCCCTTTCCACTTGAACAGTGGAGTGCTTTATATTTTTACCTAGTGCTACCCAGTTCAAGCTGTTTTATTCTTCAATAAAACTCCTTTTCTTTTACTCCTAACAGAGTATAAGATTTTCTTCTTTGATAAGGTTGATCATATATTGTTGAATTAAGAAAACAAGTTGCTGAACAATGTGAATAATACAATCTCATCTTTGGTTAAAAATTTACACACACACACACACACACACACACACACACACACACACAGAAAAAACGTCCAAAAAGATACATAGCAAATTGTTATTAGTAGTTATCCCCTAGGAGTAGGAATGCAGAGTGGTCGAAAGAGTAAGACAAGGTCTTTATTTTTTAAGATTACTGATTGAAATATTGGGTTGAGGGTCAAAGTTAGTTTTAGTTCCAGTTCTGCTAACTAGCTCATACTGTGGTGGCTTTGCGTGTTGCTCTAATGCTGGAAGCTATGCCACCAGTATTTCAAATGCTACAAGGTTTTCCATGGTAGATAGGTTTCAGCAGAGCTTCTAGACTAAGAGATTAGGAAGAAAGGCCTGGCAATCTACTTCCAAAAATTAGCCAATAAAACCCCTGTGGATCACAGTGAGACTTTGACTCACTCTCTTTGGATGCATCATCAGGAGGGACTGATCACTGGAGAGGGACATTATGTGTGGTAAAGTGGAGGGCTGGAAAAGGCGAGGGAAACCCTCAAGGAGATTGACATAATGGCCACAACAATGGATGCAAACATGCTAACGATCATGAGGTTGGTGCAAGACCATGTTATACATGTTGTGTTATACATGAAGTCACCAGGAGTTGGAACCAACTCCAAAACAACAACAACAACAACAAGGATCACACATACAGTCCCCTGAGCAGCGAGCAGAGATGTGGACCACCAGCCCCCTCCCTGTTTCCTTCGCCCTCTCCCAATCCCCTCCTCACATGTTGGTTAGTCTGCTCTGGGTGGAGAGATGGTAGTGGTTGCGCTTAGGGCTGACTCCTGGGTGTGGCTGTGGCCATGGATCCATGGCACCATGTGCCTGTGCACCTGGCCAGTTCCCTCAGACTGCTGCGACAGCCCCACAGAGCCACAGGCTCTCCCCTGGCACAGCTTCAAGCCCCCATGGCCTCCAGTCCACAGCAATCCTTCCCATCTATGTGTGAGGAGTGCAGCCCAGCCCGTGGGCCCTAGAGCAGGTTGCATGGGGACACTCTTGTCCCTGCCACAGAAGGCAGCACCCAGGCAGCCCCACCCAGCGCCCCACTGGAGAATGCTGAGGGACATTCATTTATTTATTCATTTCATAATTACTGGTTGAGCACTACTATTAACATCTGTGAGACCCCAGAGCGGGTGGTTCAGGGTGTTCACCAGTTCTTGCCTATTCTCGCGCCTGTCCTGACAAAGCATGCAGCAGTGTTTAAGAGCTGGGCCCTGCTCCCCACTCAAGGGTGTATCCGGGATCTCTTCTATTGTGAATGTGAGCAACTCTAAACCTCTGTGTCTCAGTATTCAGATGTGAAAATGAGGACAATAATAAAGGCTCTTGTCTCAGGATGTGTTGTTAGGTGCCTTCAAGTGGATTCTGAGTCATAGCGATCCCATGTGTTACAGAGTAGAACTTCCCCATTGGATTTTCTTGGTTGCAGTCTTTAGAGAGGAGATCACCAGGTCTTTCTCCTACAGAGCCACTGGGTCGGTTCCAACTGCCAACTTTTTGGTTAGCAATCGAGTGCTTAACCATGAGCCACCAGGGATAATATATGCAAAAGCCTTAGAACCATATATGGTAAGTGCTCAGTAAGTTTTAGCTATTGAAAAGAAGGAGGAAGTAGGAGAGGAGGAGGAGGAGGAAGAGGAGGAGAAAAAAGAGGAGGAAGAGGGAGAAGGAGAAACTTTCAAGTTGTTTAGATTTTAATCACTCTGGAATTCTCCAGGTTGATCTTCCAAAGCCTCTAGAACTTGGACCTTGATGTACAACTGCCCATGGTCATCCTCCAGAAACATGCATTAAGCACTGTCCGAGAACAGTGCCCTCAATTGCTTTTCAACCATTTTGCTACCCCACCACTCCAGGGGGATTTGATTTAGTCCCAACAGCAATAGGGGGCTATTTCAGAGCAGTTCTCAAGTTCTCAAGTGGGGCTCCAAAACTCTTGAGGGTCGTGGGATTCAGAAGCCTAGTGATTCTGATGTTTCCCCTGTCAGTGCCCCATAAAGAATCATTGTTGAGGGATGGAGGTGGATAAGGACGACTCAATGCTTAGGGGACACAGAGCTTCTTCTTCTGTTAAGGGTGATGGTATAATTTGGGAATGGATACGGGTGATGGTTGAACATCATGAACATAATTAATGTCACTGAACTGTACATGTAAAGATTGTTGAAATGTCAAAGATTTTGTTACATATACATTTATATGTATATGTATTTGGTAAATGTATATGTAACAAAATCTTTGACATTAATTGGCTTGTACATATCATTTGCACATTTGTGTATGTGTATACAGATGATTTTAATAAAGTTCCTAAAAAATACACAAAGGAGCCCTGGTGGTGTAGTGGCTGCTAACCAAAAAAAAAAAAAATTAATTAACAACAACAACAACAACAACAAAAAATAGAAGAGACCTAACTTGTATGCCTTGTATCTGAACCAACAACAGCTATGAAGGCCTCTTCCTGCTCCTCTGTGTAGTCAGGGCAGCTAGAAACAGCTTCATGATGACTTGGGCCACATCTGGTTCAAGTGTCACGAGGACTTTAGGCTTTATTCTCAGAGTACAAATAGCACAAACCAGTATCTAGTGGTGCTCCCAAATGAGGGCTCTGACCTTTTAGGAACAGAATTTAGAGCTGAAAGACAATTTCATATAATAAATGCCTTCATTGCACAGATGAGAAAACAGGCCCACATTGGTAAGAGCACCAGTCCAAAGTCCTGCAGGTGGTTAATGTTAGAGTCGCGACCAGAACTTAGATATCCTGACTTCTGTGACTCTTCACCCCACCACAGTGTTTCTCTGAGTTGAGTGATGTACAAAGCCCTTAAAAACAAGTGTAGGTCCCCAATGCTGATGTAACAAACTGTACCATGTTGCTTAAATATGAACAAAAATAAAACTTGACATTAGACATGTATGATTATGCCAAAATAGATTTACAAGTGACATACCAACAAAAGTGTAACACCAATAGCATTCAAATTAATAACATGAATGAGATGGATGATGTTGTTTTGCTGGAAAACTAAAGTGTTTCTGACAACATGAAGATGGTATTGACTGCGGCCACACAGCTGCTTTGGAGTTCACTGAGTTTATGTTATAGTGGCAATATGCTCAAGTCCCCTGATATTTTAATTACTATGAAACTTTTACTCAGACTATATTCCTAATATCATTTTACCTTTAATTGACTTGTACATATCATTTGCATATCAAATCAGCCCTTGTTCTTTTCTTAGGAACTTAATTAAAATCATCTATGTACACAAAAGGAGTTCCTGGGTGGTGCAAGTGGTTAACAAGCTCTGCTGCTAACCGGAAGGTTGGTGGTTCGACTCCACCCAGAGGTATCTTAGAAAAAAGACCTGGCAATCTACATGCAAACAATCAGCCACTGAAAACCCTGTGGAGCACAGTTCTACTCTGAAACAAATGGGGTCACCATGAATTGGAACTGACTTGATGGCAACTGGTTTTGTTTGGTTTTTATATACACAAATGGGGCACATTGGTAGTTCAGTGGTAGATTCTCACCTTCCATGCGGGAAACCTGGGTTCAGTTCCTGGCCAATGTACCTCGTGGACAGCTACCAGTCTGTCAGTGGATCGTGTTGCTATGATACTGAACAGGTTTCAGTGGCGCTTCCAGACGAAGATGGAATAGGAAGAAAAGCCTGGTGAACTACTTCTGAAAATAAGCCAATGAAAACTTTATAGATCACAACAGTCTGATCTGCATCCAATCATGAGGATGGTACAGGACCAGGCAGCATATTGTTCCACTATGCATGGGGTCACCATGAGTTAGGGGCTGACTCAAGGGCAGCTAACAATAACAACATCACATATGCAAACAAGAAGGGTGTAAGCTGAAATCATATAGCAATCCTAAACAAAACATGGTATATCCATGATGGAATGTTATTCTGCTATAACCCAAAAAACCAAAACCAAATCCATTGCCATCAAGTTGATTTTGACTCATAGCGACCCTATAGGACAGAGTAGAACTGCCCTATAGGGTTTCCAGGGAGTGGCTGGTGGATTCGAATTGCTGACCTTTTGGTTAGCAGCCAAGTTCTTAACCACTGTGCCACCAGGACTCCTATTGTGCTATAAAGAGAGGTGAAATTCTGATACATGCTACAATATGAAGGAAATTTGAAAGCATTATGCTAAGGAAAAGAAGACACAAAAGGACAAATATTGTATGATCTCACTTGTAGGAAATATCTAGAATAGGCAAGTGCATAGAAACCAAAGTTTATTAGTGGTTACCAAGCGTGCAGGTTAAGGTTTTGTGTCATCTTGGCTGGGCCATGAGTCTCAGTGGTTTGGCAGTTATGTAATGATGTAGTTTGGCAGTTATGTAATGATGTAGTCATCTTCCATGATATGATCTGATGTGATCAGCCAATTAGTTGTAAGGGCAATTTCCTCGGAGGTGTGGCCTGCATCCAATATATATATGGATGTTCTGGCAAAGCTCGCTTGCTTGTACTGGATCCTGCATCCGGCTCATCATCGTCTGACCTCCAGTTCTTGGGACTTGAGCTAGCAGCCTACCGTCTTACCTGCCAATCTTGGATTTGTCAGCCTCTGTAGCCTGTGAGCCAGCAGCTTGCTAACTGACCTGCCCATCTTGGATTTGTCAGCCGCTGCAGCTACGTGAGTCAGGAGAAGCCTCCAGCCTGATGCCTGACCCACAGACTTGGGACCTGGCAGTTCTACAATCGCATGAGCTATTTCCTTGACATAAATCTCTCCTTTCTCTCTCTCTCTATGTATGTACATATAGATAGGCTTCACTGGTTTTGCTTCTCTAAAGAACCCATTCTAAGACACCAGGGGAGAGTAGAAGGGGAAAAAGGTGACTAATTGCTTAAGGGTCACTGAGTTTCTGTTAAGGGTGAGAAAAAAAATTGGAAACAGGTAGTGCTGATGGTTTCACAACATGGTGAATATAATTAATATCAGTGAATTGTACACATAAATATGGTTGAAATGGCAAATATTTTATCAAATAAAATTAAAATTTTTTCAATTGAAAATTTTATATAATTTTACCATAAAAAGTGAAAAAAAACAAAATGTATTCTTAAAATATAAACTTTGAAAGTGAAAAATATTATTGTTGGAATTAAAACAGATGAGTAAATAGGTGAAGAGAGAATTAGTAAACTGGAAAATAGATCTAAAGAGCTGCCATTACTGAATGTTTTGATCTAAGATTCTATACAGGGATCCTGATCAAAAGGGGGGAAATGCAGAATAGAATTTAAAATACTCAAGGCATCCAGACTTTCTGAGGCCATGGAGGCTGGATGAACTCCCAAAACTATTGCCCTGAGATAATCTTTAAACCTTAAACCAAAAATATTCCGCGAAGTCGTCTCAAAACCAAACAATAGTTTAGTTTAACTCATAAAAAATGTCTGCCTTGAGCATTGCGTTCTTTTAATATCTATCCATGTGGGATCAGATTAACAGCAACTCAAAAGATTAGGTAGGTAACTCGGGGGGCGGTAAGTTTATGTTAATGGGAGAGGAACAATTCAGAAAGGAAGAGTGAGAATAGTTGCACAACTTGAAGAATGTAATCAACGTCACTGAATTGTACACATAGGCATTGTTCAATTGGTGTATGTTCTGCTGTGTATTTTCTCCGCAACAAAAAAATAATAAATCATATAAAAAATAGATCTAAAGAAATTTCTCCAAATACAGCATGAGGCAAGAAGATGGAAAATGTGAGAGGTTAAGAGACAAGGAGGACAGAATGAAAAGGTTGCATCTGGCCAGATTCTCATCAAGAAACAGAATTTATCTGGTAAGATTCAAATGAAGAGACTTTATTGAAGGGAACAGTCACAGAGATGTGTGGGCAGAGTTAAGATCAACAATGGATGTTGAGGCACCTGGAAACTAGCAACAGTGGGAGGCCATTACTACCCTCATATGCTGAAGAGACAAAGTTAGGAAATAGTGTTACCAGGGCCCAGTGAAAGTTGTCACTGTGGATGCAGGTCCATTTGGCAGGAGCTGTGATCCTAGAGGGGCACAGTTATAGCCAGGGACACAGCAAAGCAGGGAGAGCATGAAAAAATATCCTGTTCTCTCTCTCCCTCCAATCTTTGCTGGTGTTTCTCATTGGCTAAACCCACCTGGAAGCAAGAGGGTAAGAGAACCTGGGTAATGCTGTCCCAGGAGCCAGCATCCAAAAGCACAGATGGGCTAGTAATGGATCTGGGAGGCAAATGGAGAATAACCACTTTGCCCACGATCATGGATTCAAGGCTTCCAACCCAGGCAGTATATATGCACTGTTTGAAGTTCCAAAACTTGGTGGATTTTCCTTCCCAACTATTTTTCAGGGACACTCCTGATTGGAGCTACAATACTGCAGCAGCTCACTTCTTGTTGGTGCTGGTATATTGTTCGGAACCGTCCATAAAACAGGCCTAAGTTTTTTTTCCCCAACTAGGTCAATAGGTCACGGGGAAATCTTCATGATGCCATAGGCGTGGCCTAAGGGAAAGGCAGCAATGCAACCAAACTACATGCCATAGAATTGAGCCACCTACTCATACAACAGATGCCTTCAGAAACTGCTCAAGCCTCAGATTGTATATACTATACTGCTTCCATTTGTTGACACAGTGCTGCTGTGCATGCCCAACTTCATGCCTTGGTGGATCCAATCACACCCAGTTCATGAGAGGCAGCTCAGGTCACACACTCAAATGTTCAGTTTCTATCAGGGCCAAGTAACAAGACGAGAGCTGCTTCTTAAAGGGAAAATAGCTATTGGCATTAGAGGACATGGCTTTGCTCCTAAACCCCAGGGTTCTGCACTGTGATTCTCCTATCAGAGCTTGCTAAAGGCTCCATACAGGATCCCTATCTGCCACAGACACTGTAGGCACGTGGCCCACGTGATAGAGCATCTTGCATTATGGCCTGAACTTGCTGCAGAGCTTCTCTTACTTTGGGCCCTGTCAAAGTTGGCAGCCTTTCAAGTTACTGCATAAACAGGTCAGAGCAGCACACTCAAACGTGCTGTATGTTATTCAAAAAGGCCCACTAAGTATTATAACTCTTTCCTAGTGTAGGAGGGGCATAGTGCTATAATTTGTTTTCACTTTGGTGGGGATATCCAACATGCTCAGACCATTGAACTTCCTGAAACTTCACATGCTCAATATACTATCCACGTAATGGACTACTTCTGTTTTGTGGGATGTGGAGACTATCGAGATCCCTTAAAACCTTGATTATGACAGAAGAGGAAAGGTGCCATAGCCCTGAGGTTAAGTAGTGAAGATCCACAGCTGTTCCTGCTACGTGAAAGCAAACAGCTTCCAGAGGTGCTTGCTAACCGATAGAGAGGGGGGAAAAAGCATTTTCTAGATCAATGGCTGTACACCAAATGCCAAGAGCCTGGCCAATTTACTCTAGTAAAGATAATACCTTTGGAACAGGCGGAGCAAGTAAGTTTACTATCATCTCTCAAAGGTGGCCTGGTGGTGTAGTGGTTAAGAGCTTGACTGCTAACCAAAAGTTCAGTGGTTTGAACCCATCAGCCACTCTGCAGGAGAAAGATGTGGCAGTTTGTTTCTGTAAAGACTTACAGGCTTGGAAACCCTATGGGGCAGTTCTACAGGGTCGCTATGAGTCAGAACTGACTCGACAACAGGGTTTTGGGTATAATGTCTAAACAGGTCTCATTCTCCAAGATCGGTTTGCCTTTTGCCCAGGTCAAATAAGCAAGTTAAATGGAGAGGTAAAGGGAAATGATCTATGTGGTAGATTTTACTAACACCCAAAAACCTGTAACTTTGAGTAGATTCTGACTCATAGCAACCCTACAGGACAGAATAGAACTGCCCTGTAGGATTTCCAAAGAGCATGTGGTAGATTCGAACTGCGGATCTTTTGGTTAGTAGTCGAGCTCTTAACCACTGTGCCACCATTGTACAACATTGGCTCCAGCTTGTACAACTGTTTGCCAAATATTTCGCTTCCTTCCCTGGGGAAGAATTAGACTTTCCCACCCCATTCAGTCTTGTCCACGTGACCTGCTTTGGCCAATGAAATGTAAACAGAAGTGACACATATCACTTCTGGGCAAAAGCTTTGAGAGTGGATGTGTGCTTTGCTATAAGGTTCTTTTCTTTCCACAAGGATGTGCACTACTGAATGAATTAAGGACCAAGATCCATTCAAAATTATTCATCTCAGCCTGCATTTAACACTAGCTGACAGAGGTTTTGATTTCTTTGAGCATCAAAAGAGAAAACTGGTGAATAAAGTAATCAGTAAGAAATATTACAAGTAGTACTCTCATCTATCCTAATTCTCACTGACCCCTTGGAAACCTTGAGAGAGCCACTCATCTTTTGGGGACGTTAAGGTTCTCCACTGACAAGATTGAGATAACACCAGATAAGAACTCCAGAAGTAATGAGCAAATTTCAGTAGGTTACTTTAACACAACAAGTATTGTTTAATGCAATAAGTATTTATTACGTTTCTACTATATGCAAAGTATTATGTTAAAAAAAGGTCACCACTACAAAGTGCCAAAAAGAATTGGTTGATGTTCAACCATTTCAGGAGGTAGCATATGATCAGGAACCGACAGTATTGAAGGAAGAAGCCCAAGCTGCACTGAAGGCACTGGTGAAAAGCAAGACTCCAAGTACTGATGGAATTCCAATTGAGATGTTTGAACAAATGGATGCAATGCTTAAAGAGCTCACTCGTCTATGCCAAGAAATTTGGAAGACAGCTACCTGGTCAACCGACTGGAAAAGATCCATATTTGTGCCCATTCCAAAGAAAGGTGATCCAACAGAATGCTGAAATTATTTAACAATATCATTAATATTACACACAAGTAAAATTTTGAAGGTAATTAAAAAATGATTGCAGCAGTACACTGACAGGGAACTGCCTGAAATTCAGGCTGGATTCAAAAGAGTATGTGGGACGAGGGATATCATTGCCGATCTCAGATGGATATTGGCTGAAAGCAGAGAAGACTAGAAAGATGTTTACCTGTATTTTATTGACTATGCAAAGGCATTTGACTGTGTGGGTCATAACAAATTATGGATAACATTGTGAAGAATGGGAATTCCCCAACACTTAATTGTGCTCATGCAGAACCTGTACATAAAACAGGAGGAAATTGTTTGAAAAAAACACGGGGATACTGCATGGTTTAAAATCAGGAAAGGTGTGCGTCTGGGTTGTATCCTTTCATCATACTTATTCTGTTCATATGCCGAGAATCCGAGAAGCTGGATTATATGAAGAAGAATGTGGTATCAGAATTGGAAAAGACTCATTAAGAACCTGCGATATGCAGGTGACACAACCTTGCTTGCTGAAAGCAAAGAGGACTTGAAGCACTTACTGATGAAGATCAAAGACCACAGCCTTCAGTATGGATTACACCTCAACATGAAGAAAACAAAAATCTTCACAACTGGACCAATAAGCAACATCATGATAAATGGAAAAAAGATGGAAGTTGTCAAGGATTTCATTTTACTTGGATCCACAATCAACACCCATGGAAGCAGCAGTCAAGAAATCAAAGGACGTATTGCATTGGGAAAATCTGCTACAAAAGACCTCTTTAAAGTGTTAAAAAGCAAAGATGTCACCTTGAAGACTAAAGTGCGACTGACCCAAGTCATGGTATTTTCAATTGCCTCATACGCACATGAAAACTGAACAATGAATAAGGAAGACTGAAGAAGAATTGACACCTTTGAATTGTGGTGTTGGTGAAGAATATTGAATATACCATGGACTGCCAAAAGAAGGAACAAATCTGTCTTGGAGGAAGTACAACCAGAATGCTCCTTAGAAGCAAGGGTGGCAAGACTATGTCGCACATACTTTGGACATGTTATCAGGAGGGATCAGTCCCTGGAGAAGGACATCACGCTTGGTAGAGTCTCAGTGAAAAAGAGGAAGATCTTCAATGCGATGGGTTGACACAGTAGCTGCAACAATGGGCTCAAGCATAGTAATGATTGTGAGGATGGCGCAGGACCGGGCCATGTTTTGCTCTGTTGTATATAGGGTCCATATGAGTCGGAACTGACTCGACAGCATCTAACAACAATATGTATAGTATCATACCATCCACAAATGGGGACGGTTTTACTTCTTCATTACCAATTTGGATGCCCTTTCTTTCTTTTTCCTGCCTGACTGCTCCAGCTGAGAATGATGTCTGTTGGTTTTGCATAGATGCTCTTTATTATGCTGAGGAATTTCCCTTCTATACCTATTTTATTGAAAGTTTTTATCAGGAACGCTTGTTGGACTTTGTCAAATGCCTTTTCTGTGTCAATTGAGATGATCATGTGATTCTTTTACTTAATGTGGTGGATTATGTTGATTGATTTTCTAATGTTGAACCATCCTTGCATACCTGATTTGAATACCACCTGGTCGTGGTATATTATTTTTTTGATATGATGCTGAATTCTATTGGCTAGAATTTTGTTGAGAATTTTTGCATCTATATTCATGAGAGATACTGGCCTCTGATTTTCTTTTTTGGTGGTGTTTTTGCCTGGTTTTGGCATAAGGGTTATGCGGCTTCATAGAATGAATTCGGAAGTATCCCTTCCATTTCTATGTTCTGAAATAGTTTGAGTAGTCCTGTTGTAAGCTCTTCTCTGAATGTTCGGTAGAATTCTCCAGGGAAACAATCTGGGCCAGGGCTTTTTTTGTGGGTTTTTTTTTTATTTTTTTATTTTTTTGATTATTTAGATGAAAACTTACAGAATAGTTTCTCATTAAACAGTTAGTACACATATTGTTTTATGACATTGGTTAACAACCCCACAACATGTCAACACTCTCCCTTCTCAACCTTGGATTCCCTATTACCAGCTTTCCTGTCCCCTCCTACCTTCTAGTCCTTGTCCCTGCACTGTTGTGCCCCATTAGTCTCGTTTTGTTTTATGGGCCTGTCTAATCTTTGGCTGAAGGGTGTGACTCGGGAGTGACAACATTATTGAGCTAAACGGGTGTCTGTGGGCCATCCTCTCGGGGTTTCTCCAGTCTCTGTCAGGCCAGTAAGTCTGGTCTTTTTTTGTGAGTTAGAATTTTGTTCTACATTTTTCTCCAGCTCTGTCTGGGATCCTGTTGTGATCCCTGTCAGAGCAGTCAGTGGGCTGGCACCATCTAGTTGTACTGGACTCAGTCTGGTGGAGGCCATGGTAGTTGTTGTCCATTAGTCCTCTGAACTAATCTTTTGTTGGGAGTTTTTTAATACCTTTTCAATCTCTTCTCTTGTTATGGGTCTGTTCAGATTTTCAACTTCAGTTTGTGTCAGTTTGGGTAAGTAGTGTCTTTCTAGAAATTTGTCCATTTCCTCTAGGTTTTCAAATTTGTTGGAATATAGTTTTTCATAGTACTCTGTTATGATCCTTTTTATTTCAGTTGGGTCTGTTGTAATGTTCCCCATTTCATTTCTTATTTGGGTTACTTGCATCCTCTCCTGCTTTTCTTTTGTCACTTTGGCCAATGGTTTGTCAACTTTGTTGATCTTTTCAAAGAACCAATTTTGGTTTTGTTGATACTTTCTATTATTTTTCTATTCTATATTTCATTTTTTCTTCTCTGATCTTTATTATTTCCTTTCTTCTAGTGGCTATGGGCTTCTTTTGCTGTTCTCTTTCTATTTGTTCGAGTTGTATAGCTAATATTTTGATTTTGTCCCTTTCTTCTTCTTTGATGTGTGCATCTATTGCTACAAACTGACTTCTGAACACTGCCTTTGCGGTGTCCCAAAGATTTTGGTATGATGTGTTTTCATTCTCATTTGATTCTAGGAATTTTTTGATTCCATCTGTTACTTAGTAGTTTTTAAGCAGGGTGTTATTCAGTTTCCATGTATTTTTTTTTTCTTTTTTCTTCCTGTTATTAATTTCTACTTTAATGGTGTTGTGATCAGAGAAGATACTCTGTATTATCTCAATGTTTTGGATTTTGTTGAGGGTTGCTTTGGGGCCTAAGATGTGAGCTATTCTTTTGAAGTCTATACTATATGGGATTTGTTAAACTTCTTGGATGGTCAGCTTTTCATCTTTCATGATATTAGAGAAGTTTTCTGTCAGTAATTCTTCAATGATCCTCTGTGTTTTCCTTTTTCTCCCCCACTTCTGGAGCTCCAGCCTCTCACAAATTTTTCCTTTTGATTGTAACCCACATCATTCTCAGGGTTTCTTCATTGTTTTCTCTGATTTTTCCTCAAAGTGGTATCCAAGGATTTGTCTTCAATTTTGCTGATCCTGTCTTCCATTGTTTCTAACCTGCTCCTCAAACCTTCTATGACACTGTCCATTTTTGAAATCTTGTTTATCTTTTGGATTTCTAATTGCTGTTTTTGTATGATTTCTAGTTGATTTTTACATTTTGTTCCTGTATTATTTTCCTTAATTCTTCCATTGTTTTGTCTGTCTTTTGTATGACTTTGTCTGTATTATCCATGATTTTGTCTATTGTTTCCTCATTTTTGTCTTTTTCCTTCATCTCTTGGATACACCTGAATATTAGAAATTTGAATTCCCTATCAGGTAGTTCCAGGCCCTTTTCTTTTACTGGAAGGTCATCTGGTGTTTTATTTTGGATGCCTACTGGAACGATCCTTTTTTTTTTTTTTTTTAACATGTTTTGATATTGTCTGCTGTCTTCAGGAAATTCAGTAACTATTTTCTTTGTTTATTGATTATAGATGTTTGTTTCGTCCTGCTTTTTTGTTTTATTTGGTTGTGTTTGAGCAGGTGAGTTGGGCATTCTGCACTGTTTGCTCATCTGTGGGCACAATACTTCTCACCACCTTGTCCAATGGGCAGGGCCAGTCGCTTAGCTATGGTGCAGCAGGGCAGGTCCAGCAGATTGGGAGGGGCTGGGATGTGTCATTTACGGCATGCACTGGGGCCAGCAAGGCAGGGCTGGGGAAGCAGTGCAGGGCAGGTTCCGGTAGGCTGTCCTGTCCTGCTCAGGGATGCAATGCCCAGAGCACAATGCAGATAAGCAGGAGGGAGGGGGGAGGGTGTGATGTGTGGAGCTAAGTTGGTGTGGGAAAGAAGAGAAAGAGGAGAGAGAAACAGAATTTTAAAAAAATGTGCTGAGGGAGCCTGCCGTTGGAATGGCAGAGACCTGGGGAAGCTGTGTATCGGTGGCTTTCTAGCCAGGTGGTGTGGTACAGCCTGTCAAGAAGGGACAGATATGGCACACACAGCTAGGAGGGCAGGAAAAAGGAAAGGGAGAGAGATAAGAAACCACAGATTTAAAAAAAGGGACAGAGAAAGGCACACGCAGCCAGGTGGTTGGGAGAAAGGAAAGGAAAGTAGAGAGAGACATGAAACTGAGGGAAAAAAAAATGAAGAAAAAAATAAAAAGAAAATGTCCCATGGGAGCCCACCGGAAGCGAGTCCCCAGCCGAGCGTTGCTGCACAGCCTGTCTCGAAGGAGTGGAGATGGGACACGGTGCCAGGTATTCAGGAGAAAGGAAACGAAGGAAGGTAGAGAGAGACAAGAAACTGAGAAATGAAGAAAAACAAAAAAAGAAAAACATCCCCAGGGAGTCCACCGGCCTGGTGGCACAGACCAGGGAAATGGCTCCTCAGCCGAGTGGCACTGCACAGCCTGTCAAGGAGTGGAGATGGCACACAGAGCCAGGTGTTCGAGAGAAAGGAAAGGAAGGAGGTGAGAGAGAAGAAACCAAAAGTAAAAAAAAAAAAAAAAAACGCAACAACAGCCAACAAAAAATGGCACTGAAGGAGCTGGCCGGTGTGGGAGGGGCAAATCCAAGTGGCAAGAAGCCAGCGTCTCCCCAGTGAGCAACCGCAGCCTGCAAGAAAGCTGCAGAGGCCGAGCAGGGGAAAGAAGGGTTGGGGGCAGGAAAGCGTGTATCACTGGTTACTGGGTGCTTTGTCTCCTGCTGGGAGCTCCATGAAGCTGTCCTCCTGTACTCCCTGTCTGTTGTTCTTGGGTGGCTGAGGGGTCTAAGTTGGTTAATCTGTGCCTCGTTAGCTGATATGGGACCTCCACTCCACGAACTCCGTAGCTCTCCTTGCTCTCTGTTCTCTGTCAGTTTCTTATTCCATTCAGTGCTTGGTTGAGTTCTTTATCCCTTCATTTGATGCTTAGAGTTCCAGGATTGACATTTGTCTCTGTTTTACTTAGTTTTTCGGGTCTTTGCTGTGGAGGGACAGCACGGTGCTTCTGTCTATAGCGCCATGTTGGCTCCCTCCCTGATTATTTTTTTACTATATTTAAATGTTAAGAAGACAGGCACTGTATAAACACAATGAAATACTACTCAGCCATAAAGAGAAACGAAGTCCTGATGCATGCCACTACATGGATAAGCTTTGAAAACATCATGCTCAGCAAAGTAAGTCACTCAGAAAAGGACAAATACTGCTTGATGTCATTTATATAAGCAAACATATAGAACCCAAAGATTATTAGTGGTTATCAGGGGTGAGAGGGAGGGAGAAAGAGGAAGTTTATTAGAGAGCATCGAGTTTATGTTAAGAATGGTGGAATGATTTGCAAAAGAATAGTGAGAATGGTTGCAGAACTTGAAGAATGTAATCAATGTTACTGAAGTGTACATGTAGAAACTGTTGAGAAGGTATGTTTTGTTGTGTATATTTTTAGACAATAAAATTAAAAAAAAGAGAAGACAGGCACCTAGAAAACACTTCCAAGTGAAAAATTAAATGAACTGAGTTTGCATTTAGTTAGTCCACTGCTTGTTTTCTGCCAACCAGAGGTGTCTCTGCCTGGCCCACAGTGGGCCAAGGATCCCAGCACCTGCCTCTCTTCAACAGTAAACTTTGGGACTGAGTGACCCAATCTGGCAGTTCACACAGCAGTGACATCATCACATTGGTGTTCTGAATTCCCAAGCTGCCTTGACAAGCCAGCCCATGCATGAATCAAGTGCCCTGGCCTGCACTGAGCTACAGAGTAATTCCTATTATGGGAGGTCCCACAGGTCTGTGTGATGAAGATGACCCCAACAACTTCTCTATGCAGAGAAATATCCATAGCCACTTTCACTAACACTATTGCTACGCCAAGGAGCCCTGGTTAAGTGCTTGGCTACTAACCTAAAAGCTGGCGGTTTAAACTCACCCAGCAGCTCCACTAAAGAAAGACCTGAAAATCTGCTTCTGTAAAGATTAGAGCAAAGAAAACCTATCAGGCAGTTCTGCTTTGTCACATGGGGTTACTATGAGTCGGAATCGACTTGATGGCAGCCAAAAACAGCATTGCTACTACAGGCTTCTGCACTCTCCTTTGTTTAAACGTTTCTGTATCTGAAATAACCACCAAACATTTTTTGTTATTATATATTACTCCAGTTTATTAAATAAATGAAACAAGGTATACAGCACATATTCCAACACTGTTTAAATAAAGAGCTCCACATATAAAGGCTTGTGAAAAATGTATACTGTTTATATAATATATACTATCTCAAGCGTATAAATAAATATGGAGAACAGGAGCCATTTTTTATATCACAGATCAACGTCTGCCAGCAGTGATTACACAAACCCATAAGCAAACAATGAAAACATTTTCTTCAACTTGACTATAAAAACTAGAAACCCTTCTGCCATATTTAAGCAGTATCCAAAAAGGCGGGAGAAAAGACTTGCAGCTACACTCCTGAAAATAAGGGAACCAATTCTCCTAATTCCATTGTTGTGTCTTTAATAGAAGTCTCAAGAATTCCTTTGGGAAGCAGAAAACAAAAGCAGATTAAGATTCTGTTCTATAGGGTGCTTAACACATCTACACTGAAGAAATGCCATGTTTTTGTCTTAAAAACGTGCTCAAGTTTTACAATGACATTTGAATTTCTTCTCATCTTGGTCTGAATATGAACATTATGTGAATAAACTAATATAATCAATATGACCTAACAGTCATTGTTTACATGGTCTTTAAATGACCTTGCTTCTACTGTTTCAGAAATTATACGTACGCTTTAAAAAACAAAATGTTTTCTACATTAAACAAAGCAAAAACAAGAGTGGTTCATGAAAAGCAATTCTTTATACTCAAAGAACTCAAAATTGAAAGGCTCACTATAGAAAGCCTTGACCTCATGAACGGAATGCTTGGTAAGGAAACAAAATCGCCTGTCTCTGAACACGGGTTCAGTGTATCAGGGCTGAAGCCTGAATGAGCTCAGCTCTTGTGCATCACAAGACCCTCCACTGCCATCTAGACCAGGCCAGGATGACATCTGGACTTCTCACCTTCGTCCTTTAGCAATGAACACATACCTGCCACCCCACCACCCTTCTTCCTTCCTCTTTTTAATGACTACATCTTAGCTCTTACTTTCAGAAATAAAATTCTGCTTCACAAAATCTTTTTCAAAGGAAACATTAATAAAGAAGGCAAGGTGAAACTGACTGTGAGGAAAACTGCCTGGTCCCCAAACAGCCTGCATTCCTCCTATCCTGCCTCAATGGAGGAAGGAGCCCCAAAGGCTAGTAATTTGCCCTGCATATACCGTAGAAGTGGTCTGCTCGGGAGTCGCAGGAAGGACACATTTAAATACTCTTAAAGGGTAGAACTGAAGGACCCAAGCTGTCCTGGGGCTGTCTTCTATGGGTATAAAGTTCATGGGGCTCTCAGGCCAAAACTAAAAACCAAACCAGTTGCCACTGAGTCGACTCCGACGCATGGTGACCCCATGTGTGTCAGAGTAGAACTGTGCTCCACAGGATTTTCAGTGGTTGAGTTTTCAGAAGTAGATGGCCGGGCCTTTTTTCCAAGGTGCCTCTGGGTGGACTTGAACCACTAACCTCTTGGTTAGCAGCAAGTGCGTTAATGGTTTGTACTATCCAGCTACTCTGGGCTTCTCAGAGTAACCTTTTATTTGAAAAGAATAGGATGAAGACAAGAAAGAGGGAGAACAATTTATCCTCACTGTCTTTAGAAGAGAAAATAAAGAAAAATATGATGTATGCACTGTTACAAATGAGATAAATAGATGTACTAAAGAAACAGCTTTTAAAATTTCAATCATGTATTTGTCACCTAAACTAACTAGGAAGTCCAAGATAGGACATATTTTAAGGTGACGTGGCGTGATCTAAAGTAAAAACTGAAAAGCTGGAAAAAATCCACAATTCAATTCACTAGCCACATTCTGATAGGCAAAGCATACTGAAACCTTAACTTACGCGGTGCTCTTTCTTTAACAAGGCCTTTCATAAAGGGCTTCCCTGATGATTACAGTGAGAACCCCATGATAACATGACTCTCTTCTATACATTCAGACTGTTCGTGGAGGGGTTACAGCTATAGGACAGCATGATGTACACACACTTACCCTACAAGACAAGCAGCTGCATCAACATCATTAAAAGAGGCCCAGTAGCTACTTTTTCTTTATTTGACCTCTACTGCAATATGTCATCATCCCCATTTTCCAGGGAGAGAAGGAAAAACAAGAAAGGCTAATAAGCTTTGTTTAAAATCAGAGTGAATTACTAACATTAAGATGGAACCCACGCTGCTCGAAAACACCTGTGCCGCCTTCCAAGCCAACAAATCACACAATGAGTTTAGATATTAATACTTTGTAACAATTCCTCACAAAGGTGAAGTCTGCAAAAGCTTCAAATCACTTACTGTAAGTGAGAGATCCTGTCAAAATAGGAAATTAAAACACAGTGCAGTATTCCAAAGGTCAATTTCCTGGGAAGTCCAGGTCTTCACGTGTGACGCTTCTTCAGTGGACAAGAAGCAAAAGCCCCCTGACGCTCAGGAACAGTAATACCCTCTTGGAGGCTCCAATCCACGGTTCCAATGACCTTCTTCAGAGCAGTCTGAGAGTCTCTGCTGAGCACTGAGATGCATCAGGAGCTACTCTCCCCTGAAGAAACCACCCACAGTTCCTGATTTTCTCGCCAGGTTTCTGGAGCAGAAACACGTACTTCGAATATTATCTTTGATGTCCAAGGGCACTTCAATGGTAAAGACTAGTGTTTGGATGCTGCAGTTTATGTCATTGAACACTGGATGAGGCACGTCCAATGCCAACACAGCAATCTGAACTAACCTAGTCGTCATCTGTTGCTCACACCCAGGAATCTGTGATGAGCCAAGCAGTGAGAAGCAGTGTGAAACGCAGGAAGCTGTACTGTTTTGGAAGTTAGCATTTTCAAAGGGTATCTCACACAGCCTGTGGCTTGTCACAAGTCCAATTTCTTCAACTGCTCATATGTCACGAAGAACTGCAGGTATCGGTTAAGGCTGACAAAGAAAAGGCCTTCTTAACAACTCCAACACATAAAAACAGAGCCGCAAATAGCACATCTGCTAGGAAGTATGTATGAGCAGACCACATGCCATGATTATGGTTAAATATGAAGGAATTCATGCTCAACCACCCCGAAGTATCTCCCCATAAGCCTTCCCAAGGTCCACTTGGAACAGAAAGATCACAGGTGAGATATAAAAATCACCTAGCACTAGCTCCGTGAGCCTCTTCTAAGATGACAACCACAGTGAGTAGCTTTTGTGACTTTGCTGGGGTAGGAGGAATTTACAGACAGCAAATTTCAGCGAGAGTGTTAACAAGCCCTGGGGAAGCGCTTCTCCAGGGTTTCTGCTAGGCAGGTCGTCCTTGGGAGGGAAGAGCAGATAAAGAGAAGCAAGGGGGTGGTAAAAACCAACAGTCCCTACTTAATAATTCTGTCCTTCTGCGTCTAATAAACTGCTACTCATTTCCCACTTCCCACAGCAGCATGCAGGAAATAGTGCCAATCAGCCAAATAATCCTGGAGCTCAGTCCAGTTGATCCAGAGGCACCCTCTAAAATACACGTTCCAGAACACTGCTGACAAGCCACACCCTTCCCAAGGATGGCTGGGGATAGGAAATCACTCCTTGTCTCTTTCTGAACTCATAAATATCCTCAGCTTCTAGAACAGTCTAAAAATTATTTTTATTGATATCATTACCTTCCAATAGCACCATCATTAAGATAAGATTCATAGTGCCTAGCACAGAAACTTTATATTTCCTAAAAAAGAAACTGAGTAGGTATTTTCTTACAATCAGAGAAACTCCAAAGAATAAGAACCTACTTCTAAATTATAGTTAACATGATAATTTATAAAAACAATATTCTTCTTACTACATTTTTTGATTTTCAGACCAACAGAAAAGGATACGATGATATTCCAAGGACCAAGTCTCAACCAGTTTGGCCAAAACCCTTTATATAGAGCAAAAAAACCTTCATTCTTCCACGTCTGTTATAAGAAGGGAAAAAAAGTTAACTTTACTTCCAAATTATGTCAAATGCATTAATAATTAGTGGGTGAAACATAAAACTACCATATGACCCAACAATCCCAATCCTAGGTATATACCCAAATAAAGCAGGAATAGAAATTTATACAGTGTTCACTGCAGCACTGTTCACAATAGCCAAACAGTGAAAAGAAGCTAAATGTCCATCAACAAATAAATGGATAAACAAAACATGCTACATACATACAACAGGATATTACTCTAGCATAAGGAGAAATGAAGTTCTGATACACGCCACAACATGAATAAACCTTTAAAACACTATGCTGAGTAAAATCAGTCAGTCAGAAAAGGACAAATATTATATGATTCCACTTATATGAAATATCTAGAATAGGCAAGTGTATAGATACCAAAGTTTATTAGTGGTTACCAGGGGTGCGGGTGGAGGGGAGGGGAGGAAACCCTGGTGGCGTAGTGGTTAAGTGCTATGGCTGCTAACCAAAAGGCTGGCAGTTTGAATCCACCAGATGCTCCTTGGAAACTCTATCGGGCAGTTCTACTCTGTCCTATAGGGTCACTATGAGTCGGAATTGACTCGATGGCAATGGGTTTGGTTTGGTTTGGTTTGGTTTAGCTTAGCAGGCAATGAGTTTCTCTTAATGATGGTGGAATAATTTAGAAAAAGATAATGGTGATGGTTGTATGACATGATGAACATAACCAATGTCACTGAATTGTACATGTAAAAAATGTTGGATTGGTAAATATTTTGTTATGTATATTTTTACCACAATAAAACAATTAAGAAAAAAAAAAAAAAACAGCAGCTGGACTGATGTACTCTTCTTGAAAATAAAATCCTGTTTGGAAGGACTGTCTAAGAAATCACTAGCCTCTGTTTCTTTTTTGTTTTTTAAAGCTTCTGCACAGATGGAAGACTAAGGCTCCATGCCAAACAACGGCATGCAGAGTAGATGAACAGTGGTTGAACAAATATAAAATCAGGCTTGATTCCAACTTCCATGCCATTTGGGCTCATAAATAGGTCTGAAAGAAGCAATGGTGGTAAAGATTTCATAGGGAGCACCATGATTTTATAAGATGCTGGATGGACAAAAATAGCAAGTATCTTTGCTTCATTAAGCAGATATTTGAAGTCTGGAAACTGGAACCACAAAAGTGGTCCCTAACCACTGGCTGCTACCAATCTAGTGGGAAGACAGCCACGAGCTTTCACCCACTCAGGAATAGTAGCCCCACTTATTCAAGCTGAGAATTCCAGTAAGATCAATGAGTTCCTTTGAGAGAGGGATCAGAATGAAGGATACTCATTCCAGTGTGACTCCACAGGAAGGAGGTGGATTTTGGAAGGCGACGCAGTTCTACTAAGATCACAGTGCCAATTTCATCCCTCTTCAGAGCACAGTACAGGTATAAAGAAAATGAACCTTCATTTCTAAATATTCACCGAGAGTTCGTAGTTATAAAAGTGAAGCCCAGTGTGGCATCTCAAGGCTTGACAGTGCCCCTCATCTTAGTTTTCAAAGGTCTCCCGATTTAGACACTCTTAGGTCAGATCTATCTATTTGGGGGGAAGGGTTCATTGATTGAAGCAATCCACTAGAACACTGAAAATTAAGCAAAATAAATTTCATAACAGTGTCCCTTATTATTACCAATAGTAGTTACTAACTATTGAGGACTTGCTACATTCCAGGCACTATGCTAACTGCTTTACAAGCATTATCTCACTCTTCACAATAATCCTATGATGGAGGTGCCATTACTGTCCCCACTGAACTGATGAGGAAACTGAAGGATACGGAGAGTAAGTATTTTGACCAAAGTCACACAATTTATAAGTGACAGATCCTTAGTTTTTCTTACTCCAAAGCCTGTGTCCTTAAATCATTATGAAAATAAGCTCTCAGAGGGTAACACAGAAGCCAATGGGATACGGAAGGGACCATAAGCCCACGCATTCATTCATCCTCACCTGTAATAAGCAATCCAGGGTACCTGTGGGGCCGGAACGACTGCCGTCTCGGAGGACTCTCTGGTTCATCATGCGGGTTCTCACAACATCGACAGGGTTTGAAGCCAGGGCTCCCGCCAGACCACAGGTGAAACTTGAGCTACGAGGAAGATACCATTGGGCACGTAAGCTTCAACCACCACTACCAAAGGCAGGAAACAGGCTCCTCCCAAACTATGTTAAAGGACCACCTGACAAGAAGAAATGGGTCAGGAGCCAGCTCCATATCTAGGAGCTGCACAAACTTCTTGAACACCAGCACTCTTCACACTGGCTAGAAATTCCAGCCACGATTAAGAATATTTTTGAGGTTCTGGAAGTCACAGAATTATGGCAACATGGAAGGAGTGCCCTCTAAGGATGAACTATTCTATCTATTGCAGGCATCAGGAGCCTGGGTGGCACAAGCGATTTCCGATCAGCTGTTAACCTAAGGGTTGACAGCTCATACCTACCCAAAGGCTCTGAGGAAGAAAGGCCTGGCAAACTGCTTCTGTAAAGTTTATAGCTAAGAAAACCCTATGGAGCATTCTATTCTGCATACATGGGGTTGCCATGGGTTGGAATTGACTCAATGGCAGTGGTTTTGTTTCTTTTTTTAGGCATCAGAGTAATTCTAGCTATATACTAACTACATTATTCTTAAAGATCAGAAAAAAAGACTTCCTCACTATAATATCCAGCAGGGGTCTAAACTTTCAGAATCACAATACTAGAGGCCACACTTTGTACCAATTAACTCAGAACAGGGTTTCTCAACCTTAGCACTACTGGCATCTTGGACCAGATAATTCTTTGTTGTGAGGGGTGGGCCTGCATATGGTACGTAGGATGTTTAGCGGCATCCCTGGCCTCTACCCACTAGATGCCAGTAGCAAACTGCCCAAGTTGTGACAATCAAAACGGTCTCTGGACATTGTCATATGTCCTCTGGGGGGCAAAACTGTCCCCGCAATAAATTAAATAAATTACAATATTCCCATACAACATGATAATCTGTAGCTATTACAAATAAATGAATAAATCTGTATGTACTGACATGAAAAGGTATTTGGACTGTATTATTAAATTTTAAAAAGCAATTGAGAGAATGAAAACCATGATCTTATTTGTATAATAAAGTACATGTAATATACTTTCATAGACATATTTGTATATAGATAGAAAATGCCTGGAAGATACATATAAAATTGTTTAAGAAGGGTTGTCTGTGTAAAAGGATAAGGACTTTTACTTCTTCCTGGTACACTTCTGTACTGTGATTTTTCAAATATGGGGATATAATACTTTTATAATAAATTTTGTTTAAATTTCTACCAAATTTCCACCTAACCTCATTCATACATAAAATAACAATTTTTTAAAAACCATAAACATACAGGAAGTGGGTATATACAGTGTCTCCCATCAGGCCAGAGAGAATCAGATGCTTTTTGGTGATGTCATAGACAGGTAGCTCCACGCCAACAACAATAGCAGCCCTCTGAGCGGTAAGGGACACACCCTGGGTAAAAATATTAATAAAAAAAATGATTCAGTATTTAGTTACACTCCACAGAATAAGCCTTGCAAATTTACAAAGGTTCAAATCCACAAACTATGGACAATATTTATGTAGAGCAACAGAGTAGAAAAGACTTTCGGGCTAGAAGCCAGAAGCTCCTGAGTCTAATTCTGGCTCTGGCACTAACCATATGACCCTGCCCAGGACAAGTCACCTCTCAGAGCCTCCAGTTTCCTTTTACAGACCGATGGATTGTACTGAATGACCTTTAGGGTCTATTCTATGAACTGATGAGTCACTAGAATCCTAGAAGTAGCACTTCATCCCAGTGCTTGTCTAATAACACAGCCTTCCTTTAAGAGCCATGGAACCAGAGAGGTCAAAAATCCCATATAACCATAACCCAGAAACCTTTCCTGTAAGACTTTAAAAAAAGAAAAAGCAAGCAAACAAACAAAATCAAAAAACCGCTTGACCATTCACAGGATTTCTTACATATGAATTATTCAAACGGTACTTTACATCACAACGCAGTTCTTGTATTTCCATTTTACAGACAAGGAAGTTAAGGAAGATGTTATCTTCAAGAGCACATAATGTCATTTTCTCCCCTTACTCCATTCTGCCATTTGGATTAAGATAAAATGATGGAAATAGGAAAAATAAATTCAACAAAAAAAGGGAAAAAAGTAAGAAATCAGTCAGTTGGATCCCTTTTTCCTGCTCACCTTCCACAGCCCTCTTGTTCCCTCTTGCTGGTAGATGTTCACGAAGTTGCCTATCATTCCTCCCTGAATGGTGCTGCTCTGTGCTTGCATCCGTATCTAGAGATTGTTTTAAAGACCAACGTGAGAAGGAAACGAGCACATTCCCCACCCCAGTGTATCCCTCTGAACAACCATTCCATCTGTTGCTCAATAATGATAAAGGAAAAAACTGTAAGTCAAGTATGACTATGATGTTAGTTTAAAATGTCCTCAGCAGACCAAAAACAGGTAAGGATTGGCTCCTAAGAACTCTGGAGTCCCCATAAAGCATCTAGCACAGAGACCAGAGAGTCCTGCATATGGTGGTTCATTAACTGGCAAAAAGAAATTGATTTTTTTTTAAATAGCCTTTTGAGAAGGGATGAATGTGTCTCCCTATAGGTTACTATATAGGAAAGAGACAAAATGTTGGTAATTCTAAAGATTGTATATAATTAATAACAGCATTCAGTGTAGTTGGCAGCACTAAGCACGTGCAAGCAGAGTTCCTAAATTGGTTACTCTGATCCACAACTATTTCCAGTCAGCTGAACCAAAAGGAATGCAGACAAGACAGCCACGAGCCACCACATGATGCCTGCTATGCTCAGTTACACTTAAACTCACTACTGAACTTCACAATGGCCGTGGACGCCACGTGATCTAGATTCTGACATAAAAATAACATTTGATGTAGCTCTTTGCACTTTTCAGAATGAAAAGGGATTTCTCACTGAAAAATGAGTACCTGATTTTAAGTGAGCTGTGAGTAGTAGTGAGTTGTATAGTATCCCCCCAAAACTCACATCTACTTGGAACCTCTGAATGTGACCTTACTTGGAAATCAGGTCTTTGCAGATGTAATTAGTTTAGGATGTTGAGATGAAATCTCAATTCAATGACTGGTCTCCTTGTAAGAAAAGTAGAGAGAAAATGGAGGCAGAGACTAGAGTGGTGTGTCCTGCAAACCAAGGAAGGCCAAGGATCACCAGCAACCACCAGAAGCTAGGAGAGAGGGATGGGACAGTTTCCCCCTCAAAGCCTCCAGAAGGAGGCTGCCAACACTTTGATTTCAGACTTCAAGCCTCCAGAACTGTTAGAGAATAAATTTCTGTTGTTTTAAGCTACCAATTTTGTGGTAATTTCTCATGGCAGCCCTATAAAACTAATCCGAGGACCAAATCCATTACCTCTAACTTTTAAACCAAAAAAACCAAACCCGTTGCCACTGAGTCAATTCCAGTTCATGGCAACCCCATGTGTTACACAGTAGAACTGCTCCATAGGATTTTCTTGATTGTAATCTTCACTGAAGCCCGTCATTAGGCTTTTCTTCCACAAAGCCAGTAACTCATCCCCTATTTTTGTTTTATATAATGAGTTACACTCCTGCCTTACTCCAAAGAGGATTTAAGGAGGCTGTATTCCTCGTATTCTCAATAAGGTCACCCGATGTGTTACATCTGATTATAGCAGCCCATTTGTTTTTAATGAACCAATAAAATAAGAGATTTTCAATGAAAAAAGAAATTCAAATGTGCCTAAATCTAAACTATTTTTTCCTGCTTAATTACCAGAAACCTGAGCTCTACTTTTGAGTTCATCTGTATCAGTGGGAAATTGACCTAGTGGATATTTAAAAGTTACTGTCTTCACAGCACATAAATTATAAATAGATTCACATATACCTGAACCAAACCAAACCCGCTGCCACTGAGTTGATTCCAACTCATGACAATCCCATGCGTTACAGAGTAGAACTGCTCTATAGGGTTTTCTTGGCTGTAATCTTTACAGAAGCAGACCACCAGGCTTTTCTTCTGTGGTGCTGCTGGGTGGGTTCAAACTGCCACTCTTTCCATTAGTAGTCGTGAACAAACTGTTTGTGCCACCCAGCGACCCACATCTACACGGAGTATGTTAACTCTGCAGATCTTCATTATCTGAATAATGTTCTCAATTAGAAAATGTAGAATGTGACTATGTAAGATACAGACAGCACTGCTTACTTTCAAAACATCAGTTGGATTGGCAATGGCTGAGGATATGACTCCAGAGAGAATTCCACACACAACATTTATCAGGAGGGTTTCATCTGTAAACAAAGACATGTCATCATCTGCCCTGTGATATTTCTAGAGCTCTTCCTGTAAGTCAAATACCTAATTCATTTACATGCCGCTTGTTCAGCTTAAGATATTAAAGAAATTTATACTTTATGAATCAAGTAATTTTAAAAGGATTAGGAACTTTGCTGACTGAAGAGATTCTGCTTAGCAAAATTTTTTGATATCTAAAGAGCAATGTGAATCATCATACAAAGTGAGTAACCATCTATCATTTTACTCTTGTCTGTAAATTCAGACCACCCTAATCAAGATGAAGCATTTCTGTTAGGAGAATTAAAAAGACATACTTCTTCTATGAGATAACTGGGAGATTCATTTGGCACAGAAAGTTTTAAAGCACATCTTATCTATTTCAAAATAAAATAAACACTATTGAAGCACTTCCAAAGCATCTTAGCTCCTGTTCACCACTCTTATTTAACAGTGACTGGTGCCTGTTCCATTGGGAAAAAGAGACAGAAAATTCTATGGATTAAAACAAAGTCACAGAACCAACCAGCAACAAGAGTATTAGAACGCAGAGTTGTTAATTCTAAGAAATGTATCCATTGCTTTCCTGGAAAACAGGCAATAATTCATATGACTTTAGAAACGTTTAAGTAGGCGAGAACTGGAATAATACATCCTCTAGTCTAGTTATTATGAAATGAGGGCAACTAAGGCAGACTGCTCCTTGCCATCCCAACTCCCATGGGTTCCCTACGTTCAGCCGATGACTGACTTGCTTTAAGCACGGTTCATTTTAGACTTTAAACCCAGCGTTCTCCCCAGGCAGGAGTGTCATCACAAATAAGCTGAAGAAAATCTGATCCAAAACCACTTAAATAAAAAGACAAACATCCCCCTCCTGTCCACAAGTGGAAAAAGGATTCCCCACTCACCTTCTGGCCGTTCAACAAATAATCGCTTCAAGCTCTGGTAAGTGCCTATCTTGATTGTGCCATAAGAAGCCTGGCGCAACATTGCAGGGGCAATTCTGTCAAACCAACGTGCAGAGGGACAAAAAAAAACTCACTTAAAATCCTCTAGGAAACCCATACAGAGATACAATCATGCATCTGCCTTTCACAATCAAACTAAGCTAAAATACCCACCACCGTTGAGTTAATTCCGACTCAGCAACCCCATAGGGTTTCCAAGGCTGTAATCTTTTACAGAAGCAGATTGTTATATCTTTCTCCTGTGAGCAGCTGGTGGGGTCGAATTGCTTTTGGTTAGCAGTAGAGTACTTTAAACACTGCGCCACCAGGGCTCCTTATGCTAAGTAACCAAAAAACCAAAACGCACTGCCATCGAGTCGATTCCAACTCACAGCGACCCTATAGGACAGAGTAGAACTACCCCACAGGGTTTCCAAGGAGCAGCTGGTGGATTTGAACTGCCAACCTTTTGGTTAGCAGCTGAGCTCTTAACCACTGTACCACCAGGGCTCCTATGCTAAAATTAAAAAAAAAAAAAAAAAACCCATCGCCATCGAGTCAATTCCAACTCACAGTGACCCCATAGGGTTTCCAAGGCTGTAAATCTCTATGGAAGCAAACTGCCACATCTTTCTCCCATGGAGCCACCAGTGGTTTCGAATCTCCGACCTTTAGGTTAGCAGTCGATGACTTTAACCACTGTGCCACTAGGGCTCCTTAGGCTAAAACAGTGCTCTTTAATTCAAAATCCAACAAAAACACAGGAGGGTTCAGTTAAATGTGTGCAAATTATTAGTTCATTAAGTAAAAAATCAGCCCCTCTTATTTATCCTCAATGAAAATATAAATGAATGTGGAGTTTAATATGTCACCACCCCCTAAACCAAACCTGTTGCCATTGAGTCAATTCTGACTCATAGCGACCCTACAGGAAAGAGCAGAACTGCCCCATAGGGTTTCTAAGGAGTGGCTGATGAATTTGAACTGCAGACCTTTTGGTCAGCAGCCAAACACTTAAGCACTGCACCACCAGCGCGCCTTAATATGCCCATTCATGTTAAAGTGAAAAAGCTTTCTTTTCTGAATACAAAGCACTCCGTGACATCTGAAATCTGGCATCAGCATCAGCTAAGCACACTGCAAGCATCTCTAATTCTTCCACTGTTGCTCTGGAGCTCATTTCCTACCTCCCTGGGGGCCCTGATCCAGTTATCTCCTCTCCAGTTCTTTCCCCACTGCAATTCTGAACCAAGTTCAAGATCCAATAACAGGAAACACAAGCCTCCATCCTATAGGTTCTTCCGGCGATCCTCGCCCACCCCAAAACCATCCTGTGGCGGCATCTATACTCCCCAGCTCTCTTTCAGCACTTTACACCTCCTCAAACTGCAACCTGGCCTCCCTTTACCCACTCTACTCACCAAGGGGACCAATCATCTTTGTTGCTAAATCAGACACTTTTCTATTAGTATCTTATGTATTCTCTTTGAAATATGCACAACTGTCCACCCTCTGTCCTCCTCACTGCTGTCTCCTCCTTGATCTGCTGTAACATTGTTATTGTTATTGTTGTTGTATGCTGTCTATGCCATACAGCCGATTCTTAGCAACCCTACAGGACAAAATACAACTGTCCCATAGCGTTTCCAAGGCTGCAATCTTTACAGAAGCAGACTGCTACATCTTCCTCCCGCAGAGCGGCTGGTGGGTTGGAATTACACCTTTCGGTTGGAAGCCGAGTGCTTAACCACTGTGCCAGCAGGGCTCCTTGCTGTAATGTCACCCTCATTCATTTCTTTGCTTTCCTCTGCAGTAACTCTGGTGTTCCCTAAAATTCTACCCCATGCTTTCTTCTCTCCTTACTCAACACAATCCCTGAGGAGCTCATACTCCCAGGGCTTCAACTGCTGTCTAGAGGTAGATGACTCCTAAATCTATCTGTCCCTGAGCCAAAGATGTGTCTCAAATGCTTCCTAGACTTCTCCATTTAAACGTCCTCCACATGCCTCCAGATCAAGTAGCCCAAACTGAACTCATTTTCTTCCCTCTCCAAGCAAGCAGCTTCCCTTCTCATTTCCTAGACCAGGGAATGGAACAGCCGTCTACACGTTGGCCAAAACCAGAAACCTAAACATTAGCCTTGTCTCCTCCTTCCTCACTGTGTCCTAATATATGAGGTTACTCAATACTGTTGGTCCCACCCTCTACATAGCTTTCTAACTTGTTCCTTCCTCTCCATCCCCAAGACCGATACACAGTTCAGATTCTTGTCCTTGCTTCCTACGTGAGTCCTGCTTCTAGTGTAATCTATCTGTAATTCTTTCTCCACACGGCAGGCAGCTATCTTTTTACAACGGAAATCTTATCATGTTGCTCCCCCTACTTAAAACCCTTCAGTGACTTATGTCCACAATAAGCACACGCACACAAAACCAAAACCAGTTGCCAACATGTTGACTCCAACTCATGGCGACCACATGTGCATCAAAGTAAACTGTGCTCCATAGGATTTTCAATGACTGCTTTTTTCGGAAGTAGATTGCCAGGCCTTTCTTCCAAGGCATCTCTGAGTGGACTCGAATCTCCAACTTTTTGGTTAGCAGCCAGCACATTAACTGTTTGCATCACCCAGGGACTCCTACCATAATCACAGCAAATTAAAATGTTACAGTTAACCATGCAGACGCCACAGTGAGTGAAGTGGCCAGGGTCTACCTGCACACACGTACACTACGTGAGCAGTAGAGGTCTTGGTAAACCAGAGAAAGCATCCTGAACTCCAGCTACTGTGGTTAATAAACAAATGCATGCGGATCCAGTGCTGAATTTTTTGAGAAGATGAAACCACAGATTTTTCACGTGTAATTTCTCATTTTAAAATATTGGATCCATTGAAACAAAAACCTTTGGAGGTTGGGGAGGGGGCTGTGGGCTGCCAGTTTGCAACCTCTTGTGTACTGGATAAAGTCAAGCTGCTTAGCATGGCATGAGGTTGTCCATGTCCTGATCCCTTACCACCACTCCAGCTCCATCTCTTTCTCCTCACCTACCCCCACAACATATCCGTGCAGAATTAAATTACTTGCAGTCCCTAAAATGTGTCACACTTTCTTACATATGCTACTGGCTGTGTGTGAATATAGGTCCCCTCTAACTTTACCTGGATAGAGCAGCTGGAAACCTCCCACCTCCCCTGTTCCCACAGTCTGGGATGGATGCCCTGCCTCTACCAGACTCTCGTGATTATCAGACTCCACCGTAATCCCTGTTTACACATCTGCAGCCCCCACAAAACTACAGCTCCTTAAGGACAGTGTGCTGCTGAGTCTCTGTCTGTCCCCCTAGATCAGCTCTTACCCGTCTCTGTCCAGCTCTGGGCCCTGAGAGGATGATTTCTATGGACTACACCTACACACTGCATCACCCACGCTCCCTTGCCAGCTGACTTCCAGGCGGGTTCCACGGGTAGCAGACAGGAAGGAAGAGAGGGAAGGAGGGAGTCCTCTCCCCGACTCCCTCCTTCCTGGGCTCTACCAAAGCCTCCTCTACAAGTATTGTTTGAGCTAGGTGGGCTCTCCTGCAAGGCTCCCACTCTCGGTGGGCTCTGGTGACACTATTCCCTGCCCTCGCCCCTCGGTCCTAGGGTTTGCTAGTTTCACTTTGCTAGTTTCTAGCTGCCACAGCATCTTTCATTTGTCCCCTTAGCCCTTAAATAGTTCCTTCATTTAAACCATCTGAGGAACTGTTTTCTACAGGGACTCCGGTATAGGGAGAGTCTTATTCACTTTCCCATCCAGTGCCTATAGCACACCATTCATTAAATGCTGAAGGAAGAAAAAGGAGTTCACTGCAACTCTCACCCATGGAGGATGCCGTACCATTTCTATTATGGAAAAAACCTCAGCAATTCAGAACAGCTAAGGGGCAGGGCTATTTTCAGAGTGCAAAATCAATGTTTTAAAACAAACGTAATTCTTACATTATTGTCTGCACTTGAATATCATAAAAATGTAGTTTCACCAAACACTTACTACATAAAATACATACTAAACACTGAACTGTAATGCACAAAGGTCTACTCACCCCGAATACAGTGCTTTCAGCCCTTCTTCTCTGCCTATCCTCACTAACGCGTGCAACATTCCGCGATACCTCATTTCTTTAAGCTTTGCGTCATGTGTCTGGCCTTGAATCTGGAGACGTGTCTTGGTTAAATCGATCGGAAATGTACCTTAAAATTTTAAAGAAAGAAAAAATTTCATTTAATCTAACAGAAGTTCCACAAAATAAAAGATACATAGTGGTATATTACTGAGAAAACATTCAGGCTATAATATAAACCAAGAAACAAAACTAAATGGTAGGCACTTAGCAGTCTTTTTTCTTTTTTTAAATTATTTTTAGGAACCAAAAGATGAACAAAACTCAAAAAAATATACACATATGCATTTTCCTTTCTGTACTTTTACAATTTTCACCCTGCCTTATTCCCCACAGGATTTGAGAAGCCTACATTGCTGTTGATATTACCAATACACGGAGTGATTTATACAAACAGAAAAATCCATTTAAGAAACAAGTTACTATTCTTTACATATGTGAAGGCTAAAACTGGGTTCAATATGAATGAAGTAGAAGAGTTCATTTTCTTAATGATTCACGTTTCTCATTTAAGAAAGACTGATTTTATAGTCTAAAATTAAATCTGATGCCTGTAGCCACTGCTGTTGAGTCAATTCCAACTCACAGTGACCCTACAGGACAGAGTAGAACTGCCCCATAAGGTTTCCCAGGAGCGGCCGGTGGATTTGAACTGCCAGCCTTTTGGTTAGTAGCCAAGCTCTTAACCACTGATAATGCAGCTAAAAACGTTTAATATAGTACCTAATGTAGCAAAAACAAAAAACAAAAAAAAACAAACCTGTTGCCATTGAGTCAATTCCAACTCTTGGCTACCCTGTGTGTTACAGAGTAGAACTGCTCTATAGGGTTTTCTTGGCTGTAATCTTAACGGAAGCAAGCAGATCGTCAGGCCTTTCTTCCATGCTACTACTGGGTGAGTTCGAACCACCAACCTTTAGGTTAACAGTTGAGTGCAAACCATTTGCGCCACCGAGGGACCTAACAGACAGTTCACCCAAATATATAAAGCCCATACTCAGACAGTAAAGTTGATTCATGACATCAGTGGGAAAGCCCAAGAGCAGAGAACCTAAGCTGGTGGGGGGTTAATGTGTCTCAGCCCCTCAGTTCAGGTCCTTGCTGGCTCCTCAGGGGTTGCTGCTCCAGTGGGTCCTCAGACAGCAGTGACCAGAGCCCTGGGAGCAAATCAGGCATCCAGCCCAGCACCTGGCACTCTGCAGCTGCTCAGTCGGTATTTGTTGAATGAATGAATCGAGAGAATAAACAGACTACCAGGATCTGGTGTGGAACCACCGGATGAGGAAGTCACAAATGTGCACAAGCAGAAATGAAGTGAATAATTACAGTCGGTCTACTCTGGCTCAAGGAAGACCCTTGAGCATCTCAAAACCTCCTTACAGCCCAATGTGTTAACTGCGGCACAGTGCAGAAAAAGACCAGGAAAAAAGGGATGGATGCAGTCTAAAAAGGAATCATAAAACTTCTGTTTGATCAGCAAGCCCAACTTTCTCTCCACTAAACTTTAAACCCTACACTGTTAATAAGTAGCCAAAATGACTATTTTGTCTGAAAAATATACCAGAAGAAGGAAAAAATTTGGAATTAGGAGATTAAGGGTTCCTAAGTACACACATTCTGTGCTTGCACTACATGCACGCCAACTCCCAAAGTGTGACGTTAAATTTTAAACACCATTACAGGCAAAGCGAGTCCAGAATGGATGCTGCTTACCGCACTCGGCCGTGATGGAGGCCAGCCCCCCGTACACAAACGGCTTCCAGTTGAGCGCCGACATTCTCACCAACCTCCCTTCTCTGATTTACAGGAACATAGCCTCCAACAGGGGTTTTCCTGGATGCAAAAGCAAGATGTTTCAAAGTTGTAAATTCTCACACTGGTAGTTTCTTCTCTCAACTCTATTAAACTCCCTGCAACAATGCCCTCTGCTGCCTGCAACAACACCTCCCTCTACCTCCTGAAACAACACCCCCTTCACCTCCTGCAACAATACCCCCTCTATTCCCTGCAAAACACCCCCCTCCACCCATGTAACAACGCCCCCCCCACCCCCTGCAACAACGCCCCCCTCCATCTCCTGCAACAACATCCCTCCACCCCCTGCAACAACACCCCCTTCCACCTCCTGCAACAACACCCCGCTCCACCCCCGGCAACAACACCCCCTCCACCCCCGGCAACAACGCCCCCTCCACCTCCTGCAACAATGTCCCTCCACCTCCTGCAACAGCACTCCCCTCCACCCCCAGCAACAACCCCTTCACCCTCTGCAACAACGCCCCCTCTACTCCCTGCAAAACACCCCTCTCCAACTCTTGCAACAACAACGTCCACTTTCACACCCTACAAGCCTTCTCCACCCCCTGCAACAATCCCCCTCTACCCCCTGCAACCACCCTTCCAGTCCTGTAACAATCCCCAAGGGGAGCCCTGCCTTGATAAGACAAAGAACCCCTATGTCCTAAACCCCAAATCAGCAATTACTAATCTCATAGAAAAAAATGGTTGCATGGTGATGGTGACAGTGTAGGGGCTGCTGTCCCAACTGCACAGAGGAGGAAGGGAACATTATATTTACTTACACACACACATACATATACATCCCTCACTTCATCAGTTGCCCTAATTTTCATTCATGCCTTAGGACGTAATTGAGCATGCTGACATCTTGCTATGTGTGTATGTATTCAGTGTGGTGCAGTGGAGCCAATTTTCTGGGTAGTCTATTTTATCTTACATCTAGTTCTTCCTCACCCAATAAATATCTGCTGTTCTTTTGTCACTGTTGGAGACAGTCCCTACAGGGGGGCAGTGGAGGCTTGCGTGTTGCTATGGTGCTGAACAGGCTTCAGTGGAACTTCCAGACTAAAGAGACTAGAAAGAAAGGCCTGGTGATCTACTGACAAAAACCAGCCAATGAAAACCCTATGGGTCACAATGGTCAGACATGCAACCAATCACAGGGATGGTACAGGACTGGGCAGTGTTTCATTCCACTGTGCCAACTCATGGCAGCTAACAAGAGGGGGCATCACACCCCCAGTGTGCACCAGAGCAGAAAAATTTTGCAAACCACTGAATGGTGTTCCCAAAAAAAGGTATACTGAAGTCTAACCGCTGGTGCCTGTGAAGGTGGGCCCTAATCCGATCTGAGTGGAATCCTTATAAACAAAGGAGAAGAAACAGAGACCGACAGAGGCAGGACGGCCCTGCAAACGTGCATCAGCAAACCCAGGAACACTGGGGGCTCCCAGAAACTGGCAGACTTTGCAGAAAGATGCTCCCTTGGACTACCAGCCTCCAGACCTGTGAGACAATAAACTTCTGTTCTTATAAGTCACCCAGTTTGTGGAATTCTGTTACGGCAGCCCTGGGAAATGAATATACAGTGTCATAAGGGAAAATGCAATCCAGAATAAGTCCTAAAACTCCTGTATTGGTTAACAGGCTCAACTTTCTCCCCACTAATTACTTAATTACTTAAAATTACCACAATAAACTTTTACTCACACTCAACAAATGGAGCTCTCTTCTCTTGCTCAAATTCTGTTAGGAGCTGGGAGGTGGCCCAGCATGAGGAAGGAGGCAGAAGCTGGGGTCAGAGCCACACCACCCACTTCCTTCCTAGGGAAGTTCCTGCTGAACCTCAGTCTAGGCTGTTTTCTTCATCAGTAGCATCATCCTCATAACAGCCAACACAACCAGTTAGGGGTAGAGCCCATATCACTAAGCTAAATGAAATGCCTACCTTTTAGGCCTATTGTGTGGATTAAAAGGAGTCCTGGTGGCACAGTGGTTAAGTGCTCAGCTGCTAACCAAAAGGTCAGTGGTTCAAACCCACCAGCAGCTCCGCAGGAACAAGATGTGGCAGTCTGCTACTATAAAGATTTACAGCCTTGGAAACCCCCTAGGGCAGCTCTACTCTGTCCTATAGGGTCACTGTGAGTTGGAATCGACTCAATGGTAATAAGTTTGATTTTTGGTTTGGATTCATTATCACATATTTAAAAACCTAGCACAAAAAAGGCACTCCACAAATGTTGCCTTCCATTTTCCTTTCCCTTAGCAGGTCCTCACACACTGTGGCACATGCTGTGACACATATTGAAGCACCGTGGCACCTACTCACACATTGCGGCACATATGCTCTGCGGCACATACTTACAGGCACGCCACAGCCCAGGACCTCCACGTGGAATCAACTGCTGCTGTCGAGTTGATTCCAACATATCATGACCCTCTAGGACAGAGTAGAACTGCCCCATAGGGTTTCCAAGGCTGTAAATCTTTACGGAAGCAGACTGCCGCAACTTTCTCCCGCAGAGTGGCCGGTGGGTTTGAACCGCCGAACTTTTGGTTAGCAGCCCAGCTCTTAACCACTGCACCACTGGGGGCCCTTTTCCACGTGCACTAGATGCTCTGTAATCATATGTGATTGCAGTTAATCTGACCTCATGCCCAGACAGGACACACGGGCAAATTAATTCACTTTCGTGTATATACTATCAACTAAAACTGTTGTTTTAAAAGGAAGTTTCTTATTATAGTCATTACGGCCAACAATATACCCAATGTGTTTATTCTGCACGTGTCTAGGGATTTCACAAGTCTGCATTTCCCAGGAGGGGCCCATCACAAGTCACCACTGCCCAGAATTCCAGTTCTCAACAATGCAAGGGGCTTGCTTAAGTAAGAGAAGTCACAAGGAAGGACTCCAAAGAGGACCCTGAATAAATCTACCGAGAGCTATTCCTCGTTTATGGGTACTAACCAAGATCAGAGCAGTCACAAATGAACAACGCAGAAGTCTCCCTCAGCACAGATCTTGAAAATTGTCCTCTGTTCTCATGTACTTCAGCACTGAAGGACAAGGCCCCCAACCCAACAAAAAACAAACTCTCATCTCCCTATTGTCCTTAGAAACATTTAATACCTCTACTTAACGAATTCTTAAAATACAAAAACACCTAGTTGCTGTCGAATTGATTCCAACTCATGGCGACCCCATGTGTGTCAGATAAGAATTGTGCTCCATAGGGTTTTCAAGGCTATGACCTTCAGAAAGCAGATCGCCCAGCCTTTCTTCCGAAGCGCCTCTGAGTAGACTCGAACCACCAACCTTTCAGTTAGTAGTCAATTGCTTACCCTTCTGTGCCACCCAGGGACTCCTAACTAATTCTTAACCTCATGAAATTCATAGTTAATATAATGATTAACATGATAAGTTACAGATTGTAAGAACACATTAATAATAAATCCAGTAATTCATTTACTGTCTGCTAGTACCTTCCTCAATCCATTTTTGGAATGTGCTGACTGCAAGTTAAAAAACAAAACAACAACTACATCACAGTGGCATTTGGAGGTACTAGAGCTTACCACTGGAGCCCTGGTGGTGCAGTGGTTAAGAGCTAACAGCTGCTAACCAAAAGGTCAGCAGTTCGAATCTGCCAGCCACTCATTGGAAACCCTATCGGGCAGTTCCACTCTGTCCTACATGGTCACTATGAGTTGGAATTGACTCAATACCAACGGGTTTTTTTGGCTTAGAGTTTACCATTACAAAGTGATCTATATAAATAATTTCATTAGACTCCTCCCAACAAGTTTGGAGTAGGAGGACAGATATCACCATTCCCACAAACAGACTAGGAAACTGAGCCCCACACAGCTAATGGGGGCAGAATTGGGCCTCTAACCTCAATTGCTCTGACTCCAACTGTAGGGTTTTTTTTTTGCTGCAACCTGAGACTATACACTATCAGTAAGGAAGTGATGATGTTTTTTAAAACAAAGAACCTGCAGGTAGGTTGTAATGACTTAAGATAGCCTATTCATTTTAATTAAGGAGAAAATATTAGTAAGCAGTTTCCAAAAGGTACTACTGATAAGATGCATCTTATAAACAATAAAAACGGGCTTAAATTAAGAAAAAAAAAATCCTGAGAAAAAAATAATATTCAAAGGGAGACAGTCAATCTAAACAGCAATGTTTTTGTTTTTTTTAACAACTAGTATATAAAGATAGTGCTTATATGATTCTTATTTTCTTAGGTATGATACCATACATGCAACAAGGCATCTACATTGGATCTTTTTTTTTGTTTCCTCCAGTTGCCATTGAGTCCATTCCAACTTACGGTGACCTCATATGCATAAGAGTATAACTGTGCTCCTTAGGGTTTTCAATGGCTGATTTTTCAGAAGTAGATCACAGGCCTTTCTTCTGAGGTGTCTCTGGGTGGACTCAAACCTCCAACCTTTCAGTTAGCAGCTGAGCATGTGAACCCAGGGTTCCTTACTAGTAGTTCTTAACCGCACTGCAGAGCTTCCTAAAGTACAGACACCGGGGCTCTGTCTATCGAATGAGGATCTTCGGGACTCAGCCCAAGCATCTGTGTTGTTATTGAAAATCAGTTATTTAAAGAATTGGGGGCCAATTCATGCAATGGAACACTGTGCTATCACTTAGATTCCTATTTTAAGTAGGTAATTCTGGATGATGATGTTAGAGTTGATTCTTTCTATTTATCTTATTTAGTGATTCTTCTCTCTACAGGGAATATATAAACTACGCACACAAACACATGAAGAAGATCCTCAGAATGTCATCAAAGATGAATGGGAAATGGGGTTATAAGTTATTTTTAATTTTAAAACATTTTTAAGACTACTGTCATATGACCTAATACCATCACAGATTAACTTTCTGATTTCCTGTCACTGCTTTCATTTGTTTTGCTAGTTTCTTTTTAATGAGATTTGGCTACTTTTTCCCTTGTCAAGTTTTATATTGGGTTTTTAGTTAGTTAGAATAAAAGCCCAGAGGGTCTGGGGTATACCCATATGCAAATACTCAACTAGAGCTCAGATTTGTTATGGAATTGCCTCTCGGTGGTTTAGAATCAGGAGCCCTGGTGGCGAAGTGATTAAGCCCTTGGCTGCTAACCCAAAAGAAAGGTCATCGGTTCAAATTCACCCGCCCCTCCACGGGAGAAAGATGCGGCAGTTTACAGCCTTGGAAACCCTATGGGGCAGCTCTACTCTGTCTTATAGGGTCGCTGTGAGTAGTAATTGACTTGATGGCAATGGGTTTAGTTTTTCTGGTTTTGGGTTTGGAATCACACAGGATGGAATCACGCACTCATTCGTTTCTAATTGAGATGTGCCGCCACAATAAATTTACCTTCTACAAATTAGTGTCCTCTCCTTAGCAGTATCCCTGGTTAATCTATAAGAAAGTACTTTCTATTCAACTACAGTTTGTTTTATATATATATATTTTTTATTGTACTTTAGATGAAGGTTTATAGAACAAATAGTTTCTCGTTAAACAGTAAGTACACATGTTGTTTTATGACATTGGTTAACAACCCCACAACATGTCAACACTCTCCCTTCTCAACTTTGGAGGACCTTTTTTTTTGGTGAAAATACACATAGCCAAAGTTACACCATTTCAAAAGTTTCTACATGTACAATTCAGTGACATGGATTATATTCTTCCCGTTGTGCTGCTATTTTCACTGTCCTTTTCCAAATTATTCCATCACCATTATCTTCAACTCACTGCCCCCCAGGCTTCCCATCAAACCTTTTGAGGTGCTATTGTCAATCTGATCTCACACAGATAATTTTTTTTTTTTGTACCTTAGATGAAGGTTTACAGACAGAATACTTTCTCATTAAACAGCTGGTACACATATTGCCCTATGACAATGGTTAACAACCCCACGACATGGCAACACTGTTCCTTCTCAACCATGGGTTCCCTATCACCAGCCTTCTTGTTCCCTCCTGCCTACTAGTCCTTGTCCCTGGACTGCTGTGCCTCATTAGTCCCGTTTTGTTTTATGAGGCTGTCCAATCCCTGGCTGAAGGGTGAACTCTGGGAGTGACTTCACCACTGGGCTAAAAGGGTGTCCAGGGGCCATACTCTCAGGGTTTCTCCAGTCTGTCAGGCCAGTAAATCTGGTCTTTTTTTGTGAGTTAGAATCAGCCAGGCCAGTAAATCTGGTCTTTTTTTGTGAGTTAGAATCAGCCACAATTTTTAAGAGCAGGTGAAAATTACTTTTGGCTCTCTTCCTCTTTTCTTTCCAAATGCTAGAACTAGATCCCTGAGCAGTTAAGACTATTGGACCTTCCCACAGATAATGTTTGCTGAGTAACAGGAAAATAGTTTGGTCTAAATAGAAGCAGAGGGTCTCAGCAATTGGTCAAACAGCCAAACAAGAAAAGGTTCTAGCTAAGGCTAGCATGGGGGCCATGTACCCAGTAAGCTGTGCTGTGCAGAGCAACCTGTAACAAGGCTTTAGTTATTTTAGGCTGACATCTCTGTTCTGTAAATTAAACTATTCTTTGCATTTGGGCTCTCTTTTGAGGGGTTCTCCTGAACCAAAATCCTTAACTTCCTAACACATTTCTTGGGAAAAATCCCAAGTCTATCTACTGAGGTGCATTTGGCAGTACTCAGGCAAAGAGAGTCAGGGAGATTGAAGTGTCCTTGGCAGACAAGAGTGTTAGGGCAACATCTCAGCATGAGCTTAGGGAAGGGATTAGGACTTTGCATAAATTCCAGACGCGGTTGCTGACCACCGTACTCCCCTTTAGGCCGTGCCTTCTAACCAAACAATAACCATTGAGTCTGACTCATGGCAACCCCATGTGTTGCAGAGTGGAACTGCACTCTGTAGACTTCTCAAGGATATGATCCTTTAGAAGTAATTGCCGGGACTTTCTTCCGAGGGGCCTCTAGGTGGGTTTGAACTGCCAACCTTTCGGTTAACAGTCAAGCACTAAACCGTTTGCACCACCTAGGAACTCTTCCGATCACCAGGCCCTTCTTACAGGCCTTTCTTCTGAGGCATCTCTGAGTGGTTCCCACTATCAACCTTTCAGCTAGTAGCCTAGTGCATGATGGTTGGAGCCAGGCTAAAACCCACTGACCAGCTCGCTTTGCTGCATTATGAACACAATCGAACAATCACAGTCATTTACTGAATGTGTGATACGTCAGCCATTGCTGTATGGCTTCCGCGTTAGGGATTTTATTTCATGCTCACTTGATGTCATTTTACAACTGAGGAAACACAGCCTCAGAGAGGAAACGTGACTTGCCCAACATCACACAGCTACCAAGTATTCAAACTAAGGTCTCACTGAAGGAACACACCATCTTCCTCTATGCACTACACAGCCAACACTATCTTCCAAAGGCTGCTAAAAAATACTGATGGATGACAGAGTGAGGAATTCTACATATTCAGAATAAATACTACATTTTCCTACGTGGGAAAATACATCTATTAAAAAACTAAGCGTTTTCAGGGCGGAAATGTCCGTACAAACAAAGAAATCCAAACGATTCTCCCTGTGCTTAAGGTATGTGCTAAGTTACATGTCCTTTCTACTACATTTTCTCTAATATGGTTCTTCAGCACTTATTTTCTCTTTACTTCTTTTGAACAGCTGCAGGGAAAAAAAAACCAAACCTGTTGCCATTGAGTCAACTCCAACTCAGAGCAACTCCAACTCAGAGCAACTCCATAGGACAGGGTAGAACTGCCCCATACGGTTTCCAAGGAACGGCTAATAGATTTGACCTGCCAACCTTTCGGTTAGCAACCAAGCTCTTAACCACTACACCACCAGGGCTGAGAAGAGGTAATTAAAATACAGTACTGCTGCTGGAACTTTCCAAGTCTGTGAAAGCTTTCCAAGTTTCTCTTATATAATTAATTCTGGGTAAGCCCTTTCAATGTTACTTGGTGTTCCCCTTTCGGTCTGCAGTCATAAGCAATCAGTCTCTAAAGGTCTGTGCTCTCATAAATCATCGTTCCCTACAGGGCTGCCCTTTCCAGACTTTTCCTATTCTTTTTAAAGATACAGAGCCAAAAAAAGCTCATCACAGACTTATGAAATGTTTAAAAGGAATCTGAGAAATCATATCTAGATCAACCCCTCATTTCACATGAATTTTCCCATGGTCTCTTGGTGGTACAAACTGTTAACACACTTGGCTGCTGAACTAAAGGTTGGAGGTTTGAGTGCACCCAGAGGTGCCTCAGAAGAAAGGCCTGGCAATCTACTTCTGAAAAATTAGCCATTGAAAACCCTATGGAGCACAGTTCTACTCTGACACACATGGGGTCGCCATGAGTGGATCCACTCACAGCATTTGGTTTTTGGTTTACTGTCACAACTTTGACAGCACAACTATTCTCACTACATGAGGAAAAATCTAGGCTGCAGGGCAGTTTGAACATTATTTGCTATGTTTGCGCAGGAACGATAATGCTGATAACTGCAACTACTTTACATGAAATTACTTAGACCTAGAAAAACCTTAGAGAGCTGTATTAACTTTACGAGCACACTAATTCTCCCCGTCCTTACAACCTGGCATGTTCCACAAGCAGTTCAAAGTATCGCGTCCCCTTTCTCAGGGCACGAAGCTCGCAGGTGCTCCAGCTGCACCCTAAATGAACCATTGAGTGGGAGGGATGCAGAGGACCGAGAAAACACACGCGGGGGAGCAAGGGCGCAAACGCCCAGATGCCAGCATGGGCTTGGGTCTTGATGTCATTATAACAGGAACCAATCACATCACCAACAATCATCAGAACCGGCCTGACAGAAGGAGCAGGGAGCGGGGACCAGTCCCGGAACCTGGCGTCCCACTGAGCCCGGGCTGCACAGGAACTGGAGAGTCCCGAGCAGCCCCTAAGCACACCCGGCCGCGCCAGGCTCTCCGAGACCGCCACCCCAACGACCACCTCCAGCCCGCGAGTCGCAGAAGCCCAGAGCGGCAGCGCGGCCAGCGGCCGTTGGCTCCAGGTTCCTGGCGCTGCGGGAGGAAGGGGGGCGGGCCGCAGGAGGGCGAGGCGCGGCACTTACCCGGCGGTGGCGGCCTTCCGAGAACCAGCAGCCGCCACAGCCGGCTGCGGCGAAGGAGGCGGAGAAGAGACCTCTGAGCGGCTGGGGCAGCCAGGAGCCGGCGCGGAGCCCCGCCCCCGGGCCCGCCCCGCGAGGCCCCGCCCCCCGCCTCGGCGCCCATTGGCCACCACCAGCACCAGCCGCCCGGGCCACGCCCTCCGAAGCTCAGCTACTGGCCGCTGGCGTTGGCGCTGACTGCGGAAGCTTGGGCCTTCCAGTTTCACACAAGCTGGGTTGGGAGCTTCTGGGGACTCTGCCGTCTCCTACAGCCTCTGGTCCCGACTCAGGGGTGAAAGAGAAACTTCGGGAACGCACCGAGAGCCCAGGTCCTGAGCTAGGAAAGGGCCACGGAAAAGGAGCTTTCTTGATGCTGATTTTCTGTGTAACGTGAACCTCCACCGTCGTGAAGGAAGAAAGCTGCTTTTTAGTTACAAAATTTACAAACTGACTGAAAAGTTGAAAGAGTAGTACTTTGAAAACTATACCCTTTAGCCAGATTCACCGAATGCTAACTTTGCAACATTTGCCTTATCTCTTTAAATATAGGTTTCTTTTCTCTGAACCCTTTGAAACTTAAAAAACACACTGCGAATACCCCTAAAAACCTCAACCATGATCACATACAAGAAATTTAATGTTTCCATCATACCTAATATACTCTCCGTACTTAAATTTCCTTTGTTCCAAAATGTCTCACATACACACTTTTTTTTTTTCAATTTGGATATACTGAAGAGTCACCCCTGGTGGTGCAGTGGTTAAAGCACTTGGCTATTAACTGAAAGGTCTGGGTTCCAACCTAGCAGCTGCACCGCAGGAGAAAGATGTGGCAGTCTGCTTCTGTAAAGATTTACAGCCTTGGAAACACTATCAGCCAGTTCTACTCTGTCCTATAGGGTTGCTATGAGTCCTAACCCACTCGAGGGCAGTGGGTTTGGTTTTGGGAAGATTCACCCACTGCGTTTGCGTTTGGTTTTGTCTCTCTGTATAAGCTCCTTCAATGTACAACACAACTCTGGCTTTTTTTTTCTTCAATCTTCCTGACTTTGACATACTGTATTTGAAAAGTCCAGGCCAATTGTCTTGTAGAATGTACCATGTTCTTGGGTTCATCAAACATGTTTTCTCGTGTTTAAATTTAGGTTAAACTTTTTGGTAAAAAAAAAAAAAAAAAAATGCGAGGTGATGTCTTATACTGCTTCACATCGGAAGGCACACAGTGTGGGTTTGCCCTATTACCAGTGACGCCAAATTTGATCACTTGTCAAGGGGTGTCTGGCAGATACTTCCACTAGAAAGGCACCTCTCTCCCTCTGCAACAGATGATTAATCTCTGCAGGGACAGGCTGAAACCAGGTGAATATTTTGCCCCCCACCCCCGCCCCGAGCAATCTTCCACTCAGTAGGTGTAGCATTCACTGATGAACACTTAATACAGTAGTTACGAAATGGTAATTTCTAATTTATCATTCCTTGTACATTTATTAGCTGGCATTCTTGTCTAAAGAAAAATAACCACCCTCTTACCCACCCCCCTTTTCTCTTTATTTTCTTTTCTCCTTTTTCTCCTCTCCCTCACCCTTCTCCTTCTCCTCCCTCCTCAACTCCTCCTGTCTCTTTTCCAATATCAGTATGGACTCCTGGATTCTTTTTGTATTCAATTATTATAATCTAATACCATTATTATTTCTGGTGCCACAAATTGCCCATATTTAGCCAGTGAAGTCCCCTCGCCTGGCTCCTGTATGCTTTTATACCTGTTGCCATTGCTGTGGAGTTGATTCCACCTCATGGTGACCTTATGTGTTACAGAGCAGAACTGAGCTCCATAGGGTTTTCTTGGATGTAGTATTTACAGAAGTAGATCACTGGGTCTTTCTTTCGCAGCACCACTGGGCGGGTTCAAATTGCCGACCTTTAGGTTACCTGGGGAGTGCACAAACCATTTGTGCCACCCAAGGACCTGGGTATCATTTTACATATCCCATCAATCTTTGAGTACTTCCTTGCTTTCTGACACAAGTCCTACTAGCTCTCTTTGTATTTTCTCTCTGCCCTAGGCAAAAAAATTCTAGTTACTTTTAGTAAAAAATACGAGTAAGAAATTAGATTTGAGCAGTTGGTGTGCTCATATCTCCTGGGATTCATTTCTTCTAGCACCTTTCAGTGGACCAAGAATATATATAAGTGACCAGTATACACTTTACCGAAAACTATGTTTAAATCATGATTTCATCCTGATACCTTCAATTCAAAATCTAATACCACAGAGTTCCTCTTTCCGTATTTGTATCTTCCTTCTCCATCAGTGAAAATCCTGGTTCCCGTCAGCATCACTATATGTATTCATTTATTCTGTACTACAACGTTCACAAAATAGGTTTAGACTTGGCAGTACTACCACCAGCACTTTCTGGGTAAAGTTCAAGATTTCTTTAAAATTCTTTTCGTCTTTTATCTTTTTTTTTTTTTAAATCCTTCTAAATAGTGTGTCAGAGTAAGTGTGTTCAGAATTATTGAATTAATTTGCTTTTCAAGATGGTTATGTTATTAATTTGATATACTTGTTAAGTTAGTTATCTTTATTTGCATCAGTTCTAGGGTTTACTTTCTCATCCTTTTTATTAGCATTTTTCATATGTATAAAACATTCACATGGTTCCAAACCAAATCCTATAAAAGTTATAATGGGAGAAGTCTCACTCCCATTCCCATTCCTCCACTTCGTTCCCACTCACCCGGTATAAGAAACCATTTTGCTTCCCCCCCCCCAGAATTATATGTATTAGTTATTATTGCTGCATAACAAATTAACCCAAAACTTAACAGCTTACACAACATGTATTATCTCACCGTGTCTGTGCGTCAGAAATCCAGGAGCAGCTTAGCTGTGTGCCTCATGGCTCCAGGTTTCTCACAAGGCTGCAATTAAGGTGTCAGCTGGGGCTGCAGTCACCTCAGGGTTTGACTGGGGTAGGAGCCACTTCCAAGGTCAACTCACATAGCAACTGGCAGGCCTCAGAAGCGCTTCTTTCAAGCACACTCACGTGGCTGTTGGCAGGCCCCAGGTCGTTGCTGGCTGTTGGCCAGAGATATCAGTTTCTTGCCTCATGGGCTTCTCCATGGGACTACTCACAACACGGCAGCTGGCTTCCCCCCAGAGAGACACAGAGAGAGAGTTTCCAAGGTAGACGCCACAGTCTTTGTATTTTAACCTAGTAGTGACATCCCACTACTTCTGCTGTATTCTATTTGCCAGAAGCAAATCAGTAAGTCCAGCCCACACTCAAGGGGAGGGGATTATACAAGGGCATGAACACCAGGAAGGAGGCGGGGATGGTTAGGGGCCATTTTAGAGGCTGCCCACCACAATATACTTCTTTTTCTTGCTCCTTTCTTACATTATGAAAGGCAGTACACTTTATTGTACCTTGGTTTTTCACTTAACAATGTATACTGTATCCTGAAAATCACTCTGGAGCAGTTCACTGAGAACTTCCTCATTCCTTATTACTTAAGCATAGCTCTGCATTGCATGGATGGACATCAAATTATTCAATGAATTTCCTACGGTGTTATAGGCAGAATTCTAAGATGGCCGCCCAAGAGTTCTGGCTCCTAACATACACACACCTTCTCCCAGTTATTCAAACACTAATCTAGGTACTGCTGTGAAAGCATTAAAGTCCAAAATCACTTGACCTTATGATAGGGAGATTTCCCCAGTGGGTCTGGCCTAATCACCACTCCTTTAAAAGCACGGAGTTTCCTCTAGCTGGTCTCAGGAGGGGAAGTCAGAGATTCAAATCCCAAGAGGGATTTGGCATGCCATTGCTGGCTTGAGGGTGGAGGGGGCCATGTGGCAAGGAATGTAGGTGGCCTGTAGGAGCTGAGAGAGTGACCCTTGGCTGACAGTCAACAAGGAAACCAGGACATCAGTCCTACAAGAAACCAAATTCTGCCAGTAATAAGAATGAGCCTGGAAGCAGATTCATCTCCCTTAGTTCTCCAGACAAGAACTAAGCCTAGCTAACACCTTAATTTCAGCCTTGTGATACCCTGAGCAGAAAACCTAGCCATGCCACGCCAGACTTCTGACTACAGAGCTGTAAGCTAATAAATGATGTTATTTTAAGCTGCTCAGTTTGTAGTTATTTAAGGCAATAAAAAACTATATATAACTATAAACTATATATGTGGGATATAGGTTGTTAGCAATATTTCGCTATGACAAATAATGCTGCAAATGAATAAACTCATGCATTTATTCTTTTGTATTGGTGGAGGTGTACTTTCAGGGTAAAGTCCAAGATGTGGGATTGCTGGGTCAATGGGTGAAAGCTTATGTGTAAAACTTGCATCTACTGAGTGCCGACTCTATGCCAGGTGCTACTCCAGGAATCTTTACATTTATTAGTTCATTCAAGCCAGTGTTATGTCTATTTTATAGATAAGGGAATGTGCCAAAACCAGGGCCATCTCTCACTCCCTCCTCCTGTATCTCCAGCTCAAGCCCCAGGTCAGGCTTACTCAATCCCTTTTCTGCTCTCCACCTGGAACTCTAGTCTCATCTCTCTATACTTACCTTCTCTTCCTGTCTCCTGAATACCTGGCGCTGTGTGACACCTCTACCCCATCTAGCCAGGCTGTACTTCACGGCCTAGGAGCAACGTCCCCAGTCCTAGCAGCCACACCGGTGGGATCCCTGGGGGCTTTTCTTTTTTTTTTTTCCCCTCTAATTTTTATTTATTCATTTTTTTCTTTTACCCTTTTTCTTTTTTTTCCTTTTTGTTTTTCTCCATTTCTCAGTCTCTCATCTATCCACTCCAACAGCAAGCTCCCTTAGCACTCTTTTTTGTTTGTTTGATTGTTTATGTGTATGTTTTTGGCTCCTGTTCCTCTTTCCTCTTTCCCATACCCATCTTAGCTCCACACATCACAATCTCCCCCCTCCTTCCTGCCTACCTGCACTGTGTGCTGAACATCACACCCCCAAGCAGCACAGGCATGGCCTACCGGAACCTGCCCTGCAGTGATTCCTGGCCTGCCCTGTCGGCCTTAGTACGTGCTACAAACAACCCATCCCAGCAACTCCCCTTCAGCTGGACCTACCATGCTGTACCTTACCTGAGTGACTGACCCTGCCCATTGGAGAAGGAGGTGAAAAGTATTGTGCCCACAGATAAGCAAACAACAAAGAACGCACAGCCCGCCTGCTCAGACATAACCAAATAAAACAAAAAATCAGGATGAAACAAACAAATCTACAACCAATAAACGAGGAAAATAACTACTGAATGCCCCAAAGACAGCAGACAATATCAAAATACATACAAAAAAAAAGACAGGATGTTTTCAGTAGGAGTCCAAAATAAAACACCAGATGACTTTCCAGTAGAAGAAACAGCACTAGAACTACCTGACAGGGAATTCAAATCTCTAATATTCAGAATTATCCCAGAGTTGAAGAAAAAAGCAGACAAAAATGAGGAAAAATAGACAAATTCATGGAAAATACAAACAAAAAATGGAAGAATTCAAGAAAATAATTCAGGAACAAAATGCTAAAATAAATTCACAACTAGAAATCATACAAAAACAACAATTAGAAATCCAAAA
>NW_004443980.1:9695404-9727440 GCF_000243295.1 Trichechus manatus latirostris
ACCTACTCATCAAAATAAAGAAGAAAAACATAAAGTCTCAGTAAAAACAAAACCTACAAAAACAAAAGAAATGAAAAAAATCCACAAACAAAAGGAATTCAGCACAGGAGAGTAAGAGGAACAAAGAAAACATCAGCACCACAAAAAAAAGCACTATAAAATGACAGCAATAAATATACACCTATCAATAATTACACTGAATGTAAACAGCCTAAATGCACCCATAAAGAGATGGAGAGTGACAGAATGGATAAAAAAGCAGGATTCATCAATAAAAAAAAAGAAAAAAAAAACATTCCCAGACTGGTGACTATGTGGCACGTGTACACAAAGGTACTGTATTCCCCTCTTTCCTATAGATCCTTTAAACATCAGAACTCCACCGTTACCCTAAGCCCCACTGGGCTGTGCTGATACACATATAATATTTAGTAGTACTCAGGAATTTCCAGTCTCTCAAGCATAAGGATCCTTTATAACGTAAACTAAATCTTAAAAAAAAAATTGTAGCCCCTATAAAATAGATGGTAGTATTTTCACTATAATGGTGGCAGTGGTGGTAACGTGGTAGAATTCTTGCCTTCCAGCTGGGTTCAATTCTTAGCCAATGCATATCATGCATAGCCACCACCCATCTGTCAGTGGAGGCTTGTGTGCTGCTACGATGCTGAACAGGTTTCAGTGGAGCTTCCAGACTAAGATAGGCTAGGAAGAAAGGCCTGGCTATCTACTTCTGAGAATCAGCCAATGAAAACTCTGTGGATCATGATAGTCTGATCTGCAACCATGAGACCAGAAGAACTGGATGGTGTCTGGCTACCATTACCATCATGTTTTGATCAAGGACTCAGTAGATGAATCCTGATCAGAAGGGGGAAAAATGTGGAGTGGAATTTAAAATTTCTTATAGAATCCAGACTAACTGGACCCACTGAGGCTGAAGGAACCCATGACTATGTGCCCTGAGAAAATTTTTGAGCCTTGAACCAAAACTATCTCCTGAAGTCATTTCAAACTTAACAATAGTTTAGCTGAATTAGTAAAGAATGTTTGCCTTGAGCATTGCATTCTTCTGAGGAATTATCTATATCAGATCAAACTGACAATAGTAACTCTAAAACATAGATGAGAAGTTTATAAGGCAGTGAGTCTAAGTCAATGGTGGTAAAACAATATAAGGAGATATAGCAGGAATGGTGACACAATGTGAAGAATGCCACCAATGTCATTGAACTGTACCTGTAGAAATGGTTGAATGCGTATATGATCTGCTGTGTATATTTTAACTAAAAATAAAATAAATATTTTTTAAAAATCACAAGTGTAAAATCAAGTGCACATTTCAAATTGAAATCACAAAGTAATTGTCCGATTCCCAAAAGAGGGTACTTTCCGTTTTTACTATTACAGATGCGTCATATAAATAGCAAACACATGCAGATTGTCTTATAACGGTTAGTACTAAAAATGTTAGTACAAGGAGTTTGATTTAGCTCATCATTTCTATGTTTAATTCTAAATCTTTCTAGGGTTATATAATCAAGTACCCAACTAAACAGATTTACCTGCTCCAGCCAGCTGAGGAATTAGATGATGAAAAAAAATCAGGACATTGATAAGACTGTTTATGTTGAAGAGACGAGATGTGAGACTGGGACTCAAGACCTAGGATCTATGCTGTTATGTGTCCCTTTTTTATAGAGAACTTTATAGAGACTGAGACAAGGACCTCAAATCTAAGCCATTCAGCAGGAGTTTAGTTTCTCCACTTTCATCCTTGAGCATTTCCCTCAGTTGAACCCTTACCCAATTTGTTTGTGTCCTGTTTTAACTATTTATAGCTTGATCTGGGTAGGTGGAATCCTGCAGCTCCCCAGCTGGGTTCCCCGAATGCCTTTACTGCTTGACTTCATTCTGCATGCCTTTCATACTTTTCTATCAGGCTCTTGGCCATAACTAGATGACTTTTTTGTGCGTGTGCTTTAGGTGAAAGTTTACGGTTCAAGTTAATTTCTCATACAGAAATTTATACACATATTGTTTTGTAACATTAGTTGCAATGTCCACAATGTTACAGCACACTGCCCCTCCACCCTACCCCCCAGGTTCCCTGTGTCCATTCGACCAGTTCCTGTCCCTTCCTGCCTTCTCATCCTGCTTTTGGACAGGAGCTGCCCATTTGGTCTCTTGTATCTGATTGAACTAAGAAGCACATTCCTCACATATATTATTTTTTGTTTTATAGTCCTGTCTAATCTTTGGGCTTCGGGACTAATTTCAGTTCTGGCTTAACAGTGTGTCCGGGGCCATAGTTTCAGGGGTTCCTCCAGTCTCTGTCAGACCATGAAGTCTGGTCTTGTTACGTGAATTTGAATTCTGTTCTACCTTTTTCTTCTGCTTCCTCCAGGACTCTCTGTTGTGTTCCCTGTCAAGGCGGTCATTGGTGGTAGCTGAGCACCACCTAGTTCTTCTGGTCTCCGGCTGGTGGAATCTCTGGTTCATGTGGTCCTTTAGTCCTTTGGGCTAATATATTCCTTGTGTCTTTGGTTTCCTTCATTTTCCTTTGCTCCAAGTGGGATAGGACCAATTGATGTATCTTCGATGGCCACTCAAAGCTTTTAAGACCCCAGGCCCCACTCACCAAGTGGGATGTAGAATATTTTCATAATAAACTTTAGTATGACAATTGACCTGGATGTCCCCTAAAACTATGGTGCCCAGGCCCCAGCTGCAGCTACTCTGTTCTTCTAAGTGTTTGGAAGTGTCCAGGAAATTTCTTAGCTTTTCTTTGGTCCAGTTGTGTTGACTTCCCTTGTATTGTGTGTTGTCCTTCCCTTCACCAAAGTTGATCCTTGTCTACTATCTAGTTAGCAAATTCCCATCCTCCTCCCTCCCCACCATTGTAAGCATCAAAGAATGTTTTCTTCTGTGTTTAAACTTTTACTTGAGTTCTTATAATAGCGGTCTCATACAATATTTGTCCTTTTGTGACGGACTAATTTCTCTCAGCATAACGCCCTCCAGCTTCATCCATGTTGTGAGATGTTTCCAGATTCGTTGTTGTTCTTTAACATTGCATAATATTCCATTCTGTATATACCATAATTTTTTTATCCATTTGTCTGCTGACAGGCATTTAGGTTGTTTCCATCTTTTTGCTATTGTGAATAGTGCTGCAATGAACATGGGTGTGCATATGTCTATTTGTGTGAGGGCTCTTATTTCTCTCGGATATATTCCTAGACTGGGATTGCTGGATCATATGGAATTTCTATTTCTAGCTTTTTAAGGAAGCGCCAAGTCGATTTCCAAAGTGGTTGTACCATTTTACATTCCCACCAGCAGTGCATAAGTGTTCCAATCTCTCCACAACCTCTCCAACATTAGTTATTTGTGTTTTTTGGACGAGTGCCAGCCTTGTTGGGGTGAGATGATATCTCATTGTAGTTTTTATTTGCATTTCTGTAATGGTTGATGATCGTGAGCATTTCCTCATGTATCTGTTAGCCGCCTGAATGTCTTCTTTGCTGAAGTGTCTCTTCATATTCTTTGCCCATTTTTTAATTGTATTATTTGTCTTTTTGTTGTTGAGGTTTTGCAGTATCTTGTAGATCTTAGAGATTAGACCCTTCTTGGATGTGTCATAGCCAAAATTTTTTTCCCAGTCTGTAGGTTCTCTTTTTACTCTTGGTGAAGATTTTCGATGAGCATAAGTGTTTGATTTTTAGTTTCTCTTCTGGTGTTTGTGCATTGTTAGTTACGGTTTGTATACTATTTATGCCATGTATTGGGGTTCCTAGCATTGTCCCTATTTTTTCCTCCATGATCTTTATTGTTTTAGATTTTATATTTAGGTCTTTGGTCCATTTTGAGTTAGTTTTTGTGTATGATGTGAGGTATGGGTCCTGTTTCATTTTTTTACAGATGGATATCCAGTTATGTTAGCACCATTTGTTTTAAAGAGATTGTCTTTTCCCCATTTAACGGACTTTGGGCCTTTGTCAAATATCAGCTGCTCATGGGTGCATTGATTTACATCTGGATTCTTAATTCTATTCCATTGGTCTATTGTTGTACCAGTACCAGGCTGTTTTGAGTACTGTGGCTGTATAATAGGTTCTAAAATCAGGTAGTGTGAGGTCTCCCACTTTGTTATTCTTCTTGAGTAATGCTTTAGTTATCTAAGGCCTCTTCTCTTTCCATATGAAGTTGGTGATTTGTTTCTCCATCTCATTAAAAAATGCTGTTGGAATGTGGATCAAGATTGCATTGTATCTGTAGATCGCTTTGGGTAGAATGGACATTTTCACAATGTTGAGTCTTCCTATCCATGAGCATGGTATGTTTTTCCACTTACATAGGTCTCTTTTGGTTTCTTGCAGTAGTGTTCTGTAGTTTTCATTGTATAGGTCTTTTATGTCTCTGGTTAGATTTATTCCTAAGTACTTTACCTTCGCAGGGGCTATTGTAATTTTAGGTAGCAATTTGGTGATTTCCTTTAAGAAGTTCTTTTTGTTGGTTTAGAAGAATCCAACTAATTTTTGTATGTTTATCTTGTATCCAGATACTTTGATGAAATCTTCTATTAGTTCCAGTAGTTTTCTTGTGGATTCTTTGGAGTTTTCTGAGTATAAGATCATATCATCTGCAAACAGGGATACTTTTACTTCTTCCTTACCAATTTGAATGCCCTTTATTTCTTTTTTTACCTTATTGCTCTGGCTAGGTCCTCCAGCACAATGTTGAATAAAAGTGATGATAAAGGGCATCCTTTTCTGGTTCCCATTCTCGAGGGGAATGCTTTCAGTCTCTCTCTGTTTAGAATGATGTTGGCTGTTAGCTTTGTATAGATGCCCTTTATTATGTTGAGAAATTTCCTTTTTATTCCTATTTTGCTGAGAGTTTTTATCAGGAATGGGTGTTGGGACTTTGCCAACTGCCTTTTCTGCATCAATTGATAGATCATGTTGTTCTTACCTTTTGTTTTATTTATGTGATGGATTATATTGATTGATTTTCTAATGTTAAACCATCACTGCATAGCTGGTATGAATCCCATTTGGTCATGATGAATTATTTTTTTGATATGTTGTTGAATTCTATTGGCTAGAATTTTGTTGAGGATTTTTGCGTCTATGTTTATGAGGGATATTGGTCTGTGATTTTCTTTTTTTTTTGTAGTGTCTTTACCTGGTTTTGATATCAGGGTTATGCTGGCTTCATAGAATGAATTTGGGAGTATTCTTTCCTTTTCTATGCTCTGAAATACCTTTAGTAGTACTGGTGTTAACCCTTCTCTGAAGGTTTGGTAGAATTCTCCAGTGAAGCCATCTAGGCCAGGGCTGTTTTTGTTGGGAGTTATTTTATTATCTCTTCAATTTCTTCTTTTGTTATGGGTTTATTTAATTTCTCTACCTCAGTTTGTGTTATTTTAGGTAGGTAGCGTGTTTCTAGAAATTTGTCCATTTCCTCTAGGTTTCCAAATTTGTTGGAGTACAATTTTTCACAGTATTCTGTTACGATCCTTTTTCAGTTGGGTCTGTTGTGATATCGCCCATCTTGTTTCTTATTTGGATTATTTGCTTCCTCTCCTGTTTTTCTTTTGTCAGTTTGGCCAATGGTTTGCCAATTTTGTTGGTATTTTCAAAGAACCAACTTTTGATCTTGTTGACTCAATTGTTTTTCTATTTCATTTATTTCTGCTCTAATCTTTATTATTTCCTTTCTTCTAGTGCCTAAGGGCTCCTTCTGCTGCTCTTATTCTATTTTTTAGAGTTGTAGGGTTAATGTTTTGATTTTGGCCCTTTCTTGTTGGATGCGTGCATTTATTGCGATAAATTGACCTCTAAGCACTGCTTTTGCTGTGTTCCAAAGGTTCTGGTAAGATGTGTTTTAACTCTCATTTGATTCTATGAATTTCTTTATTCCATCCTTGATTTCTTCTATAACCCAGTAGTTTTAAAGCCAGGTGTTGTTCAGTTTCCATGTATTTGATTTTTTTTCCTTGCCATTTCTGTTATTGCTTTCTACTTTTATGGCATTATGGTCAGAAAAGATGCTTTGTGATATTTTGATCCTTTGGATTCCATTAAGGCTGTTTTGTAGCCTAAAATGTGGTCTATTCTCGAGAATGTTCCATGTGCATTGGAAACGAATGTATACTTGGCTGCTGTTGGGTGGAGTGTTCTGTATATGTCTATGAGGTCAAGTTGATTGATTGTGGCATTTAGATCTTCCATATCTTTATTGAGTTTCTTTCTAGATGTTCTCTCTTTCACTGAAAGTGGTGTGTTGAAGTCTCCTACTATTATTGTGGAGCTGTCCATTTCTCTTTTCAAAGCCGTTAAAGAGTTTGTTTTATGTATTTTGGAGCCCTGTCATTGGGTGCGTATATATTTATTATGGTTATATCCTGCTGGTGTGTTGACCCTTTAATCATTATACAGTGTTCTTCCTTATCTTTTGTGGTGGATTTTGTTTTAAAGTCTATTTTGTCAGAGATTGATATTGCCACTCTTGCTCTTTTTTGGTTGTTGTTTGCTTGATATAATTTTTTCCATCCTTTGAGTTTTGGATTGTTTGTGTCTTTGAGTCTAAGGTGTGTCTCTTGTAGGCAGCTGATAGACGGATTGTGTTTTTTTTAATCCATTCTGCCACTGTTTGTCTCTTTATTGGTGCATTTAGTGCATTTACATTCAGTGTAATTACTGATAGGTATGAGTTTACTGCTGTCATTTTGATGTATTTTTTTTGAGGTGTTGACAGTTTCTTTGTTCCTCTTACTTTTCTTCGCTCAGTCATTTTTCTTTATGTATTTTCTTTTCATCTTTTTCATTATTTTCATGATTTTATTATTTCATGATTTTGTGTTTGCTGAGTCTTTATGTTTTTCTTATTTTTTATTATGATGAGTAGGTTTATCTTCCTTTGTGGTTACCTTAAAATTTACCCTTATTTTTCTAAGTTTAAGCTGATCTTTTATTTCTTGATATTGCCTTAACTTAACTTCCTCTCCATTTGGAAGTTCTATGACTACACTGCTTATTCCCTCTTTTTTGTTTTGATGTTGTCATCATTTACATAGTGACGTCTCTGGTTCCCTATTTTCAGTCTTTTAGCTTTGACTTGTTTTTGCAACTTCCCTGTCTGGGTCGATAACTGGTTGATCTGTCTTGTGTTCTAGTCTTGGATTGTTGTCTGATATTGTTGGTTCTCTGATTGGAGAACTCCTTTTAATATTTCTTGTAATTTTGGTTTGGTTCTTACAAATTTCCTTAACTTCTGGTTATCTGGAAATGACCTAATTTTGCCATCATATTTGAGAAACAGTTTTGCTGGATATATAATTCTTGGATGGCATTTTTTTTCCTTCAAGGCTTTATATATGTAATCCCTTTTATTCTTGCCTGCATGGTTTCTGCTGAGTAGTCAGAGCTTAGTCTTATTAGTTCTCTTTTGTAGGTGACTTTCTTGGTGACTTTCTTTTGGGATCTACCCTATATGGGGTTCGTTGAGCTTCTTGGATAAATATCTTTTCATCTTTCATGATATCAGAGAAGTTTTCTGCCAGCAAATCTTCAACAATTCTCTCTGTGTTTTCTGTTATCCCCCCCATTCTGGTATTCCAATCACTCATATGTTTTTCCTCTTGATAGTGTCCCACATAATTCTTAGGCTTTCTTAACTAAAAAATTTTTTTTCTGATCTTTTGGTAAATAAATTGACATCAAGGGATTTATCTTCAATCTCACTAATTCTGACTTCCATTGCCTCAATTCTGCTTCTATGACCTTCTACTGAATTGTCTAATTCTGAAATTTTCTTGTTAAGTTTTTGGATTTCTAGTGCTGACTGTGTGGATTCTATCAGCCTGTTAGTTTTTTTGTTTTCTTCTTGTATTGTTTTCCTGAATTCCTCTACTGCTTTGTCTGTGTGTTCCTTGGCTTGGTCTGAGTTTTGCATGATCTTCTTCCTGATCTCTTGGAGAGCTGTATATATTAGTCTTTTGAATCCTTTCTCAGGTAGTTCCATTACCTTATCTTCCTCCGAAAGGTTTCCTGGTTCATTTTGGTTGCTTGCTGTATCCATCTTGACCTACTTCTTTATGTGATTTGATATAGACTTGTATCTCTGAGGCATCAATAAGCTGTTATATTTATTTATTGTATGTTTGTTTTCTGTGTCCTAACTTTTTGTTTGTTTTGTTTTGTTTCAATATGCCCAAGTAAGCTGAGTGTGTGAGCTACTTTGGTTATTGGAATCTCTGAAGCTCTCACGTCCTGTCTCCAGGTGGTCAGAGCAGCTACTAGGTGTGTGAGCCCAGGAGTCTGTTCACTTTTCTTGTGCAGGTGAAGCACAGGTGTCCAGGTCATCAGTCACCAAGTGTAGTGCAGACTCTCACCTGCAGTCCTAGACAGGCAGGGCTTCGTAGGGGTGTTCGGAGCAGGCACAGGTATCTGGCTGCAATAGGGGGCTATGTGTGTAGCAAGGCAGGCGGCTGACATTTGCCCCCAGGTGCTTGGGTGAAGGGGGTGTCCCTGTCCCCTAGAGCACATAGTGGCAGGGGTATTGTAGCTCGTCCTTGGGCACCTGGTGCTGTTGGCTGGAGGGACTGGGAGGAACTATTTATTCTCAGACCCCTGTTGTGGGTGGCTAGATGGAGTGGGTGGTGCCGCCAGCCCTCAGGGCCCTGGTGTGGGTGAGTGAGGCCCCTGCTTACTGGGCAGGGCGGTGTCAACCACCACTAATCTGCAGCTCCCCCTTGGTTGCTGCAGTTGAAAATGGGCTTCAGGTTTATGCCCCTCTGTCTTATGCTAATGAGGGCATGCAGTATTGAATCGGCCCACACAGGTCTGGGCAGGAGTAAAGGATGCTGCATGTCTGCGGACCCCTTTATGCCAGTGGCTGGACAAAGGGGCAGGATCTCCCAACCCGCCTTGAGTTCCCAGCTTAGGAGGTGTGGCACATTTTAAAACCGCAAGACTGGTGCGGGTGCAGATAGCCCTGAGTTCCTGGGTTAGGGGTTGTGACAGTTGTTAAATACTGCCAGGCTGGTGTCAGAGCCGAGCAGCATGGGGGGTGGGTGATGGGAAGGAAGCACTTCTCCACTGTGAAACTCTGGAGGGAGGGGCTGTTTTGCCCCGACATGGTAGGTTAGACGTTTGTACTTAACTTTCTGAGGTCCAGTGCCACTTCCACCCAGCTCCAGAGGCGTGTGTAGTCTCACCACCACCCAGCCTCACCCAACGTGGTGAGATACATCCTGAACACTACTGCTCACTTCAGCCCATGCACCGGCCAACCCAGCCAGCAGGGTGCCAGCGACCTTATGACGGGCACTTCTCTGCTGCTTTTGAATTATGTCGCCTTCCCCCTGCCACTCAGTCTGACTCTTCAGCTTTGTCCTTGATGATCAGGGTTCCTAGATTGTCACATATAATTGATTCACTTGTTTTTCGGGTCTTTGTTGTAAGAGGGACGACAGGAAGCATATGACTATTCTGCCATCTTGGCCCCGCCTACTAGATGACATTTTCATGACACGTTTAATAGTGTAAGTCTGTTGTCCTTGGCTATAAAATAATGGTTTATCTTTTAGATCCAACCAACCAACTCAACCCATTGCCGTCAAGTCAACTCCAACTCATAGTGATCCTACAGGACAGAGTAGAACTGCCCCATAGAGTGTCCAAGGAGCGGCCGGTGGATTTGAACTGCCGACCTTTTGTTTAGCAGCCGCAGCTCCCCGTGGCTCTTAATCACTGTACCACGAAGGCACCCTTTAAGATCCAGTGTATACATATGATAGTTCATTTGTTCATTCATTTATTCATCCACTCATTCATTCAAGTACTTACTGAGCACCAACTTGGAATACTACAATTCATGATACAGTTGATACAAACAGTACAGTTTCCTATCACTTATTACGTTAATACCAAATAGCATGTATTCAGCTTTCTTCGGTGACATTTTCATATAAATAACTGAACATTTTGCCTTTTATCCAGATGGGCTTGTCATCATCTTGATAAATTGCCCTGCTGAAATTACAGAGATTTGTGTTAAAGTTCATCAAGTCTCAAATGATTATAATTGACATTTATTGAGCATGTTTTAATACCATGCAGAGCACTGAGTACTGGCACTACAAACACATCTGCCTTTAGAGACTCTTGGTGACAGCTGTGGACGCACCATTATCAGACCCGCCTCTACCTTCACTTCCCATCTAACAAGCTGAGCTTTCACGGTTCATCATTATAACCATTCACTTATAAATACCCTCAACTCATTTTCTCCATCTCCTTCTGCTATACTCACCTGGGCTAAATCCAGGTACCTTTTAGGGGGACTGTATCTGTACACCTAAAAACATGCACTCATTCACACACACACACACACACACACACACACACACACACACAGAGGGATTTCACTTTAAATTCATGATCACTAGTCTCAAATGGTTTGTGCCTAACACTTCTACAAGTTCTACTATACTTCCTTGATATGTTACTTTCCTATTCTCTGAGATAACTATTTGATTTCTTCTCTTACCATAAAAATTTGCTATCCCCTTATTCTCAGCTGGTGACACAATTCACGTTGTCTTGAGATAACAGAAGGAGATGAGCATCAAGTTCCTCATCTCAGCACTATTAAATCTATAAACCTACCTGCTTCTGTCCCCATTATCTCTGCCTTCTGTCCTTTTTCAGTGGGAGAGGTGTCCCTGCCCCTGCACAGGCCATTACACTTGAGCTCTAGATCTCTTGTCACTTCTTCAAGGGCTTCACTTCTGCAGTTGTCTCCTTTTTCTCTTTTAATCTCCTTCCCTACTTTCTCCCTCATTCTTATCAGCATACAAGTATGCTTTAATATATTCTACTTTAAAAATGAAAACCAAACTCCTCTGCTGACTCCAAACTCCCCTCTAGCTACTATCTCATTTCTGCTCCCCTTCACAACAAAATTTCTCCAAAGAATTGCTACACTTGGCTGTCTTCACTTTCTCTTTCCATTCTCTCATCAACCCACTCCAATCTGGCTTCCTTCTCCACAACACCACAGAAATTTCTCCTTTAAAGGTCAGCTACCACCTTTGATTGGCCAAACCATTGACTGCTTGTCTGTCCTCTGCTCATTGAACTTTCTGTGGCATTTGGCCCAGTAGACCACTAATGTTCCATTAAATGCGAGTCACTTCCATTTAAACACAGGGGACTGAACTCAGGAGTTTACCAGTACCCTCTCCTAAAGCTTCCCTGTAATGACAGTAAATGGATTTAGAAAACCATCACCAGTAACAAAAACAACAAAACAAAAGCATTAATCCAAAAGAAGAAGAGAATGGTAAAGGAGAGCAACAAAATTTTGGAAGCTGGAGAACAAATGAAAACCTTAGATTCAACTCATGGCAACCCCATGTTTACAGAGTAGAATTGCTCCATAGCCCTCTCTTCCAAGGTTCCTCTGGGTGGAGTCGAACCATCAGCCTTTCACCTAATTGTCAAGCACTTAACCACCTGCACCACCCAGGGACTCAAACAGAAACTTTAACTGACTAAGCAGAATGGAGAAAGCTGACAATGGTGGAAGCTAAAAAGAAAATTTTCATTCAAAGAACTGGGAATCGTAGTCACTTCAAACTTCTCAATAGCTATACTGGAAGCTAGAAGACAATGGAGCAATGCCTTAAATTTGAGGGAAAATCATTGCCAAATTGTAATACCAAGCTAGCAATGAGAGGATAATAAAGTTACAAACATGCAAAATCTTAAGGAATTGACCTTTCATGCATGTACTGTAGGAAAGTTAGTGGAGGACATACTTCTCCAAAACTAAGGAATAAACTAAGAAACGGAAAACATGGGGGTCCACAACATAGGATATCCAACACCGGACGGTGGGGAAAGGAATTCCTGTAGAAAAATTTGATTTTTAAAGCCATGAACGTGTGTAATTTGATTTAAAAAATTAAGATTAAAAAAAGTTAACGAAAAATATATTCCTAGTTTTCTTCTGTCCTTATTGGCCAGCTCTTCTTCTTCTCCTTCACTGGCTCCTTCCTCAGTAGTTGTTGTTATGTGCTATCCAGTCGATTCCGACTCATGGCGACCCCACATGACAGAGTAGAACTGCCCCATAGGGTTTTCTTGGCTGTAATATTTATGCAAGCAGATTGCCAGATCTTTTCTCCTGAGGAGCTGCTGCGTAGGTTCAGACCCCAACTGTCCCTGAAGCCTGTTCCTTTCTAGTCTCCTCTTAGTAAATGTCACTGTGATGGTTAAGACTGTATGTCAACTTGGCTGGGCCATGATTCTCAGTGTTTATATATGATGACCCCCATGATGGGATCTGCTGTGAGTAGCCAGTCAGTTGAAAGGGAGTTTCCTTGGGCATGTGGCCTGCATCTGAATATAAGTAGACATTCTGGCTATTGCCTGCTCTGGATCCTGCAGCCGCCTCCTGTTCATCTGATCTCCAGTTCTTGGGACTTGAGCTAGCAGCTTATCTGCTGTTCTTGGAATTCGTCAAGTTTCACAGCCTGTGAGCAAGAGCTCTGCTCTCCAAACTGCTGATCTTGGGTTCGCCAGCCCCTGTGGCTACATGAGTCAGGAGAAGCCTCTATCCTGATCCATGGATTTGGGACGTTCCAGCCTCTACAATAGAGTGAGCTATTTGCTTGATATAAATTTCTCTGTATATATATTTACATGCTTTACTGGTTTTGCTTCTCTAGAGAACCCAGCCCAAGACAGTCACCATCATCTACTCTAGCTCAAACCGATAACCTAGGAGTCATCTTTGATTTTTCCATTTTTTTTTTTTTTTGTGTGTGCTTTAGGTGAAAGTTTACAGAGCAAATTAGTTTCTCATTAAACAGTTATTTCACAAATTGTTTTGGGAGATTGGTTGCCAACCCCACGATGTGCCAACACTTTCCCCTTCTCTGCCCCAGTTTCCCTGTCCCTTTCTGCCTTTTTGTCTTTGCTTTTGGGTTGGTGTGCCCATTAGTCTCTGTCTTAGTTATCTAGTGCTGCTATAACAGAAATACCACAAGTGGATGGCTTTAACAAAAGAAATTTATTTCTTCACAGTAAGGTAGGCTGAAAGTCCAAATTCAGGGCTTCAGCTCCAGGGGAAGGTTTTTTCTCTCTGTTGGCCTTCTCATCAGTGTTCCCCCAGACTAGGAGCTTCTTGGTGCAGGGACCCTGGTCCAAAGGACATGCTCTGCTCCTGGCACTGCTGTCTTGATGGTATGAGGTCCCCGACTCTCTGTTTGCTTCCCTTTCCTTTTATCTCTTGAGACATAAAAGGTGATGCAGGCCACACCCCAGGGAAACTCCCTTTACATTCGATCAGGGATGTGACCTGGGTAAAGGTGGTGTTACAAGCCCACCCTAATCCTCTTTAACATAAAATTACAATCACAAAATGGAGGACAACCACACAATTCTGGGAATCTTGGTCCAGCCAAATTGATACACACATTTTTTGGGGGGACATAATTCAAACCATGACATTCTCCTATGCATGAATTGAACTATGAAGCATGTTCCTCACGTGTGCTTGTTGGCCCTACAGGCCTGTATAATCTTTAGCTGAAGGGCAAACCTCAGGAATGACTTCACTACTGAGTTAAAAGGGTGTCCAGGGGCCATACTCTCAGGGCTTCTCCAGTCTCTGTCAGACTAGCAAGCCTGGTCTTGTGTGTGTGTGTGTGTGTGTGTGTGTGTGTGTGTGTGTGTGTGTGTGTGTATGTATGTGTGTGTGTGAATTTGAATTTTGTTCTACATTTTTCCTCCCACTTTGTCTGGCTCCCTCTAGTTTTTTTCCATTCTTTAAGCCCTGTTGTCTCCTTCTTTAAAATACATCTCAAATCTAGTCACTTCTCTCATTAACACTGCCATCAATCTAATCCAAGATACCAGAACCTATTGTCTAGACTCCCCCTATTTCCATTCTTGCTAACTGTATAATTTTCCTAGGGCTGCTGTAACAAAGTACCACAACTTGGTTGGGATAAAATAACAGAAATTTATTGTCTCACAAGTCTGGAGGCTACAAGTCCAAAATCAAGGTATCAGCAGGGCCATGCTCTCTCTGAAGTTTCTCTGGGAAGATCCTTCCTTGTCTCTTCCAGCTTCTGGTGGTTCTTGACATTCCTTGGCTTGTTTATGCATCACTCCAATCTCTGCCTTTGTCGTCACATGGCCATCTTCCCTCTGTGTGCCTCTCAGTCTCTTCTCCTCTTTTTATAAATACATGAGTCCAACTGGATTAGGACCCACCCTACTCCAGTATGACCTCATGTTAACTAATTACATCTTCGAAGACCCTGTTTCCAAACTACTGTCTAAGTTATCTAGTGCAGCTATAACAGAAATACCACAAGTGGGTGGCTTTAACAAACGGAAATTTATTTCCTCACTGTTTCGGAGGCTAAAAGTCTGAATTCAGGGCACTGACTCTAGGGAAAGACTTTCTCTCTCTGTTGGCTCTAGAGGAAGATGCTTGTCTCTTCTGAGCTTCTGCTCCTGGGAAATCTTGGCATCTCTCTTCCCCCATCTCTGCCTCTCTCTCTTGCTTGTTTGATCTCTTTTATATTTCAAAAGAGATAGACTCAAGACACACCCTATACTAATCTTGTCTCATTAACATAACAAAGACAGCCTATTCCCAAATGGGATTATAACCACAGGCATAGGTGTTAGGGTTTAAAACACATATTTTGGGGGGACACAATTCAATCCATAACAGTCACTTTCACAAATACTAGGGATTAGGACTTCAACTTATCTTTTTGGGGTCGCAATTCAATCCACAATACCAACCTTACCTGGTGCCACTCTACCTTACTTATCCTCAAGCCAGTGGCATTAGCTAGGAAGAGAGCAGCAGAAAGCAGTGCTTCCCACGAGTATATTCTCTTTCAGACCTTCGACCCTTGTAGAAGGTGTACCAAGACTAGGGCTTCTTTTTACGAATTATTCCACAATGGGAATCTGTGACCAACCATACTCAAGTCCCAGCCACACTGGCCACCTCCTACCAACAATGTCAACTGCTTTCCCATTCAGGGTCTTCACATTTACTAATTCCTCCCTTTGCTCAGAATTTTCTTCCCTCTTTCTTCTCACAGCTGCTTCTCCTCATCTTCCAGGTCTCAGATCAAATGTCACTTCATCAGAAGTGCCTTTCATGACCACTCTTTTTTGAAGTAGCATCCCTTCTAGTTATTCTCCACCACCTTACATGTTCATTTCCTGAATAGTTCTTATTAAAACCCGGAATTATTTGGCATATTTGTTTGTCTGTCTCCCTGTATATTACTCAGGATTGGGTATCTACTGTAAGAGACAACTCCAAAATCTCAATGACTTAACAGGATCAAGTTTATTGCTCCCTCTCACCCATACCAATCAAGATAGTTGTTAGTTGCCATCGAGTCGATTCCAACTCATGGTGACCTCATGTGTATCAGAGTAGAACTGCTTCATAGCATTTTTAAGGCTGTGACCTTTCAGAAGGAGATCACCAGGCCTATCTTCTGCAGTGCCTCTGAGTGGATCTGGATCGCCAACCTTTTGGCTAGTAGTTGAGTGCTTAGCTGTTTGCATCATCCAAGTGGGGCTATATCATTTAGACACCCAGGTCCCTTCCTTCTTGCAATACAGCAATCTTCATACATGGTCTCCAAAGTCTCTGTAGAAAGGAAGAGATAGAGCATGGAGAAGGCACACTTGCTCTTTATTGCCTCTGCTCACAATCCACTGGCAAGAACTAGTCACAAGGCCTCATCTAAATTCAAGGATGCTGAGAAATGTGATTTCACTGTATGTCCAAGGAGAGAAAATAGACTTTTTCTCTCCATCCCACCACATGGTGGAATATAGGGAAGGCATGTTCCATGTTCCATGAGGGAGGCATACAATCATAACTAGTCTCCCATGTTCTCTCTTGCTTCTTCATCCATCCTCTACAGAGCAGTCAGAGTGATCTGGATAACGTCTTCTTGCTGCTTAAAAGCCTCCTATAATTTTCCATCGTACTTAGCACAAAATCCCAAATCCTGAACATAGCCTAGGAGGCCTGCATGGTCTGGCCTCTCTTTTCTTTCCCCTTCTTCACATTCTGAACTCCAGCTATGGCTTTCTTTTAGTTCCTCAGATGTGCCAAGTTCTTCTTCACCTCAGAGGTCTTACACAAGTTGTTCCCTCTGCTGGAAATACTGCCTGTCCTGCTCCCTCTTTCCTCAAGCCGACATTTACTTCTCCTTTTTGTCTCAGGTAAAATGTTGCTTTCTCCAAGAAGGTCCATGTGGTAGGCAGAATAATGCCCCTCCCCATTCCCAAAACAGCTACATCCTAATCCCTAAGATCTGTGAATGTGTTCGGTAATATGGCAAAATGAAATTAAGATTGAAGATGGAATTAAGGTTATTAATCAACAGAATTAAAAATGTAGAAATTTTCTTGAATTAGCTGCGTGGGCCCTGTAAACACCCACTGCATCGAGTTGATTCTGATTCATAGTGACCCATATGACAAAGTAGAACTGCCCCATAGGATTTCCAAGGCTGTAAATCTTTATGGAAGCAGACTGCCATATCTTCTTCCACAGAGTGGCTGGTGGGTTTGAACCACTGACCTTTTCAGTTAGCAGCCAAGCAACTAAATCACTGTGCCACCAGGGCTCCTTTGAGTGGGCACATGCATCCTTAAAAGTGGAAGAAGGAGACAGGAGAGTCAGGGAAAAGATGTCACTATACAGTCAGGTTGGAGTGATTTGATGTGAGAAAGACTCAACCAGCCATTGCTGGCTTTGAAAATGGAAGCGGGCCATGGCCCAAGGAATGTGGGCAGCCTCAAACCAATTGCCTTAGAGTCGGTCCCGACTCATGATGACCCCATGTGTGTCAGAGTAGAGCTGTGCTCCATAGAGTTTTCAATGGCTGTGAACTTTTGGAAGTAGATCACAAGGTCCTTCTTCTGAGGTGCCACTGAGTGGATTCAAACTTCCAGCCTTTTGATTACTAGCCAAGCACTTGACCGTCTGCACCACGCAGGGACTCCTGGGCAGCTTTTTGAAGCTGTATAAGACAAGGAAAGAGATTCTCCCCTAAAGTCTTTCGAAAGCCCTGCTTATATCTTGCTTTTAGCCCAGTGAGGCCAGCAAGATCCGTATCAGACTTCTGACCTCCAGAACTGTAAGATAATACATTTGTGTTGTTTTAAGCCACAGTTTGAGATAATTTGTTATAGCAGCAAGAAGAAACTAATACACCTTCCCTGACTCACTGACTCCCTCATCACCCCACCACGTGAATTGCACCCACACCTTATTTTCTCTTACAACAAGCCCTCTGTTCTTCTTCCTTTGCGGGTGTGGATCGCAAGCAGGTTCATGCCTGGGCCTTCCGGGACATGCTCCTGTGAACCTGACCTTCACTTTACCCCGTCTCACTGTAAACATTCAGGAATGCGGCGCCCCCCACTACAGTTATTGCAGCTGGTTAGTGGACATGCAGAAGAGTCAGGTAGGTGGGGGAACTGACAAAACATTAACCCCTCCGTGAAAATGGCCAAGAGAGCATCTCATGTGTGACTGAATACTCTCTCTCCATAGCAAGAGGCTCTGGCATGCTAGCAGTGAGAACTTAAAAAAAATGACATCCTCTTTGTAATTCTCAGTTCCCTTAATAGCACAATTAATTATACTATCTTCAGAGGATTTTATAAGAATTAAAGGAAATAAATGAAATAATTGACAGTGTCCAGCATATAATAAACATTACTATTGCCATTGCTGGAGCCCTGGTGGCACAGTGGTTAAGAGTTTGGCTGCTAACCAAAAGGTCAGCAGTTTGAATCCACCAGCCGCTCCTTGGAAACCCTATGGGGCAGTTCTACTCTGTCCTATAAGGTCACTATGGGTGGGAATCGACTCAATGGCAATGAGCTTGGGTTTTTTGGATTGCCATTGTTATTATCATTGCCATCATCATCATCATCATTCCAAGAGTCTCTTTCAGGTTATATACAAAAGGCCCACAGTGTTTAGGTAAAACCATTCTTGCTGAACAATCTAAAATTAAAGCCTTTAATATAACTCAGAGGTTTTTTTTCTGAGGTATATGCTCATTACTTTTAATTTTTATTAGGTAATATAGTTTCAAATATCCGATATTAACAGAAACCAAAATGGTCACTTGTTATTATGCCTAAAATATCTATGGGACACTAACAAAGGCAACCATGGGGGAAAAATATCAATCTGAGCCTTCACTGGAATTGTCTACATTATTTTTTAAGCCAATCATTTGACTAAATACTTTAATCTCTCACCTTCTCATATATGCGCTTCCTAAGAAAAACTACCAGGCTGAGGTTTCTCAGAAACAAAATTTAAATAGCAAATTGCAATCGCCAAAAGATGGAATAAATGACTTTTTCCATGAAAAAGAATTTGGGGAGCTGTAAGGAATCTGTGATGCTTATGCTGAGAGGCACAAGTATGAAAATAGCTGACAGGTGGCTTCCGTGGAGTAATTTTAGCCAGAGTCCTGCAGCAGGCCTCTCGGGCATGTCGGGAGGTCAACATCCTGCCTGTCCTGCAGAAATGCCCTGAAATGTTCAAGTATGTTAGCAAAATAACTGGAGGGGGGAGGGGAGTAAGGGGTGGGAACAGCAAAGCCAGAGCTGGCACTGTTCTTATAACTGGAAAACTGAAAAAGCTGGACAACCCTGTGAGGGCTGTGTTGTCAGTTCTTGGAACTTGCTCTAGGCACAAACTGCCATATGTAATTTTTGTCCCTGATAACGAGAGTCCATGAGCTTAGCACAAGGACTCTGAACACACTATGACATTGTCATCCAGGTAATGTTTGAAGGGTCAGGGCAGTGGGCCTGAAGCTGGCAATGAAGACAAATCTGAGTAATGCTGACAGGACTATAGCTGTTTGTGTTCAGGCTTTTAAACTTGTTAAACTGTAACCCACAGTAAGAAACACACTTTATATCACTAGTCAGTACACATACATATGTATACACATACACACTCACTCGCTCACTCCTACATCACTGATGTAAGCATTTCAGGAAAGAATACCTGTCATGACTACAATGCACTCTGATATTTATTATTGTAGTCGAGTTTATTTCATTTTTTGTTCACAGTGTTCATGACTGCTAAATTGAAAACCTACAGTTTGAAAAATGCTGATTATAGAAGTCAAATCAAACCATACTCTTTCTGAGCTATTCGATAATTTGGGGGCCCAAATGGCCCCCACCTTCGCTAGCTGCCATTGAGTTGCCCAGACTCATAGTGACCCCGTACACAACTGCACAAAATGTTGCCTTGTTCTGTGCCATCTTTGTGATCTGTGATTTTCACAACAGATCACCAAGCCTTTTTAATTAGTCCAGCTTAGTCCGGAAGCTCTACTGAAACCTATTCAGCACCACAGCAACACTCAAGCAGACACTGACAGACAGGTGGTGGCTGCGTATGAGGTACATTGGCTGGGAATCAAACCCCGATCTCCTGCATGGAAGGTGAGAATTCTACCACTGAACCACCCCTGTCCCCTAGAAAAGGTGACTGAGTGGTAAAGAGAGGCAGGTGTGGTAAGGTAGCCACTGCCTGACTGTGGGCAATGTTCTCAGAGCCCAGTTTTCTCATCTATAAGATGGTGTTACCTTACTTGCTGTCTGAGGCTACGTTCTCTAGAGAAACAAAACCAAGTAAGCATATATATATATACACACATATATAAAACAAAAAAAAAAACAAACCCACTGCCATCAAGTCGATTCTGACTCATAGCGACCCTACAGGACAGAGTATAACTGCCCCATAGGGCTTCCAAGGAACAGCTGGTGGATTCTAACTGCTGACCTTTTGGTTAGTAGTTGTAGCTCTTAACCACTGTGCCACCAGGGTGTATATATAGAGAGAGAGAAAGAGAGAGAGAGAGAAAGATTTATCTCACGGAAACGGCTCACGTGGTTGTAGAGGCTGGCAAGTCCCAAGTCTGCGGGCTAGGCGTCAGGCTGGAGTCTTCTCCTAGCTCATGTAACTGCATGGGCTGACAAATTCAAGATTGGCAGGTAAGACAGCAGCCTGCTGGCTCAGAGGCTACGGAGGCGAACAAATCCCAAGATGGTGAAGCAATACAGCAGGCAGCTGGCTCAAGTCTCAAGAACTGGAGGTCAGATGATGACAAGTTGGATGCAGGATCCAGAGTGAGCGAGAGCTAGCGAGCTTACCAGAACGTCCATATATATTGGATGCAGGCCACAACCCCAAGGAAACTCCCATTACAACTGACTGGCTGATCATATCAGATCACATTATGGAGGTGATTACATTATATGGAGGGTAACTACATCATTACATAACTTCCAAACTATTGAGAATCATGGCCCAGCCAAGTTGACACACAGCCTTAACCATCACACCTGCTCTGCCTGCCTCATGGGATTGTGTGAGGCTCCAAGAACCAATTCTGTGACACTGCCTAGGAATAGTAAAAGACTTTGCAAATATAAGTTGTTGTTAAGCTGGCATGGTAGGTAGCCTGATCCTCTGATAATGCATCTTAGGGCCTCAACTTGGAAAATTCCATTCCCTAAGAATAGACAAGGAGCCCTAGTGGTGTAGTGGTTAAGCACTCAGCTGCTAACCCAAAGGTTGGCTGTTTGAATTCACCAACCACTCCTTGAAAACCCTATGGGGCAATTCTACCCTGTCCTGTAGGGTCGCTATTAGTTGGAATTGACTCAGCCGCAACAGGTTTAAGAACAGACAAAGGAGAGATTCTAGTTTCACGTCAGATACTCACAGCCTTGTACACTAAGTTGGTCATCTGTTAGTTTTTGTGTGTGGATTCAACTGCTATCTAAGCCACCATAAAATGGTTAAACAGTAAGTCCTCAGCAAACAAACAGCTTGTAACCACAACTTCTGCAGGTGAGGGGCATCCGAGAATGGGAGAGCAAAAGGTTTCTGAGAATTGGGAGAGTTGTCCAGTAACATTTGGTCAGGAAGAGAGTTTTTATCATGTAAAGTCAATAAAGAAGATTAGGTCTATAAACCTACAGTTCTTGGGGTCAATTTGGCAGGCAGCATTAGCAGGTCTTTTCAAAACGGAGGACAAGGTCATTCCCAACATTTACACACACTTGTTCAAAAACAGGAGTCCCTGGGTGGTGCGAACAGTTAATGTGCTCGGCTACGAACCAAAGTTCAGAGGTTTGAGTCTACCCAGGAAGAAAGGCCTGGTGATCTAATTCCAAAAAAATCAGCCGTTAAAAACCCCATGGAATACAGTTTTATTCTGACCCACGTGAGGTCACCATGAGTTAGAAAAACATATAGGAACACACACCACCAGAGCAATGAAAATGCAGGTCTTTTTGTTGTTTTATTGGCTCTCTGCTGTTAACCGAAAGGTCGGCGGTTCAAACTCACCAGCCACTCCGCAGGAGAAAGACCTGGCGATCTGCTCCCATAAAGATTACAGCCTAGGAACCGCTATGGGGCAGTTCTACTGTGTCCTATAGGGTCGCTATGAGTCGGAATCAACTTGACGGCACACAACAGCAACAACTTTCGGCAAATGAGGACAGACGGATAACTCTGTGAACAGTAAAGCAGGGCAACACGGAGTGGAAAACATCACATCTCCACTTTTCACTTCTCTGCCACTTCTGCTCTGACACCAGCTGCACATGCAGCACTTCCTCTGACCCTAACCACCCGGACCTCACGCGTTAAAGGGCACGGCCCTCCGGACCGCCAGATCTAACCACCCGGACCTCACGCGTTCAAGGGCACGGCCCTCCGGACCGCCAGATCTACCCACCCGGATCTCACGCGTTAAAGGGCACGGCCCTCCGGACCGCCAGATCTAACCACCGGAACCTCACACGTTAAAGGGCACTGCCCTCCATACCGCCAGATCTAACCACCCGGACCTCACGCGTTAAAGGGCACGGCCATCCAGACCGCCAGATCTAACCACCCGGACCTCACGCGTTAAAGGGCACGGCCCTCCAGACTGCCAGATCTAACCACCCGGACCTCACGCGTTAAAGGGCATGGCCCTCCAGACTGGCAAGTCTGCCCAAGATCTCAGATGCCGGGTGCAAACTTGGGAATCCCCACGACATCCTCACATTTAACCTGCTGGTTACAAATTCAGGGGTTGCTCTACCCCCTCAGGACACCAGTTGTAAGTTCAGGGGTCCCCAAAGGCCCCTCAGTTCTTACCTGCTGTCTCCCACTATTCCCTAGGGTTTGACAATTTGCTAAAATGACTCAGAGAACTCATGGAAAGTGCTATACTTATGATTACAGTTTTATTACAGCAAAAAGGATACAAATGTAGAGACACAGGGCGAAATCTAGAGGGTTCCCAAGGCAGAGCTTCCATGTCCCAAAAAGGGACATGCTACCCTCCCCCATGCATCAATATCTTTCACTAGCCAGGAAGCCCGTGGAGCTTGTGCGTCCAGGGCCTTTATCGGGGCCTCATTACCTAGTCGTGATTGACTGAATCAACTCAGCTCCCCTGAGGTCAGCTGATATCAGGAGGTGGTCTTTCCGGCCTGGCTAGCCACCAGCTGAGTCACCTCATTAGCATAAACTCTTAGGTGTGGTCTGGAGGCCTACAGATAACAAAGACATCTCAGTTACTCAGGAAATTCCAAATGTTTAGAGTTATCTCTCTGGAACAAAGGACAAAGACCAACTTATTTTAGGTAAATGTAAATGCCACAAATACAAAAAAATGGCGAGGTTGTCTCAGCTCAGCATACAACCTATAACCAAGGGACCCAGGACCAGCCATTGTTTCAGCAGTTCCTCTGGAGAGCTTCAGGGAGCCTAGCTTACCCTGAAGGAGCTTTCTGCAGGTGACCAAGAATGGTAGTATAATCCATCATCCTGGTCACACTAATAGAGCAAGGCAGCCATTTATAGGCCTGCCTTTATAGGTCTGAGGCGGGAGCTCTGCCCAGTAGGGACACCTCTACTAGACGGTGAAAGGCTATCCAACCAGATACTCTCTTGGGACATTTGATATCGTTATTGCAATAACGTGGATTGAAGCCACCTGCCGCAATAGCCAATTCTGAGACGGGGTGAGGTGAGAAGCAAGAGTTTTATTATATATTGATATATAGGCAACAGAGGGGAATAGATTCCTCCAAAAACCTGTCTCCCCCACTGGAGATCGGCGGAAGGCTTTTATAGGGACAGGATTATGGCTCTTAGAACTTTGTGTTAGTTCCCCCTTGAGGTGGTCACGTCCCAAATGAGTTAATCTTTTTTGGGGGTTACCTGGCAACATCCTGGCTTTCTTGTCCCAAGATGGGTGCTCTGTTCGGTTTGTCATTCCTAGATCATTATCACTTGTTTTCCACCCTCCAAGGAGGAACGTTGGTTAATCTTAAACTTTTTACAGAGACTGGAACAGGAGGGAAAGAAAAGATTGTGAGACAATGCAGGGGTTTAGCAATGGGGAGTAATAACAGTGAGCCGGACCTAAGCAGCCTCTTTCCCAAGCAGCCCCTTTCCATATAAGACTCAAGGAGAGAGTGTGTTAGTCAAAGCAGGAGCAGTAGATGCAGAGGCAACATATCTGAGTCACCATCATGGGAGAGCCCCAGAGCAGACATCCACACATGCCCGATTCTGAAAAGCCCTATCAAGTGCTGTTATTACAGTGTCAACAGAGCTGCTGTTCGAGTAAGGGAGCCATGACTGCATCCTTAACCACATCCTAGTTTCCACAAGAGCCTGACCATGTGCCCTGAGACAACTTCCTGCTTCCTTTATTTCCCGAGGTAGCCTTGTAATTAACCCTCATTCGTGGAAGTAACCTGAGGGTGTGTCTGTACCTGGAAACCTGGAAGAATCTAATTTATGCATAAGTGCCACAAAAGGAAGCAACCAAAAGGATTCTAGGCACTCCTTGCTTCTCTAATGAAGGACTGTTGGTTAATGTCAGCACCACAGAGTGGTTACATCTGGACTTTTGGTAGGCTTATTCCCAATCCGCTTCTCCTTTGCCAACCTCCACCACAGAAGCTGAAAAAGCTAAATACTTATTTCCCAGCCTTTCTTGATGCTAAACTTGGTCATCTGACAAGCTCTGGCCAGTGAGACAAAAGTGGAACTCCTAGGGAAGGGGAACCTGAGAAAGCTTTTGTTGCTGTTGTGAGCTACCTCTAGTGATGGTTGTGGTCCGTAGGGTTTTTATCAACTGATTTTTGGAAGTAGGTCTCCAAGCCTTTCATCTTAGTCTGTCTCTGTGAGTTTTGCTGAAACCTGTTCAGTATCGTAACAACACTCAAGCCCCCACTGACAGATGGGTGGTAGCTGTGCATGAGGTGCACTGGCCAGGAATCAAACCCAGGTCTCCTGCCTAGAAGGCCAAGAATTCTACCACTGTGAATGAAGAAAACCAAAGACACAAGGGAAGATTAGTCCAAAGCACTAAGGGACCACAACTACCACAGCATCCACCAGACTGAGTCTAGCACAACTAGATGGTGCCTGGCTACCACCACTGACTGCTCTGACAGGGATCAATAGAGGGTCCCGGACATAGCTGGACAAAAATGTAGAACAAAATTCTAACTCACAAAAAAAGACCAGACTTACTAGTCTGACAGAGGCTGGAAAACCTGAGAGTACAGCCCCCGGACACCCTTTTAACTCAGTACTGAATTCAGTCCTGAGGTTCACCCTTCAGCCAAAGATTAGATAGGCCCATAAAACAAAACGGCATACCAGCCCAGGGGCAAGGATGAGAAGGCAGGAGGGGACAGGAAAGCTGGTAATGGGGAACCCAAGATGGAGAAGGGGAGAGTGTTGACATGTCGTGAGGTTGGCAAGCCATGTCACAAAACAATATGTGTATTAATTGTTTAATGAAAAACTAATTTGCTCTGTAAACCTTCATCTAAAGTTCATTTAAAAAAAAAAAAAAGAATTCTACCACTGAACCACCACCAGTGACTCTCTGGGAAAGCCTTTACCTCTCTATAAACAGGCTGTGGGCATAGGTGCAGTGGTCCTAGTCCTGCCACTTTACCACCGTTGTAGGGGAAAAAACATCATAAAGTTTAGTAAAGCAAAAAGAAAGTTTTATTCAGCATATATTCAAAAGTGCAGAAGTGGGAAGTGGACAACCACGCTGCCAGAGCCACGTTTGTCCAAGTTCAAGGAAATATCACAGGACAGGCAAAAGTGGGAAAATGGACAAGTATGCTGCTACAGCCATGTCTGTCCAAGTCCAAAGAATACTACAGAAAAGCCAAGATTGGGAAAACGGACAAGCATGCTGCCACAGCCATGTCTGCCCAAGTCCAAAGACCATTACAGAATCATCAGTATATATTAATATTACAAATGGGCAAAACCATTGAAAGCTTCACCTTTTCACAGATTGGCTAGAACTACATTTTGAATCATCTTTCTTAACAATTATTGGTACAGGTTTCACTAATGACAGTCAGGAGGCTCTTCATTGGTCCAGCAAATTTCTATTTACTAAATGCTAATAGAAAAAGACAAGAGTGAAAAAGTCTTTCGTGTTCTATTTGATTGGCTTTATGTGAAAGCTTCCCTAAAAGGTATTTTCCAAGATGATCTTAGCTATTGCCTTTATACCTCAGGCCTTGTGAGTCCTTGTGAGGCCTTGTGAGCCCAGCTCCAGGTGGGTCACATTCTCTATGCTCAAGGACAGGGAATAATATTATTTATAATATTATTATTAAATAATTAAATAATATTATTTCCTAAATCACCACCCTCCTTCCTTGAATACAAGCATGGTACCTGGAGCTGTGGCGGCCATTTTACCATCACAAAATGTCAAGCATGCTTACAACAGACCCACTCGCTCAGAATGGCAGGACTAAAGAGAGAAAGGATGAGCCCTGCTGGCGCAGTGGTTAAGTGCTCAGCTGCCAACTGAAAGGTTGGTGGTTTGAACCTACCAGCTACTCCAAGGGAGACAGACGTGGAAGTCTGCTTCTGCAATAATTTACAGCCTTAGAAACCCTATGGGGCAGTCCTACTCTGTCCTATAGGGTCACTATGAGTTCAAATTGATACAATGGCAGTGGGTTGTTTTTTTTTGTTTGTTTGTTTGTTTATTTGTTTTAAGAGACAAAACCAGTTTCCTTATCAGCATTGTTGGACAGCTGAACCATGTTTTAGGGGGAAAACATCACAAAGTCTAGTAAAGCAAAAAGGAAGTTTTATTCGACATACATTCAAAAGCGCGGAAGTGGGAAAACACAGACAAGCATGCTGCCACAGCCGTATCTGTCCAAGTCTAAGGAAATATCACAGAACAGACAAAAGTGGGAAAACGGACAAGCATGCTGCTAGAGCCATGTCTGTCCAGGTCCAAAGAATATTACAGAACAGGCAAGAATGGGAAAACAGACAAGCATGCTGCCACAGCCATGTCTGCCTGAGTCCAAAGACCATTAAAGAATCATCAGTATATATTAACATTACAAATGGGCAAAACCATTGAAAGCTTCACCTTTTCATAGATTAGCTAGAAACTGTGATCCTACATTTTGAACTGTCTTTCTTAACAAATCATTGGTACAGGTTTCAGTCAGGAGAGTCTTCATTGGTCCAACAAATTTCTATTCATTAAATGCTAATAGAAAAGATAAGAGTGGAAAGTCTTTTGTGTTCTGTTTGACTGGCTTTATTTTTTTCCCAAAAAGATATTTTCCAAGATTATCTTAGCTATTGTCTTTATATACCTCAGGGTCCAGTTGATGTGTCCTTGTGAGTGCTTGTGAGCCCAGCTCCAGCTGGGTCACATTCTCTATGCTCAAGGACAGGGAATAAATGATTCCAATATTATTTTCTAATTCAACCAACACCAGTAACTTCCTACCTCTAGACTACTTGTTCTGTGAGAAAAATACCACTCCAACTGCGTATTGTTACTTGCAGTTTTTCTGACTGATAACACTGTATAAGTAAAACTAATATATATATATGTATATATAAACCAAATCCGTTGCCATTGAGTCAGTTCCGACTCATAGTGACCTTGTAGGACAGGGTAGAACTGCCCCGTAGGGTTTCTAAGGAGCAGCTAGTGGATTCGAACTGCCAACCTTTTGGTTAGCAGCCAAACTCTTAACCACTGCGCCGCCTATATCATAGATTTATAATTTCCTTATGTACATTTTTAGCAAATTGCATAGTATTCATTACACTGTAGGGTTCAGTTCAGTCATTCCAACTACTCTTTATACAATCTCAAATTTTAAAAATCCCTGTAGGTTTTGTTAAAGAAAGGCACGCTGGGGTACATGCTTCTGCATATGTAGTGCTCAGGCTCTGCGGAGGCGCCTCAGGAGGGAATGATGTCGTATTTGAACGTTCCTCCTCTTACACAGACACTGCCTGTGCGAGCTGCTTTATGTATGTAGTTTTATGTAGTAAGCATGTGAAGATCTGAATTGTATACACAGTTCAGCACGGTTATGGGTTGAATTGTGTCCTCAAAAAACATACGTTGAAAACCCTAACCTCTATGTCTGTGATTATAATCCCATTGGGGAATGGGCTGTCTTTGTTATACTAAAGAGACAGGATTAGTGTAGAGTGTCTTAAATAAATCTCCTTTGAGATAGAAAAGAGATTAAACAGGCAAGTAAGAGAAGCAGAGATGGAGGAAGAAAGATGCCAAGCCACATGAAGATCACCCAGAAACAGAAGCTCAGAAGAGAGACAAGGACCTTCCTCTAGAGCCAACAAAGAGAAAAAGCCTTCCCCTAGAGCCGAGGCACTGAACTTGGACTTCTAGCCACCTAAACTGTGAAAAAATAAATTTCTATATGTTAAAGCCATCCACTTGTGGTACTTCTGTTATAGCAGCAGTAGATAACTAAGATAAGCACACTTTGTTATCGCTTGAAATCCCTGGGTGGCACAAATGGTTAAATTCTCAGCCTACTAACTGAAAGGTGCATCAGAAGAAAGACCTGGCGATCTAATTCTGAAAGGTCACAGCCATCGAAAACCTTATGGAGTGTAGTTCTACTCTGAATACATGGGGTTGCCATGAGTTGGAGTTGTCTTGGTGGCAACTGGAAAAAAAAGAAACGTGAAAGTGAACTATTATAGAGTCAATGCAGCCCTACACACAATTATTTAAGGATGGTTCTTAGAGGCAAACATAGGAACACACGTTAAACATCCCCCCTAAATGTTCAATATATTTACAAGAACATAATAATCTAACGAGCTTATACTTAGCTAGTCCACATACGTGAGCTCTAAATAGAACAACAACAACAACAAAATGCTGGGTACCTAACGTTCCTCTGCACAAGGACAGAACAGTTCCACCCCAAGCTTCTGCTGGAGCTGCTAACAATGTGGTGTCAGGTTTCTCCTCCACCAAGTCCTCCCCCAGCAGGTCAAGGCCAGCTCTTACATGATGTGAGTCACACGGACATGCATTCCCCTTGGAAAGAACAAACGTCAAACTTGCTCTGTGAACATCACGGGAGGGTTCTGGATCCACAGAGTATTTTATGTGACCAGGAACTCCTGTTCTTCGTTTGGATTTTCCAACAGCCTAGGAAAGATTCTGCAACCAGAGCCACGAGTGCATTACCACCATCACCCTTTCACCTACTTACCTAAAAAGGATAGCTGGACCTTGGTGAGGGTTTGTTGATCTATTTCAAGATTAAATCCACTGCACTTTGACACGGCACCTAGTTCCCATCCTTTGAAAAACTCCTACATAAATAAACAGGATGACCCTTTCCCCAGATAGGTTCCCTTTAATTTGATAGGGCTATTATCAGAGTTTGGAGTCCATGGGTGGAGCAAACTGTTAAATCACTTGGCTGCTAACCAAAACGTTGGAGGTTCGAGTCCACCCAGAGGCACCTTGGAAGAAAGGCCTGGTGAGCTACTCCTAAAAACTGAGCCATTGAAAAACCTATGGAGCACGGTTCTATTCTGACACACATGGGGTCATCATGAGGCAGAGTAGACTTGTCAGCTACTGGTGCTGGTATCATCAGAGTTCACTGAAAAATAAAAATAAAGATGATGTGACAAAGTGGTTTGCGGATGGTGTGTTTCTTGTCCTCCTTCCGGTTATGCTGAAACACAAATCTTGATGGGATGGTCAGGTGGCTTTTCCAGCTGTGACTATGTCATGTCTAGCAAGATGTGAATGCTTACAAATTATCAATAAAGCCAATCTGAAAATTTACAAAATTAATCTGAAAAATGTTTTCTGTCCTTGATCTCCTGTGAAAATATCATGGAATACTGTTATGACTAGTCCATGGTGAATGTCTACAAGTTTACACTTTCCTACTTGCTCTCACCCTTTAACATCAAAATGAATCATAACAGCAAACTATCCAGCAAGAAGTGTTGTTATTAGCATGGCGTTGGTCCCCGACTCATGGCAACCCCATGCACATAGGGTTTTCACTGGCTGATTTTCAGAAGTAGATCGCCTGGCCTTTCTTCCTAGTCTGGAAGCTCTGCTGAAACCTGTTCAGCATCATACACGCAAGCCTCCGCTGACAGACAAGTGGTGGCTGTGCTTGAGAAACAAGAAATAGAGAGAGGTAAATTGTCTAATTGCGGTATTTCCACAGTCAGCCTTGGGAGGAAGGCAAAGAGACTCTTCTGTCTAGAAAACAGCATTTTCCAATTACTAATTTCTTCTGACTGCAGTTTACAAATTTAACTTCTTTTGAAGATCCGTATTCATTTAACTCTTTGCTCCAGGAAACTAGAACTGAATGTCTAACTCCTGGTGTGTATCCTGAGTCTTCAGCCTTGTTTCCTTTTGAGTTTAGTAGAAAATGAAACAGAACCACAAGAGAAAATATGTCCAGAAAAAATGGATAAAGCCTGTGGAGAGTGGTAGGTAAAAACGGAAATGCTCCACATTTGACAATGAATTCTACTACATGCAGCTGTGAAAAGTAAATATTATTTCCTCACTTTGTTCATCGATTCATGCATTCATGCATTTACCAATCATAAGTTGAGTGCCACGTGCCATGATGGGTACAAGAAAAAAGAAGATGTGTTTGATTTTAGAGATTTATAGTCTACTGGAAGAGAAAGAACATAAACCAACAATTACATAAGAGTCTGAACAGGCTCTTGGAAGGCTTCTTGGGGAAGATGACACTTGAACTGACAACATCTTGAAGGATGGTTGTAGGTGCCCCCGTTGAAGAGCTACATTAAGACAGTGGTAGCAGGCATGGGAGAGTAGATTCAAGAGAGATTAAGGAGGTGAAAGCCACAGAACTTGACCGATCACTATGGGAGGTGGAGGAGAAGTCATTGGAGGCAAATGCCTGGGTCCCTGGCTTGGGTCAAAAGGTCTTTGGTGGTGCCACACACACAGCAGAGCACGTAGGAAAGGGGCAGTTTAGAAACAAAGGATTCTGTTTGAGATATGCTAGTTTAAGGTGTCTAAGACATGTCTAAAAGTCAATTTGCTATATGTGTAAACAGCTCAGGGGAGAGTTGTGAGCTAGAAACAAATGTAGAATCACAAGGGGTAGCTGAATCCACAGCTCTAGATGAGGGCTCCCTGGGGCAGTGAGACGAGCAGACGGGTGAGGACCCACCTCAGGAGATGCCAACATGGTGGACATGACCCCGAGAAGCCAGGGAAGAAGAACTAACACAAGGGCACAGCACCTCCAAAGCCAAGGAGCGAGTGGTCAACACATTAAATACCAAAAGTGAAAATAAGACAGACTTTGGAAAGGGAAAATTGTCTTTTCTTCTGAGAAAGAAGTGAAAGACCAAAGGCAGAAAAAGGGATGGTTTAGAGAGAAAAAAAAGCAAATTCTAGGATGGTGAGACTTCAACTAGCTTACTTTGGACACTCCATCGGAAAGAACAATTGCTAGAAAACGACATCATGTTTGGTAAAGAAGAGGGTCAACAAAAACAAGGGAAACCGCAACGAGATGGATTGACACAACAGCCACAATGGACTCAAATATACCAATGATCATGAAGATGGAGCAGGACTGGCAACATTTCATTGTGTTATACATAAGGTCACCATGAGTTGAAGCTGACTCATGGCAACTCATAACAACAAAGTATCAGAGATGAGATGAGATTACCTAGGGTAGTTCATGGCGCACACTAGGTTAGGAGATGACCATCACATTTCCACAAAATAAGCGTGGTAGAGATCTATGTAGCTCTGTAACTAACAAGCTGGTTGATGTTGAGCATCTAACCATCTTTTAACAAAGTGGTGAACCTGGGTGACCTCTAAGTTTCCTTCTTCCTCTAAGATACTGGACTTCCTTGGGAAACTGCCCTAACACTACGACTGGGGCACCAGCACTGCCCAGCCCTCCAGTTAGTCTTGTCAATGCCAAGATGGGTGTTACTGAGCCACAGGGACCGAATCATACCACACGGAGCAGTGGGTGGGATGAGGTCTTTTCACATGGTCTCCCACTTCTAAAGAGCCCTGGAACACCTGGTGTTCTGGGTATAACAGGAAGAGCCACTGAAACTCAATAGGGCCATGGCACTGCTGCAGTTAGAACCCAAAGTGTTTGGAAGTGTGACTCATTGCTGGAGCAGGCCCCATGGCTGCTGGTCTGTAAAGCTGGGGGGCTGGCTTCAAACAGGGGTATGCCGCTCCTCACCCCCTCTCACTTTTCATAACTATGACCCAGTCTTGTCCCAGACCTTTATCTTGCACCTCGTGCCAGGTTCCAGCACAACAGAGGCCTTTTCTGACCAAAGTGAAAGCAACTGACCATATTTTGGAGAGTTCAGCACTGTTCTTTTAAAAATTAAGCTTGTTAACAGTTCCCTTTCATTTCAACTATTAAAAGTATCCAGGCCCATGAATTGCTGGACTGAGGGCTGTGGGGACCATGGTCTTGAAAAACATCTAGCTCAACTGGCATAACATAGTTTATAAAGAAAATGTTCTACATTCT
>NW_004443980.1:9727540-9728927 GCF_000243295.1 Trichechus manatus latirostris
TACAAGATTGGATAGTGTCTTAAGCCAATCTCTTTTGAGATATAAAAGAGAGACGTGAGCAGAGACACATGGGAACCCCGTACCACCAAGAAAGCAGTGCCGGGAGCAGAGCGTGTCCTTTGGACCTGAGGTTCCTGTGCAGAGAAGCTCCCAGACCAAGGGAAGACTGATGACATGGACCTTCCTCCAGAGCGGATGGAGAAAGCGTTCCCCTGGAGCTGATGCCCTGAATTTGGCCTTGTAGTCTACTAGACTGTGAGAGAATAAACTCCCATTTGTTAAAGCTATTCGTTTGTGGTATTTGTTATAGCAGCACTAGATGACTGAGACAGAATTTGGTACTGAGAGAGTGGGGTGCTGCTCTAACAGATACCTAAATTGTGGAAGTAGTTTTGAAACTGTGAATGGATAGAGGAGTGGCAGCAACAGAGGACCGGTAGCAGCAGAGAAGCAGCAGCAGCAGAGAAGCCGCAGCAGGAGAACCAGGAGACCAGCAACAGACAGCGCTGGAGCCAACCCGCGGAGCAAGAGAGCTGAGTGCCTGTGCGCAGGAGGATTCCTGGCGGAGCGGGCTGCCTCTGGGCAGCTATTGGTGGAGGTTCGGAGTTTTGGAACACTCGCCACAGCAGGGCAGATGCGGGCGTGAGGCCCAAGAGCCGAGAGGCCAAGAAACCTGGAAGCAGAAGCTGAAGAGACAAGGAATACAGGAAGCTGAGCTGCTCAGTCTAAAACGATATGGCCAGGACCTCTGGGGTTTCAAAGCATGGAGCCATGGCCTCTGGTGTTTCAAAGGGTGGAGTTGTCACTCCGATGGACTAGGAGAATGGTGCACTTAAAGCTGAGGGGGCAGAGTTGCTGTCCCAGCAGGCCTGGAAGGCAGAGCTGAAGCTCAGGGCCGAGAGGCTTCCACTCAGAATCTGGAGAGTGTGGCCATTACCTAGAGTCTGGAGGGCAGGGCCACTGTGTAAAGGTCTCTGAGAACAGAAGATTATTTTCAAGGCTTGAGGGCTAATGTAATGTGTTCTGCTAACTTGCTTGGTGCCTGTTATGCTTTCTTTCTCTGCAATTTCTCCCACTTGTAATAGAAACGTCTAGCCTGTGCCTGCCTGTTATGCCATTGTACCTTTGGAAGCTGTTAACTTGTATTTTAGATTTCACAGATGAAGAGGAGTTTTTTGAATTTTGGACTTGGAGTTGATTTAAAACTTTTGCTATGACATGATGGGGTGAATATGTTTTACATGTGGCAAAGACATGAATTTTGGGGGGCCAAAGGGTGGAATGTCATGGATTGAGTTGTGTCCCCCCAAAATATCTGTCAACTTGGCTGGGTCATGATTCCCAGTATTGTATGATTGTGTACCATTTTGTAATCTGATGTGATTTC
>NW_004443980.1:9729027-9732371 GCF_000243295.1 Trichechus manatus latirostris
TTATAAAGAAAATGTTCTACATTCTACCTTGGTGAGTAGCATCTGGGGTCTTAAAAGCCTGTGAGCAGCCATCTAAGATACTCCCAGTGGTCTCACCCCTCTGGGAGCAAGAGAGAATGAAGAAAACAAGATACAAGGGAAAGATTAGTCCAAAGGACTAACGGACCACAACTACCACGGCCTCCACCAGACTGAGTCCAGTACAGCTAGATGGTGCTCGGCTACCACCACTGACTGCTCTGACAGGGATCACAACAGAGGTTCCTGGACAGAGCAGGAGAAAAATGTAGAACAAAATTCTAACTCACAAAAAAAGACCAGACTTACTGCCTGACAGAGGCTGGAGAAAACCCAAGAGTACGATCCCCGGACACCCTTTTAGCTCAGTAGTGAAGTCACTCCCAAGGTTCACCCTTCAGCCAAAGATTAGACAGGCCCATAAAACAAAACAAGACTAATGGGGCATATCAGCCCAGGGACAAGGACTAGAAGACAGGAGGTGACAGGAAAGCTGGTAATAGGGAACCCAAGGTCGAGAAGGATGAGTATTGATATGTCACGGGGTTGTTAAGCAATGTCATAAAACAATATGTGTACTAACTGTTTAATAAGAAACTATTTGTTCTGTAAACCTTCATCTAAAGTATAATGAAAAGATTTTTTTTTAATGCAGAGAAATTTGAAAAAAAAAAAAAACAAGGATAGGCTCAAGCACAGATTTTTAAAAATATTAATTTCTTTCTCCTTCCAAAAAAATACACGTTCATTTAAGACAATTTTGAAAATTCAAACAAATACAAAGAACGTTAAAATAATTCTTAATCCTACCTCCCAGAGATAACCTCTGCTAATATTTTGGTTTACATTCTTTCAGTCTCTTATTCAGGGAACAACAGAAACACACACACAGCCCCCAAGAAACAAAACATTGCAACTAATCAGAGACTGGAGAAACCCCACGAGTATGGTCCCCGGATGCCCTTTTAGTTCAGTAATCAACTCACTCCTGAGGTTCACCCTTCAGCCAAAGATTAGACAGCCCCATAAAACAAGGACAACAAGGCAGGAGGGGACAGAAAAGCTGGTAACAGGGAACTCAAGGTTGAGAAGGGGAGAGTGTTAGTATGTTGCAGGGGTCGAAACCAACGTCACAAAACAATGTGTGTATTAATTGTTTAATGAGAAACTAATTTGCTCTGTAAACCCTCATCTGAAGTACAATTAAAAAAATTTACAACTAAAAAAAAAAAAAGAACTATCCGGGTCCACACTGGTGAGGGTTGCATAACATGATTAATATGATTGGTGCCACTGAATCCTATATGTAACAAAATGTTAAATTGGCAAATATTGTGTTACATATATTTTTACCACAATTTTTTTTAAAAAAGGATCCAGGTCCAGCTGATCTCTTTGGAAGAAATAATTCAAATGACTTACTCACTGTACCATAAGCACATTTTGGGCTTTAGTGCTTCTGTGTGCACCATCACTCCCCTCTCTCCTCTCAAGTTAGAATTCAAAACCCAGTGAAACTTTCCATCCTCTCCCAATTGCTTATTCACCATTATATCCTGGTGCCTAGGACGTTAAGAATGAATGACTCTGACTCCACAAAATCTTTTGTTGATGCTATTCAGTAATTAATAACATCAACAATCAACCTATCTTGGTACATCTCTTATACGATTTAACTTTCATAGGTTTATATCTCATCTCTCAGATCTAGGGTTGATATCATGTCTTTATGTTTTTCTTCAGCATCAGTGAGCACAATAGTCTGCATGTAATGTTGTTTTGTTAGCTGTAGTCAAGTCAACTCCCACTCATGGCAACCTTATGTACCACAAAGTGAAACGCTACCCAGTCCTGTGTCATCCTCACATGTTCGAGTGAGGTGAGGTGTGTTCGAGTGAGGTATGTTTGAGTGAGGGAAATCACCAGTATGTTCGAGTCCATCCCTGCAGCCATTGTGCCAATCCATTTCACCAGGAGCCTCCCTTATCCTTGCTGGCCCTCTGCTTCACCAAACATGATGTCCTCCTCCAGCAACTGTCCCTCCTGATTACGTGTCCAAAGCAAGTAAGTCAGACAGCATTCTGTTGTGATCCATAAGGCTTTCATTGGTTGATTTTTAGGAGTAGATCACCAGGCCTTTCTTCCTAGTCTGTCTTAGTCTGGAAGCTCCTCTGAAACCTGTCCATCATGGGTGACCCTGCTGGTATTTGAAATATCAGTGGTATAGCTTCCAGCATCACAGCAACACGCAAGCCACCATAATATGACAAAGTGACAGACGGGTGGTGGCTGCACATAATAGCTGCTAAAAAACACTTGTTGTTTGACCAAGAATCTAGAATTTTTCAAAAGGGCTTCCTTCCCCTCCACTCCCTTCAGATGTATCTGTTTTTCCTCTGACATTAAACACTACCTTCTAGTAAAAGTTTTCATCTCCACAACAAAGCAGATCAGCCAAGAGAAAACAGCAAGACTCAGGAAGGGCAATTACATGGAATTAGGGTTCCACAGTAAAATATTCTGGATGACTGAAAAAACATGCTAAGAAAAATTCTCCCAACCTGAAAAAGTCCTGAGACAAAGTAACTGCTCTGTAGTGTAAACTGAATCAGGAGGCACCATTAGTTGGGAGGTGACCTTAACACAGATAGAGCTGACAAAGTCAGTAAAATGCAAAATTTATAGTGTGATTCACCCAAAGGGGCTGTTCTTGTAAAATTTCCCAAAGGATTACCAAAAATCAAAGTGAGATCATAGAGTTTTAAAGGTTTGATACCAAGAATACGAACACTACACAAAGCAAAATGTTACCTGGAGAAGGGTTTTATAGGACAGCTTTGAGAGACAGCATTTACCATACTGTATCTTACATGCTAGGAGTCCCTGGGTAGTACATAGTTAATGTGCTCAGCTGCTAACTGAAAGGTTGTAGGTTTGAGTTTACCCAGAGGCTCCTCAGAAGAAAAGCCTGGTGATCTACTTTCAAGAAGTCAGCCATTGAAAACCCTATGGAGCACATTTCTGCTCTGACACATTGGGGTCGCCATGAGTCAGAATCCACTTCATGGCAACTTTTTTTGTTCATTTGTTGATTTTTAACCTTATATACTGTCTGTCATGGATTGAACTGTGTCCCCCAAAAATATGTGTCAACTTGGCTGGGTCATGATTTCCAGTATTGTATGATTGTGTACCATTTTGTAATCTGATGTGATTTCCTTATGTGTTGTAAACTCTATCACTATGATGTAATAAGATGGATTAGCAGCAGTTATACTGATGAGAAGGTATACAAGATTGGATAGTGTCTTAAGCCAATCTCTTTT
>NW_004443980.1:9732471-9757996 GCF_000243295.1 Trichechus manatus latirostris
GTCAACTTGGCTGGGTCATGATTCCCAGTATTGTATGATTGTGTACCATTTTGTAATCTGATGTGATTTCCTTATGTGTTGTAAACTCTATAACTATGATGTAATAAGATGGATTAGCAGCAGTTATACTGATGAGGTATACAAGATTGGATAGTGTCTTAAGCCAATCTCTTCTGAGATATAAAAGAGAGATGTGAGCAGAGACACATGGGAACCTCATACCACCAAGAAGGCAGTGCCGGGACCAGAGTGCATCCTTTGGACCTGAGGTTCCTGTGCAGAGAAGCTCCCAGACCAAGGGAAGACTGATGACATGGACCTTCCTCCAGAGCAGATGGAGAAAGTGTTCCCCTGGAGCTGACGTCCTGAATTTGGACTTGTAGTCTACTAGACTGTGAGAGAATAAACTCTTTGTTAAAGCTATCCATTTGTGATATTATTGTTACAGCAGCACTAGATGACTGGGACACTGCCTTTGTTAGATACTTCACAATTAACTGAGGGAAAACCAAAAACCAAAACAAACCTGTTGTTGTCAGGTCGATTCCTACTCATAGCGACCCTACAGGACAGCGTAGAACTGTCCCATAGGGTTTCCAAGGAGTGGCTGGTGGATTTGAACTGCTGACCTTTTGGTTAGCAGCCAAACTCTTAACTACTGCACCGTCAGGGCTCCAACCTAGGTAAAGGTCTCAGTTTTCCTGACTTCTGAACTAAACAGGTCTGATTATCAAGGATTCAGTTAACAGACAGGATATACTATCTATATTATTATTATTAATTAAAAAATAATAGACTCAGCTTAAAATTTATTTTAGCAATGGACTCCTGGGATATTGCATATATAATAATGTCTATTTGCTTTGTGTGTTAAACATATTATTTCATTTAATCCTTGTAACAACTCGTGGGAGGTAGGAATTATTTCCCTCATTTTCCAGACAGGGAAATTAAGGCTCAGGAGCTGGACTTATCAAGTACCCTACTGATCATTTAACTTCCTGTGTAGCTTTTGCTTAAGAGGAGAGAACTATCTGAGCAGTAAATACAACTTCCCCATCTGCCTCACATTTTTCACTGAAAGTAAATAAAGTGGTATTCTGAATTTTTGTATATTAGACTCTCGTGAGTTTGATCTGAGGAAGTTTCTGGAGCTAGATCACATCAATCCAGTTTTTAAGCCTTACAAAGTGAGAAGTGGTGACCCTTCAAGGCCTCCTGCTCTAAACCCACCCCAACCTTCCCATTCAAAGGGCAACTGGCCTGTTAGAACCACTCAAATATGCACTGAAGCTGGACTGTGTTTGAAAGCATCAAGTGCAGAGCAAACTCTTCTCTGAGGGCTGTCCAATGGCACTATATACTCCCATTTTTTTCCTGGCTGATACAGGGTAACAAAATCCCAGTTATCAGCCTACAATAAGCTGAGCAAGGAAGGATGCCTTCCTGTAGTCCCAGACCAGTGTGGAGCTAATTTAATTCTCTGAATACCCTACTCTTTACTGCCTTTCCTAAAATACTGACCATGGTACCCAATTTCTCAACCCATGATCTTCCCCTCAGTTCTGTTCTTCACATCGTCTAAGTCTGTGATGGCTAATTTTATGTGTTAATTTGGCTACGCTATGATTCCCAGTTGTTTGGCCAAACACTAACTCGTCTACTTGCTGTCATGAAGTGGTTAAAAAACCAGTTGCATCCTGCAGTGAGCTTGTTTATACTCACTTGTCCAAGCCTCAAAATCATCCTCAAAAATGAGGTTTAGCGGAATTACTTACCTTATCCACAGTCACATGACTTGTCAGTGGCTAAATTCAATTCAAACCCAGGTCTTCCTGATTCAGAAAGCAATGCTCTTGAGCACTGTTTCCCATTCTGGGTGTTGGAGAGCTACATGTGCAACAAGTGTCATCTGTAAACTGAAGTGTTACTGTGTCTCATACATACATGAAATAGGATTTTTGCATGCTGTTATGAATCAACACAAGTTTAATTTTTTGATAAATTAACAATATCTTGCTCTGAAAAAAAAAAACAGTTGCCATCAAGTTGCCTCCAATTCATGGTGACCCTATGTGTGTCAGAGTAGAACTATGCTTCATAGGGTTTTCAATGGCTGCTTTTTTAGAAGTGGATCACCAGGCCTTTCTTATGAGGTGCCTCTGGGTGGACTGGAACCTCCAACCTTTTGGTTAACAGCTGTGGATGTGATTAAATCAGTTGGCCTTGGGTAGAGCAGATTACCTTCCATTAGGTAATTTTATGCAATGTAATTACCTCACATGTACTGTAATCCAATGTAATATAATCAATCTATCAGTTGAGACCACCAGTGTAGAGTGGATCCTAAACTTCATCACTTCTGAGTTAGAAAAAGACAAGAATAGACATAGAGATACACACGCACACAGGGGAAAGATAGATGCAAAGAATGGCAAGGATCGCCAGCAGACACCAGAAACTAGGAGAGATGCTCACAGAAGGAATCGACACAGTCGAGACCCTGATTTAGACTTTTAGCTTCCAGAACTGAGAGAAAATAAATTTCCCTTCTTTAAGGGCACCCACTTGTGATATGTGCGTTATAGCAGCAATAGGTAACTAAGACAAAGTCAGAAGCTCAAGTGCCATCTTTAACCCATCCTCTTCCTCACTCTCTGTTATGCATTGAATTGTGTCCCCCCAAAATATATTGTAAATCCCAGCCCCTGTACCTGGACCACCCAACTGGCCTCTGGTCCTGCCTGATTACCTAGCCCATTCACCATATCCCAGTCAGAAGTTCTCTCAAAAATGACAATCTGCTCATCTCTCTCCCCTTCATAGTTCCCAAATGCCCCAGCATGGCCCTTCTTGATCCAGCTGCCTTCCTCTTCGGCCTCAGCCTCTCTTTCCTCCACACCATGGCATGCTGCATATTTTGAATGGAATCACCTTCCATAATGCAATCTAATGTGACATAATCAATCATTTGAGGTCACACCAGTGTAGGGTGGATCCTAAACTTAATCACTTCTGAATTATATAAAGAGTAACATAGAACCAAAGACATGAAGGCAAATTGGGGAAGACACACATCACATGAGGATCGTCTGCAAGCCAAGGAACCAAGGAACGGCCAGGGCTACCGACAAGGAAGGTACTGGCAGGGCCAAGATCCTGATTTGGACTTTTAGCCTCCAGACTTTTAGAAAATGAATTTTGGTTCTTTAAAGATACCCATTTGTGGTATTTGTGTTACAGCAGCACTAGGTACCTAAGACACTGTGCTTCAGCTCTGGGGGAGCATGAGCAGTTTGCCAAATGTGCAGTGCTTGTACTTCTCAATTTCACACTCAGTGCTCTTTCTGCCCACGGCCTCCTCCCACTCCTTTGATCTGGCTGACTCCTTGCCATAGATTGTTTGCAAAAACTACTCCCTCTGTATCCAGGCCTCTTGGCAAGGTGACTGCAGCTTCTCTCATCAAGAAATGGAGTCTATTTCCACACCTGTTGAATCTGGACTGACCTGTGACTTGCTTTTACCAATAGAATGTGCTGGAATTACACTGCATGAGTTCTGAGCCTGGGACTCAAGAGGCTTGCAGCTTCTGCTCACTTTCTTGACTCCCTACCCAGCTGTCGCATGAACTTGAACTTCGATTTTGGATGGGATGAAGCACCATAATCTAAGGTGTGGGATCTGACTTCCTGGATGGCCACTGAGGGGCTAGATGGCATAAACCAGAAGTTCCAGGGTGTCAGCCCCCTTGGGGTAAACCTTGGCCAATTGGAAATGGGAGACAGGAGGGAGGTAGGCAGATACATTTTCCTTCTGTAGACTGCTCTGAGGTACAGTTCCTCTTTTCAACCCTCTGCAGGAGTGAAGGTGCCTGTTGAGCAACCTGCGGTGTCTCTCCATAGCCCGGGGTAAAGCAGTGGTCAGAGTAGTCACATACCTCAGAGCAAATCTTCCCATCTTTCCCTGCTTTTTCCTTTTCTTTCACTCTCACTGCCCTAGACTTGCACCCCTAAATAAAGTGTTAGTATCCTAATCTTTGCCTCAGATTCTACTTTCTAGAGGCCAAAGGCTAAGGCAGCAGCCAAGGTGCACAGTGTCACGGGCTGGGAACCTCATTTCTAATTCAGATGCTCTGGTACCCACTTCTTAAAAGCCAAGAATTTCCAGAAGGCATATGTATTAGTTTCCTATAGCCGCTACAACAAATTACCACAAAATTAGTGGCTTCAAATGGTAAAGCGCTGGCTGCCAACCAAAAGGTCAGTGGTTTGAATCCACCGAGTGCTCCGTGGTAGAAAGACCTGGCGATCTGCTCCCATAAAGATTACAGTCTAGAAAACTCTGTGGGGAAGTTCTGCTCTGTCACATAGGGTCCCTATGAGTCAGACTCGACTCAACAGCACCTAACAACAGCAAGTGGCTTTAAAACAACACAAACTGATTCTCTTACGGTTCTGGAAGTCAGAAGTCTGAAATCAGTCTCGCTGGGCTAAAGTCAAGGCGTCAGCAGGGCTGGTTATTTCTGGAGGTTCTGAGGGGAGGATCTGTTCCCTGGCCTTTTTTGGCTTCTCGTGACTGCCTCTGTTCCTTGGCTTATGGCCCCTTCCTTAATCTTCAGAGCACCTCACTCCCAACTCTGCTTTCATCGTCCCATCACCTTCTCCTCTCTGTTAGTAAAATCTCCCTCTATCTCCTTCTGAGAAGGAACCCTGAGGTTACATTGGGCCCACATGGATAATCCAGGATAATCTCCCCATTTCAAGATCCTTAACTGAATCACAGGAGCCCTGGTGGTGCGGTGATTAAATTGCTCAGCTGCTAACTGAAAGGTCGGCGGTTCAAACCCATCAGCCGCTCCATGGGAGAAAGATGTGGCAGTCTGCTTCTGTAAAGATTGCAGCCTTGGAAACCCTATGGGGCAGTTCTGCCCTGTCCTATGGGGTTGCTATGAGTCGGAAGCCATTTGACAGCAATGGCAGGGGGTGGGGGTGGGCTTAATCACGTCTGCAAAGTCTCTTTTGCCACGTAAGGTAACATTCACACATTCCAGGGACTGTGACTTGGATTTTTTTTGGGGGGTGGGGGGCATTATTCAGTCTACCACAGCACATGTAGTCCTTTGCACCCACACATTCACCTCCAAATGTGAGAAACCGCTCAAAGAGTTCTCAGCAGTAAGTTCCTGCCACAGTTACCAGGCCCTTAAGTAAAAATGAAAGGCCAGGCTTATAACATAATTCATGGTTAATTTGGACAAATATTCCGTCCCATCCTCTCATTGTTTAAATACATAAAGCCTTTGAGAGTTCAGTTGTATCTGGTCATTATAACATGAAATAGAGACTTGGCAATTACCTGAATAATTTGATCAATGCGGATGTCAGATGCCCTGACTTTATCTGGATTAGCTGTTCATTTTACCCAATCTTGACTTTCTTTTGTGCTCAACTGGTTCTGAAGCAGTAACCTTCCACAGTATCTAATTAGAAATTGGAACTTAATACACTTAATTGATATCATCCTTAATCTTCCCTTTAAACTGATTTTATGACTTAAGGGAAATTCACTAGGCACCAAGAAAAGAAACTGAATGCAAATCAGCTGATTAACCAATTGTGAAGGTCTCATTTCCTCAGTACTTTATTCTCATAAAATCTTATCCTTGACGTAAACCAATTTAAATGACGTAAACCAATGTATAATGGGGGAAAACTGCAATGATGCCTAGTCTTAAGGCATTCAGTTAGGTGTATTTTCAAAAAACATATTCTTTTAGATAGAGATTGTATTTGTGTATTCATTAATCAACACGTATTTACTAATTTTATTGATATGTCAGGCACTATACCAGACTAATGGAGCCCTGGTGGCGTAGTGATTTAAGTGCTCAGCTGCTTACCAAAGGCTGGCAGTTCAAACCCACCAGCTGCTCTGCAGGAGAAAGACCTGGTGATCTGCTCCCATAGATTCCCTCAAAAAACCAAACCATTGCCGTCGAGTAGATTCTGATTCATAGCGACGCTATAGGACAGAGCTGAACTGCCCTGTGGAGTTTCCAAGGAGCAGCTGGTGGATATAAACTACTGACCTTTTGGTTAGCAGCTGAGCTCTTAACTACTGCGCCACCAGGGTTCCATACAAGACCAAGACTGACTAAGAACAAGGGCCTAGTGATCTACTTCTGAAAATTAGCCATTGAAAACCCTGTAGATCACAGTTCAATTCGCAACCAATCATGGGGATGGTGCAGGACCAAGCAGCGTTTCATTCTGCTGTTGTGCGTGGGGTCGCCATGAGTCGGGCATGACTTGATGGCTGGATGGCAGCTAACAACATTTCTTTATCATACTTGACACGTTCACCAGTATGAAATGCGTAGGGACTAGGGCATGGTAACTGGTCCCTATTGCTTGGATGAGCTCTGGATGTACCCATTAGCACAGATCTCACTGCCTTGCTGTCTCTGTGCACTGCAGTTCTGTGTGTGGACATCACCTCACTCACTGACTGGCACTGTGGTCTCCTTGCCGGCAGAGCCATGTTACTCCTGCGTGTGTACCCACCTGACACCATGCCTCAGCCTCCATAAACCTGTCTAAATGAAAGGTGAGTAGGATCTTCTAGGGACTTCTCTCAGCTGCTGTGTCCCCATGAATCAAGCGTCGATGCAGAAAAAGAGCATTTGCAGCTTCAGTGGGTCCTTGTGGCCTGCAGGGCACTGAAGGGCACACCTCTCCCAACTAGTCCTGCTTGGCTGGTGGGAGAGCAGGGATGCAGAAAGAGTCTCTTCAGAAGGTGCTTCCAGCAGCCACCCGGGGCAGGGAGTCTGTGTATGACCAACCCCACCTCAGTCTTTTAGACTGCTTTCCACCTGACTGACTCGGAGCTGACAGGAGGCTTCTAGGCTGTGTGGGGGTCTTTGGGCCTCTGAATGGGAAATTACATCCTTGGATCCTGACCTCCTACTTTCAGAGACTAACAACCACAACTAAGTGCCACGCAGGCTCCTGGCTACACAGAACACAGTGGAATTCACTTCAGAATCTACAGTCTAAGGGCTGAACTTGAGTGGTGTTTTTATACGCTGGCAATCGACTGAACAGATAAAGCAGCTTTTGTCTGTTCATGTTAAAAAAAACTTAGAGCTCAGTTTCTGAGCCTTTTTACTCATATTCTCTCACACACGCTCTCTCACACTCACCCTCTCATGCACTCACACACACACACTCTCACACATACACACACACTCACTCATGTTCACATTCTGACAACATACACACACACTCACACACACACTCTCACACATACACACTGACACTCATGTTCACAGTCTGACAACACACACACTCACACACATGTTCACACTCTGACAACACACACACACTCTCACACATACACACACACACTCACACTCACATTCACACTGACAACACACACACTCACACTCACACACATGTTCACACTCTGACAACACACACTCACACACTCACACACACTCTCACACATACACACACACTCACACTCACGTTCACACTGACAACACACACACACACTCACACACACACTCTCACAATGCTCTGACATACGCTCACACACACACACACACACACTCAAGTCGATTTCAACTCATAGCGACCCTATAGGATAGAGTAGAACTGCCCCACAGGGTTTCCGAGGAGTGGCTGGTGGATTCATGCTGCTGACCTTTTGGTTAGCAGATAAGCTCTTAACCGCCGCGCTACCAGGGCTCCAGCTGGCACATAGTTAGCAATTACTATTTGCTGAATAAAAAAAAGTAAGACGCTAAATAGGCAAAGCTGTATTGTTCTTGGAGTTACTGGTAGCTCTCCAACCACACAGCTTCACGCCCTCACGAGTTTTGTTCATGCTGTTCTCTTAGCTTGAAATGTTGCTTCCCTATCCCAGATTTCTATCCATCTGGCCTTCAGACCAGCTCAGGTGTCACCTGCCCTGTGATCCTCACAGACCTCAAAGGCCAGAATGAATCACTACCTCTTTGTATCACTTCTATGCTGTCTTTTATTTTTGCTTGGAACATTTTTGTTTGTTTGTTTTATAGCAGTTTAGATGAAGGTTTACAGAACAAATAGTTTCTCATTAAATAGCACACATATTGTTTCATGACAACGGTTAACAACCCCACGACATGTAGACACTGTCCCTTCTCAAGCTTTGGTTCCCTATTACCAGCTTTCCTGTCCCCTCCTGCCTTCTAGTCCTTGTCCCTGGACTGCTGTGCCCCATTAGTCTCGTTTTGTTTTATGGGGCTGTCTAATCTTGACTAAACGGTGAACCTTGGGAGTGACTTCTTTACTGAGCTAAAAGGGTGTCTGGGAGCCATACTCTCAGCGTTTCTCCAGTCTCTGCTAGGCCAGTAAGTCTGGTCTTTTTTTTGTGAGTTGTTTGTTTTTTAATGCTTCCTGTTTACTTCCTGCCTCTGCTGCTGCTTTATTGCTGTTCTGTGTAAAACCGGGATGTTGCATGTTTAACCCTCTTCATAGCACTTGGAGTTCTTTCAGGGCCAGGAGCAAGAGGAATGTAAGAGCACATATAAAAACTGACCACTATTTCAAACAACTAAAGAAAAATCAAATTTTGTGTGCCCCTTTCCCTGGGATGGGGCCCAGCACTCTCAGTATGCCCAGGCATACGGGGGAGGGAAATGCCCACTCAACTGTATCTCAAGGGGAGGAAGGTCTGCTTTTCTTTCCTTTAGAAACCCAAACTCCTGTCATTTATTTGTAAAATCCGGAATGAACTACAATCCTAATGAACTAGTGTCACTGGATCTGCTGTTTGGGCCACATCTCCCAGCAGCCCTCGGGAAGCCATCCATGGGGAACCATGAGCTCAGAGAAGCCGATGAATGTGAAGCCCAGGATGGTGTCACTTAATAACTGAGAAGACAAAGGAACTAGGCATAGACTGGAGATAGACATTTGCAAAAAAGAAAACTGGGTGTTATTTAAATAGGAATAAATCAGTGGTCATCAACTCTATTTCGACTCATGGTGATCCCGTGTGTGTCAGAGAAGAACTGTGCTCCATGGGGTTTTTAATGACTGATTTTTTGGAAGCACATTGCCAGGCGGTCACCCTGAGGCACCTCTGGGTGAACTCAAACCTCTAACCTTTCAGTTAGCAGTTGAGAGTTTTAACTATTTGTACCACCCAAACAAAAAAACCAAGCCCCCTGCTGTTGAGTCGATTCCAACTCAAACCATAGGGTTTCCAAGGCTATAAATCTCTACAGAAGCTACAAATCTCTCTGCCACATCTTTCTCCCAAGGAGCTGCTGGTGGTTTTGAACAACCGACCTTTCTGTTAGCAGTCAAGTGCTTTAACCACTGCGCCAGCAGGGCTTCTTTTTGCATCACCCAGGGACCTTAAATAGGAGTAGGGACCTGGGAGCTTGGCTGGGTACTCCCTTGAGAGTTCAGCTCTGAGCAAAGAAGCTGCTCTGAGAGGAGGAGGTGGGGCCAAGTGGGACCTGGGGAGGGGCAGGATTGGGGTAAGTGGAAAGGCACCGGGAGCCTCTGAGGGGAGGAAGGTAAGTCCCACTGGACTCGGGAAAATGACAGGCATGGATTGGAAGAAAGTCAAGTTGGAAGCCACCATCCAACCTGCCCTGGCTCAGTGCCTCATCTATGAAATGAACTAAATAATTAAAACCAAACCAGTTGCCAAGGAGTTGATTCCAACTCATGATGACTCCTCGTGTCAAAGTAGAACTGTGCTTCATAAGGTTTTCAGCGGCTGATTTTTCAGAAGTAGCTCACCAAGCCTTTCTTCCAAGGTGCCTCTGAGTGAACTTGAACCTCCAATCTTTCAGTTAACAGCGAAGCGCTTAACAATTTGTGCCATCCAGGGACTCCTGAACTAAATAATAACCCATCTCTTGAGGTTGTGCAATTCTTTTTCAAATGCCCCTCCCCACCACCTTCAAAGCCTCTCTGCCTTTTCTCAAGAGAAGGGAGAAGCAGTTATGTTTCAGGGAAAATCCTGGGACAGGAGATGGACAAGCAGGCTTGACCAGCCCAGAACTCCTTCTCCAGATGCACAGGCCTCCAGCCTGTTTCTGTCTTTTGCTTCTGCTCTCTTACCAGGGCCTTCCAGGCCCCCTGTTGGCCCACTGCATTCCACTCCTCTGCCTCGCTGGGTTCCAGGTGCACTGGCCTCCTTCCAGTCCATAAGCACACCACACTCAGTGCTCAGGCCTTTGATCCCTTGCTTTTTCCTCTGCCGTGAAAGCTTTCCTCCCAGATCTCAGCATGGTCAGCTCTTTCTCATCGTCCAAGTCTCTGCTCAAATGTCATCTCCTTGGAGAGGGCTTCCCCAACCCACCAACCTCAATACCCTTGTTCTCAGTCATTTTCTTCTTCTTCTTCTTTTTTTTAATAATATTTTATTGTGTTTTTGGTGAAAGTTTACACAACAAATTAGATTCCCATTTGACAATTTCTGTACAAATTGTTTGGTGACAGTTACATTTTTCACAATATGTCAACATTATCTTTAACTGCTTTCTGGTTGTTCTATTTCCAGTATTCTAGTTTCCCTGCCCCCTTATCTTCTCATCTTTGCTTTAGAGTAATTGTTGACCTTTTGGTCTCATATAGATGGTTTTTAATGGAGCCCCATATTCACAGGTAACATCCTTTATTTTGTACGCCAATCTGTTATTTCACTAAAAGGTGGCCTCGGGATAGCTTCCGTTCAAGGTCTAAAGAGTATCTCAGGGCAATAGTCTCAGGGAGTCTTCTGGTCTCAATTGGTCCAGCGAGTCTGGACTTTTTAAGAAATCAGTTCTGCTCTGCGTTTCTCTCCCATTCTATCAGGGTTCATCGATTGTGGTCTGATCAGAATGGTCACTGGTGGTAGCTGGGCACCATCTAGTTCTTCTGGTCTCAGGGTAGATGAGGCTGTGGCTCATGCAGACTATTAGCTCTGTAGACTAGTTTCTTCTCTGAGACTTTGGTTTCCTTCTTTCTCTTTTGCTCCGGATAAGTACAGACCAATAGTTATATCTTAGATGGCTGCTCACAAGCTTTTAAGATCCCAGACACTACTCACCTCAGTAGGATGCAGAACATGAACTTTGTGAACTATATTATGCCAACTGACTGAGCTGTCCCAACAGTCACTTTCCATCACACCACTGTGTTCTATTGTTCTCAAAGCTCTTGTCACTATCTGAAATCATTGTGTTTATTTGTTTGATTGTTATTGTCAGTCTCTATCCACTAGAATGCAGAGTGCAAGACAGCAGGGATCTCGTTCAGTTTGCTCATCGCATATCCTAAGTATCTAGAACCTATGTAATCTTAATCAACAGTTGATGAATGAATGAATGGGATAATACCTGTTGCAAGTGAGTCGATTCTGACTCATAGTGACCCTATAGGACATTGTAGAACTGCACCATATGGTTTCCAAGGAGCAGCTGGTGGATTTGAACTGCCGACCTTTCGGTTAGCAGAGAAGATCTTAAACACTGTGCCACCAGGGCTCGTGAGAGTTAAATGAGATGATGTAGCTAAAGCACTTGGACAGTGCCAGACAATTTAACAATGGCTTCTATTGTTATTACTGCTACTATCATTCCTCTTTTGTTGTAAGTCTCATGTTATATAAAGCAATAATAAACCAAAATGAAACCAGTTGCCTTAGAGTCATTTCCAACTCACAGCAACCCCATCTGTGTCAGAGTAGAACTGTTTCATAAAGTTTTCATGCCTGTGACCTTTTGAAATTAGATCACCAGGCTTTTCTTCCAAGGCACCTCTAAGTGGACTTGAACTACCAACCCCTCAGTTAGTAGCCAAGTACTTAACCGTTTGTGCCATCCAGGGACTCCAAGGTAGTAATACTGACCCCAAAAGCAACCAAATGGGAAAGCAGCAATCATTGATCTTTCACGATAAGTCACTCTCTTTTTTCTCTAGTGGACCAGGACAAGACCCAAATGAATTCACCACCAAACCTTTACCACTACTAGAGCAACAAAGTTGGGCCCAAGGCAGCACTGTGTGCTGGGGACATTACCAGCCTATGGCTTTGCACTAACCAGCTATGTGACCTTGGGTAAGTCCCTCAACATCTCTGAACCTCAGTTTCCCCACTGGAGAAAGATGGTGTTTTCACTAGATGCTACATAAGACTCCTTCTAATTAGAAATTTCCTTCATCTCTTCATGGAGTCCCTGGGTGACGCAAATGTTAATGTTCTTGGCTGATAAGCAAAAGAAGCCCTGGTGGTGCAGTGGTCAAGAGCTTGGCTGCTAAAGGTCAGCAGTTCGAATCCACCAGCCACTCCTTGGAAATCCTATGGAGCAGTTCTCCTCTGTCCTACAGGGTCACTGTAAGTTGGAATTGACTTGATGGCAATGGGTTTGGGTTTGGGTTTGGTAAACGAAAGTTTGGAGGTTCGAGTCAACCCAGAGGCACCTCAGAAGAAAGGCTGCCAATCTACTTCTGAAAAATCAGCCATTGAAAACTCTACGGAGCGCAGTTCTACTCTGACACACATGGTGTCACCACGAGTTGGAATCAATTTAATGGCAACTGGTAGGTAGGCATCTCCTCATACTACTCTTGCCTGCCTCCTGAAGGAAAAGCAAATGAACTAAAGACAGGCAGAATCAGAAACAACCTAGGAGGTTCAAGAACTCAATAGTGTGGTCAATTCCCAAATGACCGGATCTGACAGTGTCCTCCTCAGCACGGTTGGGGAGACCCACCAAAGGCGTCCAACCTCTCCTTTGCCTTTGATTCAGAGTGGAGACTTACTTGCTTTGAACACATACTATTAGCTTTACACCACGATAACCATTCATCCTTAAAATAACCTTACAAGGTAGGCATGATAGCTCCATTTTTATTATTTTCCTTTTACAAATGAAATATAAATAATAATAATAAAAACCAGAAAGACCACACAGCCAAAAAGCAACCGGGTTGGGGTGGGAAACCAGGTTTGTCTCCTCCTCACTCCTTCTGCTCCTGACCTGACCTTGGGGAATTCCCACCAATGGATCTCAAACCTCTTGATCATCAAAATCAGCTGGAAGCATCTTCAGAGAAGGGTCCTCCCCACCCTCAATTCCTACTGAACTAGAGTCTTTGCGGGTAGGGCCAAGAAATCTGTATTTTTCAAAAGCTCTCCAGGTTCCAGTATGATACTCAGTTGGATTTGGAAACCACTGCATTATACTGGGCTATGAAACCATCCGAGCAACTGGAAACAGACCTGGGAACGTGCTAAGACTTATCACTGCCGTCTTTTAGAACGTCATCCTACTCTTCCCTCCCTTTCCTACGGGGCTGCGCCTGCGCAGCGCGGCAGCCGTGTCTCAACATCGCCTTCTACTGGGCAAGTCGTAAAACCTTAACTGCAATCAACTGTCTCCGAGGGTTAATTACCGGCGCGTCAAGCCGGGCTCAGCAACCCCTTTGTAACATCAAAAAATTGAATGTGGTTCTCCACCGTGATGTGGAGGTGAGTACAACTACCTGTTGACTAAGACAATGTGTAATGACCAAAATCTACAAATGAATGAACGAAAGAATTAAAAAGTTGTTTTGAATTAGGAACCACACACCTGGAGCGGGGGTTGGGGGGTGGGGAAAAGCGGTTATATACATGTTTACTCAGTAACTCTGAGCCCTGGTGGCACAGTAGTTAAGGACTCACGCTGCTAACCAAAAGGTTGGCAGTTTGAATCCACCGGTCACTCCTTGGAAACCGTATGGGCAAGTTCTACTCTGTCCTGCAGGGTTGCTATGAGTCAGAATCAACTCCACAGCAATGGGTTTGGTTTGGTTTTGGACACCACAGGATAGTTGCTTTCCTAAGTGTTGCCCAGACTTTATTCATTTACTTATTCTTTTTTTTTTTTTCAACAAATATTAATTGAATGCTCCCACCCAAAGGTGCCTGGGAAGAAAGTCCTGGTGATCTGCTTCCGAAAGTTCTCAGCCATGCCAGCCATGAAAACCTTATGGAGTACAGTTTACTCTGACACACATGGGGTTGCCATGAGTCAGAATAAACTGGTTTAGTTTTTGTTTTATTAAATACCAACCACCATTCTAGCAGTAGAACAGAAGCAGAAAAAGTCTTCCCTCATGTAGTTTACAATCTAGCTGGGGAGACACGTATTAAACAGAAAAACAAACCAATAAATATAACTTATAAATGGCGGCAAACGCTGTGAAGGAAGAAAAAGAACTAGGTTTTGAGATCCTTGTGTTAGAAAGGATGGTCAAGAAAAGCCTGTCTCTGGAGCTGACTAGAAGTGAAGATCTGGAATTTGAGATGGAATGAGCCATGCAAAGCAGAGAGGGGGTCCAGGTGGAAGGAGCACTCATCTGAGACACTCAAAGGAAGCCAGTATGGCAGGAGTGTCATGTGTAGGAGGGGGTGCGGATTGAGATAAGGTTAGAGATTTAGGGCAAGGGACCTTGTGAACAATCAGCATGTTCCACGGGCTTTACACGTATTGTCCTATTGGATCCAATCAGCAATCTTAAGAGGTAGACACAAGTCTTATCCTTTGAATTTTACAGATGAGAAAACTGAGGCACAGGGGGGATTAAGTAGTTTGGCCATATTTATGTAGATAGTAAGTAGCATTGGTGGTTCAGTGGTAGAATTCTCGCCTTCCACGTGAGAGACCAGGGTTCGATTCCCAGCCGATGCAACTCTTGCACAGTTACCGCCTGTTAGTGGAGGCTTGTGTGTTGCTATGATCTGAAGAGACTCCATTGCAGCTAACAAGTCCATCTTCAGCACCCAGGCTCAATACTCATCCATTTGTCCATTACTCTGTACTGTCTCATAGGCAATGACAAGGAGCATGAGTTTTACTCTAAGTGCAATGAGGCATCTTTGTAAACTTTTAAGCAGGGGATCTGCATGATCTCTTATGTTTTAACAAGATGATACTGACTGCTAAATGGCAATAGATTACAGAGGGGCAAGATTAGAAGGAAGACAAGATGGAAGGCAAGTGCAATCGTCCAGGCAAGGGATAGTGGTGGCTTTGACTAGGTGGTAGCAGTTGAGATGAAGAGAAGTGGAAGGATTTGAAAAAGAAGTGACAGGACTGGAGATGAGTTAGGTGTGGAGATGCGGAAGAAGAAGGTGTCAAAGACGGCACTCAAGCTCAGGAAACTGGGTGCTGGTGGGGCCACTGATAGATTGGGAGCAAGTTGAGGAGAGTAAGTGGAGATTGGTTTCGCACACACTGAGTTTGAGATGCCTGTGACACACATAAGTGAAAATATCAAATTAGCTGTTGGATAAATCAGAGACATCTCAAACTTAACGTGCATAAAACAGAACTTTTTATTTCATCCTGAAATTTAGAGGAGACATCTAGGCTAGACATAAATCTATTGTTTTTAGCATTACAGGTGCTATTTAAGTCACAGAAGTGGAGGATGCTACCTCGGGAGACAATGTAAACAGAGAAGAGTTCCAAGGACCAGTCCCTAAGAAACTCCAACATTTGGGGATTGGCTTTAGAAAGAAAAGGTGTGTGTGTGTGAGAGAGGGAGAGAGAGAGAGACAGAGAGAGAGAAAAGCTGAGGAGAGCCAACAAGGAAGGAAGAAAGCCTAGGACTGTGCTCATATTGTGCTCTGAAAAAGAAAGAGACACCTCATTCCTGGGGAGGAATTGGCCCAGAGTCACTGGTTCAGTGTCAAAGTCTAAGACAGAGCATGGGGAGCCCATACGCTTGCTTTAAATCCATCATGCTAAACTAGAAAGTAACTAGCAGGTAAACCTGTTAAAAACCAAACCCATTGCCATCAAGTTGATTCCCACTCAAGGTGACCCCATGTGTTACAGAGTAGAACTGTGCTCCATAGGATTTTCTTGGCTGTAATCTTTATGGAAGCAGATTGCCAGGCCTTTCTTCTGTAGCACCGCTGGATGTATTCGAACAGCCAACCTTTAGGTTATCAGTCGATCGCAAACCATTTGCATCACCCAGGGACCAGAAAGTACTAGGTATACCCCAAAACAGAAAGAGATGTCCCAACATTTGCCCCTTTACTCTTCAGTCTCCTGTTGGGCTCACAGGGAGATGTCAGCCAGTGGGCTGGGTATGTCAGCTCAGAGAAGATATCTAAAACCATTTGGGAGAGAGATTTCACTATGAAAACAGTTGGGACTAAGACATTATTACTCATATTCTTGTTCTCATTTCTAGTGGTTGGTTTTTTAAAAAAAATCTCTTCCAGTCACTGCCCCTGATTTCACCCACTTCTCCTCCTTCGACCTTATTCTTCTCACAGAAAGCATTATGCACGTAGCAATCATTTTGCCCCCATAATCCCATGATAATAATTTCATCATCAATTAATGTGCTGGTTTAAATTTTCTCTTTCCCATTTCTTTTGGGTGCGTGAGAATCACTGCTATAGATGTTTAAGAGGTTTCTGTCTCTGTAGTAGGGAGAGAGGAAAGATGATGCCTCACCCAAATGCCCAATAATCTAGGCAAAATGTCTTCTAGCCTGATGGCTCAGAAGTACACGTAGCTAAGAGTCATTGACTCACATGAGTCGGAATCGACTCGACAGCGACGGTTAAAAATCACTGGGAGTCCCTGGGTGGTGCAAATGGTTAAGTGCTTGGCTGCTAACAAAAAGATTAGAAGTTTGAGTCCACCCAGAGGTGGTTCAGAAGAAAGGCCTGGTGACCTACTTCCAAAAAATCAGCCACTGAAAACCCTACGGAGCACAGTTCTACTCTGATACATTTGGAGTCACCATGAGTCACAGTCAACTCAACAGAAACTTTTTTTTAAGAGTCATTGGGATAACACTTACAACAGCCCCCCCAAAAGAAAATACTTAGGAATAAACCAAACCAGGGATGTAAAAGGTTTATACAAAGAAAACTACAAAACAGTACTGCAAGAAACCAAAAAGAGACCTACATAAATGACATAGACTATCAAACATAACTAAAAATGTTCAAACAGCAGAAGATAAACTAGACGACTGGGACCTCCTAAAAGTTAAACACTTACGTGCATCAAAAGACTTCTCCAAAAGAGTGAAGGATGGAGAGGAAGGCAAGGCGATACCAAGTAACAACAGACTGCTTCAAACTTAGAAAGATAAAGGTAAATTTCACGGTAACCACAAAGTTAACAAACCTACTTATCAAAATAAAGAGGAAAACCAAAGTCTCAGTAAAAACAAAACCTACAAAAACAGAAGAAATGAAAAAAAAATCCACAAACAAAAGGAATTCAGTACAGGAGAATAAAAGGAACAAAGAAAAAGAACCCCCCAAAAAAGCACTCACGAATCAAAAACACTGGAAATAACAAATGTTGAAGAAGCTGCGGGGAGATCGGAACTCTTATGCACTGCTGGTGGGAATGCATAATGATACAACCATTTTGGAAAATGATATGATGCTTGCTGAGAAAGCTAGAAATAGAAATAGCATACGATCCAGCAATCCCACTCCCAGGAATATATCCTAGAGAAATAAGAGTCGTCACACAAATAGACATATGTACACCCATGTTCATTGCAGCATTGTTCACAATAGCAAGAAGATGGAAACAACGTAGATGACCATCAGCAGATGAATGGATAAACAAACTATGGTACATACACACAATGGAGTACTATGCAACGAGAAAGAACAAAAATGAATCTGTGAAGCATCTCATAACATGGATGAAACTGGAAGGCATGCTGAGTGAATTTAGTCAATCACAAAAGGACAAATATTGTATGAGACCTCTACTGTAAAAACTCATGAAAAAGTTTACACACAAAAAGTAACAATCTTTGTTGGTTACGAGGGATGGGGGGGTAGGGGGGAACACTAAATAGACAATAGATAAGTGGTAACTTTGGTGAAGGGTAAGACAGTACACAATACTGGCGAAGCCAGCACAACTTGTACAAGGAAAGGTCATGGAAGCTCCATAGACACATCCAGACTCCCTGAGGGACTGAATTGCTGGGTGGAGGGCTGCGGGGACCATGCTGTTGGGGAACATCTAGTTCAATTGGCATAACACAGTTTATAAAGACAATGTTCTACATTCTACCTTGGTGAGTAGTGTCTGGGGTCTTAAAAGCCTGTGAGCGGCCATCTAAGATACTCTACTGGTCTCACCCCTTCGGGACCAAGGGAGAATGAAGAGAACAGGATACAAGGAGATTAGTCCAAAGGACTAATGGACCACAGCTACCACAGCCTCCACTGGACTGAGTCCAGTACAGCTAGATGGTGCCCGGCTACCACCACTGACTAATCTGACAGAGCTGGAGAAGTATGTAGAACAAAATTCTAACACACAAAAAAAGACCAGATTTACTGGCCTGATAGAGACTGGAGAAACCCTGAGAGTATGGCCCCGGACACCCTTTTAGCTCAGTGGTGAAGTCACTCCCAAGGGTCACCGTTCAGCAGGGGATTGGACAGCCCCATAAAACAAAACGGGACTAATGAGACACAGCAGTCCAGGGACAAGGACTAGAAGGCAGGAGGGGACAGGAAAGCTGGTGATAGGGAACCCAAGGTTGAGAAAGGACAGTGTTGCCATGTTGTGGGGTTGTTAACCATTGTCATAGGGCAATATGTGTACTAACTGTTTAATGAGAAAGTATTCTGCCTGTAAACCTTCATCTAAAGTACAAAAAAGAAAACAATTATCTATGTGAGATCAAATTGACAAAAGCAACTCAAAAGGTTTGATCGGAAGCCTAGGGGGCAGTGAGTTGAAGATAAGGGTGATGAAATAATTTGGAAAAGGATAGTGAGAATAGCAGCACAACTGGAAGAATGTAATCAATGTCACTGAATTGTACATGTAGAAATTTTTGAAATGGTTTATCTCTGGCTATGTATATTTTTCACCAAAAAAAGAAAAAAGGTCATCCAAGGTCAAGAAGGGAGAGTGTTGACATGTTGTGGAGTTGTGAACCAATGTCATAAAACAATATGCGTACTGACTGTGTAATGAGAAGCTATTTGTTCTGTAAACCTTTACCTAAAGTAAAATTACAAAAAAACCTTAAAAAAAAAAAAGAGTGAAAAGAGAACACACAGACTGGGAAAAATTTTTTGGCAATGACATATCTGACAAGGGAATAATCTCTAAAATTTATAGAAAGCTTCAACACCTCAACAACAAAAAGGCAAACAATCCAATTAAAAAGTGGGCAAAGGACATGAACAGACACTTCACCTAAGAAGATACTCAGGCGGTCAACAAATACATGAAGAGGTGCTCACAATCATTAGCCATTAGAGAGATGCAAATCAAAACAACAATGAGATATCATCTCACCCTGGCAAAAATGGCAATGATCAAAAAAACAGAAAAAAACAAATGCTAGTCAGGTGTGGGGAGGTTGGAACTCTCATACACTGCGGGTGGGAATGTAAAATGGTAAACCACTGTGGAAAATGGTATGGTGCTTCCTCAAAAAGTTAGAAATAGAAATACCATATGATCCAGCAATCCCACTGCTAGGTATATATCCTAAAGAAATAAGACCCACCGCATGAATAGACATATGCACACCTATGTTCACTGCAGCATTATTCACAATAGCAAAAAGATGGAAACAACCTAAGTGCCCATCAACGAACGAATGGATGAACAAACTATGTACTTACACACAATTGAATACTATGCAATGTTAAAGAGTAACAGTGAATCCGTGAAACATCTCACAACATGGATGAACCTGGAGGACATTATGCTGAGTGAAATAAGTCAATCATAAAAGGACAAATATTGTATGAGGCCACTATTTTAAAAGGTCAAGAAAAGGTATACACACAGAATAAAACATTTTTTGATGGTTAGCAGGGATGGTGGGGGAGGAAGGGAAAATCACTAACTAGATAGTAGGTATGTATTAACTTGGGTGAAGGGAAAGGCAATATACAATAAGGGGGATAATCAGCACAACATGAACAAGGCAAAGGAAGATACTGCGAGGAACGCAAGAGTAAAGGAAACAGTAAATACTATTACATACACAATTCTGCAATAACAGTAATGACAATAATTTATAAGTGGATACATAGGTAGATGTGTAAGCTGCACAGGTGTGGGATGGTGTATGGGAGTCCACCCACGAGCATATATAAGTTTGGCAGAGGATATTTCTACATACATATTTGTATGTTCTGCAAATATATCCATGTATATGGTGGAGCACAAAGGGGGCAAAGTTATGAAAACTTCTTAGCCATAACCAAACACCTTGAGGAACTTAGGGGCTTGAGGGCTTAGGACCATAGTCTTGAGGGACATCTAGATCAATTGGCATACCATAATCCATAAAGACTATGTTCTACATCTTCCTTGGTAAGTTAATGTCTGGGGTCGTAAAAGCTTGTGAGCGGCCATCTAAGATACAACTATTGGTCTCTTCCTATCTGAAGCAAAGAAGAGTGAAGAAAATCAAAGACTCAAGGAAACAATTAGTCCAAAGGACTAATGGACCACACGAACCACAGCCCTCACTAACCTGACACTAGAAGAACAAATGGTGCCCAGCTACCACTATTGATGGTTCTAATTAGGATCACAACAGAAGGTCCTGGACAGAGTGGGAGAAAAATATAGAACACAATTCAAATTCATTAAAAAGACCAAACTTACTGGTCTGACAGACTGGTGGAACCCCCGAGACCATGGCCTTTAGACACCCTTCAAACCTGGAACTGAATCCACTCCTGGAGACCACCTTTCAGCCAAACAATAGACAGGCCTACAAAGTGAACAGTAACAGCCGTGAGGAACGTGGCTCCTCAGTACAATCAAGCATACAAGACCAAAAGGGCAGCATTTGGCAAAAAACAAAGTTCTGAAGGCAGGAAGGGGCAGGAAAGATTGGCGAATGGAAACGAGGAACCCAGGGAGGAAGAGGGTAGAGTGCTGTCACATTGAGGGGACCCCAACTACTGTCAAGAAACAAAATGTATATAAAGTGTTGAATGGAAACTAATTTGCTCTGTAAACTTTCACCCAAGCCACAATAAAATGTTAAAAAAAGAAAGAGAGAGAGAGTCACGGGGGGAAATTCTACCACTAAAAAAATATCATTTTCCTTATTGTAAGAGTGTATTGTACGTGGAATTGTGCTTCTCAACCTTTAATGGACATATGAATCACTTGGGGATCTTGTTAAAATGCAGCTTCTTATTCATGGGGTCTGAGGTGGGGCCAGGGATGCTGTATTTCTAACAAGCTCCCAGGTGATGGTCAGACTGCTGGTGAATGGACCACATTTTGAGTCTCAAGGATTTAACAAACAAACAAACAAAAAAAATAACTAGGATAACAAATATAAACCGTTAATTTGTCTCCTCCAGTGCGAGGTTCTGTTCACATTCCTACCCGCATGCTGGGTTAGCTAAGGACTGCTGGCTCCCTCCCCAACCTCACCCAGTGTCTCCAGAGGAAGCAGATCAAGATCAGGTGAAAACTGAGAAGCCTCTGGGAAGGCGGGAGGCTGTCTGGAACTGCGTGTAGCAGGTGTGGAGAGCCAGGCCAGGGAAGGATCAAATGGGAGATGAGTCCCGTTAAGCAGGGCTTCTCAGGCTCAAGAGGAGAATCAGTGCAGGGCAAGAGCCCTGAGAGGGTGAGGAGCTGAGAAAACCTGTGGGACTGACCAGACCCAGGGGTTTACTTCTCCATCCCCACCACTTCAAGGCCCCAAGGCTAGAGGGTTATAGTCCAAGGACTGCCTGTCCTAAAGCCCTCAGCACTCTACCTGAGAGGACTGGGGTAAAGCCCTGAACTTATTTCTGGGGTGAGGAGTGATATACTATAGTTTCTGATGTCTGGGACTTTCTACCCTAGGGTGTATCCACCCTCTCTTATCTCCTCAAGCATGCGCCCCCCCCCCCCATGCCCACAGCTCTCACCACCCACTCTGCCACAAAAAACAAAAAACCTATAGATTCAAGTGAAAACATTAGATATGAAAAATAAATTGAAATAAATAATAGAATAAAGGGAATAAATGGTAAAATTGATACAGTCGAGAAAAGAATTTGCAAAAATGAAAGGTCAACTTGAGAAATTCTCATAAAAGGAAAAAGGAAAGGATAAAGACATTGAAAATGTAAAAGTTAAGAATTCTGGAGGACAGAAATTATGGAGGACAGTGTTAACTTAGAAAAAATGAACAATGGTGGAGAGGAGGAGATATGTGAAGAAATTAAAAAAAACAACAACAACAAAAAACCTGTTGCTGTCGAGTTGATTCCTACTCATAGCAACCCTGTAGGACAGAGTAGAACTTGCCCATAGGGTTTCCAAGGAGTGGCTGGTGGATTTGAACTGCCGATCTTTTGGTTAGCAGCCAACCTCTTAACCACTGCGCCACCGGGGCTCCATGTGAAGTAATAGTAGTGATGAATCTCAGAATTAAAGAAAGACAAAAGACCTCAGATTGAGAAGACTCATAGAGGGACAAGTAAGGAAGAACTCACACCTAGATATATTATAGTGAATTTAAGAATATGAAAGAGAAATTCCTGAAAGTTTTCAAAGAGAAAGAGATCACTGACAAAGAACCATCCCCACCCCCACTCCCTCAACCCTTGCCCTGCACTCCCCTATCCCCCACCAAATAAGCCTGTTAGGGCACCTTCCAAGAGAGGAGAGGGTCCTCAGCAGGGAATCCCTGCATAAGCACTGTGAGCAGACTCCAGGTTACAGCAGAGGAAGGCCTCCATCCTTACAAGCCAGGCACTGCAGCCTTAGTATCAACTTCCTGGGAAGGGTTAGTGTTTGTCCTTTTGAAGTTAGGGAGGGAGATACTGAGAAGGCTTGAATAGAAGCAGCTGGCTGCTCAGACAAGGGCCCCGGTGATGGGCTACCACAGTTTGGGAGCTGGTTCTCACCTTTGCAGGTTAGGACACTAGAGAGAATCTGCCTGTGGGTGACTGCCACCTCCTTAGGAAGAGGAGAATGGACCTGCTTGAAGACAGCCCCCTTCTCCTGCCCCTGACTCTTTAGCTCCAGCTACCAGATCTTGCTACCTGGGGTGGGGGCAGGATGGGCAGAGAGTGGACACTTGGCCCCAGTAGGGCGGTTTCCCTCTCCTGGAACACTGAGAGGTTGAAATGGTTGACTGCTTCCAGCTGAGCTGAATACAGTCTTATAGAGATGGTTCCAACTCGTACCGTGGCACCCAAAATCTTAGCAAGCCAATAAACAGGATGGAAAGTGGAGTAGATGTATAGAAGGGAAATAAAAAGAGGAGAGTTCATAGCTCCTGAGAGAGGCAGACAGCGCCTTCAGTTGCTGACTTTCTGCTTCGTTCATTCATTAGGAAAAAGATTTCCTGATCACACACTATGTGAGGCACCTTTCTAGGCTCTGGAAATGCAGTGTAGAACCAGGTGGTCAGCACCTCTGCCCTCTCGGAGCTCACCCTCTGGAGGCTGAGAAGAAATAAACACACAGAAAATAGGAGATCGTGCCAGACTGAAAAAACAGGAGTCAGGGAGCAGCCCCTTTAGAGGGAGTGGTCAGGAGCGTTTGAACTGAGAGCTGAAGGCAGAGAAAGAGCCTGGGAAGAGGACTGCAGAGAGAGGTCCCTGCAGGAGCAAAGGCCTGCGGGTAATACTTCAGAACTTGATGTGTTCAGAAAACAGAAAGGAAGAAAACAAGGCTGAGAGAGGAGTGGTTGGGGAAGGAGAGAGAAGGAAAAACTCACACCTAGACATTATAGGGGCAGGGGGAAACCCTGGTGGCATAGTGGTTAAGAGTTGGGCTGCTAACCGAAAGGTTGGCAGTTCAAATCCACCAGCCGCTCCTTGGACCCTATGGGGCAACTCTCCTCTGTCCTATAGGGTCACTATGAGTTAGAGTTAACTCGATGGCAACGGGTTGGTGGTTTAGTAGTAAAATTCTTGCCTTCCATGTGGGAGACCTGGGTTTGATTTCTGTGCAGCCACAACCCATCTGTTAGCTTGTGTGATGCTATGATGTTGAACAAGTTCAGCAGAGCTTCCAGACTAAGAAGGACTAGGAAGAAAGGCCTGGTGATCTACTGCCAAAAATCAGCCAGTGAAAACCCTGTGGATCACAATACTCCAATCCTGAACCAATCATGGGGATGGCATAGGGCTAGGCAGCACCATGAGTCAAGGGCCAACTTGACAGCAGCTACAACAACATACATATTGAAGTGAATTCAAGAATACTGAAGAGAAAAGAGAAAGTTTCCGGAGAGGAAAAGCAAATCATTGACAAAGAAAGAGACGAGGTCATGGAGGATGACAGGAGTCAGATCATGAGGGACCTGGTGGGACACATAAGGAAAGTGGATTTTATTCTAAATGTAAAGTGAAGCCATTTAAAGGGATTTTTTTAAGTTTAAATTTTATTCTAAATTCAATAGAAAGCTCCTTAGAAAGACTTGAGTAGGGCCAGGGCCTTTATCACAACCTGGTTTACTAAACGAACTTCTGACATCTACATCAATAACGGGCTATAAAGGAGCAAACATGGAAACTAGAAGAGCAGTTGGTTTTTGCAGGGGTCCAGGTGAGAAACGGTGCCTTTAATCAGGGTGGTGGAGAGGTGGAGAGAAGAGGATGGATTTGAGATACCTGTGGGAGGCGTAATTGACAGAACTTGCTGAAGGCTTAAATGTGGAGGAAAGAGTGAGGCCATTCAAAGATGGCTCCTAGGAAAGCTGGACAAATGGCAATGCGGAACCCGAGGTCGAGAAGGGGAGGGTGTTGACACGTCATGAGGTTGGCAACCAATGTCACAAAACAATATGTGTATTAATTGTTTAATGAGAAACTAATTTTCTCTGTAAACCTTCATCTAAAGCACAATAAAAAAAATTTTAAAAAAAGAACCTGTACATGGATCAACAGGCAGTTATTCAAACAACCACAACAACAAAAAGCCCAGGACCAGATGGCTGCACTGGAGAATCCTACCAAACATTCAGAGAAGAATTGACACCAATCCTACTCAATCTCCTCAAAAACACAGAAGAGTAAGGAATACTATCGAACTCTTTCAATGAAGCCAGCATAGTCCTGATACCTAAACCAGACAAAGACATTGCAAAAAAAGAAAATTACAGACCAAACTGAGCCCTGGTGGCACAATGGTCAAGAGTTCAGCTGCTAACCGAAAGGTTGGCAGTTTGAATCAACCAGCCGCTCCTTGGAAACCCTATGGGGCAGTTCTACTCTGTTCTATAGGATCGCTATGAGTAAGAATTGACTCAACAGCAATGGTTTTGGTTTTATCCCTTATGAACACAGATGCAAAAATTTTCAACAAAATTCTAGCCAACACATGACACTACTTATAAAGATAATGCTCTACATTCTATCTTGGTGAGTAGTGTCTGGGGTCTTAAAGGTCTGTGAGCAGCCATCTAAGATACTCCACTGGTCTCATCCCTTCGGGAGCAAGGGAGAATGAAGAGAACAGGATACAAGGAAAAGATTAGTCCAAAGGAC
>NW_004443980.1:9759239-9824032 GCF_000243295.1 Trichechus manatus latirostris
GTTAGAGGGTTGACATGTTGTGGGGTTGTTAACCAATGTCATAAAACAATATGTGTACTACTGTTTCATGAGAAACTATTTGTTCTGTAAGCCTTCAACTGCAGTACAATTTAAAAAAAAAATTACTCTGAAAAAAAAAAAAAATTCTAGCCAACAAACTTCAGCAACATATCAAAAAAATCATACACCATGATCACACTGGATTCATACCAGGTCTACAAGGGTAGTTCAACATTAGAAAATCAATCAATGTAATCCACTACATAAATAAAACAAAGGAGAAGAACCATATGATCATGTCAATCGATGCAGAAAAGGCATTTGATAAAATTCAACACCTTTTCCTGATAATAACTCTCAGCAAAATAGGAATAAAATAGAAATTTCTTAACATAATTAAGGGCCTATGTGAAAAACCAACAGCCAACATTATACTCAACAGAGAAAGGTTGAGAGCCTTCCCTTTGAGAATGGGAATGAGACAAAGATGTCCATTATCGCCACTCTTATTCAACATTGTGATGGAAGTCCTAGCCACAGCAATAAGACAAGAAAGAGAAATAAAGGTACCCAAATTAGAAAGGAAGAAATACAACTATCTCTATCTGCAGATGACATGATCCTATACATAGAAAACCCTAGAATTTAGCAATGTTGCAGGGTACAAGATCAACACACAAAAATCCGTTGGGTTCCTATACGCTAACAAAGATTGCTCCAAAAAAGAAATCAAGAAAGCAATACCATTTCCAGTAGTCCTCAAATCAATAAAATGCCTAGGAATTAACCTGACCAGGGACATAAAAGACTTCTACAATGAAAAGTATGAAACTCTACTACAGGAGACTAAAAGAGACCTACAAAAATGGAAAGACATCCTGTGCTCATGGATTGGAAGACTTATTTAGTGAAAATGTCAATACTACCTAAAGCAATCTACAGACACAATGCAATCCCAATACAAATCCCAACAACATTCTTTATTGAAATGGAAAAACTAATGACCAACTTTATATGGAACAGAGAGAAACCCCAAATAGCCAAAGCATTACTGAAGAAAAAGAACAAAGCAGGAGGCCTCACACTCCCTGATATCAAAACATACTATACAGCCACTGTAATCAAAACAGCTTGATATTGGTTCAATGATAGACAAGAGAGCAGTGGAATAGAACTGGGAACCCAGAACAAAATCCAAACATCTATGGACAACTGATTTCCAACAAGGGGCCAAAGTCCTTTCAGTGGGGCAGAAACAGTCTCTGTAATAAATGGTGCTAGCAAAACTGGACATCCACCAGCAGAAAAATGAAACAAGATCCATACCTCACACCATACACAAAAACTGACTCAAAATGGATCAAAGACCTAAACGTTATACCTAAAACCATAAAATTCCTAGAAGAAAACATAGGGAGAAAATTATGGGACCTAATCTTCTAAAAAAATAGGATAACAAACATAACAGCAGATGCACAAATAGAAGACAAAATAGATAAATGGAACCTTATAGAGATTCAAAACTTATGCTCATCAAAAATCATTATCAAAAGAGTAAAATGAGAACATACAGATTGGGAAAAAAATCTTCAGAAATGACAGATGAAGGTCTAATCTCCAAAATTTATAGGAAATTTCAACAACTCAACAACAAAAGACTAACAATTATAAAATGGGCTAAGGACATGAACAGAATTTTCAATAAAGAAGACACATAAGCATCCAACAAGTACATGAAAAGATACAGTCATTAGCCATTAAAGAGATGCAAATCAAATCTACAGTGAGATACTATCTCACTCCAACTAAAATGGCACTGATTAAAAATACTAATAATAACAAATGTTGGGGAGGATGTGGGGAGATTGGAACCCTTATCCGTTGCTGGTGGGACTGTAAAATGGTACAACCACTGTGGAAAACGGTATTGCACTTCCTCAAAAAAACTAGATATAGAACTACCCTGCAATCCAGCAATCTCACTCCTAGGGATATACCCTAGAGATCTAAAAGTACTGACATGAACAGATATATGCACTCCTATGTTCATTGCAGCTTTATTCACAATAGCAAAAACATGGAAACAACCAAAGTTCCTATGAGCAGATGAATGGGTAAGAAAACTGCGGTACATACATACAATGGAATATTACACAACCATAAAGAATGATGAGTCAACCAAACATTATAACATGGATGGACCTGGAGGACATAATGCTGAATGCAACAAGCCAAGCATATAAGGATAAATATTGTAGGATCCCTGTTTTATAAGAAGACAAGAACAGATAAATATAGAGACCAATGTTTATTGGTGGTTACCAGGGAGAAGGGGGAGGGAAGTATGCTTTAGACCATAGAGACTTGTTATTTTTGGTGATGGGAAAAGCAGCACCAAATGTGGATGTAGCGAGCATAGCACAACCAAAGTAAAAAATGAGTGAGCACATATGGATGGGTATAGACACAATTAAAGAGAACATTGACAAATTGTGATAAATGTAACTAATGCAATGAACAATTTGTGTGGAAACTGTCAAACTGGAACCTAACTTGCTGTGTAAACATTCACCAAAAACTCAATAATTAAAATAATAATAATAAATAATGGAAGAAAGATCTCTGTGACATTAGAAAAGCTACACTGGAACATACCTCCTTCTAAAAGGTCAGGAAAACTAACTGTTACACAATAATGAATAATAGCAGAGTAATTATTATCCCATACAAAGATATTATAAGATAAAGAATAGAATAAGAGGAATAACATCCCTACAGGTAATAAAAATATGCCAGAAAGACATGCCCTCCACACATAGCAGAATTATAACATTCTATTTCAAAATAAGACATGAGAAAATGATACAAGACATGAAAAGAACATAAATTGGAATTAGAAAAACTCAGAAATGAGGTGACAGAACCCAGGCAAGAATAAAAAAAGAAAAAGGCATTTCAGAAATGAAGATTAAACTAGAAGAAACCTGAGAATGAATGAAACAATAGATAATGCTTTAAGAGAAATAGAAAGTAAAAAAAGGAGAAAAAATTTTAATAATAAAAAAACAAAGATTTAAAAAAAAAACTCTTGAGAGGAAATGACAAACTGCTGATAGGCAAAGAAGATCTAACATAGATAATATGAGTCAGTGAAGAAGAAAATCAAAGCAAGGGAACAGAATGTAATCAATGTTACTGAACTGTACATGTAGAAACTATTGAATTAGTGTATGTTTTGTTATGTATATTCTCTACAACAACCAAAAAGAAAAAGAAAAGAAAGGAAGAAAAGAATTTAAGGAAATTATCAAAGACTACTAGGATCACATCAAAAGGACTCTGGAGCCAACTTGAAAAGGCTCCTACTGGCCAAAGATGGAACAATTTGAGTTTCAATAATGAAAATAACTGCAAGTGATTGAAACTCATAAAATATATTTAAATCCATGTCTTCATATATCTTTTTTAAAAACCTAGTTGATCACCTACAAGTGATTATAGGAAACCAATTCATTATCTTGAAAACCAAAAAATAAAGGGAAAGAATCAAGCATTTATCTATCCTGCCTTCCTATAGGAACTGTACCACTCTATAACCAAATCATGGATGAAGGAAAGTGTCCTTTATAAATTAATATCATTAAAAAAGAATGGCTAGAATTAGAATATCATCATTTTGCGGCCCCGAACTAAACGAATCCCATCTCATCTCAATCACTTCCTTCCCTCAAAGTAATCACTATCCTGATTTCATAGTAATCACTTCTTTGCATTTTTTATAGTTTTGTCAGCAAAATGGCATTCTTAGACATCATAGTTTGATCTTGCCTATTTAAATTTTTTCTATTTATAGAGATAAATAAATACGTTCTGTATTTTCTAAAATGATCTTAAATCCCATAAGGTATAGGTTTTACTATTATGCTTTCAAAATACATATGTATAAGCATTCATAATATGGACTTAGAAATATGTATACCTTTGTAAGACTCTAGCATTAACTATAAGTCATTAGAAACCTGTAAGTTGTAAGAAAGTTATTTAGAAAATTTCTGAACTTAGACATAAAAACGTAGTAGCATGTAAAGTATGTAAAGAACATAAACAATCTTTAAGTTCACTTTGACCCAGCATTTTATGCCACAGGAACACATAACATAAATCTAAATAACCACCCTAATCTCTAACCTTAAAGAGAAGATGCATCATTCAGCTACTCTCAAACCCTACAGAAAAGACGTAACATACTAGTCTTTGATGCCATACTGGCCCTTGTCATGTGGAACCAAGGTGACAAATTCACATATAAACCTTAAATTTCTACTCACTTACTGAGAGAAGGCAGAGATGGAACTGTGATTCTGTCCACCGCTGCTGCCAACCTTAGACGCTAGCTATGAGGGACCTCTACCAAGTTCAAGTCTTGGGTAAGCCTGCCTCCCAAGACCTCTCGTTAAAGGTAAAAGCCTGAAGTCTAAAGATTTAAACTTTAACCATTGAACTAACATTGTAATTGTAAATTGTTAATTCTGATTCTCCAGTTCTAAATGAATATTGTCAGGTCTCGCTTGCATGCCTTGCCATGACTAGCTTGCAGTAACCTAAACGAGTTTATGCACGATAAAACTAAGTATCTCTCTATTAATTGTCTAAGTTTTCTAAAATCCTACACAACAAAATAAAAAAAAATAATTGGAAGATTCTGTCCACCTAAGTAGGAATATTCAGACACGGGCCTACCTAAAGATCGCTGTTGTTGTTAGTCGGTTTAAACTCATAGCAACCCTACAGGACAGAGCAGAACTGCCCCATAGGGTTCCCAAGGAGTGGCTGGTGGATTCAAGTTGCCAACCTTCTGGTTAGCAGCCTGAGCTCTTAACCACTGCACTACCAGGGCTCCACCTAAAGGTAGGGAGATGTATAAAATAACCTTTCAAAGACACTTCTAGGAGCACAAGGGGGAACTCCAGGGTGCTGGTGATGATCTGTATATGGATCTGGGTGCTGGTTGCATGAGTGTGTTCAGTTTATGAAAAATTATTGAGCTATATACTTACAAGATGTGCCTTTTTTTTGTATGTATGTATGTTTGTTCCTTAAGGCAAGACTTTGTCTCACATACTCTAGACACGTTATTAAGAGGGACTAGTCCCTGGAGAAGGACATCATGCTTGGTAAAGTAGAGGGTCAGCAAACAAGAGGAAGACCCTCAAGGAGATGGACTGACACAGTGGCTGCAATAATGGGCTCAAACATAGCAATGATTGTGAGGATGGTGCAGGACTGGACAGCGTTTCCTTCTATTGTTATAGGATTACTATGAGTCAGAACTGACTCAACGGCACCTAACAATAACAACAAATGTTATACTTCAATAAAAAGTTTTTTTAAACACCTTCTACTCTTAAGATTCTACTTTAGGGAACTACTCAATATTGTATTTTTGCGCAAATAACACACACCTTCTACATTTGTTTGTTAACCACGCACTCCCCCTACCCACCGCAAGGTATTTTCATAAGTGCTGCTATGCCAATTTTTTTTTACATGTTGCTGTATAAAAAAAAAATTGGCATAGCGCGCTTATGAAAATACCTCACAGAGGGCGGGCGTGGTTGGCAAACAAACATAGAAGGCGCGCGTTATTTGCGTAAGAAGTATTTAGGTTGTTGGAATCAAAAGAATGCATACCAACATGTAGAACTGGAATTGTAGTCATTTCCACTCTTTAATTATCCATTAAATTAAACTGAATCTGACTTATCAGCTTGCTTTCTCTTGACTGGAGAGACACTACTGTAGTGACTATAACACCATTACGTTGGGCCTGGGAATGACTTAGCTGCACCCACACATTGATACACTGCGGAAGACCCAAGAACACCTCTGACTACTGACTGCTGAGTCTGATTATGGATCCAAGTGTGGTAGTTGAAGAAAATTTCACTAGTGGCAAACTCTAAGAAATAGAGGAAGAAGAGGAGATAAAGACCATCTAAATAAAAGCGTACTTACTTTACGCCTGTTGTAATAATGATCTTTGAGCTACAGGCGCCATTCAGTATTCCTGCAAAGCATAAATCACTCTATTTTCCTAATGAACTGAAAATTAAAAAACTCAGAATTTTCCTTTAAACCTTCTAATCCTATTAACTCTCAGATTTCAAATTCCCTTAAAGAAATAGCCACTTAATGGGATTTGCTGTAGCTACTGTCCATTTCTGAAGCCTAAAAAGACTGCTTGGAAAGAAAGTGGTAGCTCTTGTTCCCACTACTTGGCCAGAAAGTTGCTCTCGAAATACCAAGTGTTATAGATTAAATTGTGTCCCCCAAAAATGTGTGTCAACTTGGCTAGGCCATGATTCCCAGTATTGTGTGACTATCCACCATTTTGTCATCTGATGGGATTTTCCCATGTGTTGTAAACCTAACTCTATGATGCGAATGAGGCAGGATTAGAGACAGTTATGTTAATGAGGCAGGACTCAATCTACAAGATTAGGTTGTACCTTGAGTCAATCTCTTTTGAGACATAAAAGAGAGAAGTGAGCAAAGACACAGGAGGACCTCATACTACCAAGAAAGCAGAGCCAGGAGCGTACACCCTTTTGACCTGGGGTCCCTGCACTAATAAGCTTCTAGTCCAGGGGAAGATTGATGACAAGGACCTTCCCCTAGAGCCGAAAGAAAGAGAGAGCACCTTCCCCTGGAGCCAGCACACTGAATCCGGACTTTTAGCCTCCCAGACTGTGAGAGAGTAAATTTCTGTTTGTTAAAGCCATCCACTTGTGGTACTTCTGTTATAGCAGCATTAGATAACCAAGACACCAAGTCTCTTAAAATTGCTCTCTTAGTCAAACGAGAAGATGCTGTCCCTTAACTGTGAAATATTGCCAGTTGTTTTTTCTGTGTTGTTGCTGTTAGCAGCCGTTGAGTCGATCCCGACTTATAGCGACCCTACGTACAACACCTACAACAACTACGTACAAACAGTGCCTGGTCCTGCGCCATCCTCACAATCATTGCTGTGTGAGGCCATTGCTGCAGCCACTGTGTGAATCCAGCTCATTGAGGGTCTTCCTCTTTTTCGCTGACCCTCTACTCTATGAAGCATGATGTCCCTCTCCACGGACTGGTCCCTCCTGATAATATGCCCCAAGTGTGTGAGATGAAGTCTCGCCATCCTTGCTTCTAATAAGCATTCTGGCTGTACTTCTTCCAAGACAGATTTGTTCGTTCTTCCAGCAGTTCATAGTATATTCAAGATTCTTCACCAACACCATAATTCAAAGGCATCAGTTCTTCTTCAGTCTTCCTCATTCATTGTCCAGCTTTCACATGCATATGAGGCGATTGAAAACACCATGGCTTGGATCAGGCGCACCTTAGTCTTCAAGGTGACATCTTTGCTTTTTAACTCTTTAAAGAGGTCTTTTGCAGCTGATTTGCCCAATGCAATGCGTCTTTTGATTTCTTGACTGCTGCTTCCATGGGTGTTGATTGTGGATCCACGTAAAATAAAATCCTTGACAACTTCCATCTTTTCTCCGTTTATCATATTGGTCCAGTTGTGAGGATTTTGTTTTCTTTATGTTGAGGTGTAATCCCTACTGAAAGCTGTGGTCTTTGATCTTCATCAGTAAGTGCTTCGAGTCCTCTCCACTTTCAGTAAGCAAGGTTGTGTCATCTGCATATCACAGGTTGTTAATGAGTCTTCCTCCAATCCTGATGCCGTTCTTCTTCATATAGTCCAGTTTCTTGGATTATTTGCTCAGCATACAGATTGAATAAGTATAGTGAAAGGATACAACCCTGGCACACACCTTTCCTGACTTTAAACCATGCAGTCCCCTTGTTCTGTTCTAATGACTGCCTCTTGGTCTAAGTACAAGTTCTTCATAAGCACAATTAAATGTTCTGGAATTCCCATTCTTTGCAATGTTATCCATAATTTGTTATGATCCACACAGTCAAATGCCTTTGCATAGTCAATAAAACACAGGTGAACATCTTTCTGGTATTCTCTGCTTTCAGCCATGATCCATCTGACATCAGCAATGATATCCTTCGTTCCACGCCCTCTTCTGAATCCTGCTTGAATTTCTGGGAGTTCTCTGTTGATGTATTGCTGCAGCTGCTTTTGAATGATCTTCAGCAAAATTTTATTTGTGTGTGATATTAATGATATTGTTTGATAATTTCCACATTCTGTTGGATCTCCTTTCTTTGGAATGGGTACAAATATGGATCTCTTCCAGTCGATTGGCCAGGTAGCTGTCTTCCAAATTTCTTGGCATAGAATGAGCGAGCGCTTCCAGCTCTGTATCCATTTGTTGAAACATCTCGATTGGTATTCTGTCAGTTCCTGGAGCCTTGTTTTTCAACACTGCCTTCAGTGCAGCTTGGACCTCTTCCTTCAGTACCGTCGGTTCTTGATCATATGCTACCTCCTGAAATGGCTGAACACCAACCAAATCTTTTTGTTTTTGTATAGTTATGAAGTATTATTTTACCCTAAAGCTCTAGCTACCGTGTTCTGCAAAACCATTCTATTGAAGGAAAGGACAGTGGCAACTTAAAGGAATAAAGACATGAAAATATACAGAACTCAAGGTACCCTGAAACTCGTTGCTTTACAAATGAGCTTTATGGAGGCACCTTTTCAGATGATATATGCATTTTTCTGTATGTAATTTATTTAATAAAACAAAACAGTGGCTGATCCAAAGATGCAAATTCACTCATAAGGTCAGGGAAGGAACTAGCATTTGATGGGTGCCTAAAATGGGCCAGGCACTCTGGTAGGTGCTTTTATATACTTGAATTCACTCAATCCTTACAATTACCCTGAAAATTGTACTCCATTTTACAGGTAAGAAAACTGAGGATCAGACAGGCTTAGTAGGTCACATGGCTAGTAAGAGGCTGAGGCAGGATGTGAAAATATATCTGGCTGGTTCCAAAACCCATTTTCTTTCCACCTAGACCACACTGCCTTCCTCAAGAGATAATCTGCTAACCTCATGAGGAACTGAGCCTGTGCAGAGATGTTTCCAGGAGGGCGCACCTACCACAGGTCATGTGACTACTAACAGCTAGGCCCAGATTCTAGTTGAGAACAACTGGGGAAGAAACTGAGCTTTGCCTACAGGGAGAAACCTCAACAGCACATTTGTTTCCTCTTATCAAAGTGAACGAGACAGAGGAAAAGAAATAATGAGAAAAAACAGGACTTTCTGAAGTGACGTCCGGTCAGAGTCCTCAGGGAGGAAGGGTTGTCAAAGCAGGAAGACTAAAGCTATGGAGAGCAGTCTGTGGGGCCAGATTGAGAACTGGCTTCCTTAGCCAGGGCTTCTGGACAAGGAAGCTATAGACTGCCTTGAACCAGGTCAGCAACAGGCCTTAGAGGACCCCACGTGGAAGTGGATTTGATGAGGGCCTAAGAATTCTAGCACTCCTGTCGGCAGCCCAGCCCAAACCCACCCTGGCCAAGAGCCTCTTAACACCTCATCCCAGCAGGTTTAAGGAAAAAGGATCTCACAATGCATTTGGTTCTTTTACATTTTTAGAAATTATTGGGATCCCCAAGAGCTTTTGTTTATGTGAGTTATATCTATCGATATTTACTGTATTAGATATTAAAACTTAGAAAATTTTAAACCATTTATTCATTTAAAATACTAATGAACCCATTATGTTAATATAACTAACATTTTTTAATGAAAAATAACTATATTTTCCAAAACCAAAAAAGTTAGCAAGGAGAGTGACATCGTTCTGTATATTTTTCAGATATCTTTAATGGCTAGATTTCATACCTACTTCTCCATTAAGTCTATTGCCATATCACACATCATCGAGCCTCTGGAAAATCTCACTGAATATTGTGAAGGAATAAAGGTGAAAAAGTCAAATAACACCTTGGTGTTATTATGAAAAGAGTTTTAACATAGTATATTTCTGAAAGGGTCTCCGGGACACACTTCAAGAATCACTGAGGTAGGCAGATAACATGCTTAAGATATTAAAACGTTTATGTCTCCGAAGCCTTATTTCTTAGTCGGGCTAATTTCTTTTCAGGCCTATGGGGAGAGGATGAAATGTAAATTTGTATGAGATCTTGTGGCTGCTAGATTGGGGCTCCCAAAGGCCATCTTATAACTGATCTGCTTCCCCACAGCACACCAAAGAAAGGACCTATATTCTCTGAACAGGATGCATTCCTTCTGCAGCCAAGCTAGGGTCTCTATGCAACTGCACATGCAAACAGGTGTTCCCCCCACTCCCAAATAAGGATCAGTATCTGCAGATCTGACTTGAGACCACTAATGCCTAATCCCAACAGCTGACACCTGCTTGATATACAGAATTTCTATCACTCCCAGGCTCCCAGTTAGTAGATTCATGGCCATCTGGAGAAGATTTGGCCCAAAGAACAAAAATATTCTGCAGTTCCTCAAAAAGCTAAACTTAGAATTACCATATGCACAGTATGAAATCACTTTACTAAAAAAAGCAATTTGGCCTTTAAGTCCTGGTTCCAAAGCCCCACCCATCCCAAGTTGACCTTTACTGGAATTGGCTGGGGAGGTCCCACCCTATAGTTGACCTTTACTTGACAGACTGACCCACCCAGTGACTTATAAAAACCCTAGAACACAGAGGTTCAGATGAGGCTTCCAGATCAAGGAGAGCCAGGAGAGGAGTGAGTCCTTCGGACATGGGGCGCTGCCCTGAGAACCTCCCAGACCTAGTAAACCTGCAACAACAAGAGAAGCAGTGGTTGTGACAGTATCAGAAGTGAAGACAAGCAGACCTAGACAGTGGCAGCAGAGTGTAAAGACCAAACCCCAGAGGAGAGCCGAGAGGAGAGGATCTCTGACCAACAGCAAGTCTGCCAAGTGACATCATTGAGTTTCCTGTTAGAACATTTCCTGATGAGTGAGAATGAACACTGGTTTTTGGGAAAGGTATGAGGGTCCCCTTTAGAGGCTGAGGCCTCGTACTGGGACCCCTCCTGCTCCTCATCCTTTGCTTATCTTTGTTTCTGTTTATATTCTTTGTTCATATCCTTCTCTGCTGTTAAAGTTTATTGCAGCTGTGTTGTTTCCATGAGTTCTCTGTGACCATTCCAATGAATCATCAAACCCAATAGAGAAAGAATGCTATTGGGGGTGCGGCTGGTGTGAGAAATGACAGAGAAGTTGGAGGATGGGTATATTTGACCCACCTCGTAGGAACCAGCTTGGTGCTGATTCTTATCGTCAGCATAGTTCTTGCAACATACAGCCCAGCAATTCCACTTGTAGGTATACACCCAAAGAATTGAAAGCAGGAACACAAACAGATACTTGTACACTAATGTTCACTGCAGCACTATTCACAATAGCCGAACGGTGGAAATTGCCAAATGTCCATGAACTGATGAATGGATAATCAAAATATGGTACATACATACAATGGAATATTACTCAGAATAAAGAAAACTGACATGCTATGACATGGATGAACCTTGAAAACATTATGCTGAGTGAAGTTAGTCATAAAGGACAAATATTATATGACCCCCCCCTTATATGAAATATCTAGAATAGGCAAGTGTATAGAAACCAAAGTTTATTAGTGGTTACCAGGGACGGGCAGGAAGGAGGGGGAAAGAGGGAGTCATTGTTTAGGGGACACTGAGCTTTTTTAGGGTGATAGAAAAATCTGGAAATGGATAGTGGTGATGGTTGAACAACATGATGAACATAATTAACGTTACTGAATTGTACAAGTAAAAAATGTTGAAATGGCAAGTGTTTTGTTATACACACACACACACACACGCACGCACATATAGTAGTTGTTGTTAGGTGCTGTCAAGTCAGTTCTGACTCATAGTGATCCTATAGGACAGAGTAGAACTGCCCCATAGAGTTTCCAAGGAGCGGCTGGTGGATCTGAACTGTCAATCTTTTGGTTAGCAGCTGATCTCTTAACCAGTGCATCTCCAGGGCACCTTATATATACATAAAACCAAAACCAAAACCCCTTGGTGTTGAGTCAATTCCAACTCATAGCAACCCTATAGGACAGAGCAGAACTGTCCCATAGGGTTTCCAAGGAGTGCCTGGTGGATTCGAACTGCTGACCTTTTGGTTATCAGTTGAACTCAACCACTACACCACCAGGGTTTCCATTATATATACATAGGGGGAGATAATTTTTTATTGTGATATATATGTTTATCTTACAAGAGATAAAAGTGGAGAGAAGTGAACAGAGAGGGGAGGGACCTCACTACCACCAAGAAAGAAGAGCTGAAAGCAGAGAGCATGCTTTAGACCTGGGCTCCCTGTGCTAAGAACCTCCTAGACCCAGGGAAAGATTGATGCCAAGACACACGTAGATTTCCAAGGAATGCCAGGCCCACAGATGTTGAAAGGAGACAAGGACCCTCCCCCAGAGCCGACAGAGAGAGAAAGGCTTCCCCCAGAGCTGGCACCCTGAATTTGGACTTCTAGCCTCCTAACTGTGAGAGAATAAGTTTGCCTGTTAAAGCCACTAACTTGTGGTATTTCTGTTATAGAAGCACTAGATAACTAAAACATCTTTTCTTCGGCAGAGCTACTGGGTAGATTCTAACCAATGACTTTCTGGTGAGCAGTGAAGTGCTTAACCATTGTGCCACCAGGGCTCCTTTAGTTTAGTAGCCAAGCGCAAATCATTTGTATGATCCAGCGCAAGCTTACCTGACCACAAGGCCCCAGTAATGGGAAACAGCTAACTCCCCTTCCATCCCACAAAGTTGCTATTTGATGCATAAACTACTCTCTCCAACTTCAAAAGAAGATACTGTGAGAGATCAAAAGGCATACTGTTTATTGTGGGAATTTTCTGGCCTCTTCCCATATCCTCACCTGTTTGATGAATTTGGAAGGACAAATTGGACCCATGTAGCCCAGCCCCTTCTCCCTTTTTCCTCTAGAGAGCTGGTCTACCACTCTGTCCTCTATGCAGTGAGGTTAGTAGGCAAGTCTGCCTCTTTTTGGGGTAAAGTATTAGGAAGTCACTTGCCCACAGACAGAATCTCTGACCACCAACCTGACATTTATCAGCAATAAAAGTGACATTTTGGTCTCCACCTGCTGATTCCTTCCTCTTAAATCTTAATTGACTCAGAACCCCCGTGAAGAAGAGAGGTGCCATTATTGTGTTCCCTCAAAGTCCCCTACATGGTCACATAGGTAAATATTAGCAATTATAGATCACTGCTAAGAAAACTGTTATTAAAGGCAATCTAAAAGTTATAAAATTTGCTTTGAGTATTGTCTTTGGAAATTTTTTATATGCTTTAAAGAAATGAGTTGATATCTTAATTGACTTTCAGCTGGGCTAGATGCTGTCAGCAGCTCTCTGATCTCTTATCATAAGGCTTATCACACTATGTTGTAATTTGCATGTTTAATTTCATGTCTGCTGCACTATTGCTTTGGGGCAAGGACTTTGTCTTGTTCATGTGGTACACGTAGCACCTACAACAGTAACAAAAAAACCCAAGCCAGTTGCTGTTGAGTTGATTCTGACTTATGGCAGCCCCATGTGCAAACAGTAGAACTGTGCTGCACAGGGTTTTCAAGACTGTGACTGTCATGGATTGAATTGTGTCCCCCAGAAATGTCTGCCAACTTGGCTAGGTCATGATTATTTCCAGTATTATACGATTGTCTACCACTTTGTCATCTGATGTGATTTCCCTATGTGTTGTAAATCCTATCACTATGATGTAATAAGATGCATTAGCGGTAGTTATATTGACGACGTCTACAAGATTTGATAGTGTCTTAAGCCAATCTCTTTTGAGATAGAAAAGAGAAAAGCGAGCAGCGAGACAGGGGGACCTCATACCATCAAGAAAGCAGTGCCGGGAGCAAAGCACATCCTTGGACCTGAGGTTCCTGTGCTGATATGCTCCCAGACCAAGGGAAGACTGATGCATCCTAAGGACCTTCCTCCAGAGCTGTCAGAGAAAGCGTTCCCCTGGAGCTGACGCCCTGAATTTGAACTTGTAGCCGACTAGACTGTGAGAGAATAAACTTCTCTTTGTTAAAGCCATCCACTTGTGGTATTTCTGTTATAGCAGCACTAGATGGCTAAAACAGTGACCTTTAGGAAATAAATTGTCAAGCTTTTCTTCTGAGGTGCTTCTGGGTGGGTTCAAACAGCCAACCTCTCTGCTTACCATTTGTGCCACCCAAGGACTCCTAGGAGAGTACTTGGTACGTAATAATTGCTCCATATACATTTGCTGAATGAATTAATTAAAAATTACTCTACCTGATTCTTATCAAAAGTGCTTATCAAAAGCTCAATTTTTTTTTTCCTTTTGGGGAAAAGCTACTTTTAGGAAAATATTTTTACAAATCACCTTGTGACAGAAGTGAGAGACCATGAAGGCAGGAAAAAGAGATGGCTAAGATGCCACTGGATTAACACAGTGGCTGCAACAATGGGCTCAAGCATAACAACGATTGTGAGGATAGCAAAGAACCAGGCAGTGTTTCATTCTGTTGTACACAGGGTCACTATGAGTCAGAATCGACTCGACAGCCCCTAACAACAAGATGCCACTGTATAAGAAAACGAGGAATTTTTTTTTTTTCTCCTTTTGGGGAAAGTGGAAGTGGGATTGAGAAGGGAAAGAAAGAGAACAGCCAGAAGCTGGTCTGAGTTAGGGGGCTATGAGAAGTTGTGGTGGATGGCTGAGGATATTCCAAGAACAGGGACACCCACCATTCACTCTGAAGTTGCACTGCTGCCATGTAATACACCGTCTTCCTTCCCAAGCCTGTTGCGCCTCACAACACATTGTCAGTGAAGTCCTAGGGCAGTGGGGGGGGGGGGAGCGAGTTGTGGACATCTGGGTTTACATAGTGACTACATGTGTAGGAGAGGGGCTCAGAGGTAGAAGTGACTATGAGGATATAAACCTCTGACAGTCACCCACCGCCTGTCAGTTTGTCGAACATGTGGCTTGCATGTTGCTGTGATTCTGAAAGCTATGCCACCAATATTTCAAATTACCAGCAGGGTCACCCATGATGGACAGGTTTCAGTGGAGCTTCCAGACTAAGACAGACTAGGAAGAAAAGTCTGGCAATCTACTTCCAAAAATTAGCTGAAGAAAACCCTGTGGATCAAGGGTAGGGTTGCACAGCTGATTGCTATAATTGCTGTCAATAAGCTGTACACCTGTAAAAAGTTAAATTCACAAAAGTTGTATAATAGATATATTTACAACAACGACCAAAAAAACTGAGTAGCTACTGAGACTGCTTTTATACAAATGAATACCTCATGGAATTTGGTTCCTTAGTTTGCAGGTTTTAGGTCATGGTTTCACAGGACATCCTAGTTAATTGGCCTAATGTGTTTGGTGCTTCTGTTTTGTCTCCTAGTTCGTTGTGTAGTGCTTGCGCTTTTAAAAGCTTTCAAGCAGCCATCCGAGGTTCAACAATTGGTCTTTATTCACCTGGAGCAACAGAGGAAGAAAGAGAGTCGGGAATAGGAAGAGTATATGGAATGTGTGGGTAACTGCCTCCATGAACAAATGTCTCCTTGGCCATGAGACCAGAACCGGCTGGTGCCTGGCTACCATTACTGAACATTTTGATCAAAGATTTCATAGAAGAATCCTGATCAAAAGGGGAAAAATGCAGAAGAGAATTTCAAATTCTCTGAATTTGACTTTCTGGAGCCATGGAGAGTGGATGAACCCCTGAAACCATTGCCTTGAGATAATCTTTAAACCTTAAACCAAAAATATCCCCTGAAGTCATCTTAAAACTGAACAATAGTTTAGCTTAACTAGTAAAGAATGTCTGCCTTGAGCATTATGCTCTTTTAAGAACTATCTATATTGGATCAAATTGAAAACAGCAACTCAAAAGATTAGATAGGAACCTTAGGAGGCAGTGAGTTTATGTTTATGAGGGAGGAACAACTCAGAAAAGGATGGTAAGAAAGGTTGCGCAACTTGAAGAATGTAATCGATGTCACTAAATGGTACATGTAGAAACTGTTGAATTGGTGTATGTTTTGCTGTGTATAGTCTCAACAACCCTGGTGGTATAATGGTTAAGAGCTACAGCTGCTAACCAAAACGTTGGCAGTTCGAATCCACCAGGCACTCCTTGGAAACCCTATGGGGCAGCTCTACTTTGTCCTTTAGGGTCACTATGAGTAGGAATTGACTCGACGGCAATGGGTTTGGTTTTTGTTTTTAATTCTCAACAACAAGAAGCTAAATAAAATTTAGGAAAAAAAAAAAAACCTATGGATCACAACAGAACATTGTCCCACTCACTTTGTTTGGGCACATCATCAGAAGGGATCAATTGCTGGAGGAGGACATCATGTTTGGTAAAGTAGAGGGCCAGAGAGGACGGGGGAGACCCTCCGTGAGATACACTGGCACAATAGCTGCAACAATGGACTCAAACATGTCAGCAATTGTGAGGATGATGCAGGACAAGACAACGTTTCATTCTGTTGTACACAAAGTTGGCACGAGTGGTAGTTGACTCAACGGCAGCTATCTATATCTCTATCTAGACATTCATGGAAATCTTGGGGAGGGTTTGGATTTCCTCATAGGGTATGTACCAACCTTATCTGGGTTTCATGGGGACCAGAGACCCTAGCAGACACCTGTGTCACCCCAGAAACAATATTTGTGGTAGACTGCTTGAAGAATATTTTGCCTATTCCAGGTCGTCTTTGTTCTGCCCACTGGGAGAATAATTTTTACTGAATTGAATTTGCAGGTTAGGCCTATATTGAAGGAGGTTATGAGAAATGATCCATATGAAACCCACTACTAAATTTACAGTGGGGTCTTGTTGAGTCTAAATCACATGATGAGGACATATGGAAGAAATGCCTTGCATGTCTTATTATCAGACACAAAAAAGGTTTTTCCAAGAAGAAATTATTTATTTTTATACAAAATTATGGTGAATTTTATGACTAATTATATTCCCCCCTTTGCTTGCAGCCCACCTCTAACAACTGTGCAGGACTTGATGACACCCAGTTTTATACCATCCTTACCCCTGGCTTCACCTTATTGTCCTATTCTCATTTTCAGTTTGCACCAATTGCCTCATTAATTTTTGAAAGTGATTGTGTTGCGTATAACTCTCTAAGCTGCTACCAATAATTTTTCAAACAAGGCAAAGTGTAAAGAAAAGAAATTAATATACTCTCCAAATTATATTACCTTTAATTCCCACCCCAGTGTGCTCTTTACTAGAAAGAGTAGGAAGCAGAAGATAAGCTATCTTCCTCCTACAGCGTGTTGGCAAGCATCCACCCATCCCTTCTCTACCCACTCCTAATAAATACTTGCTGCCATTTAAAACAAGATAATTTGTGGGTCAATTTTTTGGATCAAAATCATGCTAGTTACACACACACACACACACACACACACACACACACACACACACAGGCTTATTAAGTGATCAGAAAACCCATTACCTGCCAGCCACACAATTTATATATGGAACTCCCTTAGCTCCTCATAGGTATCTATGCTTCTTATTTTTTTAGTGTATTTTCTTTGTAAGTTGTCTATATTGTCGTTGTTGTGTGCCGTTGAGTTAATTCTGACTAAAATACTTCCCAATATTTTATTTGGAGTCCCTGAGTGGGGTAAATAGTTAATGCACTCAGCTGCTAAATGAAAGGTTGGAGGTTCGAGTCCATTCAGAGGTGGCTCAGAAGATAGGCCTGGTGATGTACTTCTGAAAAAACAGCCATTGAAAACCCTATGAGCACAGTTCTACTTTGACACACATGGGGTCACCATGAGTGGGATTTGATTCAATGGCAACTGGTTTACTGGTAGTACTTTATTTGTATTATGATGTTTGGTATCTGAGAAAAAGAACTTCTGAAAAATTAAATGTGAAAACACTGCTGTAGTAAACATCCAAGCATTACAATTAGTGCTGAAGTTTTCCCTGGCTACTCCTCCCCAGCTCAGCTGCCTCCTAGAGTTAGCCACTGTTATCAGTTTGATGCACATCCTTCTGGACTCTCGTCAATACGTTTGTATATATATATATATTATAGCAATATGTAGGTTACTGCGTGTATCTCTGTGTTAAATCAATGGTATGCTGTACACCTTACGTTGTTGCACAACTTGCCTTTTTCACTTAATAATATGTCTTAGAGCACTTTTCTCTTCCAAGGGAAGAGATCTTTCCCATGCTAAGTTATCCAAACAGCAGCTTCTAGCCACTAGCTGCTGCTCTTCCATCTTAATTTTTCAGTCAATAGCACTGCAAAAACGTAAGTTTCAGGTCATAAAGGAATTCAGAAAATCTGATCATGCAAGCATTACTACATTTAATTATTTACTAGCTGCCTACTAGACACTAGTTTAGGCACTAAGGATACATCTGTCAGCAAAAATGACAGTCTGCCTCCATGGCACTTACAATCTTGAAGGGAGACAAACAACAAAATGAGTAAGTAAAATAAATAGTATGTTGGTTGATGATAAGTGCTACAAAGGCAAATTAAGGAGAAAAGAGGAATGGAGATTTCCAGAGGAGACCTGGAATTGCAATTTTATTTACTTATTTTATTGTTGTTGTTGAGAATATACACAGTAAAACATACACCAATTCAACAGTTTCTACATGTACTATTCAGTGACACTGATTACATTCTTTGAGTTGTACAACCATTCTCATCCTCCTTTTCTGAGTTATTTCTCCCCCATTAACATAAACTCACTGCCCTCTAAGGTTCCCATCTAATCTTTCTGGTTGCTCTTGTCACTTTGATCCCATATAGGTAATTTTTAAAACAGCATAATACTCAAGAAAGACATTCTTTACTAGTTAAGCTATTGTTTGGTTTTAAGGGCAATAGTTGAGGAGTTCATCTAGCCTCCATGGTTCCAGAAAGTCTGGAGTCCATGAGAATTTGAAATTCTATTCTGCATTTCCCCCCTTTTGATCAAGATTCTTCTATGGAATCTTTGATCAAAATGTTCAGTAATGGTACCCAGACACCATCTAGTTCTTACGGTCTCATGGCAAAGGAGGGAGTTATTTATGGAGGCAATTAGCCACACATTCCATTTTCTCTGGGATTGCAATTTGAAACATGGTGGTCATAGATAGCCTATGGAAAATGTGACCCTTTGAGCCAAGTGTATACCTTTATTTTTAGAGACAGCTGGTAGCTTCTCTTTCGGAGAGAGAGAAACTTGACTTCTCTTCTAATAAACCCATTGCCGTCAATTCAATTCCAACTCTTAATCGGTAGAACTGGCCCGTAGGGTTTCCAAGGCTGTTAAAATCTTTACAGAAGCAGACGCCCACACCTTTCTCTCATGAGCAGCTTGTGAGTTCGAACCACTGACTTTTCAGTTACCAGCTGAGAGCTTTAACCACTGTGCCACCAGGGCTCGGTAAAGTAATACATAAACACGTTAAAGGTTCAAAGAGTACCACTGATTATAAAATAAAAAATCTCTCTTATCCCTTTATCCTCATTAACCCTATGGCAGTTCCCCAAGCAATCACTATTAACAATTTATTATGAGACGTCTGAGAAATTTTTATATATATGCAGACATATGGGTCTTTTTCCCCTACATAAAGATACTATATATACTGCTCTGTACCTGACTTTGTTCTTGTAATGAAATTTTATTATCTCCAAGCTCTTTATTTCAAAATCCTAAATTTTCTTTGATAGTCTAAAATTGTATTGGGTTCCTACTATGAGCTGAATTCTACGGCTATTAAGGGAGAGGCGGGCAGATGGACAGGATGGAAAGGAGACATCATGTAGAAAAGAGGAGTAAGTCCACCAAAAACTTAATAATCTGGAAGGAAGAAAAAATAAGTATATAAATAACTCTAATATTGATTTATTTGTTCATTTATTTAGTTTACAAAGTACTTGTAAGTCCAATGATAATTCTGTGAAGCAAGATAGAGAAACTGAGGCTAAGTTCAACCACAGCTAAGTGGTCATTACATTTTTTCTAACTCAGCTCTGTGGTCTTTCTTCTCTCCCGTATAGTATAGATGTGCTAACAATTCAGAAGCCCTGGTGATGTAATGGTTAAGAACTCAGCTGCTAACCAAAAGGTTGGTAGTTCAAATCCATCAGTGGCTCTTTGGAAACCCTATGGGGCAGTTCTACTCTATCCGATAGGGCTGCATGAGTCGCTATGAGTCAGAATCGACTCGATGGCAATGGATTTGGTCTTTTGGTTTAATATAGTTTTGATGGAGATAACAGTGATAAAGTAGACTTTAACTTTATTTGTAATAGTTTTCCAATTATTTTAAGAAACTTGAAGCAAATATGAAAACTGTAAGCAGCTATTAACTGTGGTTGGCGGGTATCTGAACGCTGTTGTTGTTTTTAATTCTTCTGACTCTGTATTTTCAAATTCTTAAAATTTATAATTTAAAAGGAAATAATAGTACATTCATCGTTAGAATGTTTTATAATAATTTAAGATGATATTTTAGAAGGATAGTTAATAACATGGGAAAATATTCATAATAAATAACAAAAAATGCTTTAACAATTTTCGGATTGATCTAAGTGAGACTAAGAAGCTGGGGTAACCCACCCACCTGACGGATTAGCCTAGTAATATTTTGCCAGACATTTTAAAAAATTCAATCACAAATGATTCTCTAACTACTCTTTTTTCCAAAAATAGCCCCAACCAAGAAAAGCTCTTTGAATGCTTGCTCATAGATCTCTTATGTTGTTGTTGTTAGGGGCCCTCAAGTTGATTCCGACTCATAGCCACCCTGGGTACAACAGAATGAAACACTGCACAGTCCTGCACTATTCTGACAATCTTTGCTATGCTTGAGCCCATTGTTGCAGCCACTGTGTCAATCCATCTCACTAAGAGTCTTCCTTTCCTTTGCTGACCCTGTACCTTACCAAACACGATGTCCTTCTCCAGGGACATCTTATAGCAAGCCTGAAACAAAACAGTGACTTATACTGATAGTCATTTGGTGAAGACGTTGCTTTAACCTTAGTATGATTCCATTTTTTAACCCATAAGAATAGACTGAGAAAGAATGTTATAGTGTCAACACTAGTTATTTGTGATTTCTTCTAGGGATTGATTCTCTATAGATAGCTGCCGTTGAGTTGACTCTGATTCATGAGGATCTGATATACAACAGAACAAAATGTTGCCCAATCCTGTGTCATCCTCACAATCACCAGCATGTTCAAATCCATTGTGGCAGCTATTGTGTCAACTCATCTCACTGAAGGTCTCTCTTGCCCTCACTGGCCTTCTACTTCACCAAACATGATTTCTTCCTCCAGCAATTGATCCCTCCTGATGTCATGTCCAAAGCAAGCAAATTGAAAGGTGTTCTGTTGTGATCCATAAGGTTCTCAGTGGCTAATTTTCAGAAATCAATCACCAGGCCTTTCTTCCAAGTCTGTCTGAATCTGGAAGCTGAAAATCTATCCATCGTGGGTGACCCAGCTGGTATTTGAAATACTGCTGGTATATCTTCCAGCATCACAGCAACACGCAAGCCACCACAGTATGACAAACTGACAGATGGGTGGTGGAATTCTCTATAATGTATATGATTGTTTTTATAATCCAAAAAAAATTTATTTTTCAAAATTAATAGAAATATTCAATGTCTTGAAAATATCATAGATTCTAATGATCATTTTACATTTGTCAAAGACACTAATGAAAGTTATGCTACTTACATAAGAGATCCTGCACTATCAGCTAGGCCTTGATGCTGCCAGGATTTGGCCAGGCATTCACAGCTGGGCCTTGTGTTCTCCTGTTAAGCATAAACAATCTCAGAATATTAGCATCAGACAAGGCCCCTCGGCAACCATGATGAATCAAGACAAAAACAAAAATCATGTCTGAACATAGGCAAAAACAGGAACCTTGTCCAAATGGGCTACGGAGTGAAAAATAAGTATTCACCAAACCCTGGGGCACATTTCAAAGAAAATAATCGACTAAAACTGAACAGTTGATGTGGCCAAGCAAGAGAATATTTGAAGAGAAAATCTGCCTAAGTTAATGAGTTTCAAACCTTTTTGACCTAGATCCACAGGAAGACTGTTTACATCAGGATCCAGTGTGTACATGTACAAATAAATCTAAGCCAAACTTTCTTGAAACAATATTCACCTTTACTATATGTGACTCACTGTATTTTCTTTTTATTCTATTCTATTGCATTTTTTAAAAAATAAAACTAGTTGCTATTCACAATTTAGTGAAAAGCACTGTGATACTTACTGGGTCTTGGATATATGCAAAATCCAATTAATTGAGATAGGATTAGATTTCATCTAATTAAGAGAAATGACAAAAAAAAACTTCATTCCATTTGTTCATTCAAAAATAATTATTGAGTGACTCCTGTGTGTCAGGCCCTTTTCTGCTGCTGAGGTACAGCAATTAACAAAACAAAGTCCCGACAGTTACATAGTCACACTAGCCACATTTCAGGTCCTCAATAGGCTTACCATATTGGACAGGGCAGATACAGAACATTTCCATCATCACAGAAAGTTCTACTAGACACTTCTGCTTAAGAGGAAGGAATCTTGTGTCATGGATTGAATTATGTCCCCCCAAAAATGTGTGTATCAATTTGGCTGGGACATGATTCCCCATATTGTACGATTTTCCTGTATGTTGTAAATCCTGCCTCTATGATGTTAATGAGGAAGGATGGACGGCACTTGTGTTAGTGAGGCAGTACTCAAATCTACAAGATTGGACTGTGTCTTACGGCAGTCTCTTGAGATATAAAAGAGAGAAGCAAGCAGAGAGACAGGGGGACCTCATACCATGAAGAAAGCAGTGCTGGGAGTAGAGCGCCTCCTTTAGACCTGGGGTCCCTGCACAGAGAAGCTCCTAGTCCGTGGGAAGATTGATAAGAAGGCTGACAGAGAGAGAAAGTCTTCCCCTGGAGCTGATGCCCTGACTTTGGACTTTTAGCCTACTTTACTGTGAAGAAGTAAATTTTTCTTTGTTAAAGCTATCCACTTGTAGTATTTCTGTTATAGCAGCACTAGATGACTAAGACATCCTGCCTTACAATTTGACTACAGTCATAATTTGTTAACAGAGTAGGAAGAGCCTAGGAAGAAAAAAGTAATACATGTTTATTAACATCTCATTAACATATCAAAAATAAAGGTGTTCAGACCACACACCAGATCTAGAGCAGCCTGGGTAGTTTATTCCTAAAAACCTTCTGTCACAATCATATACTGCATTCTAACTCCCTCTGACCTAAATTCTTGTTAATCAAGCCACATATTGAGTAACTTGACTACTGTCCTAGGGTAAAACCACCACAAAGCTACAGTAAAGCAGGAAGAAAGATTTTATTCGACATATGTTCCAAAAGGCAAAAGTGGGAAATGGACAAGCATGCTGCCAGAGCTATGTCTGTCCAAGTACAAAACATGTTACAGAATCATCAGTATATACTAACATTACAAATGGGTAAAATCATTAAAAGTTTCACCTTTTCACAGATTGGCTAAAAACTGCTAAATCACTGTGATTCTACATTTTGAATTGTCTTTTTTTAATAATCATTGGTACAAATTTCAGTAATGACAGTCAGGAGGGTCTTCATTGGTCCAACAAATCTTACTATTTACTAAATGCTAATAGAAGAACATAAGAGTGGAAAACACGTGGGTCTTTTGTGCTCTAATTATTTGTTTATGTGAAAGGTTCCCTAAAAGATATTTTCCAAGATTGTCCTTGCTATTTTTATACCTCAGGCCCAGTTTATGTGTCCTTGTGAGTCCAACTCCTGCTGAGTCACATTCTTTATACTCAAGGACTATGAATAAAGGCTCCAATTTTAACTCCCAAGTCACTCCCTCCTTTTGATCGGAGATTGGTGATCAACGATCAAAATCTGGACTTAGTCGGGCTCCTAGATGGTGGCCACAGCAGACTCTTTAAACTCATGGTGCTGGTTTTCCACCAGATACCATCTGGCTCTTCACCAGAATCTTAGGTAAGAGTGACATGCCCATCAATCGTATTGAAATGAGTCGATACACATCGATATTTTAGCCTGAGCATTTCTTTTGCCTTTTAAGTGTGTACGATAATAGAAGATAAGTTTTATCATGCCTAATACTATACGGATTCAGACTAACAATATTAACTATTCCTTGCAGTAGTGATCTAGTCCATGTACTTATTGCTGATGGTAACTAACCAAATAAATATGATGCTTGTAGGGGTGTGATAGTGTGTAACCAAGTAGCTTTCTGTCTAATTCTATGTATATCTTGTTCTACTTCTCCTGTGTTATTTATTCAAATGCAAAAAGAGGTATTTGCTACAGCACAGACTTTACCTTCCTTGGGCTAATAAAAAATTTAAAGCTATTCTGTTATCTAATGTCACCTTGGTTAATGAGGTCAGAGATTGCTATTGTGTTTCCTTACCATTAGGAACTTCATCTGTTATTTGCCCCATCACATTAAAAACCCGTTGCCATCGAGGTGATGTCAACTCATAGCGACCCTATAGGACAGAGAACTGCCTCATAGGGTTTCCAAGGATCAGATGGTGGATTTGAACTGCCAACCTTTTAGCTCTTAACCACTATGCCACATTTGCCCCAAAGTGATTCACAAATTTCTTAAAGATTTATCTAATTCAACTATACCATAAGTAGGAATTAAAGTTCTTAGAAATGACCAACCCCATCCTGAGTGCTGGACCACTGGGTTTTCTTCTGACTCTCATTTTACAATGTGTAACAATTTAATATTACCTTTCCAATATTTACTAACATCATTACTGTGAATATTTAATGGTAATACTTAAGTTTCTAAAGTGCATTGCCCACACATTCACCAGGAATCTAAACAAGAGACTGCCCACATAAACTCACTGTCAATTCAAAAGGTATCATCTAAACTAGTATAGTTGGATCCACCACACAAAAACATTTCCATAGGACCACACAAAATTTGTCTAGAGGAAACAAAAGGTATAGAAATATTTACATGTGACAACCAACTTTCCATTACAGAATACATGATTATCAAGATAATATGGGATGGTCCCTCCTGTTGGAGGTCTTCTGTTAATCTACTGAAAACATACTAAGTGTTCCTCCTGAGGGCAAGCTGCCCCTCCTTGGTTTACTCATCAACAGTAATGGATCACTTTCTCAGAAGCAGATGTGGAGCCTAAGAGAAAATGGAGTCTGAGCCAGACATTGTGTTAGCTATTTAAGTTAGGCCAAGTGCCTCAGTTTCAGGACAATGCCACATTGGAGGAACTACTACAGCCTTTTGTTTCCCAAAAGGCTGACTCAAGGTGTAAGTCAATCTCCTCTGAAAACCTAGTTTCTTCAAGACACATAATTTTCTTCATAGCAAGGGGCTGACAATTTGAATACAAATATTAGACAGGTATTTCATACAACATCGTCTTGAAGAGTAATTAAAGTAATTACTGATTTACTCTAAACATAGCTCCCCGTCTGATCTTTGCAGTCAGTTTCCCAAAACAGACTTAATTCTTCAAGAAAGTATAATGCCCAAAGCCAAATGGTTTTACTAGTTTATCTGGACCATTGTTTAACTCAAGAGTGGCTTCAGAAACCAGTTTTTTTCTCAAAGCTTGAGGTTCAAAAGAACATCCAAGGGCAATGGCTTATGTGGATTACCCCAACCTCCACAAAAGCCAGAAATCTGGATTCCAGGAGAATTATAACTCTTTTGTAATTCCCTCCTGTTTGATCATGATCCTGCTACAGAATCTTTGATCAAAAACATTCAATAATGGTAGCTGGGCACCATCTTGTTTTTAAGATCTCAGGCACCATACCATGAGCTAGGAGGTTGAACAAAGCACTAACAATAATATTAGACTAATTGTCTGAAATAACCAAGGAAACCGTGACTCCTAGGTCTTTGAACCAAGGAAACAAATCTCATGAGGTGTTTATACATAAGCATACATAAGCAACATCAGCAATTGCTTTTCATGTGCCTCAGCAGCAACTACATTCTGTAAAACCTCAGACTGCATATCAATATAAGCATAGCAATATTTATCTACTAAGGAACAAACTGTTCTTCGGGAGACTAAAAGGAAATCTAATGCCATTCTATTTTGTAAAATCATAGCTCAAACTTCAGACACTTCTCTGGTTATGATGTTTACAACTTTGCTAAGGAACTTCTTGCCAACAGGAACTTTTAATTTGAGAGTTACAATATATAAACCAATTAGGGAATTTAGGAGAAAGGAAGAAATGGTTTCTTATATCCAGAAAGTAGGACCTTAAAATATCAGCAATATTCCCGCATAAAACCTATAGTAGTCCTTTAGGTTACTTAGTGCTATGTAGTTAATTTCTGTTCCATGTGATTTTGGATCAGCCACAGTGTGTGAACTTGTCAGCTTTTACATAAGAGTTCTGGAAATCTTGATTCAGTCTAGCCATAGTCCTTCTCACAAGTCCAGTACAGTCTATCTTTTTGTTGAGATATTTTGGCCAAACGTTTTCAGCAAATCAGCAAAGTAAAAACTTATCTGCAGATGACAAAACTGAATATGGCCATGATTAATTTATAACATAATACTCTTAAAAGTGAAAGACTTGATAAAAATTAATTACAAAAGTAATGCAAAGCCAAATAAAGTCAGTTAAGAAAAAAACTGTAGACCAAAAAATCTCTCTAAATATAATGATAAAACTTATTTTCAAAGAGCTTCAGATATAATGCATAATAATCTTGAGACATAATACCATATAGGAAATACCAAGAATATACAAAGATTATTAAGTCTCTAAATACCTGAATAGTAATTAAAAAAAACTTTGTGGGTGTCATGAATTGAATTACGACCCCCCAGAATGTCTGTCAACTTGGCTAGGCCATGATTCTCAGTATTGTGTGGTTGTCCTCCATTTTGTGATCTGATATAATTTTTCTATGTGTTGTAAATTCTAATCTCTGCCTGTGGTTAATGAGGTAAGATTAGGTTATGTTAAAGAGGATTAGGGTAGGATGTAACACCCTTACTTAGGTCACAGTCCTGATCTGACGTAAGCAGAGTTTCCCTGGGGTGTGCCCTGCATCACTTTTTATCTTACATAAGATAAAAGGAGAGAGCAGAAGCAAAGAGACAGGGACCTCATTACCACCAAAAGAAGAGCCAGGAATGGAGTGGATCCTTTAGACCTGGGGTCCCTGCACTAGAAGCTCCTACACCAGTGGAAGATTAATGACAAGGACCCTCCCCGAGAAATAACAGAGACAGAAAGCCTTCTCCTGGAGCTGGCACCCTGAATTTGGACTTCTAGCCTCCTAAACTGTCAAGGCCATCCACTTGTGGTATTTCTGTTATAGCAGCACTAGATAACTAAGGCAATGGGTAAACAATGTGAATTCCCCAGTTAAACCATTGGCTTTGATGACGTTAGATTCGAAAAAATTATGTTGTGACCAAGTTAACAATTAAAAAATAACAAAATTATAACATAATATTATGCATATGTTGTCTAATATTAGGCAAAAACATAAGAGCAAACACTAACATATAAATTTTAACCCAAAGAGAATCAGGTGCTTCTCTTGATTTTGACAACACGTTCCATGTAATTTATAACATATTAAATAAACCTTTTAAGCACTTTTCCTTTTAGAAAAAAAATTTTTCTTTGTGGCTTTCCATGAAGTTTCAAGGTTGTCAGGAATTTATTATAGGTTACAGAGGAACAACACTTAAGTTATTTAAACAAAGATCTTAAAGGTAAACACCTTTGCTCATTATTATTATTTTTAAGCCATGTGGCTTGGTTTTCAACTCAGGGATCTTATTCTAGTGAGAGGCCAAACCTTTGCCTTCGAGGCAGATTACACAAAGAATAAATTAACCCTTCAACCTAGTAACCAAAGAAAATTTTGTTGTTTTAAGAAAAAGAAACCCAATTCTTTGTTTTATATGCTATTTAACATTAAAGCTCCTAAAAATCTCATAAACTAAACCATTAAACTTTAGCCAGATAAAATTTTTGACCATATCAAATAAATTTCATTTTAATAAACCTCTTAAATGTTCTCTTTGTTACATATCTTTTATAGTACATCCCTTTTAGTGGCAAAAATGAACACACTCATTAGCAGACCCTCCCCCGAAAAAACATATATATATATTCTTTCTCTGTGGCATAAAAGCAAAAGTATAAACTTAAATAATGATGAATATATATTAATTTAATATCAGTAAGTTACCTTAAAGGTCTTGGGAATTATTTTAAGCCTGTATACCATAAAACATAATTGCTGTTGAAATAAAGTATGTTTAAAGATTCTAAGTTTTTATTCAATTTTTACTATTTCACATATTTTCCCCAATCTAATTTTAGCCCTTAAAGATTTTATCAATTGGCTTCGAAAATCACAAAGTCTCTGCTCAACAGACCAATTCATTGCTATGGATATAACCTTAAGTCTCTGGCTAGGGGTGGAAACATTTCCCCAGGCCATTTGAGTTGTGTCTCATTGTGATTTCTATCTTTTCGCTTCTTAAGATTTCTCTACAATAGAGAGAACTTATTTACAGTTCTTTTATGATGGAGAGCCACCCAATTGCTGATAACTATAGTAAGACTGAGGAGCCCTGGTGGTGCAGTGGTTAAGAGCTTGGCTGCTGAGGCTGCTAACGGAAAGGTCAGCATTTTGAACCCACTAGTCACCCTGTGGGAGAACGATGTGGCAATCTGCTTCCATAAAGATTATAGCCTTGGAAACTCTATGGGGTAGTTCTACTCTGTCCTATAGGGTCACTATCAGTTGGAATAGACTTGATGGCAACCAGTCTTGCTTTTTTATAGTAAGACAGAATCCTTCTTATTTTCTTTTGTCTGGAAAGGCTCCACTTAGTTGGAAAAGGTCTTTCAAAAGCTTCCCTGGAGCTATATGACCTCAGAGGCTGGAGGCCTGATCCTGCCCTGCCCTCCTCCTCTTTTGATTCATGGTAGAGGATAAGATCAGGTCATTCCAATTCATTTACATATGTTTAAATCAGCCTAGGCATTTTGAAAGTCAAAAGATAGTAACTAATTTCTTTGCCTTTTACCATTCTCTTGGTAAGCAGTTTTGCTTTCTCTTTATTACAACCTTTTATCTATCCAGTAAATGCCAATGCTCTTTAGCAATTTTGAAATGAATCCATTATTTCTTGGTTAGCCCTCTTTTTTTTTTCCTTCTAGGCTTGTCCTATGCCTCCCTTTTCCCACTCTGGAACTACTAGTTTTACTTTAAGACAAAATTATCCCTTTTCCTTAAATAAAACATATTTCATATAATATCTAACTTAAGTTACCTAGAAAGATTTCACTTTTAAAGTCAACAGAAACATAAAAACCTTTGTTAGAACAAATTTATTTTCATTAATTCCTGGGAATATTAGGAATAATTTGTTCCTTTTTATGGCCTTGTTATACCAATCCCAAAGCTCTTTGAAAATAGAACTATCTCTTTAGTGTTCCAAATGCTCGAATCTGGACATCAAACTGCAGTTCACCAACAGAGTTACCAGATGTCACTCTTAACCAAATAATCAAGCAAAAAATTTAAGAAAGACTCCTTAATCAAACAACCGGTCTTCAAACAAATACGCTGAACAAAACTTAAGGAAACGTAAGAGAACAAAACATATCAGCAAAGGTTCATTTTCTGAGAACATTTACCCCATCAGTGTCAAACGGATGTGATGTGCAGATGTGTAGGGCCCAGAAGACAGGACCTCTCTTTGCTGGCTTCTGTTCCACAGTCCAGGTCTCCTCAAGGTCTACTGGATTCATGGCTTCAGAAAAATTCTGCTGACTACGCCATTAATTGTCCTAGGGTAAAATCATCACAAAGTTATAGTAAAGAAGAAAGATTTCATTTGACATATGTTCCAAGAGGCAAAAGTGGGAAATGGACCAGCATGCTGCCAAAGCTATGTCTGCCCCAGTCCAAAAAATGTTACAGAATCATCAGTATATATTGACATTACAAATGGGTAAAATCATTAAAAGTTTCACCTTTTCATGGATTGGCTAAAAACTGCTAAATCACTGTGATTCTACATTTTGAATTTTCTTAAAAATCACTGGTACAAATTTCAGTAATGACAGTCAGGAGGGTCTTCGTTGGTCCAACAAATCTTGCTATTTACTAAATGCTAATAGAAAAAGATAAGAGTGGAAAATATGTGGGTCTTTTGTGCTCTAATTATGTGAAAGGTTCCCTAAAAGATATTTTCCAAGATTGTCCTAGCTATTGTTCTTATACCTCAGGCCCAGTTTACATGTCCTTGTCAGTCACTGTGAATCCAGCTCCAGCTGAGTCACATTCTTTATACTCAAGGACAGGGAATATGGCTCCAATTTTAACTACTAAGTCACTACTTTCTACACTATAGCTAACCAGCTGAAATAAGAATTTCTCATCATAAATTAATGGTATTCTGGTTTGCAAATCAATCTCATGAGTTTGGTAAATATAAATTGGTTTCCCTGAACCTGATCACCAGTAAGCAAAGAGATCACCTCAAAACTGAGAACCAGATCTTTTGCACTGTGGTTATGGCAGGGACCACTGGTTGCCTGCTAATATCCATTCATCCTTCTTCCTTAATAAAAGAACCCTGATTTTATTTAAGATAGCAATGAACCAATGACAATAAGCAAGTGCCTTTCTTGCAACTAGATGCATCCATGTAATTGTTCAGTGGAACTTATAGAAAAGCTCCTTAAAGGGACCTTCTTCTTGCTGCCTGCAAGATGGACATGATGGCTGGACTTCCAGCATCTATTGTAGATGATAGGGAACCTACAGGTGGTGAAAAAAAAAGTAGGAGCCTGGATCCCTGATGCCCATGGAGCCACCAAATCAGTTTGGGATTCATACTCCCGAATTTATTTACTATGAGAGAATAAACCCTATGTGTTTAAGCCATTGTAGTTGTTATGGATTGAATTGTATTTTTCAAAAATATTTGTTGTAAATGCTAACCCCTGTACCTGTGGAGGGGCCCTGATGGTGCAGTGGTTAAGAGCTCGGCTGCTAACAAAAAGGTTGCCAGTTTGAATCCACTAGCCACTCCTTGGAAACCCTATGGGGTAGTTCTAATCTGTCCAATGGGGTCACTACGAGTTGGAATCAACTCAACGGCAATGAGTTTGGGTTTTTTGGTTTATACCTGTGGATACAATTCCATTTGGGAATAGAAGTTTTCTTTGTTATGTTAATGATGTCATATCAGTGTAGGGTGTGTCTTAAACCACTTAAACCACTTTAGAGATATAAAAAGAGCAGATCAGGCACAGAAGCAAGCAAGCACGAATGGGGGAAAGACAGATGCTACGTGGATATCTCCAAGGAACACTGAGAAGAATGCTAGAGAAGCTGAGACAAGGCTTTTTCCCCAGAGCAGACAGAAGGAGTCTTCCCCTAGAGTCAGTGTCCTGAATTTGGACTTCTAGCCTCCTAAACTGTGAGAAAATTAATTTCTGTTCATTAAAGTCACCCACTTATGGTAAATATGTTATAGCAGCACTAAGAAACTAAGGCAGTAGTCAATCCTTGATTGATAAAATGGTGAACTGTCATAAGGTGATTTCCTGCTGTGAAGATTTGTGTGAAGATGCCAGAAGACATACTCTTTGAAATCTCTTTAATTGCAAGAGATACCAAGTCATATTCTGTTATAAAATTTAGGACGATCTTAGATTTTGTTAGAAATCACTGCTTAAATCATCGTAAGGAATCAAATGTTATAAAAAACCTTTTGATCATGCCAAAATTAAAGGTACTCAGCTTGGAAAAAGGCCAAATCTCTACAATTTTGTCAGTGGCCAGCAATTAGAAAACCAAAACCCGTTGCTGTTCATTGACCCATAGCGACCTTATAGGACAGAGTAGAACTGTCCCATAGGGTTTCCAAGGCTGTAAATCTTTACAGAAGCAGACTGTCACATCTTTCTCCAGCAGAGTGGCTGCTGTCCTTTTGCCAAACTCTTAACCACTGCACCACCAGGGCTCCTATTGGCTAGCAATTAGCAACTAATTTCCCCCTAACTGGTTGCATTCCAAATGTTCTAAGTAGACATTTTCAAAATATTGCAGAGATTTTCAAGACCACAGGATGGAGTTTTCAAAATATCCTGAAATCCAAATCAGATTTTCATAAGAAATTGTTTTTAGAATGTCTAGTTACTGAATTAGGAGCCCTGGTGGTGCAGTAGTTACAAGCTAACCAAAAGGTCAGCAGTTTGAATCCACCAGCCGCTCTTGGAAACTCTATGGGGCAGTTCTACTCTATCCTATAGGATCACTATGAGTCGCAATTGACTCAATGGCAATGGGTTTGGGTTTTTTTTTTTTTTTTTTTAATTTTAGTCACTGAATTGCTAGGATCAATCAAATATGAACCTGAAGTAGAACTCTCATAAGAACACAGGTAAATTCTATCAGTGATCCACTATTAGAGTGTTGTTGTGTGCCACTGAGTCGATTCCAACTCAAGGTGACCCTATAGGACAAAACAGAACTGCCCCATAGACTTTCCGAGGCTGTAATCTTTACGGAAGCAGATTGCCAAATCTTTCTCCAATGGAGCAGCTGGTGGATTTGAACCACTGACCTTTTGGTTAGCAGCCAAGTGCTTAACTACTGTGCCACCAGGGATCCTACTATTAGATTTAAAAAAAACCCATTGCTGTCGAGTCGATTATGACTCATAGCAACCCTACAGGACAGAGTAGAACTGGCCCATATGGTTTCTAAGAAGCAGCTGGTGGAGCTGAACTGCAGACCTTTTGGTTAGCAGCCAAACACTTAACCACTGCTCCATTAGGGCCTTACTATTAGGTTAGTGTTCTATTAAACATAAGAACATCTTTAGTACAACATATGCTATACCAACTAAATGAGAAAATACTTTCAAGTAATGTAAATAGTTTTAGGAATATTTTGAAAATTAATAAAATTTGGGAAGAATTGTATGTTCAAATTTACTCAATATTTATTGATCACCTATTGAGCGTGCTAGGAATTTTCTCATTGTCTCGTTTAATTCACAAAAACTTTAACTCACAAAAACTCGATTTTATACTCAAGCTCAGGGAGGCTGATGTTTCCCAGGTCACAGTGCTAGTAAGATAAAGCCAAGATTTCAACTTAGGTGCCTTGACTCCAACTTCAGTACTCTTTTCACCAGGGCTGCTGTTTTTGTTAAACTTGAAAAAAAAAATTAATTGAATATAAAACTGGAGAGGCTGTCAAGGGCGTAATGTTTAGGGGTACAGTATGAGTGAATGTAAATTATTTCTGAATAACTTGAAAATGCTAGAGCTGAGGGAAAAAATAAAACATGATATGCCTCAGATAATAATCTGTTCCTCTCACACAGGCCAGAATGTGAGATTAAGAGGTTTAACAGATGCTTCATCAACCATCACCATATAAGATGTCCATTTGTTATCATACCGTTTTTAGCTTCTTCCCAGATACCAGTGTCCTCTGAAGTTTCCGGTGCAGCCCTGGGAAGGCCTCATTTTCTGTCTCTTCCATTCTGACTTCTCCACCATCCTGATTCACTGTCCTGTGCCCTACTCTTTCACAAGCGGTTGCTGTTGCTCTCTTACTCTATGACTGGCTGATTACTGGATTTATGAAAAATTGTTTATGTATTATACTTGCCTGATTCTTTGATTCACTAGAATTAAAATGTCTATAAAGCTCGGACTGGGTCTAACCTGTTCACAGTTGTGATCTTGTAAATCCCAGAGCCAGGGACATAGTAAAGCACAAAAACATTTGTGGAACGTAACAAGCTCTCAGGTTTCATTGTGGCATACATCTTTACCTTAAACCAAAGACGTGCCTAAAAATGGAGTGTTGTTTTTTTTTTTTTTAAGTGCCTAAAGTCCTTCAAATAACACCCGGGCAGGTGGGTAACTCCCTATTTTGATTTTACTCTAACACCAGGGATAAAATTTCAACTTCATCTTAAAGTGACAACATGCCCCTTTTCTCAAACAAAGGACATTAATTCGAGGCCAAGCACAAAACAGAAAAGGGAAGAGCTCTTTAGCTGTCCGCCACAGAAACAGAACAAGCCTTCAAATAAAGGTCCAAATTGAAAAAGATGGGAAAGCTGTGCACACTTCCGTGCCACCTTCCTTCCTCCGCAAGCCCTCTACGACAGAATTTGCGCCCATGGAATCCTCGCGCAGCCTCGGCACCACGATTATCCCCCCTACCCGGAGTCAGCTCTGCCCCTACAAAGGCGTTCGAAACTCCAGGCTGGGCAGCCCTTGGGGCCAATGCTGAAAAGTTCCCCGAGGCCCTCGAAGACCACAAACCAAAGCCCAGTTCCCTGCCCTCATCCTTGTGGACAGCCTCGTACTCTCCCCCACGACAGAGTGCCCGACCTTCCGTAACACCAAAGTCCCCTGCTACCTGCAGACACTTTTGCCCACAAAAAGGGGTGGAGACTGATTAGGGCGAGGAGGGGGCCGGTAGCTTGAGACGATTTCATCTAAGCCCCACCCAAGCCCAGCACCTCTCCCGCGGGGAAGGGAGGGACATGGCGGACGCGGCAGGCCCCTCTCCGCCCCCTCCCCTCAGCGTACAGCTCTCGAAGGCCACGGTCAACCCCTCTTCTTTTCCCTCCCGCTCCCCGCGAGCCCCACGGAACTAGGCATTGTGTCCCCTTGCCATGTGCCCGGATGTTCCCTCCCCTCCCCTGCGGCGCGCCCGCGTCGAGGCCCCGCCTTGCATGCGGCCGTGCGTTCACGTCACCGCTTGCGGCGCTTCCGGAGGTGCAGTGGGCGATGACGTAGGGGGACGTGCCCTCTATATGAGGTTGGGGAGCGGCTCAGTCGGCCTTTTCCGCCCGCTCCCCCCTCCCCCTGAGCGCTGCTCCAGCTGCTCCGCGCTCGTTCAGGGCTCCGGGCTCCCGCTAAGCTAGCACCGCCGTCGTCTCCCCTCAGCCGCCATCATGATTATCTATCGGGACCTCATCAGCCGTGAGTCCTTGCTGCGCTGCCCTTCCTGCCGCGCTCAGGGGGTCGGGGGCGAGGAAGAGTAGGGCCGCTGCCGCTGCCGCTGCCGTCTTGGGCCCAGGGACGCTGGCGGCGAGCAGGAGTCGGTGCTTGGGGCACGCGCTGGGGTCTGGGGCGCCTGGGGAGGGGCAGGGGCCGCGTGCGGCAGGCGGGGGAAATGGCGGCTCCGGGTCTCCGAGGCCGGGCGCCCTGTGATGGGCGGGTCTGTGTCCCCGAGCAGATGATGAGATGTTCTCCGACATTTACAAGATCCGGGAGATCGCGGACGGGCTGTGCCTGGAGGTGGAGGGGAAGGTGAGTCGCCTGGGCGGTCGCGCGGGGGAGGCAGGGCCGGGCAGGCTCCGGTTTCCGCTGCTCCTCTACCCGAGGTTGTGCAATCCTCTCCGCCGCCTCCTGGCGGAGGAGACGCTCTTTCCGGGCTTAGGTTTTTCTAGAAAAGTGGAGGCGGAGCTGTGCCTGGAAACAGGTCTGCGGCCTCGGCGCCCATCCTCCCCGCTGTCGAGGACATGATGTCTCCAGTTTGGGAGCGCGAAGCCCGTCACGTTTGCTCTATCCGTGCTTGTTCATCTCCCCTTAGCGACCAGAGAGTCCCCAACTGGAAACAACTTCTAGTTGTCGGAGACAAAGAATTAGTTTTAGTGAGTTAAAATGTTTAAAAAAGTAAATTTTTTCCCCCAAATAATGTAGTTTTTAAGAAGAACCAAGAATGTTGGGTGGGAGGGTGATACTTGCATGAACTGTGGGTATAGGAGGATTTTTGGATGCATTTATACTAAAGTCAGATACTTCGTTTGCAACTAAACTCCTGCTTTTCCTTAACGCAGATGGTCAGTAGGACAGAGGGTAACATTGATGACTCGCTCATTGGTGGCAATGCCTCAGCTGAAGGCCCTGATGGTGAAGGAACCGAAAGCACAGTAATCACTGGTGTTGATATTGTCATCAACCATCACTTGCAGGAAACCAGCTTCACAAAAGAAGCCTACAAGAAGTACATCAAAGATTACATGAAATCGTAAGTGATGTTGGCAATGCCCAGCTGATGTCTTTGGGTTCTTGTAATTGAGGATTTAGGATTTGGCTAACTTGTGAGGTTCTTGTGCTCACAGACAAGGGTGGTTGGTTTTATGTAAACTAAATGTGAGCGTACTGGCGCATGCATTCTGCTGTTAGGTTTTTTATTTTAATTTTTGGTTGTAGTTTGCATTTTCAATGAAAAAAATGTGACTTTGTCCAGGATTCAACACTTTTAACCTGTTAATGAAATATTATTTTAGAATCAAAGGCAAACTTGAAGAACAGAGACCCGAAAGAGTAAAACCTTTTATGACAGGGGCTGCAGAACAAATCAAGCACATCCTTGCTAATTTCAAAAACTACCAGGTAAATAACATTTGTATTAAAGGTGTGTATAGTTTTAACTGAGAGATGAATTAGTTCATGAATCTTTTTGGCATGATTAAATTGTCATTTTTCCCATAGGATTTTGAGTTGTTGGTTTTTTTTTTTTTTTTGTTTTGTTTTTTTAAGATGCATAGGTAGCTTCACAGGCTCACAGGTTGCCCGGGCTATGGAAAGTAGCCCTTCTTCTCTGCTCCCAAGTATTTCCAGGTCCAGTCTTTTCTGATGCCCAGAATCTCATCCCTTGCTTCCCAGATGACATTTATCCACTCTTCTGCTCATAAGTTGCTAATTTTTATGTCACCGTCTCTGGAGCGTTCTGACACATTTGAGTTAATAAGCCCTGTTTAGAACCCTTCAGTGGCTTCCCGGTACCTTTAAGACTTAAAACACTCTGGTTCTTTTTCATTTTCTAGTCTTCAGTCAGCGCCTGGCCATAAGATAATTTTCACATATGGTACGGTATATCATTGTCAGCCGTATATTCCTTTGTGTATATATGTTCCCTGTACTTGACTGTGTAAACAGACTTGTATCGTTTGGAATTACATATGTGAGGTTGGGAGTAAAAACCAGAAATTCTAAAGTGTCCTGGATTGCTCTTTAGTCTTATTGTGATTATAGTTAATGCTTTAATCAGGTGAACAGATCTTGCTTAGTGAGCATTTCTCTCCAAGGCATCAGAGCTGTTAGTTGCTGATGTTTTCTTGATTAAACTGTTGTGGGGGTTCTGAATCGTCCTTTGATTTGTTGTAGTTTACAGGGTTTGTTTTGCTGAGATACATACTTAACGGTCTAATTCTGGGTATTTGTTCGCTTCCCAAGTTCTTTATTGGTGAAAACATGAATCCAGATGGCATGGTTGCTCTGCTGGACTACCGTGAGGATGGTGTGACCCCATATATGATTTTCTTTAAGGATGGTTTAGAAATGGAGAAATGTGTAAGTATGAGGAAATTGGTCAAAATTAGTAATGTAAAAATAGAGATCTTTTAGGTGTGACTGATCATTTCATGCCGTTGGGGAGAGTTAGAATGGATTCTACAGCAGTCCCTTTTAACACATGGATCTAGTTTTTTGTTTCTCTTAACTTGAGGAGGGGGGTTGTCAAAGAAGAGTTGTTTCACATGCTTAAGAGTCTTATAGTATAGAAAGGCTTAGAGTCCGTAGAAAACCTTGACTGTAGATGGCATTGCAAAGCAGTTTGAATAGCGAACTGGAGATCCACTATAAGCCCCTGTGTTGATCTTCCCAATAGAAATGGCCTGTTGAAATCAAACTGCTTTCCTTTTCGTAATTTTGCCACACATATGCATCAGTTTCAAACCTTTTACTTTGGTTTACTGATCATTGGCAACATTAAGCATTTATTCAGGTAAATACAATTAGAGCTGACAAGTGAACTAGTACAGAAATTGCTTTGTTAAAATGAAATCACTCACTGAATATCTGATGTAGGTGGTATAGAAATGAAAGCATTCCTTATTGTCATTTACAGAGGCTTCCGTATAAATTAGGGGCAAGATATAAACTCGTAAGGATACACTGAATAAGATTATAGAGGCAACAGTGGACAAAAATGTCTTATGTGGCAGTATAAAATGACTCTCCAAAGGGATTCTTCAGGCAGTATCTGAGGTTTTTGTTGGTAGAGCAGAGTGTGTGTAAGTGAACTTGCTCAGAAGGAGACTTCTGAGAAAGGTGCTTCTTCTGACTTGGTAAGGATGTTCTGCATCCTCTGATAGACCTTGAACAATTTGCTGTTGTTCTTTCGGTTTGCACTAGGATGCAAAAGAAAAAATCCCTGCGCTTTCTGTCTGTCTTTGTGGCAGCCCAGATTGAATGAGGGAATACATCTGCTGCCTAGAAAAGTTGAGTTATTTTCACATTGGAAAAGTATTAATATAGTCTTCCTTGTTTTTACAGTAACAGATTTGGTAATTATTTGGATCTATCATCTGTCATCCTAACTGGCTGCTGCTCTTCATCCACACAACACCAGGACTTAGACAAAAGGGACTGATGTCATCTTGAGCTCTTCATTTATTTTGACCTTGATTTACTTGGAGCGGAGGCATTTTTTTTTTTCCTTAAAGGAAAAAAAAAAAAACATGTCTTGTAGGTTGTCTAAAAATAAAATGCATTTAAACTCACTTGAGAGAATGCTTCTGAGTTTAATGTATTTAAACTTAATTCATCTCTGTAGTGTTGTGGAGAAGTTAGAGCCTGGTTGTAGATCACTACTATAAAGCATGAGATTGTCTTCAGATAACTTCTACAGTTAAACTACTCCTGGGACTGGAATATAAAAACAAGAATCAAAACTCTTAATCCTGAGTTGAAGTAAAGGGAGAGACCATGCTCATAGCAGTGCCAACATTGGAAGTGGATCCTTACACATTCATCACCTACAAATGGAAGAGATTACCAAGAGAATAAAGAGAGACTAATACAGTTGGAAGCTAAGTATTGTCTGAGCTTTTTTGTCATAAATGGAGTAGAACCAAGTTCCAGAGAAATTTAGAAGTCTCCTGGAATGAATGTGTCAAACTCTCTGGAGTTGGGATGGTAACTAGAACAGGGATGGGCAAACTGGCCTGACCTGCCCCATTTTTTTTTTTTTTTTTAAATGACTCATGAGCTAAGATGGTTTTTACGTTTTTAAGTGGTTGAAAAAAAGAATGCCTTGACACATCAAAATTTCAGTATCCAGTTTCATTGGAACACAGCCATGCTCATTTGCTTACGGATTACCTATGGCTGTTTTCACACTACAACAGTGGTTGGGAAGGACAGAAGGCTCTAGGGCCTGCCAAGCCTACAGCAATTATTATGGCCTTTTACAGAAAAGGTTTGCCAATCTCTGCTTTAGAAGATGAGATTATAGATAACATTTGGGATAGCTGGTGGGCAAAAGAAAAGACTGGGTATCAGAATGAGAATATGAAAATGCATCTATTTGACAGACCTGGAGCAGTTACTGTCTGCTTCTAAGGTTTCCACTACGATGCAAGAAAAAAGTTCCTTGCGCTTTCTGTCTGTCTGCTTGTGGCAGCCAAGATTGAATAGGGGAAAACAGGAATTATGGAAGAGGGGGAAGGATAGAGGAATCAGAAATAACTTTGTAAACAGTTAAACTGTTTAGTCCACAAAAGGAATCTTAAAATTTTGAGTTTACATGAGAAGTGTTGGAACGTTTCCAACACCCTTACCTCCTGGTTACTCTTTAAAAGTTTAAAAGTTAAAATATTCGGATTAAAGACAAACCAGTAAATCTTCCATTTGGTTCTATATGCCATTGGGATGAATTCAGTGAATTGTCATTCTGGAATTTGCCCTTAGATTTCAAAGTCCTTATGTATTCAGCCTGGAAGCTTGATCAAGCAGATCATGATAGAATCAGTGGTAATGGGTTTTATTAAGAAAATGTAGCCTTCTAGACAACTGTAGTCTGATAATTGACAGAATATTGTAGATCTGAGACCTTTTGGAACAGCATGCTATGGGCTTAGTGTGTAACTACCACCAGTCTACCAGAAGGGCATCTTGTTTTCCTCCAGTGTGACTAAAGGCACACTTTCCCAGCCAGGGGGGAAGGGCGCTCAGGGCCAAGGTCAACATGAGTCAAATCTCAGTTTAGCCACTATTGAGCATTTGCCTTAGTTCATGGGTTGTAAAGACAACAGTAATAAAAATGCCTAATATAAAATGTTGAAAACCTTAAAGCTGGGATGTAGAAACTTTAGGCCTTCTAACTGGGGCCTTGTCACAGGATGGAGAAAGTTTCACGTGTATTCAACAAAAAGCAACTTCTGGATAGTGATCTGAATTTACACTCAAAAAGATCAAACCCATTGCCATAGGGTTTTCAAGGAGGGGCTGGTGCATTCGAACTGCTGAGGTTAACCACTGTGCAACCAGGGCTCTGAATTTACACTGGTCTAAAACTTTAAGCACGTACTTAGGTTTATAGTGCCCTCTGGTGACAGGTGGAAGCAAGCCTAAGTCTTGAATTTGCAGTAACTGCTACCAGTGCTCTGAAAACGAGAATAGTCTGGGGATGGGCATAGAAATGATATCCAAGCTAAAACCTGATTAGCAAGCCAGCCATGGAAAATTTGGAAGAAGAGCAAGTAGGAATAGCAAAAACTAGGGGAGAAGAACCTTCCTTTGCCTTGACTTAAAATTTTGAAGTCTACAGGAAAGTTGAATCAAGTTCATATTTAAACTCTCCAGTTGTCCCCGAAGTGTTCTTCGTAGCTGTATTTTCAAGAGTCCAGGCCAGTTGTCTCAAAATAGCTTAAATCCCTTGTGGATTTTTTTAATCTTAATTATGTCCACAGAGATTCAGGTTAAGACCCTTTGAACAAGATGTTTACTTCCTGTTACATCTCAGAAGGTATTTTCCAGTTTGTCCCATTAATAAGTTTGATACAGGCTTGTTCTAGTGACCCTTGAGCAGTGGGCCTCATTCTGCACGTGGAGAACAAAGTGGAAGAACAGGGAAGGGTTTCATAGTGTCTGGGAACCAAAATACGTTGCCATCTAAGGGATTCCAACTCAAGGCGACCCCATGTGTGTCAGTACAACTGCTCTGTGGCGGGGGTTGTTATCTAGTGGTGCTGTAACAAATACCACAAGTGGATGGCTTCAACAAACTTATTTTCTCATGGTCTAGTAGGCTAGAAGTCCAAATTCAGGGTGCCAGCTGCAGAGGAAGGCTTTGTCTGTTGGCTCTAGAGGAAGGTCCTTGTCATCAGTCTTCCCCTGGTCTAGGAGCGTCTCAGCACAGGAACCCTGAGTCCAGAAGACAGACTCCTGGCTCTGCTTTCTTGGTGTAGGAGGCCGCCCTTGGCTCTGCTTCTGTATCTCAAAAGAGATTGAAGACACAACCTAGTCTTGTAGATTGAGTCCTGCCCCATTAACATAACTGCCTCCAATTGCACCTCAGTTAACATCATAAAGGTAGGATTTACAACACAGGAAAATCACAGATGACAAAGTGGTGGGTAATCACAGTACTGGGAATCATGAACTAGCCAATTTGATACATTCTGAGGACACAATTCATGAATTGACAGTTACGTGTTCTGTGTTTTTAACATCTCAGTTTCTGTAAATGAAGATTCTAGGTCTAGCTTTCAGGGTGACTGGCTCAGGGTCTCCCAGCCTGTTGCTGTTGAGTTGATTCCATAGGGCTTCCAAGGCTGTAATCTGTATAGAAGCTGACTGCCACATCCTGTGGAGCAGCTGGTGAGTTCAAACCACTAACCCTTCAGTGAGCAGCTGAGCACTTAACCACCAAGGCTCCTCTAGGGTTTTCAATGGTTGATGTTTTTCGGCCTTCTGAGGCATCTCTGGGTGGACTTGAACCTCCAGACATTATGTTAGCCACCAAGCGTGTTAACCTTTTGTACTATCCAGGGACTCCTTTGTTTAGGAATTTCTCTGTAATAAAGTTATTTGAATAGGAACCTGAAGAAGGTGAGGAAATAAGATGTGGATATCTGAGGGCGAAACATTCTAAAACAGCAAATGCAGACCCTGGAGTGCTTGGCATGTTCCAGTAACAAGGTGGCCAGTGTGTTGGACCCAAATGAGTAAAAGGAAAGAGTTGAGGTAGAAAAGTGTGAGTGTATGGGTAAAGGGGGGGAGGGGGACAAGATCACCAAGGAAAGCTATGGGAGGGCCTTGAGTGACATGATCTGACTAAAATTTTAAAAGGATCACTGACTGCTGGTTTGAAAATAGAGTAAGGTGGAGGGAGGTTCGGGGCTAGGAAGGCAAAAGCAAAGAACAATTTAGTGCAATATTTTTAGGCAAGACATCACAGTGACTTGGTCTAGAGTGATAGTCAAAGAGGTGTCTAGAAATAAAGGTAGAGACTACAGGATTTGCTGATGGCTTGGATGAGGAGTGTGAGAAAATGGGTTTAAGGATGATGGCAAGGGTTTTGGCCTGAGTATGGAAGAATGCAGTTAACATTTACTGAGATGGAGAAAAGAGAGGGTAGGAAATTAAGAGTTGGGTTTTGGACGGTTAAATTTTTTATTTTTTATTATACTTCAGATGAAGGTTTACAGAACAAACTCGTTTCTCATTAAACAGTACATGTATTGTTTTATGACATTGTTTAACAACCCCATGACATGTCAACACTCCCTTCTCGACTTTGGGTTCCCTATTACCAGCTTTCCTGTCCCCTTCTGCCTTCTAGTCCTTGTCCCTGGGCTGGTGTGCCTCTTTAGTCTTGTTTTGTTTTATGGGCCTGTCTAATCTTTGGCTGAAGGTTAAACCTCAGGAGTGACTTCATTACTGAGTTAAAAGGGTGTCCAGAGGCCATACTCTCTGGGTTTCTCCAGTCAAGCCAGTAAGTCTGGTCTTTTTGTGAGTTAGAATTTTGTTCTACATTTTTCTCCAGCTCTGGACAGGTTAAATTTGAAATGCACATTATTCAAGTGACATTGGGTAAGCAGTTGTGTATTGGAGTCAGAAGGAGAGTCGAGAGGATGAGATCACCTAGGGAATGAGACAGCCCTCCAACATAGAGAGATGGGGGCGGTTGAGGGGGATGAGGAGCCAGCAAAGGAGATTAAAAAGGAACAGTCGAGATAGGAGAACCAGGGGAGGAGGAAGCAGTCAGCAAGGTCACCTGTCACAGTCTGCTCAAGATGAAGACAGAATGGTGAACTTGTGACTGGTTTGAGTGGTCAAGAGAAAAACCTAATTAAAATGGGCTCGAGAGAATAGCGCAAACACAGGCAGCACATCATCCGTGAAATGTCACTATGTAAGTACGTTTTTTTGGTATTATGAATGTCTGCAAATGCAATGGGTGTGAATGATTCATATTTGAATCAGTAGGCATTCTTTAAGTCACTATTAAAAATGGTTTTGATGTAAATTCTATCTTTATGAACTGCAAGGAGGAATCCGAGCGGCACAATTGGTTAAGTGCTGGACTACTAACTGAAAGGTTGGTTCAAACCAACCCAGAAGTGCCTCAGAAGAAAGGCCTGGCGATCTGCTTCCAAAAGGTCACAGCCATGAAAATGCTATGGAGCACTGTTCTACTCTGCACTCATGGGGTTGCCATGAATCAGAATTGACTCAACAGCAACTGGATTCGTTTTGGGTTTGAACTACAGGGTTAATAAGTCACTACAAACTGAACACATAAAAATGCAAGAACAGCAAACTTCAACCAGCTTAGTAATAAAACATCCTTCTAAAGTTTTGTTGATCTGCCTGTGTGCATGGAGTTGAGTGACGCTGGCTGGCAGCCAGAATACTCGATAGAATGGAACTAAAAACAGGAAGACTTTAATGGATACCACATCTACAGTAACTTTTAATTCACACTCTAGATCACTACTGAGGGCAGTGGTGGTTCAACTGTAGAATTCTCATCTTCCATGCAGGAGATCTGGGTTTGATTCCTGGCCACTGCTCTTCATGCACAGGCATCACTTGTATGTTGGTGAAGACTTGCGTGTTGCTATGATGCTGAACAGGTTTCAGCAGAGCTTGCAGGCTAAGAAAGACTACAAGAAAGGTCTACGATCTACTTCTGAAAATCAGCCAGTAAAAACCCAACAACAGTCTCATCCACACTTGATAGTAAGGATGGTGCAGAATCAGGCAGCGTTTCATTCCGTTGTGCGTAGGGTTCCCATGAGTCAATAACGCTACTTGTTAACATGCTGTCGAGCTGGTCCCGACTCAGCGACTGTATGTACAAGGGAATGAAACATTGCCTGGTCCTGCGTCATCCTCACAATCGTTGCTGTTGGAGCCCATTGTTGCAGCCACTGTGTCAATCCATCTCATTGAGGGTCTTCCTCTTTTTCTCTGACCCTCTACCAAGCATGATGTCCTCCAGGGACTGGTTCCTCCTGACAAACATATCCAAAGTATGCGAGATGAAGTCTTGCCATCCTCCGTTCTAAGGAGCATTCTGGCTGCACTTCTGAGACAGATTTGTTCATTCTTCTGGCAGTCCATGGTGTATTTAATATTCTTTGCCAATACTGTAATTCAAAGGCATTAATTCTTCGATCTTCCTTATTCATTGTCCAGCTTTCCCACATACACGAGGTGATTGAAAATACCATGGCTTGGGTCAGGTGCATCTTAGTCCTCAGAATGACATTTTTGCAGTTTAACACTTGAAAGGTCTTTTGCAGCACATTTGCCTAATGCAGTATGTCAGTGATTTCTTAATGCTATTTCCATGGGCATTGATTGTGGATCCAAGTAAAATGAAATCCCTGACAAGGTCAATATTTTCTCCATTTATCATGATGTTGCTTATTGGTCCAGTTGTGAAGATTTTTGTTTTCTTTATATTGAGGTACAATCCATACTGAAGGCTGTAGTCTTTGATCTTCCTTGGTAAGCAAGGTTGTGTCATCTGCACGTTGCAGGTTGTTAGTAAGTCTTCCTCCAATCCTGATGCCACAATAGTCCAGCTTCTCAGATTTGCTCAGTTTACAGATTAAATAAGTACCGTGAAGGGATATAACCCTGATGCTCACCTTTCTTGATTTTAAACCACTCAGTATCCCCTTGTTCTTTTTGAACGACTGCCTCTTGGTCTATGTACAGGTTCCTCATGAGCACAATGAAGTGTTCTGGAATTTCCATTCTTTGCAATATTAGCCATATCACTACTACACAACCCTTAATCATATGGTAAGGCTTACAGCCTCTGGTGAGTCACAAACCTATCCCCACAAGAGTTGCTTTGTGACATTTGGCATGTGCTTCGAGAGACTACCCATAAGAACTGAGGATAAACGTGATGTTTTTTGATAGATTTGTAATCCACCAGGGCTATGGACCATACTTTGAAAACCACTGGACTGGAAAACTGTTTTCTCATTTTTGCATAAAATTGTCAGCTGGGTGTCCAGGGGCCATAGTCTCGGGGATTCCTCCAGTCTGTCAGACCAGTAAGTCTTTTGCTTTTTTTGTAAATATGAATTTTGTTCTACGTTTTTTTCTCCCACTCTGTCTGGGACTTGGGTTCTTTAAACTTGAAGTTTCAGGTAAGTTAAAAATAATAATAGACCCTTTACCATCAAGTCAATTCCGATTCATAGCAACCCTACAGGACAGAGTAGGCCTGCCCCACGGGTTTCCAAGGCTGTAATCTTTACAGAAGCAGACTGCCCCATCTTTCTCCCATAGAACAGCTGGTGGCTTCAAACTACTGATCATTTGGTTAGCAGCCAAGTGCTTTAACCACTGCACCACCAGGGTTCCTTAAAAATAATGATAGTTTATATTTATCCTAAATTCTTCCAAGTCCATCTGTTAGTGTAACAATGGTGCATCTCACCCCCATGCATGTCTGCAGGCCGCAGCAGATTTTCACCACTGTGGGGACTGGGGGGGAATGTTTTTAACTATGAGAACACTGTAGTTTTTCAGAGTCCGTGCATTATGGATTTATGCTATTATTTATGGTTTTATATAACTGACCCTGGAAATTTGGCATTTAGAATTCTTCCATATGCTGGGCTGTTAGAACCTCTGGAGGGGATACGACAATTACTCATTCAATATTTCCCTAAGCTGCTGACTTCCTTCCTCCCTGGGTCCATGTGACACATCCGTTGGTTAATATATGCATCGTGCCCTTTGCCGAGCTTTGAGGTAGAGCAGGGAGCACAGAGGCGTGCATGGAGGAACACTTTATACAGTGCTTTTGCATGTGAGTCACAATTCCCACAAATGGAGAAAGCAGAATTCAGAGATCAGATGACTCAGTGTCCTCCGTCTATGGGAGAGGACCCAGAGACAATTGTTAGTCAAGAGTTAAAAACACAGTATTTTTAGTAATAGGATTGTAGGGCTACTAGACATTCTCCTTGAGTGTCTAACTTTAGATACTGGAAATCTAATTGCATTCTTGGTGATTTTTCTTGTGCGTAAAGACAGCAGACAGGAGTTTCTTGGTGGTGCAAACAGTTAAGTGCTGGACTACTAGCCAAAAGGTTGGCGGCGGTTCAAACCCACCCAGAGGCCCTTGGTAGACAGGCCTGGCGATCTGCTTTTGAAAGATCAGAGCCTTGAAAACCCTATGGAGCAGTTCTACTCTGCGCACATGTCCGCCTGGAGTCGGAATTGACTTGATGGCAACTAATAACAACAAAGACAGCAGTTAAAGTCCTTGTAAAATGCAGCTTGTTCATGGCCTTGGCTAGAGTGCAGGCTTATAAAATGATTCTACCCAGCACACAATCTACCATTCCCTAAGCAGCTGGTGGAAATTTGGCACGCCAGAGAAAGTTGGTGTTTTCTGGACATCTATTCAAAACAGAGCTATCCTCATAATCTCCTTTTCCTTGAGTATGTTACTTTGGAGTTTCCCTTAAGAACTACCAATTTGTCACGTAAGTCAAGTACCCAAACTAATATTCAACCCAGGGGCAGAAACTGGCAAGTGGAAGGGGAAACATTACTGCCCATGAAATTAAAAAGAAAAAAAATCAACACCTCTTGACTACCTCTGTGAGGTGGAATACTGTAAATCAACAGATGGCAAGAACAAAATTAGAAGCTAAGTAAGCTCAAGTCTGCGATGTGATACATCATAATATTTTTCTCTATCACTTTCCTAGCACTCCACCCTTCCTGAGCCTCCCCGCTGTATTAACTTGAGGGCATGCACACTAATGGAGTTGGTCAAGAACGTGGATGAGGTGTCCGTACCCTTGCTGACTGCCGTAATATCAGCATGGCAGTAAACACCAACTGCTGGCATCTATTAAAAGTAAAAGTGACTAAGCTTTTGAAAATTGGTTAAGTAATGTGCAACCTGTTCTGTTCTGCTCCACAGGCAAGGGAGGAGGAGGTCTGGGGGGAGTGTGAGAGCAGCAGAAATTCTAGCATCCCTGGAGCAATATGGAGATGTGTTTTTGTAAGGCACTCACTAAACCCTCTGGTTTGGGGGTGTGTTTGTATTATATTATGTAAAGCTCCTTTCAGCTACTGCTTAGCTTCCTCTGTTAACATCCTGTAGTAGTTATGCTGAATAATCTCCTAACCCCTTGGCCCGTCTGTATCTCAGGCCCCTTTTTACTCCCCTGCTCAATCTCCTGTCCCATGTTCATTTGACCTCATTCTTCCACACACCCCAACACTCATGCTCACCTTATTCCCCTCCTGTTTTGCAGCGCATGTAGGGCTGACTGCATGGGACTGCAGACTGTGCAGTTGCCCTGTGCTTACAAGGGCCGTCTGTGGTTTCATGCTTCTGCTTTCACTGTCCTGAAATTCTTAATAAGGAGGCCTCATATTTTCATTTTGCATTGGGCACTGCAAATTATGTGGCTGGTCCCGATGGCATAGGTGGATGTGTGAGGTTCATGTATATATTTTGCTAAACCAGTTGCTCTGGAGTTGACTCCAACTCATGGAGACCCACCTGTGTCACAGTAGGACTGCATGCTGTAGGGATTTTAATGGCTGATTTTTCAGAAGTAGATCTCTAGGCCTTTCTTCGAGGTGCCTCTGTGTGAACTTCAGAGTGCATCAACTGTTAGACCCTGGGACTCCACGTTAGAGTTGGTAATTAGTGACAGGTGGGGAAGGTACAATGGTCAAGTAGAGGCAACTAGCTAGGCAGTGAATTTAGTTCTCCTGGGCAGATAACAGGAAATTGGACAATGTATAATCTAACCCACTTGTATATACTAAAAGTGCAGATATGAACTTTAAACATACAAGTTTTTACATTTGGCCCTTCTCCAAGGGAGAAATGTGAGAATAGCTATGGACCCTAAGAAGGAATGGATGGGTTTTAGAGATTGAGCACACTCTATCAGACTTCTCACTCCCAAACTCAACACCTAGGCTGTGACCTTACAGCCTTTTGGAAGCAGATCACCAGGCCTTTCTTCCAAGGTGCCTCCGGGTGGGTTCAAACCACCAGTCTTCAGTTAGTAGTCGGGTGCGTAGCTGTTTGAGTCGCCTAGGGAAAGTTAGGATGGAGTTTTGCCAGTCTCCCTTCCTTCCCAGTGTAGCGCATAGGGGCATTCAATAAGGGCTTGCCGGTGGAGTAAACAAAGAGCTTTCACCAGTCCCTGAAATGCTTTGAACCATATTTCTTCCTGAGTCACTCCTGTTTTCAAAAAAGAGTCACTAAAATTGGAAAACTGGATAATCACATAGACAAGACTGTTTAGGTCTGGAGAACAGCAGTTTCTTATACCCAAAGAGCTTCTCACCCAAACCATTGATTGGTCCTGTTGGTCACTAATGGAGTTAAAGGCTCAAAGTAATGCAAAATGCTTCTCTTCTACCTTGGTTGTGAAATGATTGTTTTTCAAAGCACTTAATATCTGTAAATGCTTAGCTTTCCTTTCAGTGTCTAAAATTAATTGTAATGCTCTTTGCATTTGCTATTGCATGATAGAATGTTTCTTATCCTACTCGAGATTCCAAAGTTACGTGCAGTGTGTGACTCTGTAGTGGCAAATGTGGCATTTTGCTGAATCTTGAAAGATGTAGCACCTTTGTTCGCATCTCTGGCCTTGATTTATAATCACCTGGTGTGATTTTTTAAAATACAGATGCAGTTCTTTGCAATTCACATTATAGACAGAGAAATTTCTACCTGTCAAGTCAGAACCTGTAAAGGGTCTGAGGTTTTACCCAACATGCAAACTAAGAAGTTAGTCTATCACAGTTTTATATATATATATATATACACTGAGAAGACACAGAGCTCTGGGTCAGAGATATAGATGGTTTATCATAGCAAAAACAGCAGCCAAAGCAACATTTTGCATTCATTCCCCAGGCCCCAAACCCCACAAGGTGACATGGGTTGCACCATAGGAGCAGAAACCCAAATTAAGAAGCTGAGCTCATAGAGCTGTTAGCACATGTGCCCATTCTCCCCTCCAGAGAGGGACATTTACTCACTGCTCTGGAATGTAGTCAGATCTCTTCTGGGGGGAGGGGGGAGCCTCTAGGTCTATTACCCCAGGATGTCTCTGAGGAGGTACAACTCTAGCTTCTAAGGCTGTTGGTTATTCAAATATGTCCTTTACTCAGAAGGCCTGAACCATGTAGTAATGTGAAAAATCCATGAAAATTGTCTCCCAACACTACAAATCAGTAGAGAAAGACCAGCAACCCTATAGAAAAATGGGCAAGGGATATAATGAGAGAGTTCACAGAAAAGGAACTATAAGTGGATCTTAAACATATGAAAACATACTCAGCCTCACTCATTGTCATGGATCGAATTGTGTCCCCCCAAAATATCTGTTGGTTTGGCTGAGTTATGATTCCCAGTGTTATATGATTGTCTACCATTTTCTAATCTGATGTGGTTTCCCTATGTGTTGTAAATCCTATCACTATGATGTAATAAGATGGATTAGTGGCAGTTATATTGATGAAATCTACAAGATTAGATAGTGTCTTAAGCCAATCTCTTTTGAGACACAAAAGAGAGAAGCAAGCAGAGAGACATGGGGACCTCATGCTGCCAAGAAAGCAGTGCCGGAAGGACAGCGTGTGCTTTGGACCCGAGGTTCCTGCACAGAGAGGCTCCTCGTCCTAGGGAAGATTGATGCCTGGAGTTGATGCCCTGAATTTAGACTTTTAGCCTACTTTACTGTGAGGAAATAAACTTCTCTTTGTTAAAGCCATCCACTTGTGGTATTTCTGTTACAGCAGCACTAGCTAACTAAGACATTCATAATACAAGAAGTACAAATTAAAATTGCACTCTGATACCATCCTTCACCTATCAAATGGACAAAGATAAGACATTTTGATTACTCCTGTGTATGAGGCTGCAGGGAAACGAACACCCCCAGATATCACGGGTGGGCGTGTGAGTGTAACCCCTACAGATGGCAAGGAGGCAATATCTACCAGAGTCACAAATATATATAACCATTGCCCCAGCCACTCACTTCTTTTTTAATAATATTTTTGTTTCAGTGAAAGTTTACACAGCAAATTAGGTTCCCATTTAACAATTTCTACACAAGTTGTTCAGTGACATTGGTTACATTTTTCACAATGTGTCAACATTCTCATAATTTCCGTTCTGGTTATTCCATTTTGAGTAAGCTAGTTTCTCTGCCCCCTTACATTCTCATCTTTGCTTTAGAGTAACTGTTAACTGTTCGGTCTAGTATAGATGATTTTTTAAAGGAATGTAGTACAGGTGATATTCCTTATGAGACATTCTGTTATATAGCTAAAAGGTGACCTCAGGGGATAGTTTAACAAGTATCTCAGGGCGAGAGCCTTAAGGAGTCCTCTAGTCTCAACTGGTACATTAAGTCTAAGCCTTTTAAGAATTTGAGTTATGTACCACATGTTTCTCCCATTCTGTCAGGATCTATCTATTGTGGCACTGATTAGAATGGTTGGTATTGGTAGCCGGGCACCATCTAGTTCTTCTGATCTCAGGGTAGATGAGGCCATGGTTCATGTAGACGGTTAGTCCTGTGGAGCCCTGGTGGGGCGGCAGTTAACTGTTATGGCTGCTAACCAAAAGGTCAACAGTTCAAACTCTGTCCTCTACAGTTGCTATGGGTCGGAATGGATTCGGCCACAACGGATTTGGTTTGGTTTTGGTATTAGTACCACAGACTAGTTTCTTCTCTAAGTCTTTGGTTTCCTTTTTTATCTTTTGTTCCAGATGAGTAGAGACCAATAGTTGTATCCTAGATGGCTGCTCACAAGCTTTTAAGACCCTAGATGCTACTCACCTCACTAGGATGCAGAACATGAACTTTGTGAACTATATTATCCCAATTGACCAAGTTGTCCCAGAGACTATGGTCCTAAGTCTTCAAATCCAGTAAAACAATCCTGCGAAGTGTTTGGTTATGTCTAAGAAATAACTGCAACTGTGTCCCCTATGTGCTTTATTATGTATATGAATATGTATGCATGTACATGCATACATATTTATATACATATATGCACACATACATACATACATATGCATACTTATACACATATATTCATACCTACATATATAAGCACACAAATTTTTTGGTTTTGTAGCAAAATTACATATGTCATAGCATTTACCAAAAACATCCTTTATTCTTGTGTGCTTCTTAGTAACATTATGCCCTTTCCTTACTTATCAACATGGTTAAGTTCCAAAGACCAAGTCATTATCTGAAAATCAGTGTTATGTGGAAATGGAGGATGACTACATATTGAACTGTCAAATTACATCATTACATAACTGCCAAATTACATCATTATATAACTGCCAAACCACTGAGAATCATGGCCCAGCCAACTTGATACATAACCTTAATCATTACAGCCAGCGTTACTCTTGCCTTGCACTTTGGTGTTCATTACAGCCAGATGTACATCATTAATGCACAAAATAGTTGGATAGTAGATTTTTTACTATTGTCGTAAATGTGAAATGTCAGATAACGAGATAGTTGATAAATGAGGAGTAGGTATATTTACCTTGGTCAAGCTGTGTGCACTTCACCCACATTTGGTTTTACTTTCCCCATCACCAAAAATAACAAGTGTCTACTATCTAGAGAGTGATCCTCCCTCTCGCCCCACCCCACCCATCCCTCGTAACCACCAATTAATGTTGGTTTCTGTACATATACCTGTTCTTGTATTTTCATAAAAGTGAGATCATACAATATTTGTCCTTTTGATATTGACTTATTTCACTCAGCATCATGTCCTCCAGATCCATTCACATTATAAGATATTTTGAGGACTCATCATTACTTTTTTTGGCTGTGTAGTGTTCCATTGTATGTAGGTACCACATTTTGTTTATCTATTTATCCTTTGATGGGCACTTAAGTTGTTTCCATCTTTTTGCTATTGTGAATAGTGCTGCAATGAACATAGGTATACATATGTCCGTTCATGTTTCTTCTATTAGATCTCTAGGGCATATACATAGCAGTGGGATTGCTGTATCATAAGGTGGTTCTATTTATAGTTTTTTGGAGAAGCACCATACTGTTTTCCATGGTGGTTGTACCATTTATAACTCCACCAGCAGTGAATAAGTGTTCCAAGCTCCCCACATCCTTGTCAACATTTGTTGTTTTCTTTTTAATCAGTGCCATTTTAGCAGGGGTGAGATGGTGTCTCACTGTAGTTTTGATTTACACGTCTCTAATGGAGCCCTGGTAGCATAGTGGTTAAGTGTTACAGATGCTAACCAAAAGGTCGGCAGTTCAAATCCACCAACTGCTCCTTGGAAACCCTATGGGGCAGTTCTACTCTGTCCTGTAGGGTAGCTATGAGTTGGAATCAACTCGATAGCAACAGGTTTGGTTTTGGTAATGGCTAATGATTGCAAGCATCTTTTCATGTGTTTGTTGGCCCATCATTCACTTCTGGGAATTGATTCTACAACTGTAATCACCTCAGATGAATTGATGAGTGTAGAAAGTTATCCTTTGAAATGTGTTTGTGATAGGAAAAGACTGAACACACGTAGGCGTCCATCAATGGAGGACAGTTTGAATAAATTATGGTATTCTGTACATTGAAATATCATGAAATCACAAGAACAGCATGAAGACCTCTTTATGTACTGATATGAAATAATAACCCAAATATATTTTTACCTAAAAAAGCAAGGTGCAAGAAACCCTGAGAGTATGGCCCCTGGACACCCTTTTAACTCATGATGAAGTCACTCCTGAGGCTCACTCTTCAGCCAAAGATTAGACAGGCCCATAAAACAAAACAAGACTAAAGGGGCACACCAGCCCAGGGACAAGGACTAGAAGGCAGAAGGGGACAGGAAAGCTGGTAATAGGGAACCAAAGGTCAAGAAGGGAGAGTGTTGACATGCCGTGGGGTTGTTAACCAATGTCACAAAAATATGTGTACTAACTGTTGAATGGGAAGCTAGTTTGTTCTGTAAGTCTTCATCTAAAGTAAATAATTAAAAAAAATCTAAAAAACCACTAAACTATCATACAATAAAATCGACTTTTTTCTAAAAAAAAAGCAAAATGCAGAGTAGCGTGTTAACAAAAAAGAGTGTACTTGCTTGTATTTTCCTTAGAATGTCTCTCGAAGGTTACATAGACATAGAAAATCTCTGGATGGACACTGCAAACACTCCATAGAGAGAGACTGTACCTTTTGTAGGTTTTGAGTCATGAGGATGTATTAAAAAAACAAAAGAAAACAAAAAACCCATTGCCATTGAGTCAATTCCCACTCATAGTGACCCTATAGGACAGAGTAGAACTGCCCCGTAGGGATTTAAAAGCTGTAATCTTTATTGAAGCAGACTGCCACATCTTTCTTCCACAGAGCTACTGATAGATTCAAACCGTCAACCTTTTGGTTAGCAGCTGAGCGCTTTAACCACTTTGCCACGAGGGCTGCCCCTGGAATGTATTGCTTATTCATAAAATCAGTGTAATTAAAAAAAATGCTGAGCCCCACACCAGGCCTATTGAATCAGAATGTCTAGCATTTTAATATCACCTGAAGTCTTGTTTAAACCAGTTGAGCTGAATTAGTAAAGAGTGTCTGCCTTGAGCATTGTGCTCTTTTAAAGAACTATCTACATGGGATCAAACTGACAACAGCAGCTGGAAAGGAAAGATAGATCTTCGGGGGCAGTGAGTTCATGTTAATGGAAAAGGAACAATTCAGAAAAGGAGGGTGAGAATGGTTGCACAACTTGAAGAATGTCATCAATGCACTGAATTGTACATGTAGAAATTGTTGAATTGGTGTATGTTCTGTGTATATTAACAACAACAAAAAATAATAAGATAATTAAAAAAAAAATGTCCAGCATTTTAAAAGCCCCTCTGGGGATTCTGAGGCCCGCTGGGGCTGAGCGACCACTACAGGTAGTCTCTGACTTACAAGGGGGTTCTGTCCCTACAACTCCGTTGTAAGTCGATTCTGACATAAGTTGAATACTTTTTTTCTTTTTTTTAAGTTTTCATAGCCTGCCTCACAGCAGTGTTTTGAACAGTAAATCATAACATTGAACATCTTCAAGTGAACATCTGAGAATGATGACATCAGCAAATAACAGACCGTAACATTGTATGTAGTATGTGTTACTAAGGATAATATGTACAAAAAAAAAAAAGACAGTCATAAATTCAGTTCGTCGTAACTTGAATACCTCTGAAATTGGGGACCACCTGTATTGATAATCTGGTCTCATATAGATAATTTTTAAACAGTGTAAATCTCGTGTTGAACGTTCTTTAAATTCAGCTCAACTATTGTTTAGTTTAAATATGATTGTCTTAGTTATCTAGTGCTACTATAACAGAAATAGCACAAATGGGTGACTTTAACAAACAGAAACTTATTTTCTCACAGTATAGGAGGCTAAAAGTCCAAATTCAGGGCGCCAGCTTCAGGGGAAGGCTTTCTCTCTGTTGGCTTTGGGGGAAGGTCCTTATTCCTCGGCTCCTTTGTAATCTTCATATGGCATGGCATCTATCCTCTCCCATCTCTGCTTTCTTAATCTGCTCCTTTCATATTTTAAGAGATTGACTCAAAACACACGCTGCACTAATCCTGTCTCATTAACATAACAAAGACAACTCATTCCCAAATAGGTTTATAACCACAGGCATAGAGGTTAGGATTTACAACATATTATTTTGGGGGGACACAATTCAATCCATAACAATGACTGACGGAGTTTTTTCTCACTTTGTACACCAAATGTTTCAGCATTTTACCTGTTTTCCTTCCTAAATCTTTTTCTTTTTTGAAACTTCATTCTAGATGTGCTAAAACAATTGAAAGATGAAGATACATTTTTGCATCCATTCGGCAACCTTATAGGAAAAAAACTTTATGTCAATTTCTGGAAGAAGGCATGTAGAATGAGTCCAGCACAGGGGGGATATTTTGGAATCTGGGTTCTAATAAAAGCCCCGCCACTAGGTGGGGCTGTGGGAACATTGGAATCTCAACTTCTTTCAGCCTTACTATCCTCATCTATAAAACCTCATCAGCTGATTGAATACATGGCAACTATCATAAGAGTCCTTGACCATGAGAAATTGTTGGGATACTGGTCTCCTGTAAGTCAGGTGCAAAATTCAGGTTACCTGTTTACATTCTCTGACTTTTGTGATGCTCTGAGGAAATGTTTCAAGAACATGTTTTAACACATTTATGTAACATATTCCCTGTTGCTATCCTCAAACCATCTTCACTCAAAATCCCTCCAGATCACACACTTGAAGGAGCCCTGGTGGTGCAATGTTAAAGCGTTCGCTGCTAACCAAAAGGTTGGTGGTTCAAATCCACCCAGGGGCTCCTCAGAAGAAAGATCTGGTGATCTGCTGCCGTAAAGATTACAGCCTACAAAACTCTATGGGGCAGTTCTGTTTTGTCACATGGGGTCACTATCAGTCAGAATCAACTTGAGAGCACCCAACAACAACATCACACACTTAGTGGCATGGTAGATAGGTGGCAACATGGCCTTGAAGTAAACCATAGATGGGGAGTCAAGAGTCCCAGCTCTGGGGCCGGCCTCGGCCCCCAGGCCACAGAGCCCTCATCTAAAATGCGATGATTAAACAGGGTGACCCCTGGTTTAATCCTCAGGTCTGTTCCATCTTCTATACATTTATAGTTACCGAGCCTTTAGAGCCTTTAGTTCTTTATTAAAACTCATTTGAGCCACTCCCCTTTCCTAGATTCTTGTTCAGAGTTAACAAGTAGTTACTAAATGGCACTTTAAAAATGGGTGGGCCTAACGCCTCCCTTGTACCATGTAAATCTTTTCTCTGTATGCTTATATTCTTTTTATTTCCAAAACGGAACACTGAAACAGCAAAGTTGATCCCAGTCTTGAAAGCTGGTGCATTTGCTCTTGGCTTGTTGCTGGAAGAAGTGCTCATGAGGCTGGTGAAAGGCCCATATATGTTTGTGTAGTAGCCCTGGGGATGCCGCTTTCAACAGGTGCTGTTGTAGTAGGACGATGCTAAAGACATCCACGGCAACAAATGCTGTTGTCCTCTCCATCCTGAGAGAGGATCCAGGCCAAGAAATAGGAATTTAGGATGGAAAAAGGAAGAATTTCCTAGCTACCACCAGGCGATCAGGCACCGACATGACTTACGTGTTAACAAGGTGCTATGGAATGATTGCTGCTGTTGTGTGTCGTTGAATTGACTCAGAATCATAGCAAATGACAGAGAGAGCGGCCTCATAGTGTTTCCTAGGCTGCAATCTTTACCAGAGCAGATCAGTAGGTCTTTTCTCCTATGGAGCCACTGGTGGGTTCAAACCACCGACCTTTTGGTTAGCAGTCAAGTGCTTAACCATTGAGCACCAGGGCTCCTTGTGGAATGATTAATGTGGCAAAAATGGATACTATTCTGGAATGCTTTTCATGGATCCCTTCATAGAGGCAAGAGGCTGCATGAAAACAGGAGACGAAAGATGAGGCCTTTTAGCTTTGTGGCTTTATGCTTTCTCTAGAGGCCTCATCATGACACAGTTGCAGTATATCCCTACTGTTTTCCTTGTCTTCCTGCTTGGGACCTCATTCTATTTTCTCACCTTCACTCTGTCCTGATGTGTTCTTGCATCCTGCCTCCCTCCCATTGAGATTCTGGTTCCACTAGTTGAAGCCACCCTCGCCTAACTCATTATACCCAACCCAGGAAGCTTCTTAGTTGTCCTTAGAGAAAGGATGACTTCAAAGTTCAATATGGCTGGGTTGAAAATGTTTCATCAGAGTTGGGACATGGGGTAAATTAATTGCATTGATGGACCCAGTGGCCTCATTGTATCCCTTCCTTTTTCAGTGTGACTTTGTAGCTCCTCCCACCAAGAGGTAAAATCTATTTCCCACCCAAATGACCATCAGAATGTGGCAGAAGTGTTGTTGTGACAGTTCCAAGTCTAGGCTTCTAGAGACCTTAAGCTCCTCCTCCTCTTCTTCTCTGTCTCTCTTTCCCTGCCTACATCCCTCCCCCACTTCCTCCTCCCAATCCCCTCCCTCCCCTTCCCCTCTCCTTCCTCCTCCTCCTCTTCTTTGCTCTTTCACACTCCCTCCCCCTCCTCTCCCTCTCCCACCTCCCTGTCTCCTACTCCCCCCATTCTTCCCCCTCTTTTTCCCCCTCCCTTCCCTCCTTCTTTTCTTCTTCTCTCTCTCCTTCCCTCCCTGTCCCTCTCTCCTCCTCTCCCTCTCCTTCCTCTCTTCTTCTTCTCTCTCTCCCTCCCTCCCCCTCCTTTCTTCTCCCCATCCTCCTCCCTCTCCCCTTCCTCCTCTCCCTTTCCCCCTCATCTCTCTCCTCTCCTGATCCCTCCCTCCCTCTGTCCCCCTTCCTGTCTTTTCTCTCCTTCCCTCTCTCTACCCATCTCCCTCCCCCTCCCCCTCCCCCTTCCCTCTCCTCCCTGTCTGTCTCCCTTTCCCACTCTCTCTCCTCCTTCTGCCTTCCCCTCCTTTCCCCACTCTCCCCATCTCCCCTTCTCTCTCCAGAGAACAAACCTGGGCTAGGCTGCTGGATGATGACAGGTCAAGTGAATGACAGACAAGTCATTCCTGTTGAGGTCATCCTAGAGCAGCCACTTGACCTTCCAGCTCACTGAAATGTGTAAGAAACCCTGACCAAATGACCTATGACCAGAACTGCCCAGCTAAACTCAGACTAAATTGCTAATCCACAAAATCTTGAGCTAAATAAATGTTTTTTGCTTCAAGTCACTAAGTTTTGGGATGGTTTATTATGTAGCATGAATTTAGCAATAGGTACCTGTTACAAGGGACTCACTGGATGGTGCAGTTGATGCACTTGGCTGCTGACTGAAAGGTTGGCAGTTGGCAGTTCGAGTCCATCCAGAGATGCCCCAGAAGAAAGGCCTGGCAATCTACTTCCAAAAAATCAGTCATTGAAAATCCTATGGAGCACAGTTCTTCTCTGACACACATGTGTCACCATGAGTCAGAGCAATGGCAACTGGTTTTTTCAACTCTTAAAGGAGACAAAGGAATGTTTGTGATCATTATAACTATGATAACTCCTAAATTTACATCCCCAGCTAAGATTTTTCTCTTGAATCTCAGAGCCATGTATCTAACCACCTACCCCACGTTTCCATGTATAATCCCAAGCTCTTGATAATACCTCAATATGTAATCCTCCCACAGCCACAGCCATCCCCATTGTGAATAATGACTCCATCCTCCTAGTTACTTAGGTCAGAAAATTTGGGCTCATCTTTGTCTTCTCTTTCCTTCACATTCCACATCCAGCTTACCAGCAAATCCCGTAGACGCTACCTTCAAAATATAGCCACAATCTTCCCATTTTTCACTACCTCCGTGGCTACCACTCTGATCCAAACCCCCACCATCTCTTCACTGGATCATTGCAGAAGCAGTCTACTAACTGATTTTCCTGGTTCCAAACTTGCCTGTCTACAGTTTTTTCTCAACGTGTATTTGCCAGAGTGATCCTTCTAGAACATAAGTCAAATCATGCCTGTTTTCTGCTCAAAATCCTCCAGTGGCTTCCCATCTCTCCCAGAATAAAAAGCCAAAGTCTTACAGTGTCCTAAATCACTATATTGATGGACTCATCTCTTCCTCTCTCTTGCTTACTCCACTCTTCTAACACTTCCTGTGCCCAAATAGTCCCAATGAAATATTTGGAACATACTAAAAACATTATTCATAGTTTACCTGAAATTCAAATTTAACTGAGCAACCTGTATTTTACCTGGCAACCCTACCCAGGCATGCTTCTATTGGCTGTTTCCTCTGCCCAAACGTTCTTCCCAGATGGCTCACTCTCTGATCACCTTTAAGTCTCTACTCAAAGGTCACCTTGTCAATCTCATAGAGGATGTCCCTGACCACTACATTTAAGCTTACACCCACCTGTACGCCCAACCTCCTTCTTTGCTTATTTCTTTCCATGGCACTTATTATCGTCTAACATAGTATGTATTTTACTTGCTTATTTATCATCTCTTTCCCTCCCATGCCAAGTTCCAAGAGGGCTTTGGCTTTGCTCTGTTTTGTTTCGCTGACTGCTTTTTGTTTACTGTTGTATCTTCAGTGCTTAGAACAGCTCCTGGCACTTAGTAGGCGTCTTAGTCATCTAGTGCTGCTGTAACAGAAACACCACAATTGGATGGCTTTTAACAAAGAGAAATGTATTCTCTCACAGTCTAGTAGGCTACAAGTCCAAATTCAAGCCATCAGCTCCAGAAGAAGGCTTTCTCTGTCGGCTCTGGAGAAAGTTCCTTGTGATGCATCAGTCTTCCCTTTTTCTGGGACCGTTTCAGCACAGGAACCTCAGGTCCAAACGATTCACTCAGCTCCTGGCACTGCTTTTTTGGTGGTATGAGGTCCCATGTGTCTCTGCTCGCTTCTCTCTTTTATATCTCAAAAGAGATTGGCTTAAGAGACTGTCTAATATTGTAGACCTCATCAGTATATCTGCCACTAATCCATCTTATTACATCATAGTGATAGAGTTTACAACACATAAGGAAATCACATCAGATTACAAAATGGTACACAATCATACAATACTGGGAATTATGACCCAGCCAAGTTGACACATATTTTTGGGGTACACAATTCTATCCATGACAATAGGTAAGTGCTCAGTGTGTGTTTGTTACAGGATTAAAAGGATAATGGGAGATGAGCTATTACATATACTGTGCCGAGTGTGGCTTAGATATGCTTCTTTAAAAAAGTCAAGATATTTCATGGCATAGTTTAAGTAGCCAGATTTAATGATTAGAGCAAAAGACATCGGTCTCTTGTCCCACCCAACACCACTTGGCATGTTTCTACTCTCTAAAGCCAATAATTTCTGCTCATTTACTGTCTTCCTTTTTTTTTTTTTTTAATTTTTTAACTCCTTATTTCTAAATAACTTACTTCAACTATTATTTCTTGATTTCTTAGTATCAGATATTTCCTCTATGGAAGATGAGGATTTAGCTTTCTTCCTGTGCCTACTTCTCATCTCTTCTCTCTCCTGAGCCGTGTAGCTTTCCTTCCACATCCTCCCATACAATTAGCTCACATTTTAGATAAATTAATAATCATCATATTGCTATGTATTTTCTGGACTTAAGTCACATAGCACAATTTTTATTTAAATTTTAATTTTGTGCTATACTTAATAACTTTCACTTTTTCCATACTGCTTAGTTTTTTTCTACGTACTCCTCATAATTCATCTCTTAAGCTCTTTGCCAAAAATGTAGATTTTTTTTTTCTCAAAACTTGAAGCACTTCAGGAAACCTGAAAGTCAAAAGAGTTTTGAATGTTTTCAAAGTACACTTTGTATTATAAGGATGCAGAAGTTCCCAATATATTGTGTGATGGGAAACCAATATACAGTTTCACTCATTGTGATGGTTAAAACTGTGTGTCAGTTTGGCTGGGCCATGATTCTCAGTGTTTATGTGATCACTGCCATGACAGAATCTGCTGTGAGGAGCCAATCAGTTGAAAGGGATTTTCCTTGGAGGTGTGGCCTGCATCCAAATATAAGCAGATGTTCTAGCTTTTTGCTCACTCTGGATCCTGTGGCTTCCTCCTGTTCATCTGACCTCTGGTTCTTGGGACTTAGCTATCAGCTTATCTTCCAATCTTGGGATTCATAGATCTTCACAGCCTGTGAATGAGAGCCCTGGTCTCTGACCTGCTGATCTTGGGTTCGCCAGCCCCTGCAGCTACGTGAATCAGGAGATACCTCTATCCTCATCCATGGACTTGGGATGTTCCGCCTCTACAATTGCATGAACGGCTTCCTTGATATAAATCTCTCTCTATATATATTTATACACTTTACTAGTTTTGCTTCTCTAGAGAACCCAGCCTAGGACACTCATAGAAGTACATGAAGTAAAAAGAGTTTTATCTATTATTTAAAAAAAAAAAAAAACCCTTTGTGTTAAAAGCACCGGAATATTCACAATACATTCTGTGAATGAGAAAACAATGTACGATTTCTTCCATTCAAGTACATGAAGTCAACAGAGTTTTACATGTTTTCCAAATACATTATGTGCTAAAACAATGAGAAAGTTCCCAGTGCACTGTGTGAATGAGACCAATATACAGTTTCTCTCATTCAAGTAAGTAAGGTCAAAAGAGTTTGACCTGTTATCAAACAACATTTTGTATTACAAGCAGGGGAATGTTCCCAATACATTCTGTGAATGATAAAACAATGAACAATTCCTCCCATTCAAGTACATAATATCAAAAGAGTTTTACATGTTTTCAAAGTATACTTTGTGTTATAAGGATGCAAAAGTTCCCAATACTTGTGTCAATGAGAACTAATATACAATTTCCCTCATTGTAGTTGACAAAGTCAAAAGAATTTTACCTTTTATCAAAAAAAAAAAAAAATTTTGTGTTACAAACACAGGAATATTCCTAATATGTTCAAAGTACACTTTGTGTTATAAGGACGCAAAAGTTCCCAATACTTGTGTTACAACAGAAAAGTACACAGTATATTGTGTGAATGAGAAACCAGTATACACTTTCTCTCATTAAAGTAGAAGAAGGCAAAAGAGTTTTATGTATTATCAAAAAACACTTGGTATTACAGGCACAGGAAATTTCCCAATACACTCTGTGAATGAGAAAACAATGTACATTTTCTTTCATACAAGCACTTGAAGTAAAAAGAGTTTTCAAAGTACACTATGTATTACAACCACGGGAAAGTTCCCAGTACATTGAACTAATGAGAAACCAATATACAGCTTCTGTCATTCAAGAAGATGAAGTCAAAAGAGTTTTACATGTTTTGAAATTACACTTTGTGTTACAAGTAAGGGAAAGTTCCCAATTCCAATGGTGTGGCTGGTTGATTCCAACCGCTGACTTTTTGGTTAATAGGTAAGCTCTTAACTACTGCACCACCAGGGCTTGGCCTTGGTATGTATCCTTCTAAATTTTCTGTGATGGACACTCAGTCAGTCATTTCTACTTAGAAAAACGTTATTCGTTTCTTGGAAATATTTTGAAATTTTTAAATTTATTTTCCATCGTTTCATCTTCTCAGTTCCCACTTTCTGAAATTCCCGTTAGTCAGATGGGTTTCCTGGATGTGCTCTTTAGGTTGAAATTCAGTGTAATTGAATTTACATAGGTATCTAGTGGCACCAAGGAAGCCAGTTTACATATAAGGTGTCAGGAAGCTAACACATGACTAAACTGTATTTAAAATCTCTCTGTTTCTATTTCATAAATTGAATGTGAAGAGACTATCTTTTGTCAGTGTGTGGCTGTGTGTTGAGGGTCTGTAGGTAACATTGTGCAGAGTTTTCAAGAAAGTATGCGAGGAATCTTCCAGGTTTAAGGAAAATCAGAATACCATCCTCATATTTGCACCATGTTTTTTTTTTTTTTTTTTGGTCGTAGTTTAAATTAATTTTACAATGCAAGTTAGTCTCCCCTACAAAAATTTATACATGCATTGTTATGTGACGCTAACTGCTCTCCCCACACTGTGACAGCACAGACCTCCTTTCCACCCAATTCCCCATGTCCATTCAACCAGCTCCTAATCCTCTCTGCCTTCCCATTTCACCTACAGACAGAAGCTGCCCGTTTAGTCTCTTGTACCTATTTGAGTTAAGAGGCACACTCCTCACGAGTATAACTTTATGTCCCACAGTCCAGTCCAATCCCTGTCTGAAGAGTTGGCCTTGGAAATTGTTCTAGTTCTGGGCTGATAGAGAATCCAGGGGCCATGCTTTCTGGGGTTCCTCCAGTCTCAGTCAGACCATTAAGTCTGGTCTTCTTACTAGAATTTGAGTTCTGCATGCTACCTTTCTCCTGCTCCATCAGGGACTCTCTGTTGTGTTCCCTGTCAGGGCAGTCATTGGTGGTAGCGAGGCACCATCTATTTCTTCTGGTCTCAGGCTGATGAAATCTCTGGTTTATGTGGCCCTTTCTGTCTCTTTGGCTACTACTTTCCTTGTATCTTTGGTGTTCTACATTCTGCTTTACTCCAGGTGGTTGGGACCAATTGATGCATCTTAGATGGCTGCTTGCAAGCTTTTAAGACCCCAGATGCCACTTACCAAAGTAGGATGCAGAACATTTTCTTAATAAGCTTTGTTATGCCAATTGACCTAGGTGTCCCCTGAAAGCATGGTCCCCAGACCCCTACCCTTGCTACTCTGTCCCTCAAAGTGTTTGATTGTATTCAGGAAACTTCTTAGCTTTGGTTTCGTCCAGTTGTGTTGAGTTCCTCTGTAGTGCGTGCTGTCCTTCCCTTCACCTAAGATAATTCTTATCTACTATCTAGTTAGTAAATAACCCTTCCCCTCCCTCCCCACCCTAGTAACCATCAAAGAATGTTTTCTTCTGTGTCTAAACCTTTTCTTGAGTTCTTATAATAGTGCTCTTATACAATATTTGTCCTTCTGTGACTGACTAAATTCACTCAGCATAATGACCTCCAGCTTCTTCCATATTATAAGATGTTTCACAGCTTCATCATTCTTTATTGTTGCATAGTATTCCATTGTGCAGATATACCATAATTTGTTTATCCACTCGTCTGTTGATGGGCACCTAGGTTGTTTCCATGTTTTTACTATTGTGAACAGTGCTGCAATGAACATTGGTGTGCATATATCTATTCTTGTGATGGCTCTTATTTCTCTAAGATATATTCCAAGGAGCGGGATAGCTGGCTCGTATGGTACTTCTATTTCTAGCTTTTAAAGGAAGTGCCAAATTGATTTCCAAAGTGGTTGTACCATTTTACATTCCCACCAACAGTGTATAAGTGTTCAGTATCTCCACAACCTCTCCAGCATTTATTATTTTGTGTCTTTTGGATTAATGCTAGACTTGTTGGGTGAGATGGTATCTCATTGTAGTTTTGATCTGCATTTCTCTAACGGCTAATGATCGTGAGCATTTCTTCATGTGTCTGTTAGCTGCCTGAATGTCTTCTTTGGTGAAATGCCTGTTCATATCCTTTGCCCATTTTTAAATTGGGTTATTTGTCTTTTGGTTGTTGAGGTTTTGCAGTATCTTGTAGATTTTAGAGATTAGACACTGGTCGGATTTGTTGTAGCCAAAAATTTTTTCCAGTCTGTATGTTCTTTTTACGCTTTCGGTGAAGTCTTTTGATGAGCATAAGTGTTTGATTTTTAGGAGCTCCCAGTTATCTAGTCTCTCTTCTGGTGCTTGTGCATTGTTACTTATGGTT
>NW_004443980.1:9824227-9845161 GCF_000243295.1 Trichechus manatus latirostris
ATTTGATCTTCTTGGGGGCTATTGTAAATGGTATTGATTTGGTGATTTCCCCTTTGAAGTTCTCTTTGTTGGTGTAGAGGAATCTAACTGATTTTTGTATGTTTATATTGTATCCTGATACTTTGCTGAAATCTTCTATTAGTTCCAGTAGATTTCTTGTGGATTCTTTGGGGTTTTCTGTGTATAAGAGCATATCATCTGCAAATAGAGATACTTTGACTTCTTCCTTACCAATTTGGATGCCTTTATTTCTTTTTCTAGCCTAATTGCTCTAGCTAAGACCTCCAGCACAATGTTGAATAAGAGTGGTGATAAAGGGCATGATTGTCTGGTTCCTGTTCTCAAGGGCAATGCTTTCAAAGTCTCTCCATTTAGGATGATGTTGGCTGTTGGCTTTATATAAATGCCCTTAATTATATTGAGGAATTTCCCTTCTATTCCTATTTTGTTGAGTGTTTTTATCATGAATGGGTGTTGGACTTTGTCAAATGCCTTTTCTGCATCGATTGATAAGATCATGTGGTTCTCGTCTTTTGTTTTATTTATGTGATGGATTACATTGATTGTTTTTTCTAATGTTGAACCATCCCTGCATACGTACTGTGCTTTATAGACTGAAAAACATTTTTACATTTTTCATTTCCTGTAACATGGGTAAAAATATAAGTAGGTTCCTTGGCTGCATCCATGGAGTTGTGAGCCTGGACATAGGAGAATCTGGGAGACTTGAGTCATAACTCACCAGTCCTCAAGAAGATAATCTGCTCCCTATATGAAAAGGACTGCTTTATCACCAATTGTCTTTTTTTCTTGAGAATAGGCCTGCATTCCTGTATCTTAGTGTGTTCTGCACTGTCACAGTAGGCTGTGTGTTGTTGTGCAAGGTGGTGAGGCATGAAAGAGGGTGTATATTATTGTCACTGCAGTACAGAAAATCAAATCTGTTTAAGATAAAGTCACAGAGATTTATGCCAAGCAAAGATTTCAGTTCAAACTGGGAACAACATAGCTCACTGAGATCAGACAGTAGTATTTGAACAGGGGTTCTGAATCAGGGATAATTTTACTGTTGCAGCAGCCATCAGCCACAGGTTACTCTTGATTGGTGCATCTCCTATTAGGAAAGTGGAGGGTGGGATCTTGTGAGGTGAGGAAAGGTAGCTTATTGGTTTAGAGTGTATAGCTGCAAAACACTGATTGGTTACCAATTATTAACAACTATAATTAGAGATTACAGATTGTTTCACAGGATGCTTAGGTAGTGGTCACAAGATGGTTGTATGTATTTTCTTTGTCTATCTTGCAAAAAATACCTTGCTGGCAACAGCACCCAGGCAAAACTCTTCCTAAGTATGTGTACTGTGAGGGGGGCAGGTGGCCACTTGGTCAAGACCGCTTTGGGCATATGGTTTCAGATTCTGGCTTTGACTACCAAGGAAAAACGTGTTTTTCCCAAAAATATAGTTGTTAGACTGTATCTTAGTCATCTAGTGCTGCTCTAACAGAAATACCACAAGTGGATGGCTTCAACAAAGAAAAATTTATTCTCTCACAGTCTACTAGGCTACAAGTCCAAATTCAGGGCTTCAACTCCAGGGGAATGCTTTCTCCGTCAGCTCTCGAGGAAGGTCCATGTCATCAGTCTTCTCTTGGTCTGGGAACTTCTCTGCACAGGAACCTCAGGTCCAAAGGATACGCTCCTCTCTTGGCACTGCTTTCTTGGTGGTTGAGGTTCCCCTGTGTCTCTGCTCGTTTCTCTCTTTTATATCTCAAAAGAGATTGGTTTAAGACACTATTCAATCTTGTAGATGTCATCAGTATAACCTCATCATAGTGATAAAGTTTACAACACATAAGCAAATCACATATAACCTCATCATAGTGATAGAGTTTACAACACCTAAGGAAATCAGATTAGATTACAAAATGGTACACAGTCATACAATACTGGGAATCATGACTCAGCCAAGTTGACAGATATTTTTGGGGGACACAATTCAATCCATGACAGACTATAAATGTAGATAAAAATTAGATAACATGGTTAGTATATTATGCCTTTGTCTCACTAACTGTACTGAAAGTTTTTTTTTTTTTTTTTCTGAGACAATTCCCTCCTTTTGATCAAATATCTCATAGCACATCCTTTGATCACTGATGGATCGAGTAGTCTCCCTCACATGGACACACTTGCTACTGTTGTTTACTTTAGTGGCTGCTTGAATTATCAAGTATTTTAGACCTCAAATGCCACACAGCAATGGTGACATGGCACCACTCAGTATTTTCTTTTTACCTTGACATAGTGGAGTTCTCCTCTTCAGGGTGAATTGGTCTTATGTCACTCACAAAGGAGTAACTTGTCTTCTGCAAGGTTTTCCCTAGCTTCACAATGTTTTAGGGGAGACACTCCAGTGGGTCCCGAAAGGAGGAGCGAAAGAGGTAACAGTGCCAGGTACACTGGATCAGAGGCATAAAGGACTGACTTGTTCTTTCAGTCCTTCAAGTGCGGTTTCATCAAGGTCATCAGCAACCTGAATGATTTCCATATACATTATCATATTCATGGGCATCACGTTAGTGCTCAAGGTCAAAACATGAATGGTTAATTTCATGCAACATTTAACAGTGCCAATTATGATGGCAATGACTGTTTTAGGCTGGGTTCTCTAGAGAAGCAAAACCAGTGAAGTGTATATTTATATATGTTGTTGTTGTTAGGTGTCGTTGAGTTGCTTCTGACTCATAGCAACCCTATGTTCAACAGAATGAAACACTGCCCGGTCCTGTGCCATTCTCACAATCACTGCTATGTTTGAGACCATTGTTGTAGCCACAGTATCTATCCATCTCGTTGAGGGTTTTCCTCTTTTTCGCTGACCTGCTACTTTACCAAGCATGATGTCCTTCTCCAGGGACTGATCCCTCCTGATAACATGTCCAAAGTAGATGAGATGAAGTCTCGTCATCCTCTCTTCTAAGGAGCATTCTGGCTGTACTTCTTCCAAGACAGATTTCTTTGTTCTTCTGGCAGTCCATGGTATATTCAATATTCTTCACCAATACCATAACTGAAAGGCACCAATTCTTCTTCCGTCTTCCTTACTCATTGTCCAGCTTTCACATGCATATGATGGGATTGAAAACACCATGGCTTGGGTCAGGCTCACCTTAGTCCTTAAAGTGACATCTTTGCTGTTTAACACTTTAAAGAGGTCTTTTGCAGCAGATTTTCCCAATACAATGCATCATTTGATTTCCTGACTGCTGTTTCCATGGGCATTGATTGTGGGCTAGTAAACAATCAAGATATATTCTGTTCTCCAGTACTACTTTGGCAAGAGAATTTAAAGATTTTTGCTGAGCCGCCATCCGATTAGCAACATCATTACTTATTTGTTCCATGGTGGCTGAGAGACTGTGAATGGATTTCTCAATTTCAGGGATGTCTACCAATGGCAAGAGACCTTGGAGGAAAGACCATCCATCTCCAGATCTATCCATCACTGGATTGTCAACGGAGTCTCTGTTCAGTCTTTCTTTCTCTAATAATTTTAAATCATTGGTCCAATGTACATTCTCATTGTATGAATGAATATCCAGGTGGACAACTATACGTCCCAAGGTACATTGGCCCATGATATTCCATCTATCTAAACAGGGATTTGCTTGGATTTGGTTTCTTTTTGGTGGGATAATTTGATACTCCACATAAATACATATCTATAAGGAGCACAGATCATGTTGTTTCTGTATAATTATGTGGGAAGGGAATGTTTTGATTTACTTGCTCAAGCCAAGGTTCTGTTAGGGAATTGTTGCAAGTGGGTAACCATCCCATCTTTAAAGGGTCCCAGAGTCTAGTACAAAGAGCAATGAGTCATTATTCTTATAGTCAGGTAATTCCTTTGCCTTGCTTGATAAAATCTCAAAGTATCTGGGGAATTCTCCGTGTTGGGATGAATAGCTAATTCAGCAAACACGAACACCCTTGCATTTTGCAAAACAAGCTCTCAAGTGCTTCATGACCTGGTTAGGTGCTATGAGTTGGGTTAAATTAAAGCATGCTATTTAAAATTGGGCCAATGATCCAGGAGGATGCCATAGTCTAACACATACGGCTCACTTAAAGATGATGTTGGGGTTAATTGTTGTATTGGGTATGAAACTATAATTCAATATGGTGGATGCTAAAGGATCAAAATTAGCAAGACTGGATTTGGGGAAGAATGACAAATCCAACATTCAGTGAGATTACCAGCACTAGCTACTGCTTGGGACAATCTAACAAGGCATTTTCATGCCAGGTTTAACTTGAACTATGAACGGAGAGAAAATACTTTAGGTAAGCTTCATACTGTAAGAAAATTGCCCAAAAGAGGTATACAAGGCTACTAACATGCAAATAACAGCTATAATGAAATAAGTATAATGAACTAAAATCTCCAGTAAGTCACATATGAATATGTGGGTGTCTTAGTCATCTAGTGCTGCTCTAACAGAAATACCACAAGCGGATGGCTTTAAGAAAGATAAATTTATTTTCTCACAGTCTAGTAGGCTAGAAGTCCAACTTCAGGGCGTCAGCTCCAGGGGAAGGCTTTCTCTCTCTCTCGGCTCTGGAGGAAAGTCCTCATCATCAATCTTCCCCTGGTCTGGGAGCATCTCGCTGCAGGAACCTCAGGTCCAAAGGACATGCTGTGCTCCTGGCACTTCTTTCTTGGTTGTAGGAGGTCCCCAACTCTCTGCTTGCTTCCCTTTCCTTTTATCTCTTGTAAGATAAAAGGTGGTGCAGGCCACACCCCAGGGAAACTCCCTTTATGTTGGATCAGGGATGTGACCTTAGTAAAGGCGTTGCAATCCCACCCTAATCCTCTTCAACATAAAATTGCAATCACAAAATGGAGGACAATCACACAATACTGGGAATCATGGTCCAGCCAAATAGATAGACACATTTTTTGGGGGACATAATTCAATCCATAACAGTGGGACTAAAGTTTGTATTGCTGTTATGGCCATGAACAAAAAAACAAATGGCTAAAAGACTTAGTGAGAAAAGATACAAAGTTTCAAAATTAGTACAGGACATGAATCACTTAATCAAACAGTCCTAACTTGATCAAAGATGATCAAGATTAAACATAAAGCTATTACTAGTAATTTTTCGTCTTCCATGGAAAGTCACTTATTCATGGTGTGCTACAAGTGGTGGGTGCTGTTGATAAACAAAGGTCTAGGTTCACAGGATAATACACATGGAATCACTTCTAAAGTTTGAAGGATAATTAAGAGAGGTAATGAATACAATAATTAGAGTGAAAATTAGTCCAAGAATTTCAACTGGTTTCATACAGGCTTGGTTCCAACATCTTGGGTAGAAGCTGTCTGCTCAGTTGTCAGCTGCTTCTCATCCTGGCACCTTTATAAATTTTAATTTGAGTTCCTTGGTGGGTCGCACAGTCCACTTGGGGGCTGCGTCCTTCTTTAGTTGTGACAGGGGTATCCAAGCTTTTATTCCCTGTAATTTTGCAGCACACTGATTAGTAAGAAGACTCTGATGGGGCCCCTTCCTTTGTGGTTCCAGGGAATTCGTTAGCTGGTGTCCTTCCAGTATACATAATCTCCTGGTTGGATAGCTCTTTCAGCTGGTTCCACAGGCTTTTTCTGATTATAAGCTTCTGGAACTAAATTGTTATCTGCCTGGGCATAATGCTTTAGTGCTTTACAGTATTTTAGAAAGCTGGCTTGTATAAAGTTGGCATCTACCCAGGCTGACCCATAGGGAAGGGTCAAAGGGCTCCAGTGACAATTTCCATGAGGTCAGCTTGTGTGGGCCAAAAGGTGCTGACCTTAGATTTAATAGGACTATTGGTAACACTTGTTCCCAGGACAGTCCTAAAGAGTGGGATAGCTTTGCCAATTGATTTTGGATTATACCATTCATCCTCTCAACTAAACCTGAGGACTGTGGATGGTATGAGCAATGCAGCCTCTGAAGAATAGGAAAAACCTTGCATAAATCCTTTATGATTTGTCCAGTAAAGTGAGTGCCTTAATCATTGCAAAGTGTTCTTGGGGCACCTCAGGTAGGGATGATGTTCTCTAAAAGTTTCTTGGCCACAAATGATGCCGTGGTATTACAGCTAGGGAAAGCCTCAACCCAATATGAAAATTTACAAACCATAACTAAAACAAATTTATATCCACTGGAGGGCCTCAATCTTCTATTCAAGCACTGGCCCAAGAGGTAAGAGGTGCCTCCCCGAAGAATATTCTCAGGCTCAACCAGCATTAAATTGAGAGCATATGGAGCAATGTCAGGTGACATGGTTGACTCCACCTCAAGTGTCCCCATCATTCCTTTGATAAGATGTCTACAAGTTTGTCTCTTCCCTAGTTAGCATGGAGAGTCCAAGAGAGGGGAACTTGTAAAGACTTGGCCAGGACTGGCTTCTAATGGTAACATTTAAGTTTTCCTTTGGGTCTTTCCCAGATCCTAGAGATGCCATTAAGGCAGCACCCCTTTTTCCTGCATTGGTCTTCTTCCTTATCTGGAGCCAACTGTTGGTGACTCACTAAGCCATGCCATATGGGCTCACTATTGGTATTGTTCTGAACATAAAGGTCGATATCTGTATGTCTTATGTCAGATCCCCAGCATTCTTGGCACTCTGTGAATATTGCTATTATTTGGAATTTAGTTGAGGCAGCAGATTTGGCTGTCTGATTGGCCAAATTATTTCCCTTAATTTCTTCCATCTGAGGAACTCCTTTAGGTTGATAGGACTATATTTTAATGATGGCAATTGCAGAAGAAAGTAACATGGCTTCCAGAAGGTCTGCTACCAAAGGGCTATTTTGTATCTGAAGACGTAAGGAGCACCCAGTGCCTCAATTGCACCTTGAAATCATGTACAATGTTAATAGCATATCTCAAGTTTCTGTAAACATTCACTGACCATCTGGAGGCCAATTCCATGCCCAAGTAAGTGCAATCAGTTCAGTCTGCTGAGTTGCGGCAACTTCAGGGAGACTCTCACTTTCAGGAATTTCAGTGGACATGGTGACAACATAGCCTCCCTGGAAATTATAGCTGGCTAATCTTAAATAAGAACCATCCACAAATAAGTTAAAGTTTGTATTTTCAATAGGGGACTCCTGCAAGTCAGGTCTGAGAGTCAGTAAATGCTCAGTTAAATCAATACAAGCATGAGGTGGCGTTTCTTCATCATCTGGCAGGGGCATTAAGGTTGCTAGGTTTAGCCCTGAGATAGTGTGCAAGTGTATATGTGGGGCAGCTAATAAAAGAACCTCATAAGATGTCATCCTACTGGCAGACTTGTGCTGGGTCAAATCTGAGTTTAAAATAGCAGAGACTGCATAAGGGACAAACATATTTAAATCGTTTCCCAACACTATATCATCACTTGTTTCCACCAACTGGGTAGTGGTGGCAACCACCCTAAGGCATGGTGGGTTTCCTCTGGCCATGGGTCTAACTGGACACTATAGTACCCAACTGTCCTCTGCTGTCCTCTATGCCCCTGGGTAAGTACCCTCAGAGCATTTGCATTCACATTATGTACAGAAAGGGAAAAACTAAGGCTATAATTGGGAAATCCTAAGGCAGGAGTATGAAAGAGACAGCCTTTTAGTTCATAGATGACTGCTTCTCCCTCTCCTGATAGCTGAAAGGGGGTCTGGCTCAGAGGTTTTAAAATGATGATATATAGGTTGAGGTACGTCTTAGTTATCTAGTGCTGCTATAACAGAAATACCTCAATTGGATGGCTTTAACAAAGAGAAATTTATTCTCTCACAATCTAGCAGGCTAGAAGTCCAAATTCGGGGTACTAGCTCCAGGAGAAGGCTTTCTCTCTCTGTTGGTTCTGAGGGAAAGTCCTTGTCATCAATCTTCCCCTGGTCTAGGAGCTTCTCAGCACAGAACCCCTGGTCCAAAGGATGCACTCTACTCCCGGTGCTGCTTTCTTGGTGGTATGAGGTCCCCCTGTCTCTTTGCTTGCTTCTCTCTTTTATATCTCAAAAGAGATTGATTTAAGACACAACGTAATCTTGTAGATTGAGTCCTGTCTCCTTGACATAACTGTCTCTAATCCTGCCTCATTAACATCATAGAAGCAGGATTTATAACACATAGGAAAATCATATCAGATGACAAAATGGTAGATAATCACACAATACTGGGAATCATGGCCTAGCCAAGTTGACACATATTTGGGGGGACACAATTCAATCCATAAGAGGTGCAAAATTTTGTATTCAAGTATGGCAGTGCCCACAAAGGCTGGGGAATCATCTTAACTGCTTTTTGTTTTAGGCATAGGAAAGGCCAGAATAGCTTCCTTTCTCTTGGAGTCAATAGATACCCCATTGGTTGGTAGTATATGCCCGAAATATTTAACCGATGGTTGAGCAAGCTGAAGCTTCCCCTTAAAAACCTCCTGACCTCTATTTGCCAAGTGTATTAATAAAGTGATGCTATCTTTCAAACAGGTCTCCTCAGTGGGAGAGCAAATTGACAGGTTACCTCATCTGCATTTTGGAGAAGGACCGACCCACAGATACATTTTAATGATTGCAGGTCTGCATGCAAAACCTGCAAAAAATAGGTGGGGGACTTGATAAAACTTTAGGAGAGGACGGTCCAGGTGTATTGTTGATTACCCCAGGTGAATGCAAATAAATATTGACTCTTGGGATGGATGGGGATGCTGAAGAATGCACTGCCCAAAACTACTACTGTGAAATACATGGCTTCTGCTGGAACATTGGATAATAATCGGTGAGGATTCAGGACCAGGATAATCTAGGAATCACTATTTTATTGATGGCCGTTAGGTCCTGAACAAATCTCCAACCTCAGTTTCTGACTTGCAGACTAGGAACACAGGAGCATTACATGGACTTGTACGGGGAATAATGAGGCTTTTTCTAAAAAATCTTTAACTATAGGACCCATCCCTTCTCAGGCTTCAGGCTTAATGGGATATTGGGGAATCTTGGGTAAAGGTTTAGTGGTATCAGTTTGCACACTAATAGATCCAACTGAAAGAATTGTCCCAATATCAGTAGATGAAGTGGCCCACAAACAGTCAGGCTCTGACTTGAGGCAGTCCATAGGAAGGGGAACTAAGGGGGTTACAATATGGAGTTCAGGTAAATTAAGAGCATATGCATAGCACAAGGCCTCTTCCTGATCATTCTCAGAACCATGTGAAGGGGGAAGAGTACTAGGTATATTTAATAGTATTTCCCCTTCTTCAGTAAACTGTAAATGGCATTTTCATTTGGAAAGTAAATATCTTCATACTAAGTTAACAGGAATGTTTGGGCTAAGAAAGAAGGAATGTGAGTTTTCAATTGGTCCTAAAGATACAGTTACGGGTTGAAAGTATACTAAGATTTATTCTAACTTAGTGACCCCCACAACTTTAGAAGATCTAGAACTCTTGGGTAGGGACATTTCCAGGCTTGTGGGGTTAAGCGCAGATAATGTTGCACCTATGTCCACCAAAAACTTGCAAGGCTCTCCATTAATCTTAATAACAGTTTCACCTTGTAAGTCCAGGTAAACCATGGAAAAAGTCTCTATTTTATCCGCAGAGCCTGGTCACTTGGTCATGGGAGGGGCCGAGGGCAGGTGTCTGCCTTGATGCAATCCTTTTTTTTAAAGTGCCCTGGTTTCTTACAACAGTAACATATTCCCAGGCGTTTACTCTGGCTGAGTTTCCTCAGTAGGCGAATGCTACCCTCTAGTGGATATTTGCAGTTGCTACATTTGTAAAGCAGTTTATTTTGTCTGTTCCTTATTTTTTTCTCCTCTTCCTTAACCTTTGCTCTAAAGTCTAACTTAGCTTATAGGCTAAGGTTGCCAATCTACTGGTTTCACTGTTTTCCCAATCCAATTTGTGGCATTTGATCAGATCACTGAGCTCAGGTTAGAGACCATTAACAAAAAGTGAATTAAAAGCAATCTTGGCCCCTCTAGTTTCAGCCCTGAATGTTCATCAAATAATTTGGTTAGGCGGTCACAGCAGCTATAAACACTTTCACCTTTTTTCTTGAGTACAACTTTGAATTTTGGCCCAATCTATCTTCCTCAGAAAGACTTTAGGAATAGTCTTAATAAGTGAATTAATAGCAGCCTTAGTTTCAGCCAAAAGTATATTCCCAGGGACTTTGGAGTCTATAGCTAAGATTTCTCAAAGGATTTCCATTTAGCTTCTTCCATCCACCTGGAAGTATCCCTGGGCCTCACCAACATATGAATAAGGTTATATATATCAGTCAGCCCTGGTTCATTGGTTTGGGTTAAAATAAATTCTTGGGTGAATCTGTAGGGGTCTTCCCATGGATTTGGGAAGTCGTTGATGATAGCACTAAGCCTGGCCTGGGACCATAGGGCAAAGGTTACTTAGGGTAATTTATTAGCCTCTTCAGGGTATCAAATCTTAAAAGGCATTTCTAAGGCTGGTTCCGATTCTGGTCCCATGGGGGCACCGATGAGGCAATGAGGGGAAGGGACGGTGCGCAGGAATCCGGGCTATAATGTTTAAACATAAACCCTGCGGGATTCCCTGAGGGCAAGATAGTCTGTTCCTTAGAGCAGACCGAGACAGCAACCATGCGTAGAAGAAAGATAATTCTCAAAGCTATAGAGACAAGGAAAGGTGCTCTTAAGACTCAAATGATCCTTAGGTAAACAAAAGCGAGCAACAGTGACTGGAGAAAGGCACTGCAAGTTCCACTCGACAAGTAAGGGCCGGTAGCGGACTGAAAAGTAGAGGAGAGTAGAAATAGCCTGGAACAGCCTCGAACTGCAACACAAAGAATGTGGAGTTCAGACCGGGAAGGCTCACCTGTCGACTTCCAGGAACCGAGAAGGCAGAGGGGATACAAAAGACCCTGGCTGGCACCTGGCATTCTGAGTCGTTGGACACAAGGTCAATACAGGCTGAGTAAGTACTTCTGGATCCTGCCGCTGCCACCAAAATGTCACTGCGGTACAGAAAACCAGGTTTGTTTAGGACAAAATCACAGAGGTTTATTCCAAGCAAAGTTTTCAATTCGAACTGGGAATAGCACAGCTCATTGAGGGTGTCTGAATCAGGGAGAATTATACTGCTACAGTAGGCATCAGCCACAGGTTATTCTTGATTGGTGCATCTCATATTAGGAAAGTGGGAGGCGGGATCTTGTGAAGCCGGGAAAGGTAGCTTATTGGTTTGGAGTGTATAGCGGCAAAACACTGATTGGTTACCAATTATTAATAGCTATAATTAGAGATTACAGATAGAGTCACAGGATGCTTAGATAATTGTCACAAGATGCTTACATGTATTTTCTTTGTTTATCTTGCAAAAACACCTTGCTGGCAGCAGCACACAGGCAACACTCTTCCCGAGTATGTGTATTGTGAGGGGTGTAGGTGGTCACTTGGGCAAGCACCCTTGGGGCATATTTCAGATCCTGGTTTTGACCACAGAGTAAAAACATGTCTATCTCAAAAAAATAGCTGTTAGTCTAGAAATCCAGGTTAAAATTGGATAGCATGGTCAGCATGTTATGCCTCTGTCTCACCGACTGCACTGAAAGTCCCCCAGCCCCAGACATTATATAATGACATGATCCATTTATAGGCATGAAGCCCAAATCCTGTCACCCGCCCCATATGGGAGTTACTACACAGTGACATTTCCCTGCAGGGTTTTGTAACATTAGTCTTTCTACTTTCTTAGATTTCTTTACAATATTTCCCTTACATATAAATAACTTCTTTAAAAAAATCTGAAGTGTCTATTCTTCCAGGTTACAGCAGGAGGTTAGCATAAAAAGCAGAAAGCTTCGATTTTCTCCCCATTACTATGTTTTTCATTTATTTAATAGCAGCCTGTACTTTAACCTGAATATCGTACAAGGTTCTGGGGGCCCTGCAGGAGTTTGAAACCAATAGCGCTGTCATGAAATTGGCTCTTTAAATCCTGCTTACCCTGGCTGCTGACATTCCTTCTGTTCGACTCCTTGGGCAAACCACACACCCCTTAACAGTCCTTTTTTTATAGAATTTTTTTTGGTTTGTTTTTATTTTTATTTTTTATTGTACTTTAGATGAAGGTTTACAGAGCAAACTAGCTTCTCATTAAACAATTAATATGCATATTGTCTTGTGACATTGTTGCCAACCCCACAATAAGTCAATGCTCTCCCCTTCTCGACCTTGGGTTCCCCATTACCAGCTTTCTTGTCCCCTCCTTCCTTCTCGTTCTTGCCCCTGGGCTGGTGTGTCCATTTAGTCTCATTTTGTTTTATGGGCCTGTCTAATCTTTGGCTGAAGGGTGAACCTTAGGAGTGACTTCATTACTAAGCTAAAATGGTGTCTGGGGACAATACTCTTGGGATTTCTCCAGTCTCTGTCAGACCAGTAAGTCTGGTCTCTTCTTGTGAGTTAGAATTTTGTTCTACATTTTACCCCAGCCCTGTCCCGGACCCTCCACTGTGATCCCTGTCAGAGCAGCCGATGGTGGTAGCTGGGCACCATCTAGTCGTATACTGGACTCGGTCTGGTGGAGGCTGTGGTAGATGTGGTCCTTTAGTCCTTTGTCTAATCTTTCCCTGCATCTTTGGTTTTCTTCATTCTCCCTTGCTCCAGACGGGGTGAGACCAGTGGAGTATCTTAAATGGCCACTCAGAAGCTTTTAAGACCCCAGATGCTACTCAGCAAAGTAGAATATAGAACATTTTCTTTATAAACTATGTTATGCCAATTGAGCTAGATATTCCCCGAGACCATGGTACCTCAGGGAATTTGGATGTGTCTATGGAGCTTCCATGACTTTTCCTTGGGCAACTTGTGCTGGCTTTCCCAGTATTGTGTATTGTCTTACCCTTCACCGAAGTTACCACTTATTTATTGTCTAGTTAGTGTTTTTCCCTCCCTACATTTCCCCTCCCTCATAACCATAAAAGATTGTTTCTTTTTGTGTTTAACAGTCAATTTTTAATTCATTCCCTCTCTCTTCAACAATCAAATTTAAACTACAAGAGAAGAATCTTGCCTGCTATTGTTCTGACTCTAGTTCAGTGTTTCCCAAACTATCTGTGGTGAAGGGCCAGGTTTTTAAAACTATGTTTTGTATCTTGATTGTGGTGGTGTCATGGGGAGCACATCCATCAAAACTCAGAGAATTGTACTCTTTAAATGGATGCCGTTTATTGTATGCAAATTACACCTCAATAAAGTTGACTGTTTTTAAAGTAGGTTTGGGATACACTGTGGAAAATTCTGAAAATCAGAGCAAAGAGTTCTGTAAGTATTGAGTAGGGTGTGAACTGATTGGATTTCACAGAATTCCAGATTTGAGAATTCAGAACTAGCTAAAGTTCAAGTCAGTATTAACTAAAGCTTAGCTACTCAACATGTGGTCCATGTTTTAAATTTCTTTTTAATTTTGTAAAATGCATTGAAAATAAATTACTAGAAAAGTGAATTAGAAGAAAAAAATACAAAAACATATAAAATACATTCCCCAATTGTTTTTAATCATTAGATTTAACAAACAAAATCATTCTGTCAATTTGCTATAAAAGTTTCTAAACACTTTGCATGGATAATAACTGACATAAGGCTAATTTTCAAAACGTGAAGATAACTCATATCCCCCTTTTCCACGTTATCATTCTGACATCAGCCACCCATGCAGCACTTTCTTTCTCTGACCCTAACACTCCGAGATGGGTCTCTACAAGTTAGGACTCTGTCCTCTCAGCCTCTGTCAAATAGGTAAAAACCAGCCTCTCTGCTAGCTCTCATCATTGCTCCCTGCTCCTGGTGGGGTGGGGGGAAGGGTCGGATAATTCTCTAGAATGAACTCACAGAAACTATTACCTATACTTACAGTTACCAATTTATTATAACCAGAAAGGATACAAGTGTACAGATGCATCAGGCAAGGTCTGGGAAAGGTCCCAGCACCAAGAGGCTTCCATTTTCCCCAGCTATGTGCTGCTCCCTCTCCCGTGCATAGATGTTCTCACCAATCCATGAGGCTCCAAAGAGTGCTCCAAGGTCCTGGGTCCCCTAGTCTTTGGGACCTCAATGAATATGCATGACTTGGGCCTTAATGCATAGTTAGGATCCATCTCATCAATGAATATGCATGTTCGCATTAGGCCCCCCTCCCTTTCTGAAGTTAGTTTGCCAGGTGTGCACTGTGTAGCCCCTACTTGCCTGGCTATTTTAGAAAACAAAGGCATCTTGATTGCTGGGGTTATTTTCAGAAACCAGAGTCTAAGAGACAAACCAAGTTCCTTGTCCCACACCAAAAACCCATTGCCATCAAGTTCATTCCAACTCACAGTGACCCGATAGGACAGGGTAGAACTGCCTCATAGGGTTTCCAAGGCTGTCAACTTTACAGAAGCAGACCGCCCACATTTTTCTCCCGTGGAGCTGGTGGGTTCAAACCACCAATCTTGTGGTTAGCAGCTGAGCAGTTAACCATTGTGCCACCAGAGCTTCTTTTGGCCCACACACTTGTCTCAACTTCTGCCCTAGGCTATGGCTTTAATACGCCTTTTTTTTTTTTTTGATGCAACCATCATCGCTATTTATTTCCAAAATGCTTTCATCACCCCAAATAGAAACTTAGTACCCATTAAGCAATAATTCCCCATTCTTCTCTCCCCTCAGCCCGAAAACTACTACTATACTTTCTGTCTCTATGCATTTGCCTATTCTAGATATTTCATATTAATGTGATAATACAATATTTGTCCTTTTGTGCCTGACTTATTTCACTTAGCATAATGTTTTCAAAGTTTATGCATGTTGCAGCATGTATCAGAATTTCATTCATCTTTATGGCTGAATAATATTCCATTGTATGCATGTACCACAATTTGTTTATCCGTTCATCTGTTGATGAACATTTGGGTTGTTTCCAACTTTTGACTATTGTGAATAATGCTGCAATGGACGTTGGTGTACAAATATCTGCTTAAGTTCTTGCTTTCAATTCTTTTGGATATATACTTAGCATTAGAATTGCTGATGCATATAGTATTCCTATATTTAACTGTTTGAGGAATGGCCATACTCTTTTCCACAGTAGCTGCACCATTTTATATCCCCACGAGCAATGCAGGAGTGTTCCAATTTCTTCACATCCTTGCCAACACTTGTTATTTTTCATTTTTTAAAAAATAATAGCCATCCTAGCGGGTGTGAAGTGATATCTCATTGTAGTTTTTATTTGTATTTCCCTAATGACTAAACAATGCTGAGCATCTATTCATGTGCTGATTGACAATTTGTATATTGTCCTTGGAGAAATATCTATTCAAGTCCTCTGCTCATTTTTTAATTGGATTGTTGTATATTTGTTATTGAGTTGTAGGAGTTTTTTATATACCCTGAATATTAAATCCTTATCCAATATACGATTTCCAAATACATTCTCCCATTCTGCGGGTTGTTTTTCACTTTCTTTGTAATGTCCTTTGAAACTCTATGGGGCAGTTCTACTCTGTCCTATAGGGTCACTATGAGTCAGAATCGACTCTATGGCAACGGGTTTTGATGCACAAAGCTTTTTAAAATTTTGATGAAGTTTGTGGTAACATGAAAAAACTTGTAGTCTAAATTGAATTAAAATGAAGAGGTTTATTAAAGGCTTAAGTTTGAACCAGGAATCTCTGTGGTCCTTGAAAATGGAGCTTCAAAGTCCCAGGGACAGTAATTACAAAGACATTTTTGTAGGGCTGAAACAAAGAACCAAAACCAAACAACCAAAAAAACCAAACCCGCTGCCATCGAGTCAATTCTGACGCATAGTGGCCCTATAGAACAGAGTAGAACTGCTATATAGGGTTTCCAAGGAGCGCCTGGTGGATTCAAACTGCTGATCTTTTGGTTAGTAGCCTTAGCTCTTAATCACTATGCCACCAGGTTTTCCGAAACTAAGAACTGGGGCTTTAATATTTTGATTGGTTTACAGTGATTGAAGTCAGTCAAAGGCAGGACAAGGCAAAGTGTGATTTTTAATATTATTGGTTGTATTAATTAATTATTAATTTACACCCAGAATACATTGAATGGTTAAAAGACATTATTACAAATGTTTGTAGTTGTGAAGGTGGTCTCATGACTCTCACAAAACAAAACATGATGTCATGACGGATAATTTCAGGAACAGATAGTTAAACATTACCTTGCCCAGAGCATGAGATCTCCTGGGAAGATTTAACACAAAGAGTTTGATAAGGTTTAGTTATTGTTATGAATTGAATTGTGTCCCCCCCAAAATGTGTGTCAACTTGGCTAGGCCATGATTCCCAGTATTGTGTAATTGTCTACCATTTTGTCATCTGATGGGATTTTCCTATGTGTTGTAAATCCTACCTCTATGATGTTAATGAGGTGGGCATAGCAGCAGTTATGTTAATGAGGCAGGACTCAATCTACAAGATTACGTTGTGTCTTAAATCAATCTCTTTTGAGGTATAAAAGAGAGAAGCGAGCAGAGAGACAGGGGGACCTCATATCACCAAGAAACAAGAGATGGGAGAATAGCATGTCTTGCGGACCTGCGGTTTCTGTGCTGAGAAGCTCCTCGACTGGGAAAGATTGATGATAAGGACCTTCCTCGAGAGCCAGCAGAGATAGAAAGCCTTGCCCTGGAGCTGGCACCCTGAATTCAGACTTCTAACCTCCTAAACTATGAGAGAATAAATTTCTGTTTGTTAAAGCCATCCACTTGTGATTTTTCTGTTATAGCAGCACTAGATAACTAAGACAGTTATAGATTTACAGTCCTAGCCTAACCACAAAGCTTTAATAATAGGGTTGGTTTCTAAGCAACAGGGTTTGAATCTGTGTGAGAGGTTACGAATGGGCCTTGGAATTAGTTCAGCCATTTTACTTCTAGGTCAGATGTCTGTTTTGATTTTATATTCCATATCATTCCCTCCTCTTGATCAGCGATTTCAAAGAACATCCTTTGATCACACTTATAGGCACACTGTCTTCTGCAAGGGTTTGTCAATATGCTGCTCCCAGGTGGCAACTTAACCTTTGCGGTTTATGCCTTTCTTGTTTTTTGGTGTTAAGCCCTTTTTTCCTCATAGTTGGGAACAACCAGTACCTTGGTTGCTGGGCAGCTCCGGTAAGTCCACTATGTTATGGCTGAGGAGCCATCTTCAGTGATCTCAGTATAGGGAATGGATAGGGTATGGCAAAATTGGAGGAAAAAATTGGCCTCCTTTCAAATGGCTAATCTAACTGATGAGGCTTCTCTAGTTTTGGTATCCCGAATGCATTGTTGATATACGTAATTCTCTGAGTATGAGATGAAGCAGTGTTATCAGTTCCTATGGAAGATGTACATCTTATAACACATTTTATAATTCCAATAATAAGGATTATTATTATTAATATAATTAACCCAGTTGCAACAGAGACTGTAACTAAGAACTTGCACTATTAGGTAGCCAACTGAAGATATTACAAAAAGGAAGGTAAAGTAATAAGGAGTATAGAATGTAAAATTAGGTGTGAATTTATAATTTAAGAGTGGTACAGTGAGAGGATCAGTATGATCTTGTGCAGACAGAGGGGAAGAGTGACATAACCAGCACTGGGTTAAATTGCTAGTGCTGGCTACTGGTTGAGTTAATTTGATAAAGGCTTTTTCTTGTCGAGCAAAAAAAAAAAGGAAACAATAAAGGGGTTAAAACAATAGCAGGAATCATGATTAGCACATAAATATCAAAAAAGCATAATACCAAAAACATCCAGCAAAAATGAGTGCACCTGTAATTTCATTATGGGAATGGAGGGTTAATGGGGATTAGCATTATCCTTCCAGGACTTAGTAGCTATTACAAGGTATCGTAAGGCAGAACTTAAGAAAGTCTTCATAATGGAGGAAGATTGCAAAGAAGAAATAAACAAGGGCAATTATTATACAAGTGTCTGAGAAAATGAAATAGGATCCCTTAAACAAGGGCATATACAAGTATGGATGTATAACCTAATGATTATAAAAATATTAATAAGAAAAATGTAAAGGAAAGTTTTTAGGTCAAAACACATGGAAAGATTTACTTATACAAACTTGTCTCGCCTATCAATAAAACTTAATGGATAGAATAAAGCTACTTTAAAACAATGAAGATTAGGCACAAAGTAATAACTTCAATAACATCTATTCACTAAATGGAAGTTGTTAGTCCACAGGCTTTAAAGGTATATAAGACAAAAGTATAGCAAATATTGGTTTGTTGTTTAAGGATAAAGGGTTTACAGGCCTGATCCTGGATCTTGGGAGGAGTTGTCTATGCCAGATTTCGTCTGTTTCTTGTACTGTCGATGCTTGAATTTCAGTTTGAGTCTTTCAGTCAGTTGAACTGTCCAAACAGGAGCAGCAGTTTTCTTTAACTGGAAGAGGTGGATCCAAGTTTTAAGCCCTTGTAATTTAGTGGCACAAGGATTAGTGAGATTTTTTAATTGATGTCTTTTCCAATAGACATAACTACCAGGCAAAATGGAAGGCGATCTGGAATTTTTTGACTTCTGAGAGTCAAAGGCTCTCCTTATCAAGAAGGCATGTTCTTTTTTTTTTTTTTTTTTTTTTTTGTGCTTTAAATGAAGGTTTACAGACAGGATAGTTTCTTATTAAGTGGTTAGTACACGTATTGCCCTATGACAATGGTTAACAAACCCACGACATGTCAACACTGTCCTTTCTCAACCTTGGGTTCCCTATCACCAGCTTTCCTGTCCCCTCCTGCATTCTAGTCCTTGTCCCTGGACTGCTGTGCCTCATTAGTCCCGTTTTGTTTTATGGGGCTGTCCAATCCCCTGCTGAATGGTGAACCTCGGGAGTGACTTCACCACTGAGCTAAAAGGGCCTCTGGGGGCCATACTCTCGGGGTTTCTCCAGTCTCTGTCAGGCCAGTAAATCTGGTTTTTTTGTGTGTGTGTGTTAGAATTTTGTTCTACATCCTGCTCCAGCTCTGTCCAGGACCCTCTGTTGTGATCCTGGTCAGAGCAGTCAGTGGTGGTAGCCGGGCACCATCTAGCTGTACTGGACTCAGTCTGGTGGAGGCGTTGGTAGCCGTGCTCCATTAGTCCTCTGGACTAATCTCAAGGAGGCATGTTCTTTAGAATATTGGACTAAGACCTGACAATACTTCAATATGCTGGTCTGAATCAAATTAGAGTCAGCCAGAGCCGACTAGTAAGGTCAAGTATTCATCAACACAAGAGGAAAGATTTGGACCCAGGATAAATTCAAGGAAGAGGAAAGTTAGCAAGCTGGTTCTTGATGATTTTATTTGTCCTTTCCACCAATCCAGACAATTGAGGATGGTAAGGACACTGGAGTTTTTGAAAAATTGGAAAAATTTTACATATTTTAAACACTATTTGTCTAATAAAATGAGTGACCCGGTTGCTACAAACGGTCTTAATTATGTTATTGGTTCTTTCTATTAGGCCAGAAGGCTGCGATGGTAAGGACAATGCAGTCTTTGAGAAATTTTTAAAAATTTTACAAAATTCTTTATTTTATTTTATTGAACTTCAAGTGAAAGTTTACAATTCAAGCTAATCTCTCATACAAAAATTTATACATACATTGTTATGTGACTTTAATTCCTCTCCCTATACTCTGACAGCACACTCCTTTCCACCCTGATTCCCCATGTCCATTCAACCAGCTCCTGACCCTCTCTGCCTTCCCCTTTCACCTCCAGCTAGGAGCTGTCCATTTAGTCTCATGTATCTACTTGATCTAAGAAGCACACTCTTCATGACTATCATTTTATGCCCCATAGTCCAGTCTAATCTTTGTCTGAAGAGTTGGCCTCGGGAATGGTTTTAGTTCTGGGTTGACAGAGACTCCGGGGACCATGCTTTCTGGGGTTCCTCCAGTCTCAGTCGACCAGTAAGTCTGGTCTTTTTACTAGAATTTGAGTTCTGCCCCGACTTTCCTCCTGCTCCATCAGGGACTCTCTGTTGTATTCCCTGTCAGAGTGGTCATTGGTGGTAGCCAAGTACCATCTAGTTCTTCTGGTCTCAGGCTGATGCCGTCTCTTGTTTACGTGGCCCTTTCTGTCTCTTGGGCTAATACTTCCCTTATTACTTTGGTGTTCTTCATTGTCCTTTACTCCAGATGGGTTGGGACCAATTGATGCATCTCAGATGGCCGCTCGCTAGCTCTTAAGAACCCAGACATCACTCACCAAAGTAGGATGCAGAACATTTTCTTAATAAACTTTGTTATGCCAATTGACATAGATGTCCCCTGAAAACATGGTCCCCAGACACCCGCCTCTGCTACTCTGTCCCTCGAAGTGTTTGGTTGTATTCAGAAAACTTCTTAGCTTTCGTTTAGTTGGTTGTGCTGACTTCCCCTGTAGTGTGTGCCGTCCTTCATTTCACCTAAGATAATTGTTGTCTACTATCTAGTTAGTGAATAACTGTCTCCCTCCCTTCATACCCTCATAACCATCAGAGAATGTTTTCTTCTGTGTTTAAACTGTTTCTTGGGTTCTTATAATATTGGTCTTCTACAATATTTGTCCTTTTGCGACTGACTAAATTCACTCAGCATAATGCCCTCCAGATTCCTCCATGTTATAAGATGTTTCACGGATTCATTGTTGTTCTTTATTGTTGCGTAGTATTCCATTGTGTGAATATACCATAGTTTGGTTATCCATTTGTCTGTTGATGGGCACCTGGGTTGTTTCCATCTTTTTGCGATCGTGAACAGTGCTGCAGTGAACATAGGTGTGCATGTATCTATTCGTGTGATGGCTCTTATTTCTCTAGGATATATTCCAAGGAGTGGGATTGCTGGATCGTACTGTACTTCTATTTCTAGCTTTTTAAGGAAGTGCCAAATC
>NW_004443980.1:9846502-9851053 GCF_000243295.1 Trichechus manatus latirostris
ATATATATTATATATATATATTATATTATTCCTATTTTGTTGAGAGTTTTTATCATGAATGGGTGTTGGAATTTGTCAAATGCCTTTTCTGCATCAATTGATAAGATCATGTGGTTCTTGTCTTTTATTTTATTTATGTCATGGATTACACTGATTGTTTTTCTAATGTTGAACCATCCCTGCATACCGGTAAAAAAAGCTTAGAAAAATGAGTTCCTCAAGAAGGAATAATATTTTCAAGGAGTTTCTTGGCTACAAAAACAGCAGTAGCATTGTGGCAAGGAAAGGCCTCATCTTAATGGGGAAAATCTACAAATCGTCACTAATACAAACTTATAATTATTTGAGGGAGGAAGTTGAATGAAATCTATATACCATTCAAGCATTGGCAGAGGAAATCTCTCAAGGGGCACTTTAAAAGGTTTACCTAGCTTGAACTGGGAGAAGATAAGATATTGAGAAGCCGCTTGTTTAGCAGCTTCATAAAAGTGCCCCCCCACCCAATATTTCTTTGAAATTTCTGTCATCTTATCTTTTCCTTTTCATGTAGTGATTGAATTATGGGAACATACCAATGTTTGGTTAAAATTAATTTGCTATTTGGCCCTGTTCAGAATTTTGTATCAAGGTCTTGATATCAATTCTCCTTTTTCTAGTTTTACTACTTATTTATTTGAGCTATTTCCTGGTGTTTCCTAAGGCTATTTGGAGTTATTTCAGTAAGGTTATGATCGCTCATAAATAAATAAGAATGGTTTCTATTATAGTCTTTTATAAGACTAACAATTAATTGTGAGGCAGCTTTATTCCTTCTATCAATTTGGTAAAAAAATTTTTAACCTTCTTAAGCTTTACTTGCCTGTTTTCTTCACAGTCAGAAGAATGAGAAATTACATAGTTGGTAGATTCAAAGAATACTTTACCAGTATTTTTTCTAATAAGAGAATTATTTTATCTTTTCCTAAATGCAAGGGTAAATGAAAAATTCTGAATTATAGGAGAATGAAACAGGCTTTTTTTTTTTTTTTTCGGCTTTGAACTTTTGCCCGATCAGTTTTTCTTGGAAAAACCTTAGGGGTGGCATCTAAAAGTAGTTCAGCTACTGCTTTTGTTTGATTTAATAATTTAATGCCTGAAGCATTGGGTTTAATCATCAATGACTTTTTAGATTTTTTTCCACTGTATTTTTTAGCCCATTGTTGGGCTCTCCTAGGTTCTACTAACATATTAATTAATTGAAACAAATCTGATACGCCAGATTTATAAGATTTTATACAGGTGCTACATTCACAGGTGTCATAACTGTTCTATCATTATTAACTATTCCCTCCTTTTCATTATGATGGCAAATGGCATTATCGTGGTTATGAATGAGGACAGCGTCTTTATTAGCCCGGTTGTTTCCTTTAATTTCCTCTGTTTGTGGTATGACAGCATTGCAATTGTTGAGAAGACCTGTCCTACATCAGTAGACTGGATTTAGATTAATTTAAAGCTTGGAAGCAACAAAGGGCGTCCTATGGGTCACCTAACTTAGGATATACTGGAGATGGGTCTGGTAAATTTAGTAAAGTTTCTCTAGTTTCAGTAAATTTTAAATGACATTTCCATTTAGAAGGCAAAATCCTTTTAAGCAAATTTATAGGAGTACTGTCGTTTTCAGGTGCCATCAAGTCGGTTCCAACTCATAGTGACCCTATGTACAACAGAATGAAACACTGCCCGGTCCCATGCCATCCTCATGATTGTTGTTATGCTTGAGCCTTTTGATGCAGCCACTGTGTCAATCCATCTCATTGAGGGTCTTCCTTTTTTTTGATGACCTTCTACTTTACCAAACATTATGTCCTTTTCTAGGGACTGATCCCTCCTGAAAACATGTCCAAAGTACGTGAGACAAAGTCTGGCCATCCTCATTTCTAAGGAGCACTCTGACTGTACTTCTTCCAGGACAGATTTGCTTGTTCTTTTGGCAGTCCATGGTATATTCAATATTCTTTGCCAACACCATAATTCAAAGGCGTCAATTCTTCTTTGGTTTTCTTCATTCAGTGTCCAGCTTTCTCATGCATAGGAGGTGACTGAAAATACCATCGCTTGGGTCAGGGGCATCTTAGTCCTTGAAGTGACGTCTTTACTTTTTAACACTTTAAAGAGGTCTTTTGCAGCAGATTTGCCCAATGCAATGTGTCTTTTGATTTCTTTCTTTTTTTTTCTTGCTCAATCTCTTTATTTGGTGGTATACACAGAATTAAGGATCCCTGGTTGCACAATGGTTAAGCACTCGACTGCCTACCAAAAGGTTGACAGTTCAAACCTGCCCAGCAGCTCCACAGGAGAAAGACCTGGCAATCTGCTTCTGTAAAGTTTACAACCTAGAGAACCCTATGAGGCAGTTCTACTCTGTCATATTGTTACCAGGTGGAAAACCCAGGTTCTTACTCAGCATGACTTGTATTGACCAATAAATGAGAGACCGAGGTGGGAGAACAGGAAAGGCATGTTTATTTTGTTGTACAATGAAAGCAGTCAGTTGGAGCTACTCCTGCCAAGTTATGTCAGCAACATTCTTAATCATACTATGCAGGTGCAGTGGGGTTTCCATATAGTCTCCAAGCAAAAGCAGGATTCAAATGCAAAACTGGGGGTGGGGGTAGGGGGGTGGAGAAGCCCAGCAAAGGAAACAGGAGTTTTCAATACAACACGGTAGGGGAGGAAGGCAGGCAAAGAAAACATGATTTTTAATGCAGCACTTTGGGGACTCTGTCTCAATATGGGGTCCCTGTGATTCAAAAATCGACTGGATGGCACCTAAAACAACATACAGAGGACTTCCGGGCAACATGACGCTATAGCAGAAGCACCACGCCGTCCCTCCACAACAAAGATCCGAAAAACTAAGCCAAACAGAGAATCAACAATCCTGAAACCCTAGAACATCAAATGAAGAGATAAAGAACTCAGCCAAGCACCGAATGGAATAAGAAACTGACCGAGAACAGAGAGCGAGGAGAGATACATGCAGAGGTCCCCTATCAGCTACTGCAGCACGGATCCGCCATCTTGGACTCCTATCAGAGATCAGCGAACAGGAGGTACGAGAAAGCAGCTTCACGGAGCTTCCAGCAGGAGACAGAACAACCGGTAACCCACGATATAGGCTTTCCCACCCCCCACCCTTCTCACCCCCACTCAGCCTCCTCTGCTTCCTGCAGCCACAGTCTATTGGCCGGGAAGCATGAGCTTCCCCCCAGTGCCACTTGGATTCCACCCACATGCACTGGCCAGCTCTCTGAGTGCCATTTGCTGGCTGCTGGTGTTGCTTTTTTCCACTTCTTTAGATTTCTTCCTTACCTCTCACAACATCCTCCTCTTTTCTCTCAAATACCTGGCTTCGTGTGCCATCTTTGCTTCTTCTTGAAAGGCTGCAAGACACCACTCGACTGTGAAACTGCTTCCTGGCCGGTGCTGCCACATTGGTGGGACCCCCAGGGCTTTTTTGTTTGTTTGTTTGTTTGCTCTGATTTGTTCTGTTTTGATTTGTTTGTTTTTCTTTTCTTTTCTCGGCTTGGGAGCCCCTTCTAGCCGGGCACTACCACGCAGCTTGGAAGCTAGTCTCTTACTCTGCACAGATGCACAGGGACATCCCTGGGGGCATTGCTTTTTTCTTGTTTTTTTTTTTCTTTTTTCTTTTTTGTTAGTTTTTGTTTTTTTTTCATTTCCTTGTTTAGTTTTCTTCTCTCTCTTATTCCCTTTTTGTCTTTCTTCATTTCCATTTTCTCGATTTATTCATTTTTTCTTTTACCCATTTTCTTTTTTTTCCATTTTTGTTTTTCCCTATTTCTCAGTCTCTCATCTCTCCACTCCAATAGCAAGCTTGCTTAGCACTCTTTTTTGTTTGTCTGTATGTTTTTGGCTCCTCTTCCTCTCTCTTCTCGCTCATCTTTCGCATACCCATCTTAGCTCCACACATCACAATCTACCCCCTCCTTCCTGCCTACTGTGTGCTGAACATTACACTCCCAAGCAGCACGGGAATGGCCTACTGGAACTTGCCCTACACTTATTCCCAGTCCACACTGTCAGCCCTGGTACGTGCCACAAAAAACCTATCCCAGCAACTCCCCTTCAACTGGACCTGCCCTGCTGTACCATACCTGAGTGACTGACCCTGCCCATTGGAGAAGGAGGTGAAAAGTATCGTGCCCACAGATGAGCAAACAACAAAGAATGCACAGACCTCCTGCTCAGACATAACCAAATAAAACAAAAAAATAGGATGAAACAAACAAATCTACCATCAATAAACTAGGAAAATAACCACTGAATGCCCCGAAGACAGCAGACAATATCAAAACATTTACAAAAACAGGACAGGATGGTTCCAGTAGGTGCCCCAAATGAAACACCAGATGACCTTCCAGTAAAAGAAAAGGCACTACACCTAACTGTTAGGGAATTCAAATCTCTAATATTCAGAATTATCCAAGAGTTGAAGCAAAAAACAGACAAAAATGAGGAAAAAATAGACAAATTCATGGAAAAGGCAGA
>NW_004443980.1:9852650-9874853 GCF_000243295.1 Trichechus manatus latirostris
AAAAAAAAAAAAGAGAATTATCTATGTGAGATCAAATTGACAACAGTAACTCAAAAGGTTTAATGGGAAGCCTAAGGGACAGTGAGTTGAAGATAATGGTGTTGGAATAATCTGGAAAAGGATGATGAGAATAGCAGCACAACTGGAAAAATGTGATCAATGTCACTGAATTGTACATGTAGAAACATTTGAAATGGTGTAACTTTGGCTATGTGTATTTTCACCAAAAAAGTTCCTCAAGGCCGAGAAGGGAAAGTGTTGACATGTCGTGGGGTTGTTAACCAAAGTCATAAAACAATATGTGTACTGACTGTTTAATGACTATTTGTTCTGTAAACTTTCATCTAAAGTACAATAAAGAAATTTTTTTTAAAAAAAACAACATACATAGAATTAATTAATTACCTGTTAGTTCTGGCATAATTAGTAAGTCTGACCTCCCTTACAGAAATAGGAGCTTAATACTTCATTTTCAGAACACTTTAATATGCAAGTCGAGGCTTTTCTTTCAAGAATGTGGGAGGCATTCCTCCTTCAAATCTTATTCATGGTTTTAAAAAGCATGTAGCTCATTTTTATTAGCTCATCATCGATATGCTGGAATCTATCACTCTTGAATGGTGTCATGTTCAGCGACAGAGCAAGTTCCTTCCTTCTCAATTCATAAATTAAAATTTAAAACAGAATTTGAAATGATAGGAAGACATTTTTATGACACAAGCAGCTACTTTCCTCAGCTGCTGGCACAGGCAAAATTAACAAAAGTACCATTTTTTAAATTTAAACTTTTATAAATATAGATTCTGTTTGCTCAAATTCCACAAGTACTTTAATTGTATTTTCTTCTACTGCGATAAAAATCAAGACAACACCCAGTTTAACAGCATTTAAAAATGTTAACTTTGTGAAGACATAAAAAAGATTAACTTTCCTTCTAAATGCCCAGTGATAGGCTGAACCTCAACATCCCTAACCCAAGGACACAAAAATAATCTAAAGTGACATAACAAGTTCATACTAAAATAATCTGTATATGCTCTTTTACTAAATCAATCAGTGTGAAAAGAATGTAAAATCTGGTTATATGCTTGAATATCTAGTTAACATCCAAGGAATCACAACTTTTAAGCTTTCAAATCTAGCATCACAGTATGTGAAAATACTACAAATGCCTCATATAAAAAGCAGAGTGATAAAACTCTACGAGTTCAGAAGTGGCCTAAATATTAGTAATAATTACATTCTCCATATTTTTTTGTTATCTAAAACTTCAAAACCATCAATCTTTTTCAGTGCTTTGAATGAGCAACCCAAACACTCATATTTATTCAGGTTTTAAACTAAATTTCTCTTCTTTCGATATGGAGGCATAGAAGGAATAGTCAGAAAAGATGATTCTGTCCAATCCCCTGAAGTCCACAGATGTGAAACGTCTACAACATGATCTCATTATGTCATCATTGATGCACCTTCTTCACCAGAGGCATCCTGGGAAATGTGAAGGTCTTCAAGCATTTCAGCCCCACTAATTCCAGGCGCTCCTTCATCATCTGTGTCACTTTCCACCGGGATTGTAGAGTCTTGGTAAATGTTGACTTTTTTTCTAATGCCTCATCTTCTTTGAGATCTTCAGGGAAATTTGGTATTGTCTTTCATCATCCGTATCCATATTTTCTCTGTCTCTTGCAAGCTCTTTCCATTTCCAGTTTCTGCAATGCTGACGTTTGGTACGGTCATAGCTCTTCTTGACTAATACCACATCTGGGACTCTACCTGAGTTCATTTTGTTGACATGTTCATCATTCAAGTTACAGCTGACCAAATCAAACCCCAACACTAGGTGTCCAGGATTTAGAAGATGCCTTAAATGTGTGCGACCAAAATATTGTTTATCTGTATTCATTTCAGATGTTTTCTGTACCCGGACTTCCCCGTGGGTATGTTTTTTTGATATCACCCCAGCACCTGCATTGCACTTTACATTTCGGAGTCTGCTACATTCCATCACAATAAACTCCTCCAGCTGTTTGGGATGGCACAAACTATTGAAAGGGTGACTCCAAGAACTGCTCCCATCAGTATCTGCAACTTGTAGAGTGTTGGGACCTACGAGATGAATGGCGCTGGGTACTCGAATACACACACAAATCTGGTTCATACTTCTCAGGCTTTGAGCCAGTTTTGGAGATAGATAGACAACATTATCCTTGCATATTAGAACAATTTCTACAGAAAAAGTGCTTTTGTAATTGTATGTTACTACAGATATCCTGAGAGATCAGTCTCTGGGATGCTTTGTACCTGCAGGAAACCGGACACTGAAGAAATTCTACCATCTTCTGAGCATGTTGTTTTGAGGAATAGTAGAAATCCAGGCTATCATCAATCTCTTTGACACGAAGTGTGTTCTGATGCATTCCATATTTCAAAATCAATTGTTCCGGAGAGTAGAAAGTCTTTTTGTGCAAGGTCTTTTGCCTCACTTGAACTACAGCCTTCCAGAAATCCTTAGCTTCTATTCTATGGCAATCTCCACACATTTGGGATTGGATAACATAATCCACCACAAACACTTGGGGAAGGATAGCGCAGTTCATCACCTCTTTCTAAATAGTGAGTTTAACTCTCTTAGACTGGGGCTCTATTCAAACAAAACCTACATCTACAAGCCCTACCTTAGAGGTGCTTTGAGTTTTTTCAAACATAAAGCAAGAAGTTCCCTGGGTTCTAAAGCACACTGTATGCGAGTTCCAGATGGATGAAAATATCTTTGACAGTGTTTGCAGTAAGAAATAGAAACCTGCTTCGGAATGCCTTGGCTGATGTCTACTTTACTTCGCAAAAAGGCCACACATATATTGGCAGGATTGGAACTAACTGGGACACCACACTCACAACATAAGATGTGCCCAGGGCTGCAGTCGGTAGATTGTGTCATATACTCCATTGTCGCATATGCCTCTGCCACCGCTGCCACCTTGATGGCTATCACTGCCCGTCCAGCTATGCATCATTTGATTTCTTGACTGCTGCTTCAATGGTTGTTGATTGTGGATCCAAGTAAAATGAAATCCTTGACAACTTCAATCTTTTCTCTGTTTATCATGATGTTGCTTATTGGGTCCAGTTGTGGGGATTTTTGTTTTTTTTTTATGTAGAGGTGTAATCCATACTGCAGGCTGTGGTCTTTGATCTTCATCAGTAAGTGCTTCAACTCCTCTCTACTTTCAGCAAGGAAGGGTATGTCATCTGCATATCACAGGTTGTTGATGAGTCTTCCTCCAGTCCTGATGCCTCGTTCTTCTTCATATAGTCCAGCTTCTCAGATTATTTGTTCAGCATACAGATTGAATAAGTATGGTGAAAGGATGCAACCCTGACACACGTTTTCCTGACTTTAAACCACCCGGTATCTCCTTGTTCTGTTTGAACAACTGACTCTTGACCTATGTACAGTTTCCTCATGAGCACAATTAAGTGTTCTGGAATTCCCACTCTTTGCGATGTTATCCATAATTTGTTATAATCCACACAGTCAAATGCCTTTGCACAGTCAATAAAACATAGGTAAATGTCTTTCTGGTATTCTTTGCTTTCAGCCAGGATCCATCTGACATCAGCAATGATATCCCTGGTTCCACGTCCCCTTCTGAACCCTGCTTGAATTTCTGGCAGTTCTCTGTTGATGTACTGCTGCAGCCGCTTTTGAATGATCTTCACCACAATTTTACTTGGGTGTGATATTAATGATATTGTTTGATAATTTCTGCATTTGGTTAGATCATTTTTCTTTGGAATGGATACATATATGGATCTCTTCCATTTGGTTGGCCAGGTAGCTGTCTTCCAAATTTCTCTGCATAGATGAGTGAGCACTTCCAGCGCAGCATCCGTTTATTGAAACATCTCGATTGGTATTCCGTCAATTCCTGGAGGCTTGTTTTTCGCCAATGCCTTCAGTGCAGCTTGGACCTCTTCCTTCCGTACCATTGGTCCTGATACCTTTTTCACCAACCTCTCCACATGGACCTCTCCACATGGAATACACAGGAATCAAATCGACTACATCTGTGGAAAGAGACGATGGAGAAACTCCAGGTACTCCATAGGGGGCACTTAATAAATATTTGCTGAATAAAGTACAAAACAAAAACTCAGATCAGAAAAGAATATGGGCTTAAAATCTAACGAGACTATTATATAAAGCAAAACTTTCTTTCCCTGAAAAGAGGAAAGGCTTGGAAAAGGCCTAAAATCCACAGTTCACAAGAGCAGATGTTCTCAAGACTCTCCCTGCCCTCCTCCCATCCCCACCAACTTTCCTACAGGGCAAGAGGCCCCAAGGACCATTGCCTGCCTACTGGTGCTTGCTGCTTCAAACGCACTGTCGTCCAGTCATTCCGACTCATAGCGAGGCACAAATTTCAAGACATTTGTCTGGAAAAATTGAAACAGCCCCCATAGTGCTGTATTAAAAATCCTATTTTCTTTGCTTGACTTCCTCCCCATCCCACCTGCCCCCAGCTTTGCTTTTGAATCCTGCTTTTATGTAAATCCCATTCCACCTGCATAGTATGATTAACAATGTTGCTGATGTAACTTGTATGAACTCCCTACTTGTAAACCCCTTAAAAGTACCTTGCCTGCCGGCCCTTGGGGAGCAGTCTAGGCAGCAGCAGTTCCGACTGACTCCTTTTGCTTGTACAATGAAATAAAGGTGCCTTTCTTGTTCTCCCACCTGTCTCTCGTTTATTGGCTGATATGAGTCATGCAGAGCAAGGACCTGGGGTTTCCACCTGGTAACAAAAAATAATTATTATGGTGATATTTTAGATGCTTCCTTGTCTGCTCTTTGGGGTAGTGTCAAATCTTCTGGGAAAAATGCAATGAACACACACATTTTAGGGTGACTTGTGGTTTGGATCCACCTGCAGGTAACCCTAGAGAAAACTCCGGGATCACTGTTTTAGAACCACACCCACAGAGCCAGGAGAGGAGACGTCTGTTTGGCAGGATGGCTGGGTGCCCTCGTACGTGCCTTGGCCACTGACCACACGAACTGTGCCTTTGTCTCCTCCAGGGCTGGAGCGCCGGCGGGCTGCCAGGAAAGCGGCGTTCAGGACGCTCCCTCGCCACGCTCCCCGCCCCTGCATCACCTCGGACCCCCAGCATGACTCAAAGACACCAGCATCTTCCCCGCGAGAACAGGACGCTTCCGAACCAGCCTCGCCTCCCTTAGGGCCCCGAGCCGCTGCGAGCCAGCCTGCAGGGGCACCGGGGACGCAGGGTGGCGCCTGGGCGCAGCGAGGCCGGGACCGAGACCGAGACGCGCCCCAGGTGAGGCGCCGGCTGACGGACCCTGGGGCACCCGCGACTTGGTCCAAGCAGAAGGCAAATGCTGCTCTGGCTACGCCTCCATCTTTCTCGCTTCTCCTCTACTGCCTTTTCCTAGCAGAATGTAAAAAAAAAAAGCTTGTTAAAAAAAAAAAAAAAGCGACTCATAATTATCCATCTTCTCCTCCTCATCAACCCTATTATCTGAGGACTGTGACCAGAAGGAGCATTTCCTGATCACAGTATGTGGGGTATTGGAGTTGCAGCTATTTTATAAGCCAAACGGCTGCTTACTTTCGCCTGGGAAAATAAAAACTGATTTTCTAAAAGACAAGCTGGTTTGCAGCACAGTTTAATCACCCGCCTCTCGTTTCTCCCTTGTGTGCACAGATGGGAGATGTCGACGGGAGCGGGCGCCTGCTGCGCGGATGTGGCTCTGAGATGTACCCAAGCGTCAATATGTCCACATAGGACCGCGGTGCAGAGAAAGAAAAAAAAGGCCAGGGGAAAACAGCCACAAAAAACATCTTTTTGGTACTTCAGAACCAGGAGAACCGAGCAGACACTTTTATATAGTCTAGTGGAGAAGAGCCCAGACTTGGCTCGTTGCCTAGCAACGTGAAGTCAAAGTGTTAATTAAAAAAAAAAAAAAATTAAGGTGAAAACTTAAAATAAGAGGCAGGTGGTACAAAGCAAATGGATGCTGCTGCATCTTATTATTGAAATGCCTCACGGTTAAGTGGAGGAAGAAGCAGTCTTGCTTCCAAACATCTCTCTGCAGAAAGATACCAAACATTCTGCTGGGAATGAAAAGGGAGCTGTTGGTACATTAAGTTCAGTCTGATTCTGTGATTGTGTGGGCATTCTAAGATGGCCAAAGTGGTCAGCATGGGTTTATTATTAATTTATTCTTCCAACAGATACTTATTGTGCAAAGCATATAAAGCGACTGTCTTTTTTGCCTCACCATGGAATTGTCTTTTTTAATTATTGCTACATGTACAATTCAGTGGCATTGATTACATTCTTCAAACTGCGCAATCTCTCCTTTTCTGAATTGTTCCTCCTCCATTAGCATGAACTTACTACCCCCTAAGCTTCCTATCTGACCTTTCCAGTTGCTGTTGTCAGTTTGACCCCATATAGATAGTGCTTCTAAAGAGCACAATATGGAATTGTCTTTTACAAGAAGTTCGTTATACATATACCTGCAATCACCCTTTTGCATGTGACTACTTTGTTCTGTTCCTGCCCTTCCCTGCCCTGAAGAAAAGTGAAAGGTAGGGGAGATAATGAAATGGTGAGGTGCTGGGTGGGGAGGGTAAAAAACAGAGAATTAACACCTGAAACCTTGCCACAGGGGTTTCTGAAATCAGCAAACTTGAAAACAGAAGAGGAGTTGAGTCCCTCATTAGTATTCTTAGCTCTCAAGCAAAATTTAACAAACTTTGCAACCGTTTCTCCAAGACTTCCCAAGAAAATTAGATTGGGCTGTGAGATTGTAATGATTTTCTTAAAATTTGTACAGCCAACAAACAAAACTCATTAGTTGAACCACCACTAATGTATAGATAAATGTAGGAAGGAATGATAAATATCTACAACTGGCAAAAAACAAGTATACACTTAGTCTTTCTTTTTGGAACTCACACTCCCAACTGCTGTCTCTACAGTGTAAGTATTTAATTCATTAAACTAATTCATTAAATTAACTCATATATGGCCAATTTAAAAATAAAAGGCCTAGGTAACACTGGGAAACCCTGGCGGCGTAGTGGTTAAGAGCTACGTCTGCTAACCAAAAGTTTGGCAGTTCAAATCCACCTGGTGCTCCTTGGAAACTCTATGGGAGCAGTTCTATGCTTTCCTATAGGGTCGCTGTGAGTCGGAATGCCCTCGACGGCGACGGGTTTTAGGTAACACTTGGGTGGTGTAGTTCATTAGACGGCCACCAGAGGGCGCTCGAGCTTGTTTGCTCTGGAACTCCAGGGGAGGCTGCAGTTGAAAACTCAACATGCTCAGCCCGTGCCAGTTTCAACACCTGGAGGTCACATTGCTGGGAGGTGGCATGGAGATGGAGGACCAACAACCTCGATACCACTGGTATGAACAGGAAGATGGCTGGGCTAATGCTCCCTGTTGGATTCAAAAGTCTTGACCTTGTTTTTAGTTGTGGTTTGCTGCTGCTTAGTAGAAAGGTCCTTCTCCCCTCCCTCTCACTTGTCCACCTCCCTGGGGTTTCTCTTACAGCAATGACGGACAAACACAATATATGGAAAGGTATGTTGTTGTTAGGAGCCGTCAAGTTCGTTCCGACTCATAGCGACCCTATGTGTAACACAACGAAATGTTGCCTGGTCCTATGCCGTCCTCACAATCGTTGCTGTGTTTGAGGCCATTGATGCAACCACTGTGTCAATCCATCTCATTGAAGGTCTCCCTCTTTTTTTGCTGACCCTCTACTTTACCAAGCATGATGTCCTTCTTCAGGGACTGATCTCTCCTGATACTGTGTCCAAAGTAAGTGAGATGAAATTTCACCATCCTTGCTTCTAAGGAGCATGGAATTGTATAGTTAAAGCCTAATGAAAAGATTAGTATGGATATGTGGATGTGTACACAGAGAGAAATGGTGAATAAAACTAACCCTATCTAATCAAAAGAACTTTATGTCATATGTCCTAAAAGTTAAAAATTCTGAATAAATACTGGGACTCCCTTTTATTTTCAAGTATATATGTGAACCTCTTTCACTTTGTATACTGTGACTCACTGTGTTATCTATTACTATATTACAAATAACCCCCACATTTAGTGTATTAAAACAACAATAAACATTTATTGTATCACAGTTTCTGTGGGTCAAGAATCCGGGAGCATCTTAGGTCATTCTAGTTTGGGGTCTCTCATGAGGTTTCTGTCACAATGAGGTTTCTCTCAAAATGCCGACTGGGTCTGCAATCATCTGAGTACATGACTGGCGGAGGGTCACTCACATGCTGAGGGTAGAAAGCCCCGCTTCCTAGCCCCGTGGATGTCTCCATAGGGCTTGTAAAAAAAACATGGGGTGGCATCTGACCCTCTCTAACTTCATGAGAGGGAAGTAGAATTAAGATCAACAGCCCAAGGCTGATTCCTCCTCTCTCCACCATCTTTACCAACTCTGACACCAACCGTCCCTCCCACTGCACTCTTCACTTCTCTGCTGGGTTCAATAATTCATTGCAGTGGCCATAAAGAACTCACAGACAATACTCAAGATTATGGGGATTATTAGGGAAGTAACCAGTTATAATTCAGCTTTAGGTGTGCTCAGGATACAGTTCTTCTATCAGGACAGCCTCTTCTCAGCTGTGCCCACAGGCACATCTCTCTCTGGCCCCTCGGCCTCTGCCTGCTTAGGCAAGTGTTACAAAGCTCTTCTAGCTCTGCTGATAAGTGCCCAGAGGCACCCCACTCTGCCAGTGAGCATTGGCCCAAAAGCACTCAGCTCTAGCTTTGTGGATCGGCAAAGCTAGCTCCACCAAGTGCTCAGAGGCACCCTATTCCACCAGCAAGCCTCCTCTCCAAAGACACTCAGCTTTCTCACTCTGTGGGCTGGGAAGCCCAACACACTACTGCTGGTCTCCTTTTTCTGCTGCCTCTGCTGCTGCTGTTTCTCTGCTGCTGCTTCTCTCCATCTTGCTTTCTTCAGTGTTAACAGCACTCTCTCTGTCTCCTGGGTCTAGGAGGATCTCAGCATAGGGATCCCAGGTCCAAAGGACACACTTCACTCCTGGCTCTTCTTCCTTGGTGGCAGTGAGATCCCCTCTTTCCTACCTCTGGGATGACTCATTTTAAGCTTAGTGGGATGGCAAAACTGACCAGTCCCTTCATTAGGGCTTCATAGACCATATTTGCATGATTGAACCCCTACACGGGTGCCATGAGATTTATTTGCATTATTAGCAAGCTATCCAGTCGCCTTGGTGGGTCACAATTACCTTATTTGTGTAGTGTCACGCAAGTGAGTTACAAGGCCATGGCAAGAAAGACCGTATAAAAGCTATCCATTGCACCACAGAACCCACCAGCCACTCTGCTGGAGAAAGATGTGGCTGTCTGCTCCCATAAAGATTACAGCCTTGGAAAATCTATGGGGCAGTTCCACTCTGTCCTATAGCTCACTATGAGTCAGAATCGACTCTACAGCAATGGGTTTGTTTTTCTTGGTTATTAGTGAAGGAGGGGAGGTGGATATGGCACAGTGACGATGAGCAAAGGAGGTCTACAGTCAGGTGTTTTTATCTCCAGGCCAAACAATATAAAACATAACATCTCATGATATAAAATCTCACAACATGTTTTTCTCTTTGAAAGAATCAAATTATCTCTCTGGAGAGAACTGGGGAAGTGAGAATGTGTGATGTCCCATATTTAGGTCCCCCACACGCTGGCACTTCAGGATCACGGCCAGTTTGCTCACCCAAAAGTTAAACATCTCACCCTTGCACACAGATCTCCTAATCAAACATCCAAATCCCTCACTTACAAAATATGAACAAATAAGCAAGAATAATCAAGGAAGCCATCAGCACAAAACAGAAAAACAAAGATTTACAAAAAAACACAAAAAACAGGAAACAGAGATAAGTCAGGGAGTAGAAGAGTGCAATAACACAAACAGCAATAACCTCTAATTAGTACTGTCAGAGAGATTCAAGAAGGTAGAGCATCTGTAAAAGAAGAACATGATGCTAGGAAAGAAAATGAAAGAGAAATCAAGAACAAAAGCTCTGGGAATAAAAAAATATTAATTAAAAAATCTTAAGTGAAGGGTTGGAAGATAAAGATTAGCAAGTCTTCAGAACAAAGGAGGAAAAAAATACAAGTAGAAGAAATTGAGAGAAAAGATTAGACTCTTAAGGAATCAACGTAGAAACCAACATCTGACTAATAAGAGTTCAAGAAACAGAGAACAGAGAAAATGGAGGGGAGGAAATTATCAAAGAAGTACAACAGATAATTTACCAGAGATGAAGGGGACTCTTCAAACTAAATGGTAATACTGAGTGTCAAGACCAGTAAATGTAAAAAGACCCATACTAAGACACATCAGATATTTCACATTTCGTGTCATACCCTAACACTAAATAAAGAAAAATACAAACCTCCTAGAAAGGAATATATATTACTGGTAGTCCCAGGAACTCTTCTAAGTGCTATGCCTATATTAAATCATTTAATCCTCACAACTGCTCTTTGAGTAAGTATTATTATTGTTATTCCTATTTTATAGATAAGGAAACAGAGGTCACACAGCCAGCAAATAGTAAGAGAACCAGGATTCATGAACAAGCAGTCTAGTTCTAGAGCCTGCGCTCTTAACCCTTTCACATACTGCCTCTCAACAGCTTGCCTGCAAGGAAGGAGATGCAGACTTCCAGCAACACTGGATGCCTAAACAAAATGACTCAACGCCTTAATATTTCTAAGTAAAAATTATTTTCAACCTGGAATTCTATTCCCAGTCAAATTGACAATTAAGCATGAGGGAGGGTAATGAGGCATAAGGAATCACCTAAATTCTTGGGGAATAAGAATCAGGATCAGCACTAAGCTGCCTCTTTAAAGACATACCTCCAACTTCTTCACATTTCTGACAGTAGCCGTTCTCCCCACGGAACTCTATACTTCTTTGCTGGGTTTGATAATTTGTTGCAATCACCACAGAGAATTCACAGACATGTGGTTTATTAGGGAAGTAACAGGCTACAACTTGGGATCAGGATCAACTTGGAAGTAACAGGAACAACTCGGGATCAGGATTAGGAAGGACATAGGTGAGATTTGGAAGCTACCTTGAGGTGGAGACCACATCCCTTCCCTCTTCAGTGCAGGACAGTTTCCCACCAGGGCAGCTCTCTCAGCTGCTCTCAGCCATGCTACCATGCCCTTCTCAACTGTGCTTGCACTCTCTTGGCTATGCAAGCCCCCTCTTGGCCATGCACTCTTCCTCTTGGCAGTACGTGCCCTCTCTCCACCGTGCAGCCGTCTCTGCCTTCAGTCTCCCCGCTGTCAACCTCTCTGCTGCTAACTGGCCCAACTCATGGCCAAAGCAGCAGCCCACTCACCTCTCTTAGCTGCTTTCCTAGTAGCAGCTTTCTGTTGTCACCACTGGCTTTACCACTGGGCCCCCTTTTGGGCCTCTCGCTGCTGGCTGTCTGCCATTGGGCCTCCTTCTGGGCTCCTAGCTGTCTTCAGTGTTATAGCCTTTAACCCATATTAGGAGGTTCCTCCCTCCCTTGTTTGTCTCTAAAAAATTTCTGTGGGTTTGGCTGCTTATATAAGCAAGCTTCCTGTCAATTTCAAGGCATGGCCTTCCCAGCAGGACTATGAGTTGACCAATCCCCTCAGTGGACCACAAGTCATTCAATCCTATTGGGTGGTTTTACACACCATTTTTCTGACTAGTAAACTACGAATTCCTGCAAGGTACATAAAATAGACCAAGTGGACTGTGGCCCAACCAATCACTTTTGGCAGAATTACAGACCCAGGGCCATAAAGGCCATATATAAGAGAAACCCACTGCACTGAAAATAAAGACGTACAGACATCTCAGGCTTAGAACACTTACTTCCCTTTCTTAGGAAGTTACTTGCAGATGTAATCCTCAAAATGAGGGAGAAAACCAAAGAAGAGGAAGACATGGGATTCCAAAAGTAATCTAGCCAATCCAGGAGAGTAATAAAAAAGAAGTCCCAGGATGACAGATGTGTAGCAAACCTCAAGAGTAAACAGTCCAGTTTGGAGAAAGATGAGGGTTCTAGGTAAGAAAGAGGGACTCTGAAATTACTAGCGTTACTGAAAAAACTCGAGGGTAAGGCAAAGGTATGTTGTTGTTGTTGTTGTAAGGTGCCATCGAGTCGGTTCTGACTCATCATTGTTATGCTTGAGCCCATTGTTGCAGCCATTGTGTCAATCCATCTCATTGAGGGTCTTCCTTTTTTTCAATGACCCTCTACTTTATCAAGCATGATGTCCTTCTCCAGGGACTGATCCCTACTGAGAACTTGTCCAAAGTATGTGAGACAAAGTCTCGCCATCCTTGCTTCTAAGAAGCATTCTGGCTGTACTTCTTCCAGGACAGGTTAATTCATTCTTTTGGCAGTCCATGGTACATTCAATATTCTTAGCCAAGGCAAAGGTATAGAAGGGAAGAAAACAGACTATTACAACCTCCAGGAAAACAAGAAGCTATAGAAGACAGTTCTGGTCTAGATAAAAAGAGACTGGGATGGAGGAAGTAGAGATGGCATAAGGACTGGTTTTCCCTCATAAATCCTCTGTTCCACTTGATCCTTCACCACACACAGAGTGCTTTGATATCAATATTTACATCTACTTACAATTTTTTAAAGGAGTGTTCATAGTTGAGTGGGTTGAAATAAGGAGTTGATTCCTTCATGCAGGAGTTGATTCTACAGCAAGATTCTGAAGCAAAGAAAAAATATGATTGGGCAACCAGGAACAGGGCAACTGGGCATATTTAAACTCTGAGAGAGAAGAAAATCTATTTAAAAAGTAAAAATCTGACCTTAAATAGGTAGGAATAAACTTGTTTAGCTGTCAGAAGAACTTCTTTAAAGGTAGAGAAAGTTCATTGCATGTATATTTGAGTCAAAGGGTGGGGAGTAAACTGGAGTTGGAGGGGCTGGTAATTCCTAGTGTTTATGGAAACCTGGTTCCTCACACATTTTCATAGCAGATTTCCAAACTATTGACACTGTAGCTGCAGAAACAGAATGGATATCAGGCTTGGACACGTCATCACTCTGACTGCCTGATGGTTACACAGGTGCTGGCCCCATCCTCAAAAAATGCCTTCTGAAGTGGGCAAGGTCCACACGAGAGCACAGAGATATATAGACAAGGGTGTTCAGTGCAGCATTGTTTACAAAGAAAAGCTTAACAAAACCCAAGCCTGGAAACACTCTAAGGTATATTAATAGGGGAACGTTTAAAGAAATTATGGTACATCCATACCATAAATCCTTTGTGGCTTTGTGTAAAGAAGAATGAGGCTGAGCTATATGAACCAATACAGAAAGATTTCCACCATAGATTACATAAAAAGACAACTTGCGGAAGAGTATATGTACTATGAGCCTATTTACGTTAAATATATATTTACACACACTACAAAAAGTAGTTTTATAATTTAAAAAAAACCTAGTTTGTAAAATCAAATAAAACGGACGCGGCATCTACCTACTTTCCTTTCTGGTCTCTCGCTGTTGTGAGCAGCTTCTTTAAGACGTAAAAAAATGAAATCAGGGAGCAATGGGGCAAGACTAAAATGACAGGGAGGGTTGGGTGATGAACCAGGAAGAATTGAGAGACTGGCAGAGAAGCAGGGTGGTTAGTGACAATGAACAGAGAGAAAGGAGCTCAGGACCAGTATGTCCTCAAGGAAGCCACTAGCATCGTGGGACCCAATTCTATTTGTCCACCTTTCACTGGGAGCTTCTTCAAACAAACCCAGCAGCATCATTACCAACACTCATAGCTCAGACTAACCAGTGACCAGTTGTATCGACTCAGCTCCGACTCGTGGTGACCCCGTGTGTGACAGTAGAACTGCATTCCACAGGATTTCAATGGCTGGTTTTTCAGAAGTAGATCACCAGGCCTTTCTTCCGAGGTGCCTCTGGGTGGACTGGAACCTCTAGCCTTTCGGTTAGCAGCTGAGCGTGTTAACCGTTTGCACCACCAAGGGACTCTAGCTTAGACTACAGGCTCCTATAACAAGCAGAAGCCAGCTGTCTGTCCCCTGTGGTTATTGTGTTCCTGGGGGTGCTGAGAGAGCAGCGAATGATGACAGTAGGAGCTACCATGAACTGAGCATCTAATCAACCACCTGGTTGATACCAGTGGCTATCATTTGCTGAGTCCTACTTTGTGCTACGAGTATTATTTTATCCTCAGACAATGCTGCAAGATTGATGCAAATATCACTATTATGCAGACAGGAACCTTAGCAGACAGGAACCTTAGGCTTACGCAGCTGTCTTACCGAGCCTGGAATTGAACTCAGGGACCGAATGTTGTTGTTAGTTGCCGTCCAGTCGATTTTGACTCATGGCGACCCCACGTGTGCAGAGTAGAATTCCTCCATAGGGTTTTCCAGACGTGACTTTTCGGAAGCAGATTGCCAGGCCTGTCTTCCGAGTTGTCTCTGGGTGGGTTTGCCAACCTTTCGGCCAGTAGTCAAGCACTTAACTGTTTGTGCCACCTCTTACACTTCTCTATACTTTCCTAATTTTCTACGAGGAGCATGTGTTCTTTTTTAGGGGGTGGGGGCATGCCTTCTTCATTGCTGGGGTGAGGAATCAATTTAAAAATTAAGTGAATTATATGCCCATAAGTCTCAATAGGAGAGATGCTGGGTGGGAAGTTTCTCCATAACTTGACTTGATGCTGGGGGAGGAGCTGGAGATAGAGGCAGCTGTGGGAGGGTGGGGGGTAGGGGTGGGACATGGGGCAGGGGCAGGACCAGTGAAAAATAGAAGTCAGGAACAGACAGTGAAGGAGAAAGCTCTGAGCAGCTGGACACAGACAAGATGGGAGCAGACGGGAGAGAGGAAAGGGTTTCGAGCCGGCCCTGGGCCCAGCCTGATGTAGGATGGGAGCCAGTGGCTGCCCACCTTTGTCCCAGCCCCGGCTCTCTGTCCCGATGCCCGCAGTCTGTGCCGCTCTGGGCCTATATGTCTGCTGCCCACCAGCTGCCGGCTCGCTTCCCTCGGGCCAGAGACTGAGGGGTAGGAAGCTATGTGGGAGTCATTTCCCCTCTAGAGGGCCTCACTTTCCTCCAACCAAACCTGTTGTCGTCCAGTCGATTCGGACTCATATGGACCCCATAGGACAGAGTGGAACTGCCCTATAGGGTTTCCCAGGCTGTAAACCTTTACGGAAGCAGACTGTCACATCTTTCTCCCTCGGAACAGCTGGTAGGTACAAACTGCTCACTTTTTGGATAGCAACTGAGTGCTTTAACCACTGTGCCACCAGGGCTCTTTCCTCCAACAGGGGGATGAATTAACCTTCTACACGAGCTGCTGGGCTCTGGGACAAGAACCGTGTTGGATTTTAAATTGTAACCTGCCCAAGTCTCCCATTATTCCTTCACCCAGGAAACACAGCAGGACCCCGTCCTCAAGCCCAGTTAAGGGAGGAAGAGGGTTTGCTCTTCCCAGAGTGCTCGGGGGCTGAGATGGGGTACAAATGCCTGTTACTCCTGTGCAGAGCATTTGTATGTTGGCAGGAAGCAGGACATGGATCTGGGAGCCATTTCAGAAAGTGGAGGGTGGGATGTTTGCACATTTCCACTGTGCCCAGCCCTCCTGTATCTCTAAACAATATCATCGTCATCATCAACAAGTCATTTATTTGATGGTTCCCGTTTCCTGCCAAAATCCTCTAATCCTACTACCCCAGCTCATCTCCCCCAGTTCCAAGAATTTTGTCACCTCCATATCTCCATAACTCTAGCCCTCCAGTCTCCAGCTCATATCTTCACCTTCAGTGTCCTGATTGCCCTTTAAACTCATCAAATCCAAACGGAAATTGTCCATGCCTCCCTATACCAATCCATCGGAAATAAACAAAAAGCCGTATCATTTAATTTTGAGTCTTCTCCTTCTTCCTACATATACATTATTAAGTCTGGTCATTTCTATCTTAGTTCACAACTTTCTTGTTTAACAGTTTATTAATTTAATAACTGTTTGTTGTATGTTTCTTATGTGCCAAGCATTGTGCTAAATATTGAAGTTGTCAACAACTTCATTTTGCTTGGATACACAATCAACACCCATTGAAACAGCAGTCTAGAAATCAAACGACGTAATGCATTGGGCAAATCAGCTGCAAAAGACCTCTTTAAACTGTTAAAAAGTGAAGATATCACTCTGAGGACTAAAGTGCACCTGACCCAAGCCATGGTATTTTCAATCGCCTCATATGCATGTGAAAGCTCGGCAAGGAATAAAGGAAGACCGAAGAAGAGTGGATGCCTTTGAATTATGGTTGGGGAAAAATATTAACTATACCATGGACTTCCAGAGGAATGAACAAATCTGTCTCGGAAGAAAGTACAGCCAGAATACTCCTTAGAAGCAAGGACGGAGCTACTTCATCTCACATATGTTGGACATGATTATCAGGAGAGACTAGTCCCTGGAGAAGAACATCATGCTCGGTAACGTAGAGGGTCATCGAAAAAGAGGAAGACTCTCAATGAGATGGATTGACACAGGGGCTGCGACAATGGGCTCCATCATAGCAACAATTGCGAGGATGGCACAGGACCAGGCAGTATTTCGCTCTGTTGTACACAGGGTCGCTATGAGTCAGAACCAACTCAATGGCAGCTAACAACAACAACAAGAAGCATCATGCGGGGTACAGGGGACAAACAATAATTCCTACCAAGGAAGAACTCACAGTCTAGTGGGGAGCAATACCCCCCCACCACACAGACACAGACACACACACACACACACACACACACACACACACGTGGCCTTCATACTTGGCAGCACGTCCATTCCCAACACTCCATACCTCTCCTCCAGGCCAGGCATCTGAGCTTCAAGAGCAGTTCCAAATGATTCTTCCCAAAAGTCTATGAGTTTCAGCAGTGCTGCTACTTTGTAATTCTCACATCTCCCTATAGCCTGTTACTCTAGCAAGACTTCTTTTTTTTTTTAAATAATTTATTTTATTTTTTGTTGTTGAGGATATACACAGCAAAAACATACATCAGTTCAAGTTTCTACATGTACAATTCAGTGCCATTGATTACATTCTTCCAGTTGTGCAACCATTCTCACCCTCCTTTTCTCAGTTGTTCCTACTCCATTAACATAAACTCACTGCCCCCTAAGGTTCCTATCTAATCTTTCGAGTTTCTAGCACCATTTCTTCAAGATGGAGATTTAAAAATATCAGCAAGATGTCTCACAAGCCCCTTTCTGTAGAGCATGTTTGCTAGCAGGCGACACCACCAAGGAAGAGGGCAGAGCTCAATGGCGTCATTAGCGTTGGTGTCACCCAGTGCAGTAACTCATGGTGTCAGCACCCCCCACCCTAACCTCCTCTCGGACAAAATCCCTCCTACCAGACAAAATCAATGACTATAAAAACGCTGGCAGCAACGGAAACAGCAGCATGTGCTTGTAGTCCGTGCAGACGAAACCACATTATTCAAAGTGTCATTATAGAGTAATAATGACAGTTCTGACCGGAGCATATTAGAAGATTCAAAAAGTAAATTAGCATACAGTTTTAGCCTTGTAGGTATATTGATGCATGTAAGCTGAGCTTATGAGAAATGTTTTTGTTGTTATAACTATAGGGATTTTTAATAAAAAATAATAAATTTCTGCTGAAACACTGAACAGAAGTTTATAGATAGTCATTTTGGTGTCACTCCCTCTGACAATATCACCCAGTGTGGTCTGCACTCCCCAAACTCCCCTAGTGATGCCACTGGAAGGGCTCTAAAAGCATGGAGGGTGCCAATATCTGAGAAAGACAACATAAGGGGCATGCTAATCAGCAGTCCTGCAGGGTTTCTAAGTTCAGTACTTACATCAAACAGAGCCTCAGAAGGTGGTGTGCTGGAGAACGCGAGCCTAGTTCCTTACTGATAAGCTAAATCACTAAATTGTTACATTGTGCTCTTGATTTTTGTGGAAGGAATGTTTGGCAAATGGGCCTATCAACTCTATCTTGCATCTCTGCATTTTTATCCCCTGTATTAGGGTCCCTGGAGCAAATTCTTAGAATTAGGTGATATTAGAAGTTTGTCTTTCTTTTCCTTTTTATTTTTATTTATTTAGTTTTATTGTGCTTTGGGTGAAAGTTTACAGCTCAGTTAGTTTCTCATTCAAAAATTTATACACATATTGTTTTGTGACGTTGGTTGCAATTGCCACAATGTGACAGCATTCTCCCCCTTTCCTTGCCAGGTTTACAATGTCCATTCATCCAATTCCTGTCCCTTCCTGCCTTCGAGCTGCCCATTTGGTCTCATATATATATATACTGCTTTAAGTGAAAGTTTATAGTTCAAGTCAGTTTCTCACACAAAAATTTATAAACACATTGCTATGTGACCCTAGCTGCTCTCCCTGTAATAGACAGCACACTCCTCCTTTCCACCCCGGATTTCACGTGTCCATTCAACCAGCCCCTGTCCCTTTCTGCCTTCTCATCTCGTCTCGGAACAGGAGCTGCCCCTTTAGTCTCAAGTATCTACTTGAGCTAAGAAGCACACTCTTCACGAGTATCATTTTTATGTCCCATAGTCCAGTCTAATCTTTGTCTGAAGAGGGCTTCAGGAATGGTTTCAGTTGTGGGCTAACGGAGAGTCTGGGAGCCATGTCTTCCGGGGTACCTCCAGTCTCAGACCATTAAGTCTGATCTTCTTATTAGAATTTGAGTTCTGCAGACCACTTTTCTCCTGCCCTGTCAGGGACTCTCTGTTGTGTTCCCTGTCAGGGTGGTCATTGGTGGTAGCCGGGTACCATCTAGTTCTTCTGGTCTCAGGCTGATGGAGTCTCTGGTTTATGGGGCCCTTTCTGTCTCTTGGGCAAATATTTTCCTTGTGTCTTTCATGGTCTTCATTCTCCTTTACTCCAGGTGAGTTGGGACGAATTGATGTATCTTAGATGGCCACTTGATAGCTTTTAAGACCCCAGACGCCACTCACCAAAGTGGGATTTAGAACTTTTTCTTAATAAACTTTGTTATGCCAATTGACCTAGATGTCCGCTGAAACTGTGGTCCCCAGACCCCTGTCCCTGCTACTCTGTCCCTCAGACTACTTGGTTGTATTCAGGAAACTTCTTAGCTTTTGGTTTAGTCCAGTTGTGCTGACTTCCCCTGTAGTGTGTGCTGTCCTTTCCTTCACCTAAGATAATTCTTATCCGCTATCTAGTTAGTGAATACCCGGATCTCTCCCTCCGCATCCTCATAACCATCAAGAGTGTTTTCTTCTGTGTTTAAACCATTTGCTGAGTACTTATAATAGTGGTTTCATACAATATTTGTCCTTTTGCGACTGACTAATTTCACTCAGCATAAAGCCTTCCAGATTCATCCATGTTATGAGATGTTTCACAGATTCATTTTTGTTATCATTGTGTAGTATTCCATTGTGTGAATATACCATAATTTGTTTATCCATTCACCCATTGATGAGCACCTAGGTTGTTTCCATCTTTTTGCTATTGTGAACAGTGCTGCAATGAACATGGATGTGCATATATCTATTCGTGTGACAACTCTTATATCTCTAGGATATATTCCAAGGAACGGGAATGCAGGATCGTATGATACTTCTATTTCTAATTTTTTAAGGAAGCTCCAAATCAGTTTCCAAATTGGTTGTACCATTTTACATTCCCACCAGCAGTGTGTAAGTATTCCAGTCTCTCCACAACCTCTCCAACACTTATTATTTTGTGTTTTTTGGATTAATGCTAGCCTTGCTGGGGTGAGATGATATCTCATTGTAGTTTTGATTTGTATTTCTCTAATGGCTAATGATTGTGAGCATTTCCTCATGTATCTGTTAGCCACCTGAATGTCGTCTTTGGTGAAGTGCCAGTTCCTATCCTTTGCCCATTTTTTAATTGGGTTATTTGTCTTTTTGTTGTTGAGGTTTTGCAGTATCTCATAGATTTTAGAGATGAGACACTGATTGGATTTGTCATAGTCAAATATTTTTTCCCAGCCTGTAGGTTGTCTTTTTACCCTTTTGGTGAAGTCTTTTGATGAGTATAAGTGTTTGATTTTTAGGAGCTCCCAGTGATCTAGTTTCTTTTCTGGTGTTTGTGCATTGTTAGTATGTTTTGTATTCTGTTTATGTCATGTATTAGGGCTCCTAGCATTGTCCCTATTTTTTTCTTCCATGATCTTTATCGCGTTCGATTTTATATTTAGGTCTTTGATCTGTTTTGAGTTAGTTTTTGTACATGGTGGGAGGTATGGGTCTTGTTTCATTTTTTGCAGATGGATATACAGTTATGCCAGCACCATTTGTTAAAGAGACTGTCTTTTCCCCAATTAATGGACTTTGGACCTATGTCAAATATCGGCTGCTCATAGGTGGATGAATTTACATCTGGATTTTCATTTCTGTTTCATTGGTCTGTGTATCTGTGGCTGTACCAGTACCAGGCTATTTTGACTACCGTGGCAGTAGGTTCTAAAATCTGAGGCCTCCCACTTTGTCCTTTTTCAGTAATGCTTTACTTATCCAGGGCCTCTTCCCTTTCCATATGAAGTTGGTGATTTGTTTCTCCGTCTCAGTAAAAAATGCCATTGGAATTTGGATTAGGACTGCATTGTATCTGTAGATCACTTTAGGTAGAATAGACATTTTCACAATGTTGAGTCTTACTATCCGTGAGCAAGGTATGTTTTTCCATGTATGTAATTCTCTTTCGGTTTCTTGCAGTAGTGTCTTGCAGTTTTCTTTGTATAGGTCTTTTACATCTCTGGTTAGATTTATTCCTAAGTATTTTATCTTCTTGGAGGCTATTGTAAATGGTATTGACTTAGTGATTTCGTCTTCGAAGTTCTCTTTGTTGGCGTAGAGGAATCCAACTGATTTATGTTTATCTTGTATCCTGATACTTTGCTGAAATCTCCTATTAGTTCCAGTAGTTTTGTTGTGGATTCTTTGGGGTTTTCTGTGTATGAGATCATATCATCTGCAAATAGAGATACTTTTACTTCTTCCTTACCAATTTGGATGCCTTTATTTCTTTTTCTAGCCTAATTGCTCTGTCTAGGCCCTCCAGCACAATGTTGAATAAGAGGGGTGATAAGAGCATCCTTGTCTGGATACTGATCTCAAGGGGAATGCTTTCAGACTCTCTCCATTTAGGATGATATTGGCTATTGGCTTTGTATAAATGCCCTTAATTATATTGAGGAATTTCCCTTCTATTCCTATTTTGCTGAGAGTTTTTATCATGAATGGGTGTTGGACTTTGTCAAATGCCTTTTCTGCATCAATTGATAAGATCACGTGGTTTTTGTCTTTGTTTTATTGATGTGATGGATTACATTGATTGTTTTTCTAATACTGAACTATCCCTGCATACCTGGAATGAATCCCACTTGTTCATGGTGAATTATTTTTTGATATGTTGTTGAATTCTATTGGCTAGAATTTGGTTGAGAATTTTTAAATTTTATTTTATTTTTTTCCCATACAAATATTTATACATACATTGTTATGCGACTCTAATTGCTCTCCTCATACTGTGACAGCACACTCCTCCTTTCCACCCGTGATTCCCCATGTCCATTCAACCAGCTCCTAACCCTCACTGCCTTCCCATCTCATCTCTGAACAGAAGCCACTCGTTTAGTCTCTTGTATCTACTTGAGCTAAGAGGCACATTCCTCACCAGTATCACTTTATGTCCCACTGTCCAGTCTAATCCCTGTCTGAAGAGTTAACCTCAGAAATTGTTTTATTTCTGGGCTGATAGAGAATCCAAGGGCCATGCTTTCTGGGGTTCCTTTAGTCTCAGTGAGACCATTAAGTCTGGTCTTCTTACTAGAATTTGAGTTCTGCATGCTACCTTTCTCCTGCTCCATCCGGGACTCTCTGTTGTGTTTCCTGTCAGGGCGGGCATTAGTGGTAGCCAGGCACCATCTAGTTCTTCTGGTCTTAGGCTGACGAAGTCTCTGGTTTATGTGGCCCTTTCTGTCTCCTGGGCTACTACTTTCCTTGTGTCTTTGGTGTTCTTCATTCTCCTTTACTCCAGGTGGTTGGGACCAACTGATGCATCTTAGATGGCC
>NW_004443980.1:9888681-9907703 GCF_000243295.1 Trichechus manatus latirostris
AGGCCGAGTCGGGGTGTAGAAGAGTGGGGGGTAGGAAAGCGTATATAGAAAATTACCGGTTGTTTTGTCTCCCGCTGGAAGCTCCATGAGGCTGCTTTCTCGTACCCCCTGTTTGCTGGTCTCCGATAGGAGTCCAAGATGGTGGATCCGCGCTTCGTTAGCTGGTAGGGGATGTCTGCATGAATCTCTCCTCGATCTCTGTTCTCTGTCAGTTTTCTCACTCCATTTGGTGCTGAGTTCTTTATCTCTTCATTTGATGTTTCAGGGTTTCAGGATTGTTGTATTCTCTGTTCGGCTTAGTTTTTTGGATCTTTGCTGTGGAGGGACGGCATGGTGCTTCTGCTTAGAGTGCCATTTTGCCGGAACTCTCTTCCTGATATCTTGAAGAGGTCTGTATATTAATCTTTTGTATTCTACATCCAGTAATTCCAAGAAGTTCTCTTCCTCCAGAAAATTTCTTGATTCTTTGTTTTGGGAGCTTGCTGAAGCCATCGTGGTCTGCCTCTTTAGGTGATTTGTTATTGACTGTTGTCTCTGAGTCATCAATAAGTTATTATATTTATTTATTTTACATTTGCTTACTGTGTCCTAGCTTCTTGTTTTGTTTTGTTTTGATATGCTCAAATAGGCTGCTCATGAGCTAGTTTGGTTATTGGAACCTTTGAAGTTCTAACTTCCTGTCACCAGGTGGTTAGAGCTGTAACTAGATATGTGAGTCCAGGCGTCCATTTACTTTTCTTGTATGGATTCAGTGCAGGTGTCCAGATAGTTGGTCACAAAATGTGTGGTGCAGCCTCTCACCTACAGTTCTAGATGGGCAGGGGTGATTGGAGTAGGCAGAGGTATCTGGCTGCAGTAGGGTGTCATGTGCTGAGAAAGGCATGGGGCTGATGGCTACTCCTGAGTGTCTGGGAGAAAAGTGTGTCCCTGTTCCCTAGAGTGCATAGGTGGGTGGGTTTTGCAGCTGAGCTATGGGCACCCAATGCTGTTGGCTGTAAGACTGGGAGGCACCACTTATTCTTGGACCCCTGTCTCAGGTAGCTAGGTGGTGTGGGTGGAGCCACCAGTCCTCAGGCCCCTGATGTAGGTAGGTGAGGACACTGCTTAATGGGCAGAGCTGTATCAAATGTCATGAACATGCCACTCCACCATATAGCTGATATAGTGAAGTTAGGCTTCAGGTATACACACTGTTGTACTGTGCTATTGAGGGCTTACGCTACTGAAATGGGTTCACAGAGGTCTATGCCGGGGTGAAAGGCATTCAAAGTCCATAGACTCCCTATGCCTGTGCCTAGGCAAAGGAGCTGTGTCTGTCCTGAATTCCTGGCTTAGGGCAGCTGGCAGATTATTTTCTCCCCTGTTTGTTAATTTGTTCCCCCGCCAAGGCTGGGAGAATGGCTCAGAGTGTGTGATGGGTCCTACTTCCATCCCAGGGGACTTGGCAGTTGTTGAAACTGGCCTGGGACCCGATGCAGAGTGGGGAGGGAGCAGGTAAATGGGAGAGAGGTTCTTCCCAAATGGGGTGTTTTTTGATCTGCACAGTAGGTTAAATGTGTGTACTTATCTTTTGCTGATTGAGTGCCCCTTTTCACTGGCTCTGGAGGTCGGAGCAGACTCTCCACCGCTGGATCTCTCCTGGCATGGAAAATGTGTCCCAAACGACACTGCCTGCCTCACCAGCCGATCCGGCCTGCAGCGTGCTGGCTCCCGCTGGGTCAGATCTGGCAACTCCTTGCTGCTTCTGAACTGTCTCTCCCTCTCCCTGCCACTCAGTCCAATTCCTCAACTTTCCCTTTGATTTTCAGGGGTCCTAGATTGCCAAATATAATCGATTCGCTTGTTTTTTTTTTTTGGTCTTTGTTATGAGAGGGACCACTGGAAGCATCTGACTACTCTGTCATCTTGGCCCTGGATCTCTGTTCTTTTTTTTTAAGAATTGATTGCTCACTTTAGTTTGACACTATTTGCACAAATTATTCATTAGATTATTTTTCTGATAAAAAGGAATGCATATTCATTATAAAAATTGGTATAGTGTCACCTATAGTCAAGCTGGTATTTATCTTCACTTTTCTAGATGATAGGTGTAGGAAAGAGGAGGAATCTACACATTTTAAAAGAAAACATGTTTCCACTCGAAACTGTTTTCCCATTTTCCCTGTCACATCAAATGTATCTTGAGCATTTCCCCCATATCCCTAGATGTTCTTTGATATTATGAATTTTAAAGGATGCATGGTGTTCCATCCTGTGGATACATTATAACTTGTTTAACAGCTATAAATTGGACTTTTAAGCTGTTTTATCTGTCTTTAAATTATAAAAGACTTCACATATAGAAACTCTGTAGACAAAAATAAATCAGACATCCGATTAATTACTACCAAATTTTGATACATGTTAATTTTTTACCACCTTTGCTTTAGTTTTATTTGTGAAATAAATGTTTACAGGGAAAGTTGAAGTACCCTCTCTACAATTAATTGCTGTCCTTCTATCCAAAATGTAACCTTGAATTTGAAGTTGGTATAATTCTTCCTATCCTTGATCTCATACTTTAACTATAAAAGGATGTATTCATAAACCACCTAGTATTGTTTTGTGTTTTTAAATTCTAGACATAAGTGTTATCACAAGTGCATATCGTTTATTCACTTAATATTATAATTGTGAGATTTACCCATGTTGCTATAGACATAGTTCATGTTAACAGTTCTAAAATATCATAATTTATCATTATAATCTACTGGATAAATATAATTTCTTAACACATCACCCTCTGGAAGCATTTAGATTGTTTCCAATCCTTTAGAATCAAAGCTCTTGGGATCATACAGGTGTGCTTGAGTTCTCTAGGGAATGTGTGTAGAGAAGAATTGAATGCAAGGAACAAAGGCATTTGGGATACCAGAAGAAGAATGTTGTTTTAGATGTTGCTAGGTGCCACTGAGTTGGTTCTGAATCTTAGCGACCCTATGTGCAACAGAACAAAACACTACCTGATCCTATATCCTCACAATCGTTGTTATGCTTTAGCCCATTGTTGTAGCCACTGTGTCAGTCCATCTCATTGAAGGTCTTCCTCTTTTTTGCTGGCCTTCTACTTCACCAAGCATGATGTCCTTCTCCAGGGACTGATCTCTCCTGACAGCATGTTCAAAGTATGTGAGACATAGTCTCACCATACTTGCTTCTAGGGAGCATTCTGGTTGTACTTCTCCCAAGACAGATTTGTTCGTTCTTTTGGCAGTCCATAGTATATTCAGTAGTCTTCACCAACACCACAATTCAGTGGTGTCAATTCTTCTCAGGTCTTCCTTATTCATTGTCCTACTTTTGCAAGCATACGAGGTGATTAAAAACACCATGGGTCAGGTGTATCTTAGTCTTCAAGGTGACATCTTTGCTTTTCAACACTCTAAAGAAGTCTTTCGCAGCAGATTTGACCAATGCAATGCCATCTTTTGATTTCTTGACTGCTGCTTCCATGGGTACTGATTGTGGATCCAAGTAAAATGAAATCCTTGACAACTTCAATCTTTCCTCAGTTTATCATGCTGTTACTTATCGGTCCAGTTGTGATGATTTTTGTTTTCTTTATGCTGAGGTGTAATCCCTACTGAAGGCTGTGATCTTTGATCTTCATCAGTAAGTGCTTCAAGTCCTCTTCACTTCCAGCAAGGAAGGTTGTGTCATCTGCATAATGCAGGTTGTTAATGCATCTTCCTCCAATCTTGATACCCTGTTCTTCATAGAGTCCAGCTTCTCAGATTATTTGCTCAGCATATAAATTGAATAGGATTTGCATTTCTTTAATTGCTAATGATCGTGAGCATTTCTTCTAACGTTTGTTAGCAGCCTGAATGTCTTCTTTGGTGAAGTACATGTTCATATATCCTTTGCCCATTTTTTAATTGGATGGTTTGTCTTTTTTTGTTGAGGTATTGAAGTTTTCTATAAATCTCAGAGTTTAGACCCTTGTTATATATGTTGTAGCCAAAAGTTTTTTCCAAATCTGAAGGTTTTCTTTTTACTCTTTTGGAGAAGTCTTTTGTTGAGCAGAAGTGTTTAATTTTTAGGAGGTCCCATTTATCTAGTTCATCTTCTGCTGTGTGTGTATTCTTAGTTATGTTTGGTATTCTATTTATGCCATATATTAAGGGCCCTAACATTGTCCCTATTTTTTCCTCCATGATCTTTATAGTTTTAGGTTTTATATTTAGGCCTTTGATCCATTTTGAGTTAGTTTTTGTGTATGGTGTGGGGTGTGGGTCTTGTTTATTTTTTCTACAGATACATATCCAGTTATATCAACACCATTTGTAGAACAGGCTGTCTCTTCTCCATTTAATGGAATTTTGATCCTTTGTCGAAGATCAGCTGTCCATAGGTGGATGAATTTACGTCTGGGTTCAGTTCTGTTCCATTGGTCTACATGACTGTCACTGTATTAGTACCAGGCTGTATAGTAGGTTCTGAGATAAGGTAGTGTGAGGCCTCCAACTTTATTCTTCTTCTTTAATAATGCTTTACTTATTCAGGGCCTCTTTCCTTTCTGTAAAGCTAGTGATTAGTTTTTCCATCTTGTTGAAGAATGCTGTTGGGATTTTAAATGAATAATGTCTTTCATAAGGATCAGCACAAAGGTGGTTCCTATGAGGCGCGATTAAAGATGTCCCAAATGTCCAACTTTTCCAACTGCTGTACCACTCCATCATCTCTAACATGAACTACTCCCTCTCCCCTCAGCACTCTCCCTCCTGTCTTTGGGTTCCCTAATTCACTGCAATGTCTCACAGAACTCAAGAACCAGAAATGGCTTACATGGTTGTGGAGGCTGGCAAGTCCCAAACTCATGCGTCAGGCATAGGCTTCTCCCGACATCATAGCTGCAGGAACTGACACACTCAAACCAGCAGTTCAGACCACAGGCTGCTCCCTCACAAGTCTGCGGAAGCTCACGAATCAGGTTACACATAGGTCGTTGGCCCAAGCGGCTGTGGAGGCCGGCTAAGCCCAGAATTGGCAGGTCAGACAGCTGGCCTCTGGGGAGGTCAAATAATCACAAAACAGAGGCAGGATCTAGATGCAGAGAGAGAGAGAGCCTCACCAGGACATATATCCTAGATGCGGGCCGCACCTCAGGGAAGGGCATAACTTTAGGAAGGGTGGGGCTTGTGTCATGGACTCCTGCAAGGCTGCAACCCAAGACACAACTTATACCAATCCTGCCTCATCAATATGCAGAGGTCGGATCCGCAACACATAAAATGGAGGACAACCACACAATACTGGGAATCATGGCCTAGCCAAGTTGACACATAATACTAACTATCACAGGTTCCATATACCTTATATGCGTAGTCCCACTCAATCATTGTGTGTGAGACACAAAGATCAAGGCTTGAAGGGCCATATTAAGTAATTCACTCCACAGCAGATTTGGATTGGGATTGCATTATATCTGTAGATCATTTTAGGTAGTATCATGGATTGAATTGTGTCCCCCAAAAATATGTGTATCAATCTGGCTAGGCCACGATTCCCAGTATTGTGTGATTGTTCATCATATTGTCATCTGATGTGATTTTCGTATGTGTTGTAAATACTAATCTCTGCCTGTGGTTAATGAGGCAAGATTAGCTTATGTTAAGGAAGATTAGGGTGGGATGTAACACCGCTGCTCAGGTCACATACCTGATCCAATCAGTGTAAGGGAAGTTTCCCTGGGGTATGGCCTGTGCCACCTTTTATCTTACAAAAGATAAAAGGAGAGGGAAGTAAGCAGAGTGGGGACCTCATACCACTAAGAAAGCAGCCCTTTTGGATCTGGGGTTCCTGCACAGAGAAGCTCCTAGTCCAGGGGAAGATTGATGAAAAGGACCTTCCACAGCCAACAGAGAAAACCTTCCCCTGGAGCTAATGCCCTGAATTTGGATTTATAGCGTACTAGCCTGTGAGAGGATAAACTTCTGTTTGTTAAAGTCATCCACTTGTGGTATTTCTGTTATAGCAGCACTAGATGACTAAGACAGATAGTACTGACATTTTCACAATGTTGAGTCTTCCTATCCAAGACATGGTATGTTTTTCCACTTACGTAGGTTTCTTTTGGTTTCTTGCAGTAGTGTTTTGTAGTTTTCTTCGAATAAGCCTTTTATGTCTCTGATTAGATTTATTTCTAAGTATTTTATCTTTTGGGGGGTTATTGTAAATGGTATTGTTTTTCTGATTTCCTTTTCAAAGTTCTCTTTGTTGATGTAGAGGAATTCAACTGATTTTTGTATGGTGATCTTGTATCCTGCCACTTTACTGTATCTTTCTATTAGTTCCAGAATCTTTCTTGTGGAATCTTTAGGATTTTCTATGTATAGGATCATATCAGCTGCAAATAGGGGTAGTTTTATTTCTTCCTTACCAATTTTGATGCCTTTTATTTCCTTTCATTGCCTTATTGCTCTCGCTAGGACTTCCTATACAATGCTGAATAAGGGTGGTAATAAAGGGCATCTTTGTCTGGTTCCTGTTTTCAAGTGGAATGTTTCCAGATGCTCTCTGTTGAGGATAATGTTGGCTGTTGGTTTTGTATAAATTCCCTTTATTATGTTGATCAATTTCCCTTCTATTCCTATTTTACCGAGAGTTTTTATCAGGAATGGGTGTTGGACTTCATCAAATGTCTTTTCTGCATTGATTGAGATGATCGTGTGATTCTTTTCCTTTGTTTTATTTATGTGGTGGAATACATTGATTGATTTTCTAATGTTGAACCATCCTTGCATGCCTGGTATGAACCCCACTTGGTCATGATGTATTATTTTTTTTTGATATGCTGTTGAATTCTATTGGCTAGGATTTTGTTGAGAATTTTTGCGTCTATATTCATGAGGGATATTGGTCTCTAGCTTTCTTTTTTACTGATGTCTTTGCCTGGCTTTGGTATCAGGTTATGCTGGTTTTATAGAATGAATTTGGGAGTAGTCCTTACTTTTCTATGTTCTGGAATAGTTCGAGTATATTTATGGCAATTCTTCTCTGAATGTTTGGTAGAATTCTCCATGAACCTGTCTGGGCTGGGGCTTTTTGTTGTTGTTGTTGGGAAGCTTTTTTTTTTTTTATGACCCGTTCAATTTCTTCTTTTTTTATGGGTCTATTCAAATTTTCTACCTCAGTTTGTGTTAGTTTAGGTAGGCAGTGTGTTTCTAGAACTTTCTTCTTTCTTCCAGGTTTTCAAATTTGTTGGAGTATAATTTCTAGTAGTATTCTTTTATGATCCTTTTTATTTCAGTTGGTTCTGTCATAATGTCACCCATCTCATTTCTTATTTGCAGTATTTGCATCTTCTCCAGTTTTCTTTTGTCCGTTTGGCCAGTGATTTGTCAGTTTTATTGATCCTTTCAAGAAACCAGCTTTTAGTCTTGTTGATTCTCTCCTTTGTTTTTCTGTTCTCTGTTTCATTTCTTTCTGCTCTAATTTTTATTATTCCCTTTCTTCTGGTGACTGTGGGCTTCTTTTGCTGCTCTAATTGTTCAAGTTGTAGGGTTAATATTTTGATTTTTGCCCTTTCTTCTTTTTTGATGTGTGGATTTATTGTTATAAATTGATCTTTGAGCACTGCTTTTTCTATGTCCCAAAGGTTTTGGTATGTTGTGTTTTCATTCTTGTTTGATTCTAGGAATTTTTAAATTCCATCTTTGATTTCTTCTATTACCCAGTAGTTTTAAGCATTGTATTATTTAGTTTCCATGTAATAGTTTTTTTTTTTCTTTGCTCTTCTTGTTATTGATCTCTATTTTTATAGCATTGTGGTCAGAGAAGATGCTTATTTTCGATTTTTTTTTTTTTTAAGTTTGTTGAGGTTTGCTTTGTCACCTAGAATGTGGTCTAATCTGGAGAATGATCCATGAGCATTGGAGAAGAATGTGTACTTTGCCACCACTGGGTGAAGTGTTCTGATCTGTCTATGAGGTCAAGTTCATTGATTGTGGTATTTAGATCTTCTGTGTCTTTGCTGAGTTTCTTTCTAGTTGTTCTGTCCTTCCTTGAGAGTAGTGTGTTAAAGTCTCCTAGTATTATTGTAGAAGTATTTCTCTTTTCAGTGCTGTTAAGATTTGTTTTATGTATTTTGGAGTTCTGTCATTGGGTGCATATATATTTATTTTTATAGTTACATCCTCTTGGTGGATTGACCCTTTAATCATTATACTATGTCCTTCCTTGTCTTTTATGATAGATTTTGCCTTAAAGCCTATTTTATCAGAGATTGAAATTGCCACTCCTGCTCTTTTTTGGTTATTGTTTGCTTGATATATCTTTTTCCATCCTTTAAGTTTTAGTTTATTTATATCTTTGTGTCTAAGACATGTGTGTTAGTTATCTAGTGCTGCTATAACATAAATACCACAAGTGGATGGCTTTAACAAAGAGAAATTTATTATCTCACAGTCTAGTAGGCTAGAAGTCTGAATTCAGGGTGCAAGCTTCAGGGGAAGGCTTTCTTTCTCCATTGGCTCTGGAGGAAGGTCCTTTTCATCAATCTTCCCCTGGTCTAGGAGATTCTCAGTGCAGGGACCCCAGGTCCAAAGGACACATTCTGCTCCTGGCACTACTTTCTTGGTGGTATGAGGTCCTTCCATCTCTCTGTTCACTTCTCTCTTTCATATCTCGAAAGAGATTGATTAAAGATACAACCTAATCTTATAGATTGAGTCCTGCTTCATTAACATCATAGAGGCAGGATTTACAACACATAAGAAAATCACATCAGATGACAAAATGGTGGACAATCACACAATACTAGGAACCATGGCCTAGCCAATTTGACACACATTTTTGGGGACACAATCCAATCCATAACAGTTGTCTCTGGGAGACAGCATATCAATGAGTCACTTTTTTTTTTTTAATCCATTTTGGCACTCTCCTTCTCTTTACTGGTGCATTTAGGCTACTTACATTTACTGTGATTATCAATAGGCATGAGTTTATCAATGTTGTTTTGTTATGCTTTTTTTGTGGTGTTGAGAGCTTCTTTGTTCCACTTAATTTTCTGTGCTAAGTTTTTTTTTTGTGGCTTGTCTTTTCATTTCCTTTGTTGTTGGTTTTGTGTTTACTGAGTCTTTATGTTTTTCTTCTATTACATTTTGGTAAGTAGGTTTGTTAACTTTGTGGTTATCCTGAAATTTACCTTTATCTTCCTAAGTTTAAAGCAGTAATTTATTTATTGATATTGCCCTGACTTATTCTCCACGTGGAAGATCTAAACCTATATGCTTTATTCCCCCTTGCTATTTTGAAGCGCTCGTGAATTACAGATTGACGTCTCTGGTTCCCAGTTTTCTTTTAGCTTTATTTTATTTTTGAGAGTTCTTTATCTGGGTTGATATCTGGCTGATGTTATCATGTGTTTTAATCTCAGATTGTAGTCTAGAGTTGTTCATTTTCTGTCTGAAGGACTCCCTGTAACATTTCTTGTAAAGTTGGTCTGGTTTTTACAAATTCCCTTAATTTCTGTTTATCTGGAATTGTCTTAATTTCATCATTGTATTTGAGGGATAATTTTGTTTGATATATAATTCTTGGCAGTTTTTTCTTTCAAGGTTTTATATATGTCATCTCATTACCTTCTTGCCTGCGTGGTTTCTGCCGAGTAATCGGAGAATAGTCTTATTAACGCCCCTTTGTAGGTGATTTTTCGTTTTTCCCAAGTTGCTTTCAGGATTCTTTCTTTGTCTTTGGTCTTGGAAAGTTTGATTATGATATGCTTTGGTGTTCTTCTTTTGGGATCAATCCTGTAGGGGGTTTGTTGTGCTTTGTGGATGATTATCTTCTCCTGTTTCATGATATCAGGAAAGTATTCTGTTAGCAAGTCTTCAACAATTCTCTCTGTGCTTTTAGTTGACTCCTCGCCTTCGGTATTCCTATCACACTTACTCCTCTTGATATTGTCCCAAATAACTCTTAGGCTTTCTTCATTCTTTTTTTTTTTTTGGTTGTTCCTTGAACAGCATAATATCAAGGAATTGGACTTCTATTCCACTGAGCCTTCTATTGTTTCAGTTCTACTCCTATGACTTTCCATTGAGTTGTCTATTTCTGAAACTTTATTGTTAAGCTTCTGGATTTCTAGTTGCTGTTTTTGTATGGTTTCCTATTATCTATTTATTTTGTTATTTTGTTCTTGTTTTTCTGAATTCTTCTAATGTTTTGTCTGTGCTTTCCTTGGTTTTGTCTGTGTTTTCCATAGTTTTGCTTGTGTTTTCCTTGATTCCTTTGAGGACCTTATACATAAGCCTTTTGAATTCCTTTTCAGGAAGCTCCATTACCTTTTCTTCCTCAGGGAGGTTTTCTGGTTCTTTATTTTGCTCACTTGCTGGGGCCATCATGCCCTGCTTCTTTAGGTGGTTTGCTATTGCCTGTTGTCTCCAGGACATAAAAGGGTTATTGTATTTATTTTTAATTGTATAATTGTTTGCTGGGTTCTGTTTTTTGTTTTGTTTTGATGAGGGAGAGAGGAAGGAATGGCAGGCAGATGCTCACTCAGTTGCACCACATCTGTCTGTCGGTGAACAGGGAGAGGAGGAAGGTGAAGCAGGAGAATGCGCGTGCACTCACTCCGCTTCTATCTCATGCTGGGCAAGGGGAGGGAGGAAAGGGTCTCGGGGGGATGTGTGCATAGTCATGACTCCTTTGCCCCTCCCTGGGCAGGTTAAGGGAAGGACTCACGCCTGGTGGGTGCAGACACCGTGGCACTGCCTCCACTTTGCACCGGGTGGGGAAGGCAGGAGGGGGTTGCTGGGGTATGCGCATGCAGTTTCAACTCCTCCACCCCTCCCTGGGCAGGTTAAAGGCTGTGGGTGTGCACACAGTGGCACCACCTCCACCTCACACTGGTGGCGGGTGGGAGGATGGGATGGCAGAGGTGTGTGCCCGCAGTCATGTCTTCACCCCTCGCCAGGTGGGGGGAAGGAAGAGGGAGAGGCGGGCTGTCTCTCTTGCTGTCTCACAGCCTCTGCCCCACTGGGCCTTTAGGGGGGTGTAGTTAGTAGGCAGGTGTGCACACAGGGGTGTGCCTAGTCTAGCTCATTGGGTGGGCAAGGGGGCATAGTGGAAGGGGTTGGGTGGGGTGGGGGGAAGAGGAGGGGCTCCTGTTGTGGTCCTCCAGTCAGGCAAAGTAGGTGGGGGATGGAACCTTCTGCCACCTCCAATCAGGAGGATGGGATGAGGGAGAGTACATCCTTCCGGCTAGGATATGCGGGTGTCAGGGCACCTCACACCCACTGCAGCCAGCTAGAGGGATCTATCTCCTCTCGAGTGTGAGAAGGGGTGCTGCCCAGGGCCTGGTTGGGTGGGAGACTTCCCACTGACACTCCACGGTCCACTGCTTCTTTCATGTGTGCCATTCACCCGAGATCAGGAGCCACCACTCCTGAGTATATCTGGTTCTGGATCCTGGCTCCCTCTCTGACTCTGCTTCTTTTTGTGTGTATCTGTAGAGTTTCTCTGTCCCTTTTGGGAAAGTTGTGAAATGGCCTGGCTGTTTTCTTCACCCGGGGTTGCTGCTTGCTTTGTCCTAAGATGGCTGTGTTGGGCTGGGATGGCTGGATAATGTCTCCGTTCCATGTTACTCCTCTTTCAATGCGTTCACTCACGTTTTCCTTCCAGTCGGTGTTTGGTTCAGTTCTTATACCTTCTTTTATGATGTTCAGGGTTCCTGGATTGTTATTTGCTTCTGTTTCACTTTGTTTTTAGGGTATTTTGTGCAGGGGGACGTTATGGTGCTTGTGACTAAGCCACCATATTGGCTCTGTGTCCAGTGTTCTGCTTCTTAAGGCAAAATTTAAAGAGCAATTAACTTCTTATTTCAGGTTACTTACCTTTCTGTTTACATCTTTCTTCCTTCTGTTTAACTGTCTTGCTAATAACAATGATGCTATCCTGGGCATCTGTGGGTTTTGCCTACTCAGCCTCCATTCCACCTTCTGGTAACATTTTCCTCTGGGAATCGCCCCACCCTCAGTTCATGTGATTGGATAGGGATGCCTAAGCCTCCTAGCTCTAGTGGGGGGCAGAGGGCTGGCAGTGCTCATTTTGGGAGTGGGCATCAGATGCAATTAAGTCCCATGAGTTTCTACCAGGACTTTTGCTGAGGACGTTGGGACAGATGAGTGTTCTGTCAGCTGGGTATGCCTTGCACGGCTAGGGGTCATCTTTGCCACCTCCTCTTAGGAAGATACTGCTTGAGAATGAAGCCAACTCTATGACTTTCCTAGGGCTGCTGCAACAAATTACCATACACTAAGTGGCTTGAAACAACAGAAATTTATTCTCTCACAGTTCTGGAGGCCAGAAGTCCAAAATCAGGGTGTCAGCAGGGCCACATTGCTCCGAAGGCTTTAGGGGAAGATCTTTTCTTGTTTCTCCTAGCTTCTGGTAGCTCCAGGCATTCCTTGGCTTGTGGCAGTGTAACTCCAGTCTGTGCATCTGTCTACACATGGCTGTCCTCCCTGTGTGTCTGTCCATCTCTCTGTCTCTTCTCTTTTTAAAAGGACACCAGTCATATTGGACTAGAACCCACCCTACTCCAGAGTGACTTCATGTTAACTAGTTACATCTGCAAGGACCCTATTTCTAAGTAAGGTCAGAGTCATAAGTTCTACGGGTGAGGGCTTCAACATATGTTTTTGGAGGACACACTCAACTCACAACACCAATTCATGGTAAAACAGAGCCAAGAGAATAAAGAGATTCCTGATGATATTGAGGGTCTGGGATCAGGTGATTGGAACTCAACCACTGAACTCTTCAGTTATATGACACAATACATTCTTTTTTCTTGCTTAAGCCAGTTTGAGTTTCTGTCACTGCAGCCAAAGGTGTCCACACTAGTAAAAATAGATAGTAATTAACATTTGCATGTTACTTTACAGATTATAAAGGAGCATTTTATCCTTGCAATAACAACAAAAGGTAGGCATTTTTGGTTAAACCATTTTTAATAAAGAAGAAATGAAAACTCTAAGTGATAGAGGCTGTCCCAAGACAGCTGACATTTGTGCCAGGTGTTCCTGCCCCAGAGCCTATGCTCTTTCCACTGTAAGTCTCCTTCATCTGTACAGGAAGTTTTATTCTAAGTGATCTCAAATCTTTTCTGAGAATAGGTGTGGTTCACATTATGCATGATAAACCGAAGCAATGTGATTAGGAGTTATGTTTTCAAAAACAAAGAGCAGATTTTCACAAAGTCTGATTTATTTAACCATTTGCCATTGAGTCTATTCTGAGTAGTTCCTTCTTTATTAAAAATGGTATAACCAAAATGCCTACCTTTTGTTGTTATTGCAAGGATAAAATACTCCTTTATAATCTGTAAAGTAATATGCAAATATTAATTATTATCTATTTTTACTAGTGTGGACCCTTTCAGTTACAATGACAGAAACTCAAACAGGCTTAAGCAAGGAAAAGGACTCATGGTGACCACATGTGTCAGAGTTGAACTGTACTCCATAGGGTTTTGAATGATTCTAACTCATAGAGACCCTATAGAACAGAGTAGAAATGCTCCATAGGGTTTCCAAGGAGTAGCTGGTCGATTTGAACTGCTGACCTTTTGGTTAGCAGCTGAGCTCTTAACCACAGCGTCGCCAAGTCTCCTTCTGATTTCTTTAGGTCCTTCTAATTCCTTTCAGACTCTGGACAATGAAGCCTGAATGAAATAGTAATTTTGTGAGACTGCAGACTTCTCTTTACACAAGTAGTCAAAAGGCTTACAATAATCACTAACTTCTCAGCCCAGTACATACATTCTTTCCTTCTCTCCCTCCTTTTCTTTTTTTCTCAACTCTAGAGTAAGAAGCTGTTTCTTCATCCATTATTGAGGCTCCTGCAGCCAAGTGAGGCGGCAGTGTCAGGTGCAAGGAAAACAAGATGAAGCTCTTGCAGGTCTGACTAAGACACCTTCCAAACTTCCTTTTTCAGATCACTGACGAGTTGCTCAGAAAGACAGTCCCGCGCTGACCTCACCACTTGCTTCCAACTGCATAATGCTATTTTTCACCACGCCAAGCTTGAGGTCACTCAGAGCATTTTCAGCCTGCATGCTAGAATTGCTAGTCAACCCAATTTAAATGAATTTGGCAAGTCAGTCTTCATGAGCTGTATGTAGCATTAACCACCCTCTCCAAGCCCAAAAGTAGATCCTGTGTAGGTGTAGCCTCTACTTTGATAAATAACAGAGTTGTGCACTTGTTTCAGCTAAGGATGGAAGGCAGCAAATAGCTATTTTCAAAATAAAGTTTATTCATCACTAAAAAAAAAAAAAAAATCTGGAGCAAGTTTTCACATCTAGCTGGTTCAAGGTATGAGAAGCCAACTGTTGCTCATCAAAATAACAATGTGCCCAGAATCCCTGTTATCCAATGAGGCAAAGGTCTCACCCAGTGTTATGGATTGAATTGTGTCCCCCCAAAATGTGTGCCAACTTGGCTAGGTCATGATTCTCAATATTGTGTGATTATCCATTTTGTAATCTGATATGATTATCCTATGTGTTGTGAATCCTAACCTCTATGATGTTAATGAGGCAGAATTAGAGGCAGTTATGTTAATAAGACAGGACTCAATCTACAAGATTAGGTTGTATCTTGAGTTGATCTCTTTTGAGATCTAAAGGATAGAATCGATCAGAGAGGAGGGAGACCTCATACCACCAAGAAAGAAGTGCTGGGAGCGGAATGTGTCCTTTGGACCAAGGTTCCTTGCACTGAGAAGCTCCCAGACCCAGAGAAGATTGATGACAAGGACCTTCCCCCTGAGCCATCAAAGAAAGAAAGCCTTCCCCGGGAACTGGCACCCTCAATTCGGACTTCTAGCCTCCTAGATTGTGAGAGAATAAATTTCTCTTTGTTAAAGCCATCCACTTGTGGTATTTCTGTTATAGCAGCACTAGATAACTAAGACACCAGGTTAGAGGTATCTATGTCTCCTTGTATGTCATGGATGCCAAGTAAGGTACAAACCCAGCAAAGAGAACTCTGAGCATCATATGTCCTGATATTTTTCACTAATATGCACCCTAAAGCTGACAGGACCTGAAGTGGTGACTGTAAGTGCTGCCTTCTGAAGAGTGACCATGAAGAGGTATTTCCTCTATTCCCAGTGCTCTTAGGAGCTCCTTAGATGTGGAATTCAGACCTTGAAGAGCAAGGAAATCAGAGTGGACACTGTAAGAGAAGGAACCAGATGATCTCAAATCCCAACTGACTGGATTGATACTTTAAAGGGTAAGTGTATGCACTCTGGGGTGAGAAGTATCTCCTCTTCATTTTTTGTTTTGGAACATTCACCCCAAGGAGGGACCTAATCAGGAACACTTACAGTCCAGAGGTGGGGTACCCAGGGCTGGCCTGCCTTCCTGGTGGCCCTGGGTAGGGAGGGGCCATAGGAGACCTGGCTTTGGGGCATCTGAACCCACAGGAGTCTAGTTAGTTAGAAAAAGCTCCAGGGCCTTTCAATATTTACCTTTGTTTTAACCCAAACTGGCGTTGTTTACTCTGTATTGGTAAAGACAATTGCCATTACTCACTATGTGATTTCCAAGGTCCTCAGTTCTTCACCCGTTAATAGCTTTTTCCACCATCCAGCAATGAACGTCGATTTATGGACAACTCGTACTTGCTCTTTAATGTTATGTAAATTTGCCCTCACTTTGAAACAACTGAACCAAGCCCTACTCTCAACAAATTCTTCATCACAATCACCTTCACTTGCTGCACGCACAGCTCTTAAATCATTGAAAAGGCTGAGCCTTTTCTTCCACTAAAGTCAAGCTAAATAAGAACCATGTGCACCTGTTCTGATTTACCTACAAATTCTACTGAATGACATAAAGACACAGTTAGGAACTGCCTGTATTAAAATGTTACTCTCTTCTTCTATTGGTTGAATATTCTGTTCCTTTACCTTTATAGGAATTATAGGAATTTTAGGACCAGCAGGGTCTTTTCCACATAACTTTCACCATCATCCTGAAATTCATTGGTGAATCTTTTCCCCTGTGCTCTGTCTCTTTAGTTGTGGAATCCAGACCTAGGCACAGAATCTTAACCAAGCAGAGCACAATGGAACAATGACCTCAGGATCCTCATATTCCCGGATAGATGTGCATCCCTAACTGCCCCACAGTTGGAGACATTGTGGTCTCTTTCTGGAGTGTCCAGCTAGACATAAACTCTTCCCTGGGACACCCCCTGCCCGACCAACCCCCACCCAACTCCAGCCCCTGTTGGAGGGGGTATCTATGCTCATTCATGGGCCCTCTGAGCAGTGGACACCTGACCCAAGATGGGCACCAGACTCCTCTGGAAAATACGGAGATGAGACCCAGATTAAGAGTCAGTCAGCTGTGGGAAGCTGAGCTTAAAAGCCATGTAGAATTGATGCCAGAGTGGGCACGGTGGCTAGACAAGTGTGCGCTGCAGCTATGGGAGAACAGGAACCGTGTGGAGCAGGGGAAGGCAATCTGCAAAGGGCAGGATAGGGCAGATGCAGAGGGAGGCCCCAGAGAGAAGGGGTGCCAGTCCTTTGGAGTGCCGTGCTTCCTGCTGGAGTCACCGTGAATGGATTTCTTTTTCCTATAACTGAAAACGCCTTGAGTAGAATGGAGCTTAGTAAGGATTGGGAGATAAGACAAGCATTTTTGGGTGCATGTGAGAAAGTGTGTAGAAGCAGGTGGGCCCACAGCAGGGGACAGGTTATGCCCCTAAGTCATGCAGTGAATGGTCTTTTCCCAATCAGAGGGTAGAATCTCTGGGAGTGTTCCCAGAACACACGTGACTGTCTAGTGCCTGCCAGCCTGTCTGCAGCGGTGTGTCGATGTGTAAAACTCAGCATGTCGTCGCAGTTGGCCATCTGCCATGTGCAGAGCCTGGGTGAGGACAATAAAGCAACCCCCTCTGCAGTCTCGGGGTGGGCAAGGCTGACAGGCAGGCCTGGCCAGTCCCCCGGCCCAGAATCACAGCATCTTATAACCAGCAGGGGCGTTAGCATCTTTGCCAAACTCCCGCCTGGTGCAAAGATAACCTTTTCTGCTTACTGGCCTCTCCTCAACCACTCACTTCTCCTAAATCACAACACGTTTCTCCATCCCAGCTTACTGGGGATAGCAGCTGCCTCATAACACTCAGCAAAAATAAGTATTAGATGTGATGGAGAACGTGAAATCCCAGACCTAAGCTCTTGGCTTCTTTTCTTGTCTCTTTCTAGTACATATTATATCCTAGCCTTGATCTACATACTCAATGTTTTTTTTGACGAGAAGATCAACTAATTGGGCCCAGATGAAAATATTTTTTTTAGCTGTTATTTAAAATAATTGTTTTTCTTTTTTGTCCTTCCTCAGCCGATCACTTGGTATATCCACTTTCAACAGCATCCGTAAATGCAACTTGAGAAGACAACATGTCGTGGAGTTTTCATTTCAGCTGATTCAGCGTGCAGTCTAAGGTGGTGGGGTTTAGGATGAATCTCTGTGTAGGTGGTAATAGAATGCCATCGCTAAGTGACTGATGTTATTCAGGTTTCACTTGCCATTGCTGTCTGCAGGTGATTAAGAGTTTTATTTCATTTTCTAAGAGGATATAAAGCTTGGTGAGTAATAAGGACTCATTACTCCCCAAACTTGCAATTGAACACGAACAGCCTCTTGCAGCTGTCTGTCCTGCCTCTCTCGGTGTGCCGGGAGGCCCATTTGACTGAGTTCATGGAAGGGGCCCACGCCCCACGGAGTGAGTGGCAAGGCCATCTGAGAAGAGCCATCTGCAGACTCCTGGGTTGTGAACTGGAGGACGTGGGCTGTGTCTTACCTGCAGCCCCTGGGTCCCTCACCCCAGCACCCAGGGTGACACTTAGGATGCAGCAGAGGGAATTCAATAAATGTCTGATGAGTTAGCCTCTCCCCTTCTCCCACATTTAGTTCTCTAGGGAAAAGCTCTTCCTTGATAGTAGGACTTCAGGTATTTTCTGGCTCTAAGGCCCAGTGCGGTAGAAATGGAGAATTATGTATTTCTTGGAGCAGCCTTATTTCACTTCATAAAAGGCAATCTCTTTCAGCCTAAGATACCCTTTTAACTTGGAACTGAAGTCATTCCTGGAGGTCACCTTTCAGCCAAATAATAGATTGGCCTATAAAATAAACATAACACCCATGAGGAATGTGCTCCTTTAAACAATTAACTACATGAAACCAAATGGTGGACATTTACCCAAAAGCAAAGATGAGAAGACAAGGAGGGCAGGGAAACTGGATGGATGGGGCAGGCAGGTGGAAATGGTAGAGTGCTGACACATTGTGGGGATTGTAACCAACATCAGGGAACAATTTGTGTATGAACTATTGAATGGGAATCTAATTTGTTGTGTAAACTTTCACCTAAAACACACACACACACACAAAAGGCAATCTCTCCTTTTTGGCTTGATTTTCATATATATAACATTTTTAATTCCTCAAATCATGAATATATTCTCATTATAAAAATATACACAAGAAAGAAATCTTCCCTTGTCTCCCTATTCTAATGCTCTCAGGGGAGAGTTTGGCGCATTTCTTAACTTTTTCCTGTGTGCGTGTGTATTCACTTAGGAACTCATTTTGTTTTTAAGATAAATTTGACTTCACTATTAACATTGTTTTGAAACTTGCTTTTTATACTTAAGAATACAGAGCTCTTCTCATGTCAGTACACACTGATCTGCCTCATTCTTTTCACCTGTTGCTACATTCTACACTACGGATGGGACACAGTTCAACCTTTCCCTATAGATGGACATCTGTTTCCAGCTTTTGTCCTATTTCATTTTTTTTTAGTTTTTCAGAGTTTTTTAAAATTTTTTTTATTGTACTTCAGGTGAAGGTTTACAGAACAAATAGTTTCTCATTCAACAGTAGTACACATATTGTTTTATGACATTGGTTAACAACCCCACGACATGTCAACCCTCTCCCTTCTTGACCTTTT
>NW_004443980.1:9908084-9945815 GCF_000243295.1 Trichechus manatus latirostris
CATGCTAGAGGGTGGGAAATTAATCTGACAAAAATTCAGGTGCCTTCCACCTCAGTGAAATTTCTACAGGTCCACTGGTATGGGGCATGTTGAGATACTTCTAAAGTGAAGCCTAAGTTATTGCATCTGGTCTCACCCACAACTAAAAAGGAGGCACAATGCATAGTGAGCCTCTTTGGATTTTGGAGGCAACGTATCCCTCATTTGGGTGTAGTACTCTGGCCTATTTATCAAGTGACTAGAAAGCTGCTAGTTTTGAGTGGGGCCTAGACTAACAGAAAGCTCTGAAACAGGTTCAGGCTGCCGTGCAAGCCACTCTGCCACTTGGGCCATATGATCCGGCTGATCCAACGGTGCTTTAAGTGTCAGTGGCAGATAGAGATGCTGTTTGGAGTCTTTGGCAGGCCCCTATTGGTGAATCACAGCACAGACCCTTAGAATTTTGGAGCAAGGCCCTGCCGTCCTCTGCAAATAACTATTCTCCTTTTAGCTTTTGGCTTGTTACCAGGCCTTAACAGAAACTGTACATTTGACCATGGGGCACCAAATCACCATGAGGCCTGAGCTGCCTATCATGAACTGGGTGTTGTCTGACCCAAAGAGCCATAACACTGGATGTGCACCACAGCACTCCATCATTAAATGGCAATTGTATTTACAAGGTCAGGCCCAAGCAGGACCTAAAGGCACAAGTAGCATGAGGAAGTGGCCCAAATGCCCATGGTCTCCACTCCTGTCACATTACCTCCCATTACCTATGGCCTCATGGGGAGTTCCTTATGATGAGTTGATGAAGGAAGAGAAAAATCATGCTGGATTACAGATGGTTCTGCATGTTACGCAGGCACCACTTGAAAGTGGACAGTGGCAGCACTACAGCCCCTTTCTGGGACCTCCCTGAAGGACAGTGGTGAAGGGAAATCCTCCCAATGGCCAGAACTTCGAGCAATTCACCTGGCTGTTCACTTTGCTTCAAAGGAGAAATGGCCAGATGTGCAACTGTATACTGATTCATGGGCTGTGGCCAATGGTTTGACTAGATGGTCAGGGACTTGGAAGGAACTTGATTGGAAAATTGGAGATAAGGAGGTATGTGGATAGACTTCTCTGAATGGGCCAAAGAAGTGAAGATATTTGCGTCTCATGTGAATGCTCATCAAAGGGTGACCTGAGCAGAGGATTTTATTAAGTGAATAGGATTATGTGTTCTGTGGAAACCAATCATCCTCTTTCCCCAGCCACTCCTGTCATTGACCAACGGGTTCATGAACAAAGTGGCCATGGTGGCAGTGATGGAGGTTATGCATGGTCTCGGCAACATGGATTTCCACTCACAAAGGCCAACTTGGCTACAGCCACTGCTGAGTGCCCAATCTGCCAGCAGCACAGACCAACACTGAGTCCCTGATATGGCACCATCCTGGTGGCAGGTTGATTACATTGCACCATTTCCATCACGGAAAGGGCAGTGTTTTGTTCTTACTGCAATAGACACTCTGGAATCAGATGTGCCTTCCCTGCACGCAATGCTTCTGCCAAAACTATCATCCGTGGACTTACAGAATGCCTTATCCACCGTCACGGTATCCCACACAGCATTGCCTCAGATCAAGGGACTCACTTCACAGCAAATGAAGTGCAGCAGTGGGCCCATGCTCATGGAATTCACTGGTCTTACCATGTTCCCCATCATCCTGAAGCAGCTGGCTTGATAGAACAATGGAATGGCCTTCTAAAGACACAATTACGGCACCAGCTAGGTGGCAATACCTTGCAGGGTTGGGGCAATGTCCTCTAGGAGGCTGTATATGCTCTAAATCAGTGTCCAATATATGGTGCTGTTTCTCCAACAGCCAGGAGTCATGGGTCCAGGAATCATGGAGTGGAAATGGGACTGGCACCACTCACTATTACTCCTAGTGACCCACTCACAAAGTTTTTGCTTCCTATCCTCTTGACCCTATGCATTGCAGGTCTAGAGGTCTTAGTTCCAAAGGGAGGAATACTCCCACCTGGAGAGACATCACTGATTTCACTGAAGTAGAAGTTAACAATGCCATCTAGCCACTTTGGGCTCCTTATGTCTCTGGATCAATAGGCAGAGTTACCATACTGGCTGGTGTGATTGATCCTAATTACCAAGAGGAAATTGGATTGATACTACGTAATGGAGGTAAAGAAGAGTATGTCTGGAATGCAGGCGGTCCCTTAGCACATCTCTTAGTACTACTATGCACTGTGATTAAAGTCAATGGAAAACTACAGCAACCCAATTCTTACATGACTACTAATGGCCCTGACCCTTCAGGAATGAAGGTTTGGGTCACCCACCAGGCAAAGAATCACAATCAGCTGAGGGGCTTGCAGAGTGTAAAGGCAGTGGAAGAAGATAGTTCTAAATACCAGTGATGGCCATGTGATCAGTTCAGAAAACAGGACTACTGTTGTTATGAATATTCCTTCCTTGTATGTGTGCATCCAATATTTTTGTTTTCTTCACTTACACAATATAAGATGTGAACAGGACAGGGCTAGTGCATTTTCAGTTGTATGTGTGTTGTATCATGTTAGGTGCCAAGTATGACTTTGTAATTGTATTTAGAGACTGTGTATTGTTTGAGATGTGTATAGGTGCTAAGTTGACAAGGGGTGGACTGTGATGGTTAATGGTTAAGGCTGTGTCAAACTGGCTGGGCCATGATTCTCTGTGGTTTGGCAGTTATGTAATTATTTAATCTGGCAGTTATGTAATGATGTAATCACTTTCGTGATGTGATCTGATGTCATCAGCCAATCAGTTTTAAGGGGAATTTCCTTTGGGGTGAAGCCTGTACCTAATATATATGGACGGTCTGGCAAAGCTCGCTGGCTTTTGCTCCCTCTGAATCTCACATATGGCTCATCATCATCTGACTTCTGGTTCTTGGACTTGAGTCTATGACCTGAGTATTGCCTTGGATCTTAGGATTCGTTGGCCTCTGCAGCCTGTGAGCCAGCAGGCTGCCATCTGACCTGCTGATTTTGGGTTCTTTAGCCTCTGCAGCTACGTGAGTCAGGAGAAGCCTGACGCCTTACCCACGGATTTGGTACTTGCCAGTCTCTACAACCATGTGAGCCATTTCCTTGAGATAAATTTCTCTATTTATATATGCTTCACAGGTTTTGCTTCTCTAGAGAACCCAGCTTCAGACACTAGGGTAAAATAAATAATGAAAAACTGCTATCGTAGTACAAACTCAAATGTTCTCCTTTTAATAATGTATGTTTGGTCACCAAATGTGACTATCTGTAAACATAAAAATAAAGACAGCTTTGTTCTTTGACAGCTTCAGAAGTAGGAACTTTGGCTTTTTATTCCTTTTAATGGTAGCTGACTATTTTCTTCTCATGATGCATTCACCCTGGATCTGTATTACTTCAGCTCCCCAGAGATACAGTGAAAAGAGTCCTCAATTAGAAAACATCTCCTAATTTTACAGTTTAAAAGTTAATACTTTAAAAGAAACACTCCCTTAATTCCACAACCTCTATTCCCATCATGAATATTCTGGTTTAATAAAGCCTATAAATAAATTTGTTCTTTCTTCTCAAAAAACACTTAGGAAACTTTACAAGAATTACTGGTTTAAAAAATTTAGCTAGAAAAATTAAGGAACCAGTCATTTAACCCCTATTACTAGATGGTGCTCAAGTATTCGAGTCTCAAGGCCAGTACAGGAGCATCCCTTAGTTGTTCCTTAGCGCGCTGGCAAAGAGTCTTCTCAATCACTCTTTTCTTCTCCTTGATAATGTCTGTATTCTGGCTTCAGCTCCCATGTGTTTTTGTGGGTCCCTTTTACATTTTGAATACCAATTTCTCTTAAGATTTCCTTCAGGTACATCTAAAAAAACAAAAAGAAAACCCCCAAAAGATAAGATTATGAAGGCAGGAAATACAACTTAAAATAAAAATGATATGGTAAAGGACATTCATGAGTGCTAAAAATTATGATCCTGAAAGCTCAACAAGATTTCTCTACAAACATGTTCAATACGCTGCCTTTTGATCCTACACATGCAATCCATGATTAAATATGTGATAATTTGCATCAAAGGGGTTGAAGTCCTGAAGGCCAACAACTGTAGAGCTTAAAAAAGAGTCTAGATGAAAATACACTTGAAAATTACCAGTGTTTAACGTTGACCAATATGATACAGCATACTAAGTATGTTCCACCCTTGGTATGTATGGCATTCAAGGATATAGTTCACAATCAGATAGGGTTATTCTGATTTTAGGAGCAATAGTGTATTGTTATGGATTGAACTGTGTCCCCCGAAGACATGTGTTGTAAATCCTAACCCCTATACCTGCAGATAAGAAGCCCTGGTGGTGCAATGATTAAACACTTGGCTGCTAGCCAAAAGGTTGGCAATTTGAACCCACCAGTGGCTCTGCAGGAGAAGAGACCTGGCAATCTGCTCCTGTAAATATTATATCCTTGTAAACCCTATAGGGGCAGCTCCACTCTGTCCTATTGGGTTTCTATGAGAGGGTATCAACTTGATGGCACACAACAGCATACCTGTGGATGTAATCCCATTTGGGAAAAGGGTTTTCTTTGTTATGTTAATTAGGCCATATCAGTGTGGAGTGTGTCTAAAGCTAGTCACTTTTTAGAGATAAAAAGATCAGATTAGGCACAGGAACAATGAAGCAAAGATGGGAGAAGACAGATGCCAGGCCACACGAGGGTCACCAAGAATGAGGAGCTGAAGCTGAAGAGACAAGGACCTTCAGGGAGAAAGCCAACAGAGAGAAAGCCTTCCCCTAGAGCTGGTGACCTGAATTCGGATTTCTACTGTCCTAAACTGTGAGAAAAGAAATTTCTGCTTGTTAAATCCACTCATGTGTGGTATTGCTGTTAAAGCAGCACTAAGAAACTAACACACATATAAGAAAAGACAAATATTTTTTGGGAAGATATATTCTCTGAACCAAGCAAATAACAGGTATCCAGAATTCTCAGTTCCCAGGTGGGTTCTCAAACTTCCTAAAATGCCACTATTTTTCCTGTGTAATAAGGAAGATTATTATTTGTGCTGTCCAAGCTTGCCGAGACAGCATGAGAGGAAAGAAATGATAACAAGGTGAGCTAAGAACCATGGGGGCTGCAGCTTTTTCATGCCTGGCTCTTCCAAGGGAAATAGGTGAGTCGTGATGTGGGACAGAACTCTACTGTGGTATTGTAGGTCCCTGATAATTCAATAGACAGATTTTACCAAATGATTGCTATATTCACAGAAATGATGGCTATAGAATATTAAACTCCACCTTTGCTTGCCAATGTGCAAGGCCAAAAAGCATTCCACTATAAATTGACTAATATAAATTACAGTCCTTCCCCTTCTTGGAGAGAAAAGTTAATTACTGAGAAACGATTTTCTTGCTGCAGAACAAACCAATTCAATAATTTTGGTGAGTGTGCTTCAATTTAAAGACCGGTTACAGTACTAGAGTGACTCATCCCAACCAAAATATTCTTAATAAGATTGATCTAAAATGTGCCCCTCAATCCTAAAGAGGTAGTGGATGTAAGAAAACCTAAACAAAAACAGCATGTTTTGTCAAGTCAAAGTTACTATCTTGACATACTTCAGGTAGGCTGAGTTTGAGGTATGCACCATGTGGATTTTATTATTAGTTTTTGACTGGGGTGGGGTGGGAGGAATGCTATACTCCTGGGTTAAGAACTTATTTCTAGGACTCCTCTGGTCCTGAGTGTGTCTGTATATTGGCTTTAGATGGCTACAGAGCTGACATGAAGGACAGCGGAAGGACTGACAGGGGCCTTTTAAAATTGCAGTGAAAACATACACTCCAAAACATTCACGGATTTTCTTATGTCTGCTGTTATGAGGTTAGGGGAGGTAGGACGATTCGAATCAAGTGAATAGCGCTGGCAATGCCACGTAACACCATTCTTAAACTGCCACACATAAAAGAATTCTAGTATTCTTTAAAATTGGAATTTCTGTTATTTATTAAAAAGTATGGTTTTATTCTGATATGGAGAAACTTAATACAGAAAAAAAATAAATGATTAGCTGAGTCACATACCACAGCCGAAGCAGCACAGCGAAAAAGCCAGTGTGGAAATCTGAGCTCCAATTCTAGCTCTGCCCACTGACTTAACAGTGTGCCTCACGCAAACCACACATTACCTGGCCCTCAGCTTTATCGTCTCCAGAATAAAGGGCAGGGGCAGCATTGGTGACCCTCCGTGCAGGGGTCGGGAGTACTGGAATCCAGAGTGTGTGTGAACATAGTTCAAACATAGTTTGAAGTCTCTGCCACTGAAATTTCACAAACTTTGAAGACATAATATTTTTTATATCTACTGATATGAGGAAAATAATGTAGAAGCTCTTGCCTAGACAATATTTCAGGCAGCGCCCCCCTCAAGTGTAATGCTCTCACGAAGAGCTTATTAAATAAGCCTCATCTTAGGCCCAGTGAATCAAAACCTCTGGGGCCAGGCCCAAGATGTGCATTTTTAACAAGCCACCAGTGACTGTAATTTAACTACACTAATACCCCACAACATCTGCTCTAAGGACTCGCCCAGCTCTAAGATCCCAGGATTTTTCGGTCCTTGGTGCATTGCTTAGTTCTCCGAGCCTCACCACTGCTGGATGTACGCATTACCCACACAATTTATACCACCTACAGTGCTCTGTAGTTTATAATGTTCCTTCACTCACAGGCAGGTTCTTACCTAGAAACACAATCACTGATTAGCCCGGGAACTATACTCTGCCTCCTTATGAGGCCCTGGGTGGCTAAGAGCTCTCACTCAGCAGCTTTCCCATTCCAGCAGCCAGGCCCCAGCAGGCGGCAGCAATGAATCAAAGGAGCCCTGGTCCCGCAGGCGCCAGCCTGCCTCCCACACCTTCTGCAGTTGGCTTCACTAAAAAGACCCGTGTGAATGAGTAAGCATGAAGGCCTGAAGCAGCCAGGTAATAACGCACGTCTGCCACCTGCTACTTCAAATTACATTTAAAAAATGAGACACTCTTCATAAACGCCTTTCTAATCGAATGGCATTCACAGGTGGAAAATGATAGGTTGGGTGCAAATAATTTTCAGTGTTAGTGCCAAGAATGACATCTTTGTAAAATCCCAAAGAATGGGTTACTGTGTGACTGGCTAAGACCCCGTGCACAAATGATCACACGGCTGTGGATACACGGCAGTGGGTCCAACCGTGAACAGAGCAATCACCGGTGGCTTCTGGGTCACCCCATAGAGGCTCTCTTGACTTTAAGTCCAGTGTGCCCCTTTATAGTCTAGGTGCAGAAAATAGAAAGCCTAAAAAGGCTTAAACACAAACTATTCAGAAATTATAAGTGTGCAAATTTAGTTGCTTTCATGTGTATTCTACCCGTGTTCTGGTAATACAGTATAATAAAGTAATGGAGTATTTTTTATATATAAAGATGTCACCCCTCCCTCCCCCAGCCATGATAAGAATGGAATGAGATATTCCCAGCCTCTCAATTTGTGACATAGCAACATGGAATTAGGGTCACAATATCTAGCCACGGTACAGAATTTTTTTGGGAGGAGTACGGGGTGGGGGGTGGAAGAGGCAAATGTCCTGGGTCTTTATAGTGTTACAAACTGTAACCTAAGACGAAATGAATTACTCTAACCAAATGAATTAACTTGGCAAGGGGGTAGGAACAAGCAGAGAAAGTAGTAGTAACAACAGGGAAAAACAAGATCAGAAAATTGCTAAAGGGAAGAAGACACAGGCAGACAACAGTGAGATCATGGCATTCCTCTGCCTAAAAATTTTAATGACTTTCCCTTAGCCCAAGAGGTTAAATTCCAAACTCCTTTACAGGTATCCATCCAGGTCAATTTTTCCCTTTGGCCTCATCTTTCCCTACTCCCCCTTACCAAACCCATTGCCATCGAGTCGATTCCAACTCACAGCAACCATACTTCTAGTTCTTCCCAAATACAGTCCCCTTTCCTCAAATCTGAACTCCTCATTCTTTAAGATTGGGCTCAAATGTCACCTTCTCACAGCAACTTTCCTTAACAGCCCCACCCCTTAGATTTACATTTCACACTGCACATACTTCAAAGATCGTCCTTAGTACATTGTATTATAATCCTTTAATTTACATAAGTTAAACATCTTTCCCATTAAACCATGTGTTTCTAAAGGACATGGGGAGACACCTTATTCACTTCTGTAACCGCAGACCATTACAGTGCCTGCCTGGCATATTAGAGTCTCAGCACACTTAGGCTGAATGAACAGGATAAACAGGATGAGGTTAAGAGCAGACAAGGGACAGCTCAACAACAAAAAGACAAAGCACCCATTACAAAATGGGCAAAGGACTTGAATAGACATTTCTTCAAAGAAGATATGCAAGTGGGCAATAAGCATATGAAAAGACGTTCAACATCATTAGTCATTAGGGAAATACTAATCAAAACTATAATGAGATACCATTTCATATCCACTAGGATGGCTATTACCAAAAGTCAGAAAATAAACAGTGTGGTGAGGATGTGGAGAAATTAGAACCCTCGTCCATAGTTGATAGGAATGTAAAATGCTACAGCTGCCATGGAAAATGGTTTGCTGGTTCCTCAAACAGTTAAACATAGAACTACCATAGGCCCAGCAATTCCACTGTTGGGTATATATCCAAAAGACTTGATTGAAAGCAGGGACTCAAACAGTTACTTGTACACCAATGTTCACTGCAGCATTATTCACAACAGCCAAAAGATGGAAACAACTCAAGTGCCCATCAACAGATGAATGGATAAACAAAATATAGTATATACAATGATACATTATTCAACCATAAAAAAGAATGAAGTGCTGATACATGCTATAACATGGATGAACCTGAAAACATTATGCTAAGTGAAATAAGCCAGACACAAAAGGCTACATATTGTGTGATCCCAATTATGTGAAATATCTAGATCAGACAAATGCACAGGGCAGAAAGCAGATCAGTGGTTACCATGGGCTGCAGGGAGAAGAATATGGGAAGTTACAGCTTACTGGGTACCGAGCTTCTGTTTGGGGTGATGAAAAAGTTTTGGAAGCCACTAGTGGTGATTGATGGTTGCACAATATTGTGAATGAGATGAATGCTACTGGACTATACACTTAAAAATGGTTAAAATGGCAAATTTCTGGTTGTACCCATTTTACCACATGTGTGTGTGCATACACACACACACAGGAAGAACACTCAAGGAGCTAAGAGGATTGGATTGGTGGTAGAGAGGGGAGATCATGTACAAGGTCCACAGGGATAAACTGTGCCTATTCTTTCTAGTTCTTTTCATTGTTAGAACTCAGGCTCTGATTAACTTATAGGGCAATGTCCCAGGTTTGAAAAATAAAATTTTACTGACTAAATCGCAGTACCCGAATATGAATGATTATTGCTAAAATACTGCTGGTGACAAAGCCAACTGAGGGGACATTTTTTAGGGTCCAACAAGATTGAAGATAAACTGCTAATCTTGTTTTCCTTTTTGTCATGGATTGAATTATGTCCCCCCAAAAACATGTGTTATCAATTTGGCTGGGCCATGATTCCCTGTATTGTGTAATTTTCCTATATGTTGTAAATTCTGCCTCTATGATCTTAATGAGGGAGGATGGGCAGCAGTTGTGTTAGTAATGCAGGACTCAATCTACAAAAAACTGGATTGTGTCCTGAGGCAATCTCTTGAGATATAAAAGAGAGAAGTGAGCAGAGAGACAGGGGTACCTCATACTACCAAGAAAGCAGTGCCAGGAGCAGAGCGCGTCCTTTGGACCTGGGGTCCCCGTGCAGAGAAGCTCGTAGTCCGGGGGAACACTGATGAGAAGGATGCCAGAGAGAGAAAGCCTTCCCCTGGAGCCAATGCCCTGAATTTGGACTTTTAGCCTACTTTACTGTGAAGAAATAAATTTCTCTTTGTTAAAACCATCCATTTGTGGTATTTCTGTTATAGCAGCACTAGATGACTAAGACACTTTTTAAAACTAATTCACTCACTTAAATATTTATTGTAGCACCTACTGTGTGCCAGGCACAGTAGGTCAAAAGATTAAAGTCAGTCTTCATTCTCATAGAGTTCACAGTTTAAGATTAGGGTGTGGAGGGGAGAGAAAAAAATTATAAAATAAAGCAGAAGCAAAGTAATAAAGACATATATACCGGGAATTATGGGAGCATGGGGAAGGGACACCTCACCCAGCCTGAGTCAAGATGTTAGGTTCTTTGAGGATGTGTATTTGATCATTTGAACTGAACACCAATTCTGTGCAGAGAGCAAGAGAAACTAGTTCTCCTTTTAGTTTAAACACTGAGTGACTTTCAAATTAAATTTTTCGCCTGACCACCTGTATTTTAAAGAAAGAATTCTAGATCTGATTGCATAGGTCACCTTTATGTCACACAGGATTGGGAGATTTCTCACTGTAGACCATGAGCAGCGCGGCAGCACAAGATCTGAAATAATAAACTGGCTTGGGTTCAGCAAGTCTTCATCAAAGGGATATGTGGGAGAGTATTTAGAGCAAGTCTAAATGCAGAGAAAAAATGGACAGACTATCACAGCTTCTTTGGAAGGAAAAGGCAAAGAACATACTGGAACAAATAGGTCAAATGATTAGGATGCTGTTTGTATTTGTGGGTCAAGACAAAACCGGTAGTCCAGAAGACAGGAATTCATAGATTAACTTCCTAGTTTTCCATGAAGACTGAGACAAACCTATGCAGTCACAAACCACAGTAACCTACTATTTTAGTCTTTCTTTTCCTCCTTCCTTCTCTCCCTCCGCCTCCCTGCCATTTCTCATAGTCATCTTTTCCTCTACTGCTCTGCCAACCAAACTGAAGACTTACCTGCAAAGCATCCAGGCATTTCAGTGATAAGCACTGCATACACAATTGACTACATCTGAATTCCTACATGCTGACCAAAGACATACTTTTGATAGAGATCTGATCACCAAGTACTAAATCTTTGGGTAAACTAATATGACCCTACTAGGCTTCTAGTCAAAAAATCTTCCCAGAAAAGTTAGACTGAATATGCAACATGCAGATCTATACCAAAGATGGCACTAATTAACGAACACAGTCACAACGGATTTATGTACTACATGCTTTTTATAAAAGTGATCCAAGGGCAAGAGAAGCATTACTGGTTCTGTGACAATTTCAAAGTATTGCCTCATCTTTATGTGATTTTTGTGTGACCAACTGTGACTCCTTTAAGCAAGATCAGTAGACCTGATGTTTAGAAGCTCGATGGCACAAAATTCTTTCATTTAAAAATAAATAAGTAAGCTACATACTAGGCATAAGCTGTGAACAAAGGCCAATAGATATTTTCACTCCTTTAGATGGAGAAAACTGAACAAGAGAGACAAAGTGATGCTGGGCACTTCTCTGGAACATGGGCCATCTCTGAATTTTCTTCCTCCTTTCTTCTATTATATCTCTTCCCCACAAGACCCCATCCCCGTCTTCTTCTCAGGGCCCCACTGGCTGCATTCCTCCACTCTTCCTTTCATAAAACTCCCAAGAAGCAGACAGATGGCTAATGAAATGGTTAAAGCACACCCCCCACACCCCCAGCCCTACTTTATCCCTTGATCCAGACTCTGAAAAAGCAGTTCATTATTCCATTAATATCTGTGTGCTGATAAGTTATTTCACTTCAGTAACACTTCATTTGTCTGGCATTGGCAAATTCTTCACGTGTTTCAATTTTTCAGATAATCAAACTGTACTTCCTTTGGGACAAAGCTTTTAACTTTAATTATTTTGTTAAGACATGCTTTCTAAACTATATTATTTGTATACTGGACACAATTACACCTTGGAATATTTTGAGGTATTCTAAGGCTGGGATATAATGGGAAAAAAACATATAGTTAACTTTGGAACACTTAATAGACAAAGATGAAAACAGTAAGATTTCTTTTGAAATCTACATATGAATTCTTGCATTTAGAACCAAGGCAACTATTTACAAGTTCATTTGGTCTTAAGTATAGTTTCAAATTTATAAAAATAAGAATGTATCAATTGGCATGGCTATTACTAGTCTACTGAAAATATTACTGGAAATTAAACGGCAAGCTAGGAGACTCTGTAGGTGTTTATTTTACCAATAGGGAATTTTCAGTAAATTAGCTAGCATTTCCAATAAAGAAGCATTATTCACCCTTAAAATATTTGGAAAGAGGGTAAAGTTTTATTTTAGGGCAATAGTAGATAAAAGTTTTTGCTGTCTAAGGCTTAAAAAAAATTGATCATAGTTTGGCAGTTTGTCAAAGGGTTAAACAGAGTCACCATACATGCTGCCATCAAGTTGATTCCCACTCATGGTGACCCCACGTGTTTCAGAGTAGAACCGCATGCACTCCATAGGCTTTTCTTTCTTTTGTAAGGCTGGATTTTGTGTGTGTGTGTGAAAATATACACAACAAAACATACACCAATTCAACAATTTTCACACGTACAATTTAGTGACACTGGTTACATTCTTTAAGTTGTGCCATCTTTCTCAATATTCGTTTCCAAATTATTTCACTACCATTAACATAAACTCACTGCCCTAAGCTTCTTGTCTATCCTTTCGAGTTGCTGTTGTCAATCTGAGCCCATATAGATAGTTCTCTAAAAGAGCACAATGCTCAAGGCAAATATTCTTTACTAATTAAGCTAAACTATTGTTTGGTTTAAAGATGACTTCAGGAGATAGTTTCAGGGGATCATCCAGCCTAAATGGTCCCAGAAAGTATGGATTCCATGAGAATTTTAAATTCTGTTCCACATCTCCCTCCCCCTTTTGATCAGGATTCTTCCATATATAATCTTTGATAAAAACATTCTGTAACGGCAGCTGGGCATCATCCAGTTCTTGCAGTCTTGTGGCAAAGGAGGCAGTTGTTCATGGAGACAACTAGATACACATTCTATTTCCTCCTCCAATTCCTAAATCTCCTTCTTCCTCTGCTGTTCTAGGCAAATAGAGACCAATTGCTATATCCATAGAGTTTTCAATGGCTGTAATCTTATGGAAGTAGATCGCTAGGCCTATCTTCCATGGCACTACTGGGTAGATTTAAAATGCTAACCTTTTGGTTGGTAGTCAACCACAACTGTTTGTACCACCCAGGGACCTAGAGTTACCATATGACCCATCAGTTCTACTCTGAAGTGAAATGAAAACATACATTTACACAAAAACTTATACATGAATGTTCACAGCAGCTTTACTCATAATGCTAAAAAGTGGAAACAACTCAAATGTCTAGATAAATAAAATGTGGTACAGCCATACAACAGAAAATCATTTGGCAATAAAAATGAATGAACTACTCATATATGCTGCAACATTGATGAAGCTTGAAAACATTATGCTTAAGTGAAAGAAGTCACAGCAGATTACCAATTGTAAAATTCCATTTATATAAAACGTCCATACTAGACAAATCTATAGAGACAGAAAGCAGATTTGTGGTTGCCTGGGACAGGAGAAAGGCAGTAGAAATAGGGAGTAACTACTAATGGATATGAGGTTTCATTTTGGGGTGATGAAAATATTCTAATATTGATTGTGGTGATGGCTGCACAATTCTGTGAACATATACTAAAATCCACTGAATTGTACACTTATTAAAAAGCACAGAAAATAAAAAATTTAAATTGGAAAAAAAAAAATTTATCTCACTACCTTTGAGTCAACAGGAGACCTCTCCAGCTCCTAACAACAAATTAAGATGACAGCATTGTTTATTACCAAATCATCATGGGTAAAGTAACATTTCCAACAAACAGTGGCTGGCCTTGTGTACCAGTCCACATGCACTGGAAACTGGTAAAATTGAAATATCTGTCTTGGAACATTCTAGAAAGACAGAGTGGCTTGATCATGCTGCAATACAGAACTGGAGAAGGCCATCACTGGTACCACCAAATCCTCTGCCAACAGGCTTACCCTCTTGTACCTCAATTCGCCTGCTGAGACGGAGAGGTGGGAGGCTTTGGATACTTATCCTCATCCACAAGGCAATGTTTTCTGTACTGCAGAGACCAGTACAAAGAAAATGATTTTTGTCTTGAGACAATTTCCTTAGGGATGGCAAGTCTAAAAACAAGTCTTTCTAGCTTGTTCAGAGGCTAAATAAAGAAATCAGGAGAAGGCAGTTAACAAGCCTAAAAACTTACTTTTCCTCTCTTGAAAATCAAAGAAAATGTGAAGGTTAAGGAAGGAGATTATACTGGTGATTGCATTTTTTTCCCCAGATTATATATAAGCTTTTTGATCTACTGCTTATTTGAAAATTTTGTGTAAATTTTGTATACAAATAAATGTCCAATTTTGTTTACTGGGTGCCTGTCTCAGATATTGCTCTTATCTACATAGTATCTTATTTAAAATCATGACTCAATTGTCTATGTTACTAAGGTCATCCCAAATTTTACCTCATTCAGAAATAAAAAAAAAAGGTTGGAACAAACCATATAAGTTAAAAGGGAAAATGTTATTATCCCACAATAAACTTGGTAGTAGATCAATTAGATAGGAGTCCCTGAGTGGTACAAATGGTTAAGTGCTAGACTACTAGCCAAAAGGTTGGTGGTTTGAACTCACCCAGAGGCACCTTGAAAACCTTAAGGATATGTATGTATGTAGGTATATATGTGTATAGGTATGCAAGTATATGTGTGTGCATATATAGGTGTATGCATATGTATGTGCAAGTATGTGTGTGTATGAATATATTCAGATTTACAATAAAGCACACAGGGGGCACAATTATGGATACTTCTTAGAAAAAAAAGTACCTCATGGGATTGGTTTTCTTGGTTTGAAGACTTAGGACCACAGTCTTGTGGGATAATTTGGTCAATTGGCATAATATAGTTCATAAAGTTTATGTTCTCCATCCTAGTTTGGTGAGTAGCATCTGGGGTCTTAAAAGCTTGCGAGTGGCCATCTAAGATATAACTGTCTTTACTCTTCTGGAGCAAAAGAGAAAGAAGGAAACCAAAGACTCAAAGAAGAAACTAGTGAACAGGACTAATAGTCTGCATGAACCACAGCTCATCTACCCTGAGACCAGAAGAATTAGATGGTGCCCAGTCATCACTACTGATCCTTCTGATCAGGGCCACAATAGACGGACCCTGATAGAAGTGGACAGAAATGCAAAACAGAACTCAAATTCTCAAAAAATCCAGATTTACTGAACCGGTTGAGACTGGAGGACTCCCTGAGAATACTTCCCTGAGACACTCTTTAAACTGTGAACCAAAACTCATCCCTGAGTTTAACCTTTTAGCTAAATAACAGATTGGCATACAAAATAAAGAATATCACCTGTGAGTACTTGCTGCTTTAAAATATCATCCGTATGTGACCAAACAGTCAACAATACTTTAAAACAAAGATGAGAAGGTAAGGGGGGCAGGGAAACCAGATTAATGGAAATGGAACAACCAGAACAAAAATAATGAGAATGTTCATTCATAGTGAAGAATGTAACCAATGTCACTGAACAATTTGTGTAGAAATTGCTGAATGGGAACCTCAACTGCCTGTGTAAACCATCACCAAAAACACACACAAAAATTATTAAAAACAAACAACAACAACAGAAAAACCCTATGGAGCAGTTCTACTCTGCACACATGGGGTCACCATGAATCAGAATTGACTCGACAGCAACTAACAACAACAAATGTATTAGTTATTAGAACCTTCTATTCCTAAGAAAGTATTAGTTTCATAAATGTGTTTAAATTTCACCCACTTATATTCAACATAGTTAATAATTTATTTTCGCATAACATTTCATATTCTAAAACTTCTAATTAAGGCTTTACTTCTTAAGTTAGCAAATAATTATTTTCTAAAGCAGAAGGCTCAAAAGGGCTATCATTAATTACTATGCCGTCTCAGGAAACTGGTTCTCTGCTTAGTTTAATAGTATTACTCAAAAAAAAAAGAGAAAATTTCCATTTACAGGAGTAGTGGAAAGAGAACTGAGAACTGAAAAGGAATATGTAAACAGGAAAATGATACAAATTAAAAAGAAAAAAGGAGAGGGAGGAGAAAAAAATCAACTGAAAAAGGGAAAGTATATGTCAGAACAAAACATTATAAAGCAACATTTATTCAGTAGTAAATCTGGAGTGAGCTTCAAACATTGTTTAAAAATACCTATGTTTACTTTCAGATAAGGAACTAAATGAGCTACAATACAGTTTAAATTCAGTTTTCTACGTACCTGGTTTAGATTAATGATGGTGATTCTTAATAATACAGAAATTAGAAAGCAGCCTGCCTGGGAGAAAACTTGGTCTTTCCCCCCGCCTCATTAAAAGGGGTTCCCTTTGCCCGAAATATCTTCCTTGAGCATCCAGAGATATATACTCCTGTCTGAATATACAGGAGGCGATGTAGTAGGGGAGTCCCTGGGTGGTGGGAATGATGCAAACAGTTAAGCACTTGGCTGCTAACCGAAAGGTGCCTTGGAAGAAAGGCCTGGTAATCTACTTCCAAAAAACCAGCCACTGAAAACTCTATAGAGCACGGTTCTACCCTGACACAGATGGGGTCACCATGAGCTGGAGTTGACAGCAACTGGTTAATGTAATAGACGATACTCCTAGATTGAATCCATCCGCCAACTGCCCTCTCCAGGTCTATAAATTAGAAAATTCGGCTAGATAATCTCTAAGATTCCTTCTATTTTTAAGATTCTGACTACGAGATAAATACATTATAATTTGTATCATGAAGAATGAATAGGAAAACAGGTTTCTGGCTAAATAACTTGGGGAGTGGTAGTGCTACTTATTGAAATGGGGAAGGCTGGGGGAGGCTTCAGTGAGGGCGTAGAAATCAAAAGAGCTGTGTTTTGAACATATTGTATTTGAAATAATAATAAAAATGGTTAACACACTCATTAGGGGCTAACTCTGTAGCAGGTACTGTGCCAAGAGCATCACATTCATTTTCTTAGTTAACCCCAACAATCTTATGGGACAGGTTCTACTATTTTCTCCTTTTTACAGAAGCTCCAAACAGTGCTGTCATTCTATTAAGGCTTCTAAATGGAGAAGATAAGCCTTTGGGATGCACGAGTCTGGAGCTCAAGAGGGAAGACTGTGCTGGAATGATCAGCACACCAATGATATTCAAGGCCAGGGGACTGGCTGAGAGAGAAGAGGTCTCGGGACAGAGCCTTTGACATTCAGGTAGAGGAGAGGAGCCAGTGAGTAGGAGAAAGCCAGAAAAGTGGTAACTTTATTCACGCCAAGTAAGTAAACTATTTCAAGGAGAAGAGTGATCACGTCAAATGACCTTGACAAGAGCAGCTTCAGTGGAGTGAGTTAATTAGAAATGGGAGCGAGGAAGGAAACAGACAACTCTAAGAGCAGCAGAGAAAAGGAACAGTAGCTGGAGAGAGATGTGGGGTTAAGGACTTTATCTTTTATAAGATGGAAAATATTAAGGCATGATTGTACAACAAAAGGAATGATATGAAAGAGAAAGAAGTATTCATTTGGGGTTGCTTTAAGTAGTACGTTTCCTCACTATCTTAAATGGTAACTGAATTAGAACTTTCCTGCACAAAATATGTTTTTTTTGTGCTAGATACAAACAACAAAAAGCCATTTCAAACTCATAACTGATCCTAGCTTTGTTTCACCATTCATTCATTCATTCAATAAATATTTACTGAGTGCTTGTTACGTACCAGATACTATAAAAGTTAGAAACAGTGATGATCAAAATTAGAGTGTGTGCTCTCATAGAGATTTATAGTCAGGAGAAGCGCTGTCCAACAGAACTTCCTGTGCCACGTATGTTCTATATCTGTTCTAACATGGTTGCCACTCGCCACATATGCTATGGACCCTTGAATGTGGCTAGTGTGTCTGAGGAACTGAATTTTAATTTTTTTTTACTTTTAATTAACTTCAATTTAAATTTAGACAGCCGTATGTTACCATACCGGGCAGCAGTTTTAGTTGCAAATTCAGATATTAAACAAACATCCAGCATAAGTGTGTTGAGTGTTACAAAAGGGGCAGTCAGGGTGTTAAGGGACCTTCTAACCTTTTAAACAGACTCTGCACGGCCTGCATTTATTCACTCAGAGCCCTGCCTACCCTGCCACAGGGTAGGAGGGGCAGTGGACTCCGGCTGGCCAGCTTACTCCACGTCTTTGGTTCAAAATGGGCACACAACCTGTACCAGTCAATTAAAATCTTCCTTGAGGTTTTTATTGGAATTATCAGGACAGATATTCTCTATTTTTCTTAGGAGTTGCCAGCTGGGAACTGCTCCAGGAGGTCTTTCTGGCAACCATATGGCAAGAACCTGCTTAGGAAGAAAGACAACACAAGAGAGAGATGGAAAGTTGGGGAGAGATGCAGAGAGACGGAGAGGGACAGTTCTGATGAAATGATTTTAGTAGCTGGGCCCAGCCATGTGTAAAGCTAGATGACTCCTGAATTTCCAGCTATAGGAGCTGATAAAATTATATTTTTGTTTGAGTTGAGTCCTTGTGACTGAAACAGTCCCACCCAACCAACAGACCTATAATAGCATATACCTATAAACACATTTTCCTTTTGGACAGAAGAAATACTCAGCCACTCAAATTCTTGAGCCATTTTATCCTTTCAAAATGTACATCTTCTTGTATCTTACTGATTCCAAATTTTGCTTAAATTACTTTTTTCAAGCACTTACTTAGGCCTGTGTGAAAAAACTCTGAGGATTAGGTTAACATCACCTTATTGCTGATCCCAAAACCAGTGTAATGGTTTTATTGATGAAAAGCCTACCTGGAGCAAATAAACAACTGCCTGTTGGGCGTTATTTAGAGCGGGACTCCAACCTGCTCCAAAAATCAAGGCCATGCATTATCTTTGCCCAGTTTGTTCTGTTGATTTAAACCTACTTCAATAAAAACATACAGACTGCTCAACAGCATATTCTCAATTTAAAAAATGGTCCACTGGATTGACATGATTGGGCACTAGTGATGTAGAAGAGATCATCAATAATTTCCCTGATCTAAAGTTGGGTGAACAGGGCACAAGGAAACTAAGAAGTTCAGTTACAATCAGAGCTGGTTTTCAACGATACTCTTAACAGAAACGTATGGGTAAATGAACATGATAAATTGGTGTTGTGTTTTAGAACAATTTTAAAGAGGACTCAAAGTGGTCTTGGCAGTTTGGTGTCTCAAAGGAAGCAATTAGGTAAAGTTTCTAATGGTTTGTATTTTCTACAGCAATGCTGAATACGCTTCTATTTTATGGATATAATAAAATATGAAGAAAGACTAGATATAACACGTTCAAGGTTGAAAGATCAAAGAGTACCAAGGGAGAAAAAACAGACTTCTTCTTTCATTTCAGAGGAAGAAAAAAAGCCAAAAGTTGAACCACATAAAAATACCCCTTGAAATGGATACCACGTGTGACTTTACCTCTTTCTGGTTGATTAGGCAAGTCACATATGAGTGAATGAGAGAAAGGCTGTTCCCAAGGACAGTTTCTCTAATCAATACTATGGCTTGTAGAAGTGAAGGTCTTTAGGAAGAAGAATTAATATAGAAAGGAAGGAAATGGAAAAACAAGAGAATACTTCAGATTCACTCAGAATATGTCAAAAATGACATTCTAAAAGGTCAGAAAGCAGATGGTAACTAAAGAATATAGTAGTGCTGCTAATAACCAAGAGGGTGTGTGTTAAAATGATATACTCCAAGGTTAGAAACTTTTTATCAAAAGTGGCACTGGGAGTCATCAGAAAATGAAAGGCTACTTTATAAGAATGCCATTAAATGCACACATAGACCACAGAACTGACTGACACGAGTAATATTTCTTTTCTGTAAATTAGGATTAAAAAAATTTTTTTGTTGTTGTTGAGAATATACACAGCAAAACATACACCAATTCAACAGTTTCTACATGTACCATTTAGTGGCACTGATTACATTCTTTGAGTTGTGCAACCATTCTCGTCCTCCTTTTCTGAGTTGTTCCTCCCCCATTAACATAAATTCACTGCCCCCTAAGGTTCCTATCTAATCTTTAAAGTTGCTGTTATCAGTCGGATCCTATATAGATAGTTCTTAAAAGAGCACAATGCTCAAGGCAGACATTTTTTACTAGTTAAGCTAAACTCTTACTTGGTTTGAAGAAGATTTCAGGGGATATTTTTGGTTTAAGGTTTAAAGGTTATCTCAGGGCAATAGTTTCAGGGGTTCATCCAACCTTCATGGCTCCAGGAAGTCTGGAGTCTATGAGAATTTAAAATCCTGTTCTGCATTTCCCCCCTTTTGATCAGGATTCTTCTATGGAATCTTTGATCAAAATGTTCAGGAATGGTAGCCAGGCACCATTCAGTTCTTCTGGTCCCATGGCAAAGGAGGCAGTTGTTCATGGAGGCAAACAGCCACACATTCCATTTCCTCCTCCTATTCCCAGTTCCCCTTCTTCCTCTGTTGTTCCAGGTGAATACAGATCAACTGTTGGGCCTTTGATGGCTGCTTACAAGCATTTACAACCCCAGGCACTATACACTGAACTAGGAGATAGAACATAGGCACTAAACATGTTATTAGGCCAATTAACTGGGATGTCTCCTGACACTATGACCCTAAATCTCCAAATCAAGAAACCAAATCCCATGAGGTTTTTGGTTGTACATAAGCAGCCTCAGCAGCTACTCTTTGTTGTTGAAAATGTATTTATTACACTACTTTTGCCAATTCAACTTTTCTATAAACTAGGTATTATTTTAAACATATTTATGTAGTATACAATAATCTGGACATATTGGTAAATTTTATATTAAAAATGCCACGTTAAGTAAATTAAATAGTAAACACTTCATTAAATGAGGAGCCCTGGTAGTGCCATGAGTAAGTGCTTGGCTGCTAATTGAAAGGCCAGTGCTTTGAACCTACCATTGGCTCCTCAGGAGAAAAGATCTGGTGATCTGCTCCCGTAAAGAATACAGCTTTGAAAACTCTATGGGGCAGTTCTACTCTGTCCTATAAGGTTGCTACGAGTCGGAACTAACTTGACAGCACACAACAACAACAACAACATATTAAATATTAACTACAATGTATTTAAGTACCTTGGACAGGACTATTTGGTTAAATGGCAGGGCTGGGACTTGAACTGAGGTCCCATTATTCCAAATCCTGTGTTTGTTCCATTATACCAGGAAGCCCACTTTCCTGCATCTCTGATCTCTCAGGTATTGCTCATACTAAAATGAAATTAGCAAGGGTGACTGATGGCCATTAGTATAGTCTCTGATATTCTGTGAACCTTTTAAAGGAGACAGTTACTTGCATGGAGAAGAGCTAAACTCTGGCTACTCTCTTGGTCAATGGGATTTGCCAACCCAGTTTAAATATGAGACAGAGGTAGAAAGGAGGAAATGAAATAGGAAAGGGGGAGAATCACAGATTTAGAGCTGGAAGAGATCACAGAAATTGTCTAGTCCAACTCTCGCAGTTTTAGGAATAGAAACCGAGAGAGAAGAAATGATTTACCCAGGTCTCACTCAGGTAAACTGCAGGAGTGGAATCCACGCTGAGTGCTCCCTGCCCTCCTGTCCTCTCCTCTAGGCGAGGGTAACTCTAGCCGTGGCCTACTTCCAGCCAGGTGCAGGCATGACACACGTTTGTGAGACTGGCTCTTTGCCCCACAAGCGTGGCCTGTCCAAAAGCCATCTGAGGCAAGTATGGCAGTCCTTGGATACTGAGGATGTAACCATTTCCCCTTTGTGCAATCTAATTTAGCAAATACTTACCGAGTTTCTACTATGTGTATAAACATTTAGAGATAAAAATAATAAACAATCCTGCCGTTAAGAATTGTCTGCTTCATGAACAATTTAGACTCTAGAAATGATAAAACTAAAATAAGAAGCTAGCCTGTTATAAGCTAATTTAGTTTTTAAATCAGCAGCTGTTAAGCTCTTTTAGGCCCCAGACCTGCTATAAGAATCTAATGAAAGCTATGGACTTGCTTCCCAGAAAAATCCACATAGTTTTGTACATATTCAAGAGGCTAATGCATTCCCTAAAGCCCATCTACTGAGTTAAGAAGCTCTATTACAAGAGAGTCACTGAGTACCATCACATAAAAATTATCCGAAAAACCAAAATTGAGAGAAATACTAGTAATCCTTTTTCTTTGATGCAAAATGAATAAACTATAAAAACAATGTCATCCCATTTAAGGAAAATGTATTGTTTTCTCTAGTATCATCTGCATGTCCCTCTATATGCTTATTTTCTCAGATCTAATTTTTTTTACATTTGTTATTCCATAAGACTATCGTGCCTGCTTTCAGAGTTTATGGAATAACGTGTATATGTGTGGGTGTCTGTCGTGTATGCATATGAAGAAAAAATTCATTAAAACCAGAAGAAACACAGCTTAGCTAATGAATTATTCTATGTTAAATTTTTAATCTAGCTTGGAATGCCATTTGTAAGGCTTTGATGTTGAAAGGACTGAAGTCATGAAGATGAATTGGTAATACTGCAGCATGAGCACTTTCTTCTTCCCTATTAAAAAAAGGTATTTAGTTCTTTTGAAATTTAAATGAATTTCTTAATGAAAAATGTGAAAGGCTGATGTATAACAGTAAAGAAATCTCTGCAGAATCAACACTGAAGTTCCGTAAATCATTTGCTAAAGGTTTGCATAAATCATAAAAAATATGCCCAACCCTTCAATAAATAGGTTATTTGGTTATGTTAAGATGTTTTTAAAAATTGGTTATCTTGTTATGTATTCAGAATAAACGGAATAGCTAGATTAACATTCTTGAGTATACCAGCAAAGTGGAAAAAATGATAAAGAAAACTGGAAAAAAAGGACAGAGAATAAAAGGGCTGTCATTTAATTTTTTTAACCTATAAGTAAATACAGTTATAACTGAATCTGATACTTTGATAACATTAGGTATGGGGAAGTTAAATGGAAAAAAATGTGACTCCGAGACTAGAGAAAGGATAGGATCCCTTACTTGTTAATTGGCTTTTTAAACGACTAGAAATAGGAAGTATTAGCAAACAGGCAGAAAAGTCTGGACAAGATATTTTTTTTTTTTAAAAAGATTATTTATGGAACAAAGATAAACTTTCTAAAATATTAACTTATTAAACTTACCTTAAAAATGAAGAACAGGTCAATCTAACTACAAACCTCAACAAGTATAACTTGAACGGGCAGTGTAACTCTATTTAAAAGCCACTAGTGGTAGGTAGACTTTGATTAAAAAAAAATCCACAGAGAATAGCCCACAAAATGGGGATAATTTTCTCACCATGACAGACCAGTATGACTTAAAATAACTAGAAATGATATAAACAGAGACTTTAGGCTTAATGTCAAGGATAAGTCAAAGAGGATAATTCCACCTTTTCTTCATATGGAAGAGCTGATATTAAATTTGTTTGAAATCTAAAATAAGCCGATGTTATAAAAAACAGGCTGCATTAAGACATCTTTTTTGAGTGTTGAAATAAAATCTGACATTAGCATGGGCGAATGTTAACTTCCTCACTTCTCTTCAGTAATGACATGTTTGCAAAGCAAGACATACTTAAAGGATCAATTTGAACATATACATACCACAGGCTGTTTTGTGATGTCCACCAAGTCCTTAAGATTATAATATTGATGCTTCTCAAAAGCTGAAAACAGCATGTCTAAAACATGTTGTTTATCAGCTCGAGCTCGCTTTCCATCTTCTTTCTTTTTCCTTTCATATTCAATCTATGTGCAAAAAGAAAAAGAAATAAAGGCATCAATTCACCATGTTCACTCTGAAACACAGGCATTGTCTTTACAGTCATCCAATAACCACAGGTTTTAAATTTCGAGACAGCAGGCTAAAGAGCAGGGCGGGGTACAGAACCTGGAGCCTCAGCACTCCCAGGGTTCCTCCTGCCCACAAGGCCCCGAGATGGTAATAATGCTGATTGGCAAACCGTTTTCATTATTTCCCAAAGCATTCTGTAATATGCCCATTACCCTCCAAAAAGAATTTCTTTGCCAAAGTTTTATCAATTCAGTTTGGCTACTAGTTAGCCAATTTTGATCAGAAACTCTAACCTGCAGTTCCTTTGACTCTGATGAACCAAAATATAGTAAAATAGTTTATCTAACAGACGCATCTTTCGAAACTTAGGGGTCCTGTGACAGGGCTTAGGTTAAGGGACAGGCAGATCACTTGGGAATGAAAAGTCTGGGAAACACTGGTAAAAAGACAAGAACATGGGGTAGTGACAAGAGGCCTTTTCTCATTCCGACTCTGTTAACTTTCTTGAGCTTCTTTCTTTGCTTTAAAATGAAATCAGTTAAAAAACAGAAAAGGTAAATATATACTCTAGCACTCAGGTGCAAAGAAACCATTTTTCTAAAATCTCCATTTTTATCCGAAAAAATGCACGTGAACTCCAAATTCACCTGTATGATACACCTTCAATTTTAACACAAAAATAAATTACCTTCATCCAAATAAAAACGACACCCTGGGAACACGTGCTATGCGTACCCTGTAACTGTGCGTACCTCCATGCATGCCAGGCTGGGAAGCAGTGGCACTAGGAGAATGTATATGTTCTCTCCTACTATCACTGTCCTGGGACTATTCATTTGTAAAAAAAAATTACCCTTTTTAAGACAGTACACAATACTGGGGAAGTCAGCACAACTTGTACAAGGAAAGGTCATGGAAGCTCCATAGACACATCCAAACTCCCTGAGGGATCTGAACTGCTGGGCAAAGGGCTGTGGGGACCATGGTCTCAGGGAACATCTAGCTCAACTGGCAAAACAGTTTATAAAGACAATGTTCTACATTCTACCTTGGTGAATAGTGTCTGCGGTTTTAAAAGCCTGTGAGCAGCCATCTAAGATACTCCATTGTTCTCACCCCTTTAGGAGCAGGGAGAATGAAGAGAACAGGATACAAGGAAAGGAATAGTCCAAAGGACTAATGGACTACAGCAACCAAGGCCTCCACCAGACTGAGTCCAGTACAGCTGGATGGTGCCCGGCGACCACCACTGACTGCTCTGACCGGGATCACAACAGAGGGTTCTGGACAGAGCTGGAAAAGGATGTAGAACAAAATTCTAACACACAAAAAAAGACCAGATTTACTGGCCTCACAGAGACTGGAGAAACCCTGAGAGTATGGCACCCAGACACCCTTTTAGCTCAGTGGTGAAGTCACTCCCGAGGTTTACCCTTCAGCAGGGCATTGGACAGCCCCATAAAACCAAACGGGACTAATGAGGCACAGCAGTCCAGGGACAAAGACTAGAAGGCAGGAGGGGACAGGAAAGCTGGTGATAGGGAACTCAAGGTTGAGTAAGGACAGTGTTGACATGTAGTGGGGTTGTTAACCATTGTCACAGGGCAATATGTGTACTAACTGTTTAATGAGAAACTATTTTGTTCTGTAAACCTTCGTCTAAAGTGAGAATAGCAGCACAACTGGAAGAACGTAATCAACGTCACTGAATTGTACATGTAGACATTTTTGAGATGGTGTATCTTTGGCTATGTATATATGTATATCCTCACCAAAAAACAAAAACAAAAGTCCTCCAAGGCCAAGAAGGGAGCGTGTTGACGTGTTGTGGGGTTGTTAACCAATGTCATTAAACAATATGTGTACTGTTTAATGAGAAAATATTTGTTCTGTAAACCTTCACCTAAAGTACAATAAAAAAAAATTAAAAAAAAAATTCATCAAAGTGGAAAAAAAATTACCCTTTTATTGAAAACATGCAATTTATACTCCCTCAGTTGATTAAATTTTTTAATTTCTAGAAACACTTCATTTTTATGAAATATCAGGAACTTGTTAGAGGAAATATAAATTATAGCTGCCAACCTGGGTAATAAAGCAATCAGCAGGCTTGGTGGAAGCCACCAGCGAAAGATCTATTCACCAACTGGAATAACTAGTCTGGTGACTAGCCTCAAAAATAATGAAGTGCATTTCAAAGCTTACAACTAAATTACTGTACAATTTCCAACCTCATATAGTTGAGCTTATTCTTTATATTTTAACAATGAGTTTTGTTATAAAAAAGATAAAACTTAATTTCTAATGAGGTTAAAACTAAAAATAATATCTACTATATAAGGTGGTGGTGGTTGTGTGCTGTTGAGTCGATTCTGACTCCTAGCGACCCTATAGGACAGAATAGAACTGTAAATCTTTACAGGAGCAGACTGCCAGGTCTTTTCTCCCACGGAGCTGCTGGTGGGTTGAAGCTGTTAACCTTTTGGTTAGCAGTCAAGCACTTAGCCATTGTGCCACGAGGGCTCCTCCTAATACATAATAGAAACTTTCAAATTATTAGTAAAAGGTAATTTTGACAACACTGAGTATCTTTCAACTAAATAAAACTAAGTACTAGACAAGGTAAAAGGACTAACTTAATCATCATCACTTTTTTGACATGTACACCTTGGAAGTAAAACTAAAAATTCATTCACTTCTTCAGCAGGTTAAGCATTGACTACGTGCTAGACACTGTACTAAGATATGTGGGCGAATAGGACAGTCTTCTCTTTCAAAAGGTATTCCTTTCTTAGGGCACATGCACTAAAGTGTACACAGAGGGCTTTGAGCATTTAAATGTAGTAACAGTAGACCACTGAGCTATCTAAGACAAGATCATGATGCTAAAAAAAATGCAACCATGTAGCAGTACAGACTGGCATTGTTTGGGAGGAATGAAATCCAGCCAGTCTCAAGATTTTCTGGGTGGGAACAGCATGGAAGAGAACTATGGGCAGCCACAAAGGATTTAGTGAAGAGAAGAGTGACTAGAAGAGCTAGAAGCAATAGTGGAGAAGGGAGAGGCTAGGGAAGCCTATGACCAAGGAGGAAATCCAAGTCTTCCCAACGTGGGGAAGATGGAAAAACAAAAAATATGTACTTAAAGAATAACGTAGAAGTACAGACTCTGTCCCAATGCAGTGAGGAAGGAGGCTGCAGAGATAGCTGAGACCAAAAGGGTGTGAACCTGAGGTGCATCCAAGAAAGAATTTTTTCTCTTGGATCAAAAGGAAGATAGAACTTACAGGACAGTGTATGAATAACAGCCAACATAAAGCTAATTTCCAAAATGCGAAATTTAACTCATATCCTCACTTTCCTACTTCATCATTCTGATAGCTGCCACCCACAGGGCGCTTTGTCTCTCTGACTCTAACCACTCAGAATTGGATCTCCACAAGTTAAGACTGCAATGTGTCAGCATTCTCCCTCTTCCCCTTCCCCTAGTCCCTGCCGAATAGGTAAACAGCAGTCTCTCTGCTGGTTCTCATTGCCCCCGGTGGGTTCGATAATTCACTAGAATGACTCATAGAACTCACGGAAACTATTACCTATACTTACAGTTATCCATTTATTAAAATCAGAAAGGAGACAAGAGTAGAGATGCATTAAGGAAGGCTTGGGAGAGTTTCTGGCACGGGGTCTCCACTGTCCCCAGGGACGTGCTACTCCCTCTCCCATGCACAGATGTTCCTCTCCCATGCATGGATGTTCTCACCAACCCACAAGGCCCAAGACAGCAATCCAAGGATCCAGGTCTCCTAGCCACTGGGCCCTAAATGAACAGGCATCTGGGCCTTAATGCATAGTTACGACCCATCCAGTCAATGAGAAGGAAGACTGCATTAGGTTCCCTCCCTTCCTGAAGTTAGTTTGCCATGTGTGGGGACTGTGTAGCCCCTACTTGCTTGGCTCTTTTAGAAAACAAAGGCATCTTGATTGCTCAGGTTATTTTCAGAAACCAGAGTCAAAATGCCAAACCTAGTTCCTTGTCCCACAGAAAGAATAGGGAAAAAAACTATGTAAGTCCAAGCATCTAAGCATCAGGTCTTTGGATTAAAAAGTGGAATGATATCAAAGAATCCCTGAAGAGAATAATTGATATTTTAAGGCTTGCTTTGCTGACCAATAACTAAAATATATTGTTTTCCCTATATATAATTGTTCTTAGTTTGCATCCTGAAATCTTCTCGGACTACGACAGTCTAGATAGGAGGCCTGCTGAAAAATCAGGAAAAAATATGAACCCAGGGTATGGAGAAATTATAACCCTTTTAACGCTGGTCAAGTGTGGGATATCAGAAATTTAACTTGGGATCTAGAAAATACAGGAAGGATGAGACTAAGGAGGGGTGGGGAGAACTATTCCCTTTCACAGGCTTGAGTGAGTGAGATTTCATCTAGCCAAAAGCCACTGGTCTTCAAAAAAGACAATGCAAAGAAAGAACCTTCTAGGCTAGTGAAGAAGGTCTATTGATGGTACTTGCCTACTTTAAATAGGGGGAAAAAGAGAAGAAATGTGTTAACCATGACTATCTATGGCTCAATTCCTGGAGGGCAGTACAGTCTAACTTCACTTTTTACTAGTGAATAAACATTATTAAAAGTGCAATTTGAACCACTATGGAAAATGATATGGCACCTCCTTAAAAGCTAGAAATAGAAACACCATACGATTCAACGATCCCACTCCTAGGAATACATCCTAGAGAAATAAAGAGCCACCACACAAATAGACACATACAAACCCATGTTCACTGAGCATAATTCACAATAACAAAATGATGGAAACAACCTAAAGCCCATCAACAGATGAATAAACAAATTACAGTACAGACACACAATGGGATACTATGTAATGATGAAGAACAATGATTCATCTGCAAAACATCTCACGACATGGATGAATCTGGAGGACATTTATGCTGACTGAAATAAGTCAATTACAAAAGGACAAATATTGTATGAGACCACCATTATAAAAACCAAAAAAAAAGGTTTACACACGGAAAAAAAACAATCTCTGAAGGTTACGAGGGAAGGGAGAGGTGGGAATGGGAAATCACTAGATAGCAGATAAGTGCTAACTCTGGTGAAGGGAAAGACCACACACAATATAGGGGAAGTCAGCACAACTTCACCAAGGCAAAGTCATAGAAGCTTCCTAGACACAACCAAACACCTTGAGGGACTGAGTTACTGGGGCCAAGGGCTGGGGACCATGGTCTCAGAGGACATCTAGGTCAACTGGCACAACATAGTTCATAAAGAAAATGTCCTACATCCTACTTTGGTGAGTAGTGTCTGAGGTCTTAAAAGCTTGCAACAGGCCATCTAAAATACATCTATTGGTCCCATCACATTTGGAGCAAAGGAGAATGAAGAAAACCACAGACACAAGGAAAGTATTAGTCCAAAGGACTAATGGACCACGTGAACCACAGCTTCCACCAGTCCGAGCCCAGAACTAGATGCTGTCCGGCTACCCCTACTGACCGCTCTGACAGGGATCATGATAGAGGGTTCCGGACAGAATGGGACAAAAATGTAGAACAAAATTAAAATTCACAAAAAAAGACCAGACTTACTGGTCTGACAGAGACTGGAGGAATCCCTGGAACACCCCGCTAACTCAGAACTGAAGCTACTATGAAAGTTCACCTTTCAGCCAAAGATTAGACAGGCCTGTAAAAGACAAACAATAACACACGCGAGGAACGTGCTTCTTAGTTCAGTCAAGTATGTGAGACCAAATGGGCAACACCTGCCCAAAAGCAAAGATGAGAAGGCAGGAAGGGACAGGAAACCTAGAAAAAATGGACACAGGGAACTCGGGGTGTAAAGGGGAAGAGGGAGAGTGCTGACACATTGCAGGGATTGCAAACAATGTCACAAAACAATTTGTTTATGAATTTTTGAATGAGAAACTAATTTGCCCTGTGAACTTTCACCTAAAACACAATAAACTGCAATGAGAAAAAAAAGTTGCTTTTGTTTCCAAGTACATATGGCATTTATAAATGTTACTGTAAATAATACAATATTATGAAAAACAATAAAATATAAGCACCAAAAAAACCTGTAGTCTGAAAACCCAGATATATAAATAACTGCAATGACAAAAATGGAAAACTATTCCTCAGAGAACTGTAAGTGCTAGAAATTTAACACTACATTTATTTAAAAAGAAAAAGTAAAGCAGACAATCTCGTCAATGTCTTCAGGGCTTACACTATGGAATTAATTAATAGGAAAGACTGTTCAAAAACAAATAAGTGTAGAATTAATTAAATCTTTTTGATAAGGTCCAAGACGGGCTCATGAACCAAATTCTGCTCTGTGGTATCAGGGTAGTTCCAATGTACGTGTATTATAAAAAGAAATTTAAATGACTTCCATGTTCATTTAGTTATTAATACTTAACCTTAAAGTTAGGCCAAAACTAAGGTACTCGAAGTAACTTTTCTTTTTTAAACTAAACAGTTGTGGTGGTTAAGGCTGTGTGTCAACCTGGCTGGGCCATGAGTCTCAGTGGTTTGGCAGTTATGTAATGTGATGTGGTTATCCTCCATTTTGTGATATAATGTAATTACCTCCATGATGTGATCTGATGTCATCAACCAATCAGGTGTAAGGGGACTTTCCTCATGGGTGTGGCCTGCATCCAATATATATGGATGTTCTGGCCAAGCTTGCTGGCTTTTGTTTGCTCTGGATCCTGCATCTGGCTCATCAGCCTCTGACCTCTGGTTCTTGGGACCTGAGCCAGAGGCCTGCAGATCTTGGACTCATCAGCCTCTGTAACTCGCGAGCCACCAGCCTGCCATCTGACCTGCCAATCTTGGGTTCGTCAGCCCCTGCAGCTACATGAGTCAGGAGAAGCCTCCAGCCTAATGCCTAACCCACGGACTTGGGACTTGCCAGCCTCTACAACTGTGTGAGCTATTTCCTTGAGATAAATTGCTCTCTCTCTCTATACATGCTTCACTGGTTTTGCTACGCCTAAGACAATACAGAAATGGTAATATTGTACTCATAGCTTTGTACTACAAATAAAATTAATTCTAGAAATAAAATACGAATGATATGAACTAGTATATTTAAGAGAAGAGTGTGGTTTTGAGGTAATTTTACTTCTTCTCTTTTCAGCTCTTTTCCCTTTGGGCAGCATGTTTTTCATTGGCATACAAGTACCGCAAGAAAATGACACTCAAAGCAGTCAGAGCTCTAACTTGTTAGAGTCACTATAAAATATTAGGTAAGGTGGGTATTAGAGTAGAAATAGCTTTAATACAATGTGAATTTTAATTACCATCTTATACCTGACCCCAATGACTACTGATCACTTCATAACCAAATACAGAGAAATGAATGTCAATTCAGAAAGCACTTCAAATTTAGTCCCCAGTTACAAATTTATACAATTTGAAAACCCATCATATACAATTAATTTTACTTTCACAACAGAAAATAAATTATTCAAGATTGAAATGCAACCAAATGTTGAAAAGCCATTGTGGATGGGATAAAGAGATGTTCCGCTGTCATTACTGAAACCTTAATCACTAAAATTATAAATGCCACCCGCTACCAATTAAAATATTATAATACAGATGTCTGTAAATATCTAGATTGTTGTTTGCAGAAATACTTTGCTTTCTGAAGCCAGTCTTTGTGAAGGTTTTTATTTTAACTTCTGAAGTGAGTGAGACAGCCTATTCATCATGGTTTTGCATTTTAAATCCTTAGGAAGTATCACCACCCCCTCCAGTGTTTCTATTTCTGCCTAGGGTGTCATTGTCTCTTGGGAGAAAATTAATTTTTTAGAGTTGGTCAGTAATTGGCGTGCAAATTAAAATGGACAAAGCATGTAGCATGTTTATACTATAAACTACAATGGGCAAATACTGCTGAAAAAGTCTGTATGATATAGCCACGCAGGCATCTGTTTTAGTCAGCAAAATCCAGAATTTATACATAGAATTAAAACTTATTTTCTTCCCTCTCAAAATTAATTTTCTAGTTCAGCTCGTCTAGCTTTTTAAGAGCTCTTGCCAGGAAAAGATGGGGAGAGAAAGGGAGGGAGAGGTAGATTTTTTTTTAAACTCAGGGGAGAAAATGAGAACAAAGACATCATGTTTTTGTTTAAAACCCGTAGGTTTGGCGGAAAGAGGCTTCTTGGTCTCCTCCAAGGTACCATTTTCTCTCCTCTAACAGAAGATGGTGGACAAGACTAAAAAGCTCCTATCAATCTGGAGTAGTGTCTGTGCTAGAACACCTACGGACCTTAAATAAAATTAAGATAGCGGGCCTCTACATTAGATCAATTAAACCACAATTTCTGGAGGTATTGTTCTCTTAAAAGCTCCCCAGGTGACACTAGTGTACAGCCAGGGATGAGAGCCACTATCTTAGACAGTGAAGGACACAATTTCTTATGAGAAAAGGAATTCCTTATGAGAATGGTCACAAGAGACCGTAGAATACATATAAGAAGGCTGTGAAATTTACACAGGCTAGATGATGATGTACACCAAAGTCAACCAGAATATACACACAGAGCCATCCTTACTTGCAATCAGAGATGGAGGGAGCTGGAAGGGCTTGTTCTCATCAGCTGACTCTAAACCTTGATTATACACCTTTCTCACAAAAAAACTGGAGCATGAGCTACATGTATATTTATTTGTAAACTGTAAAAATATACTATTGTATTAATGTATGTGCGTATTATAAAGCATACACAAAATTAAAAGGGATGAAATTAATTATTTTAAGAGTAAGTTTTGATTTGTCAAAATTATAAAACACTTCTTGCTCTTAAAATACAGTGATCTCTCTTCATGTTTTGGATGCTTAGTTTTTAAACTTCTTGCAAATTTGATAGCTTCATACTAGCAATAGCTGGTATAGCTTAAGGCACAACACACAAAAGTCAAGGATCACTGTGTTTGTTATTTCTAGCAGGCCATCAGCTTCATGTATGGGCAGTAGTAATGGCTAGGGGGTGCAAGCTACATTTCCAAGATTCCCTTGCCAGCTCGTTGCCAGCTGGATTCTGCCAAAGGGAGAATGGAGGTGGGAGGAAGCGAGATTTTTTTCTGCATGGGGGAGTACCTCTGGCTGCAGTAGCTTTCTGATCTCTGGGTAACCCCTTTCTCTCTTTTGCAACTCCAGCCTTTCCATTTTGTATTTGCAACAAATTCCCTATATCTCTTCCTGTTTGACATTATCTACGGTTGTTTCTGTTTCTCTGGTAGACACTAATGGAATAAAAATAGGGTACGGAAGCCACATTTAAAAGATATTGATAATTTCATTTTGGACAGGCAAGTTCTTGTCAGATCTGATTACATCATCACTGTTTCTACCTCATAAAGTGAAAGACAAAAGGATCATTTTAGCAGCAGCAGAAGTGCCAGTTTTTCCACTTTCTTGTTCACATATGTTTGCTTTATTAGTATTATCTTTAATCTACAGTTTCTTTGCAGGAATCTTTTAAAGACATTTAAGTTCATTTTTTGAGATTTAGTTAAAAATAGTTCTTATAATCTGTAAATCCCCAAATTTACAGATACATAACTGGTGAAAGGCTAAGGATGATGGAAAGATCTGAGAATGGTTAATGGTGATGGTTGTACAACCTGATGAACATAATGTCACTGAACTGTACATGTGAAGACTGTTCAAATAGCAAATGTTTCGTTACCTATATATTAGCCCAAATAAATAAACAGATAGATCAGTTTAAGTTCCAATCTTTCTCCCTCACCCCAACGGGCCCTCTTGTAAACACTACTTTGACGACCCATAATTTCACACTGTTTGTTTGCACTAGTTCAAAGAACTGGGGAAGGGGAACTTGATGGTAAATTGTTTACAAAATGCAAGATTACAGAAATGGCTGAGGGTTCCCAATCTTAACATATTAAAATGCATTGTCAATTTTGAAGAGTGGGGATATAATCAGAATCTACGAAAGTTATTTTACCACAGAATCCTTTTTTTCCAAAACTCTTTTTTCAAGGATACTTTCACCAAATTAGTGTTTTAAAAACTCACTGGAAAATTTTGATCTACACGAACCAGTTCGAGTTTCAGAAACCTAATGAAGATTCAAGGCAGAAGAAGGGCTACTTAGGATAGGTCATGTCCTGGTACAGAGTTTTCAGGGCTGTGCTTTTAAGGAAGGGGCACTCTAAGAGATAATGCTACTCATGTAAACCCTTTATGGGCAAATACAACATATGCTTTTATGAATGGCCAATATGGCAGGTGCTATATCCCAGACAGTTTGTGAACTAAAGAGACATACTTGAATTTAACAGCTCCATGTATAAAAGTGGGAGTTCAAAAATTTGGAGATGATTACATATATGTATGTACACATAGAATATATACATATACACATATATATATTTATGTGTCATAGGGAGGGTGAAAAGTTTCTGGGGTAAATGCAAGGTTTTTTCTTTCTAAATGCAGGGATATTGTTTTATAGTTTTACATATATATGTCCAATTTTCCATCCCTCTTTCCATTTTTGGTACAAAAATTTTTTTCTTAGTTTTATTCTGATAATTACCTTAAACGAACCTCAACTGTTAAGAAGAAATAACGGGCTTCATGTTTACATTCTCTATCTGGCAAAACTTTGAAAACAATTCAGTATTATACTGAGTTAAATTTTTTATATAAAGTCTTAATTATATAATCTCTAAGTCATTCCTGTTGAACTATGCTGATTCTCAACCTTTTAAAAATCAACATTCCCTCTGATAAATAACAGACGTTTTATACTCTTTCTATAGTTGGTATCATAATACATAATATGGTTTTTGAAGCTATGCAGGTGGGCTCGCCTGTTCTGATACACTCTCATAAAAAAAAAAAAAAATCATTCGACATTCAAATAGCGTAATGGGATACATACACAGCCAATCTTTGTTTTCATGTAAACTATTAATCAAAACAAAGTGACTGATTGCTACAATGATATCATAACTCATTCATACTACGACAACCTTAAAGTTCAGTAGCTTGGACTGAAATATTACAATGGTAAAGACAGTTTTCAAAAAAGGATATTACAGCCTTATGCTCTAACAAATTCAGAATACAATGTATCTGTACTTATTTTAGTAGTAAAAAGAGAACAATGTAAGAACACTCCCAAAAAGAACTTTTGAAATCTCTCTGCCTTCAATATCTGCCCAGTGTCAATGATGACGAACTAGACAGAAGTCAAATTTTGACCAGCTTTTGTGGACCTCAGAGACTTGCCAATTGCCTCAGAAATGATGGCCTGCAACAGTATAACAAGAGTGACAGCTGTAACGGAAAACGGTTATAGTATAGAAACGTGTATTCACTACTATTAATGAAAGATAGATTATACCCCAAACTGGGGATATGAAAAGGCACGGCCAGAGAACTGAATGAAGTGGCAGCTCCTTGAAGACAGGGGTTTTATCCATTTGGTTCACCAGGGCTATGCATCTCAGGCAGGATGCAGGCATTAAAAAAATATTTGTTATTCAGAGAAGACAAATCTTAGGTAACTGTGGTAAGATACTGACATGGCTAAGTACTGAGAGTTTTCCCTAGCTTTATCCCTTTCCCATTCCAACAAAAGACCTTTACTTGCTCACTGTGAATTCAGACAATACATGCTCATTGTGACAATTCCAACAAGTGTAGTTTCAACAGTGATTGCCTTCTTCTGATTGTATAACTTATGATATGAAGTGAAAATCTTTTCTACGCTAGGCCAATTGTCAGACTCCCTACTAAGTCTGGATTAACTTCCAACAGTTTATCCTTTCTGCTTTCAATGTTGTGAAATACCTTTGAAAGTTCCTTTCTTGTGAACATTTCTGATGTCATCATTTCCTCTGGAATATCTGCATCCTTTTGGTCATAAACACTTTCCTCATTTATGTTGGTAAGTTTGCTTTCAGTAAATTCCTACCGACTCGACAGCAACTACCAACACATTCCTACCGCTGCATGTCTGGAGTTTCTTGAGTGGTGGCAATGCCAACATTCTCACGGTCAAATGTTTCTTCTATAACATTACTTACATTTGATTCTAATTTTACTTCCAACCCCTACCGCTTTTTTTTTTCTTTGCTGTACTTTCATCTTTGTTGGCCAATTCCCTCTTTAGAGTAACCATTTTTGTAAAATGTCACATGGGTTTATCACCAGGAGACAAAGAGGCAACACAACTGCACATTTTGCTGAATAACAGATGTGCAATGGGCAATCACTGACAGACTTTAAAAGCAGTGTCGAGATCGGTCACTGATTACAACGTGCATCTGTTATTTACTTAGTGATTTGTGGACTGAAGAGCTAGCAGCGAAGCCTGTACTTCATGTAATTACTCACAGTTAATATACCATGGTAACTAAAATCTAAACTGTGGTAACTAAAATTCATACCTATCAATCAGAACTGCGTAAAGAGGGGACTGTGTAGACGCAACACATGTAGAAAAATGTACGTTCACCTTAAATGTGCAGCTCAATGAACCGTCAAACTGAACACCATACACATCCATGTAATTAGCACCCGGATCAAGAAACATCACTAGCACCCTTAAACCCTTTGTGTTTCCTTCCAGTTACAACCATCCTGAACCCCCACCCAACGCAATCCTGAATTCTCACAGCAAGGATTCATCTTGCCAGTTTTGTTGCTGGCATAAATAAATAAAATCATGCAACAAGCACTCTTTTGTGTCTGGCTTCTTTTGTCCAGCATTAAGTGTGTGAAATTCACCCAAGCTTCTGCGTGTAATTGTTGTCTGTTACCTCACTAAGTGACTAAGCCACACTGTACTTATCTAATCAACTGCTGATGTGCATTCGGGTAGTGTCCAGTCACTATAACACTCTAGCACATGCCTTTTTTTTTAAAAAAAAAAAATAAAGTTAAACAATAGTTTGGAAAGTCTTGTGTTCCTTTCTTTGCATTGAAGGTGCTCAAGCAGAGGCTGGCCACGGTGGGAGGCATTGGAACCCCGGCACCTGACAGCAGGTGCTTGACTGCCAAGGTCCTACCAGAGCCTATGAGTCTATAATACAGGAAATAATGAAGATATTATTTTATGAGCCAATCTGTTATTTTGCTAAAAGGTATCTCATTATAATTCTACAACTTATTTCTAATTCTATGCTTTACAGTCAAACAGAATGAAAAAAGACATGCAGAAGACTTACATTGTATTGATGATTAGCAACAGGTTTGTAATTGGTGGTTACAACTTTGTCCAGCTGTTGTGACAGTCTTACAGGCTTAGAAGATTCTTCTATTTGCAATCTGAAAAATAAAAGGCATTCTTAAAAACTTAGTTGTTTAGAAGATTCAAATCCGAAGAGTTATATTTCTTCTTACTCAGTAAATACAATATATAAAAAATTAACCTCAAAAGATTTATCAACCTTAATACTTCAAAAACACGTTGAGTGATATGTGTTTATTATGTAGAAACCAGTCCCATAAGCTAAACATACAAATCTCATAATTTTTTTTTTAAAATAATACTTCATTGTTTAAGATGAAAGTTTACACAGCAAATGAGGTTCCCATTTAACAATTTCTACAGTGATTATTCAGTGATATTGGTTACATTTTCCACAATGTGTCATCATTCTCATTCATTCCGTTCTGGCTGCACCATTTTCAGTACTCTAGTTCCCCTGCCCTCTTACCTCTCATCTTTGCTTTAGAGTAATTTTTTTTTTTTTTTTTAATATTTT
>NW_004443980.1:9945942-9956987 GCF_000243295.1 Trichechus manatus latirostris
TCTAGGGTTTCAGGATTGTTGATTCTCTGTTTGGCTTAGTTTTTCGGATCTTTGTTGTGGAGGGACGGCGTGGTGCTTCTGCCTAGACCGCCATCTTGCCGGAGACCTCCTAGAGTAATTTTTGACCATGTGGTCTCCTACACTCATGGGTGGTTTTTTTTTTTTTATTTTATGAGCCAATCTGTTGTTTTGCTAAAAGGTATCTCATTATAATTCTACAACTTATTTCTAATTCTACTTCATAGTCAAATCCTAACTATACAAACCAAAAACCTAATTAGTTTTAAGATTCTGAAAAAAATTCTGGATATAAAAATGAATTAAATTACTTGGTCTAAACTAATTAAATTTTTAATTCAAAACTTCTATTCACCTGTTAAGAAAAAAACAACCAAACCCAGTGCCGTCAACTACGACTCACAGTGACCCTACAGGACAGTGCAGAACTGCCCCATAGGGTTTCCAAGGTAAGCCTGGTAGATTTGAACTAGCAGACTTAGCACTTGACCACCACACCACCAGGGTTTCCTCTGTCAAGAGATAAAGGTAAATAGAGAATAGATAGGCACTCAGAATCTAGAAGCCATATGTGGATAGTGGCTACCTTACCAGACAGCACAGATATAAAACATTTACATTATCATAAAAGTCCTATTGGACAACACTGGTCTAGAACTATTTCAAGACTATCTAAATTAAAATATAACACAAAACTGTGTTTCTGGGGGAAAAAAAAACATAAAACAGATGACACTATGTACAGTATATTATAGAAAATAGTACTTAACTAGTAGATATATTTATATATTCAAGTAGAAATCTTGGGAGGTTTTGTTTTTGATTATTTACTTCCTATGAAAAATACCAGACGAACTCATTTGGTATATTAGCACACTAAATCTAAAAACTGCTTTAGAAGGAAAAAAGTACAGCTTTCCAAGGTGACTGTTTCTTAAGAGACAAAAGGTGTTACTGCAATTAAGATTTCTCATCAATAAGATAACAGACTACAAGAATATGTTTTAAAGAGCTACAGAAAAAAAAGCCAACCAAATCTAACTAAACTATAATTGAAGAATAACAGTGAAATAAAAGTATTTTTGAACAAAAATTAAATTTACCATTCATAGATCCTCACTAAAAGAAATACTCAAGGATATATTTCAGTAAGAAGAAAACTGAACCCAAAAGGAACTAGTGTTCAATAGGCTGGTGAAATTAGTGGGTTGTAATAGTCACAGCAAAGAAATGGAGAACCATTAGAAAACTGCCTATTTAATAAAAGCAAAAAAGATTAATTTTAGAGGGTGGTTATTTAAAAAGGTGGAACCAACATGAAAGATGGAAGAAAGATCAGAATTTAAGCATTCTAAATTTCTGTCCCTTCATATATAATATCCTTGACATTTGCCTATAATTCTGGTTTTCAGTTATTAGAGTTCAGTGCATCAAATCTATTCTTGAGATGGTCCCTAAATTCAGGTGGGATGTATACAAGGTCATACTTTGGCCCTTGTAGACTTGTTCTGATTTTCTTAAGCTTCAGCCTGAACTTGCACAGAGGCAACTGATGGCCTTTTCTGCAGTCAGCCCCTGGCTCTGTCTTGACTAATGATATTGAGCATCTCCATCATCTCTTTCCAAATATGGAGTCAATCTGATTTCTGTGTAGTCCATTCGGTGATTTACATGTGTATAGTGATCGATTATGTTGTTGAAAACATGAAGAAAACAAAAATCCTCACAATTGGACAGATAAACAGTATCATGAAAATGAAAAAGAAATTGAAGTTGTCAAGGATTACATTCTACCTGGATCAACAATCACATCCACCAAAGCGGCAGTCAAGAAATCAAATGACCCACTGCACTGGGCAAATCTGCTGCCAAGGTCTCTTTAAAAATTTAAAAAGCAAAGATGCCACTTTGATAACTAAGGTGCGTCTGATCCAAATCATAGTCTTCTCAATCGCCTCATATGCATGCGAAAGCTGGACAATGAAAAAGGAAGACAGAAGAAGAGTTGATGCATTCAAATTGTGGGGTTGGGGAAGAATACTGAATGAATATACTATGGACCGCCAGAAGAATGAACAAATCAGTCTTAGAAGAAATACAGCCAGAATGCTCCTTAGAAACAAGGATGGCAAAATTTTGGTTCGCCCACTTTAGACATGCCATTAGAAAAGACCAATTGTTAGAAAAGGGCAGCATGTTTGGTAGAGGCTCAGCAACATGAGGGAAACTCTCAATGAGACGGACTGACACAACTGCTGCCATAACGGACTCAAACACACCAACCACCACAAAGATGGTGTAGGAGCAGGGAACGTTTCGTTCTGTTACACATGAGGTTGCCCTGAGTTGAAACCAACTTGATGGAAACTAACAACAAAAAAGATTTCTGTGTGTTTTTCAAGATTTTCTGTAAAAAGCATCTATTAGTTTCATAATCAGAAAAAGAAGTGTGCTCTCTTAAAGAAGAAAGAAATATCACCACATCTTTGAAGGTTAGTTTGAAAGCCACAGAAATGTTGGTCATTTAAAAGGAACATAATGTTCAACATTATATATTATTTGAATGGGACTTGAAATTCTTTGGTTCGACAGAGTAAGTGCTAAAAAAAAACTCCGTGTATAATTCCTTCAAAAGCATAACTTGCAGTAAAAAAGGTACCTGTTTCTGTAACACTGTTATTAATTCCTTGGGTGAAGTTAAACCTATACTTACTTCTGCCTATTTTTAAGTATATAAACCAAATTACTGAGAAGACAGTAGACATCTACCAATTGATTTTTTTTAATTGAGGTAAAATTCACCATTTCAACCATTTTAAAATGCACAATTCAGTAGCTTCCAGGACATTCACAATCATGTGCAACCGTCACCATTATCAGTTCCAGAACATTTTCATTACCACAAAAGGAAATGCTACACCCATGAAACAGTCGCTCCCCTTCCCCCTTCTCTTAGTCCCTGGCAACTACTAATCTGTATTCTGCACCTATGTATTTGCCTATTCTGGATACTTCATGTAATGTGGAATGTTATGGAATCATACAATATGTAGCCTTTTGTGTCTGGCTTTTTTCATTTAGCATAATGCTTTCAGGGTTTATCACGCTGTAGCACTCATCAGTACTTCATTGCTTTTTAAGACTGAATAATACTCCACTGTATGGATATATCATATTTCATGCATCCATTAATCAGCTAATGGACATTTGGGTTGTTTCCACCTTTTGGCTTTTGCAAATAATGCTACAATGAACACTGATGTACAAGTATCTGTTTGAGTCCCTGCTTTCAATTCTTTTGGGTATATACCTAGGAGTGGAATTGCTGGGTCGTATGGTAATTCTACGTTTGACATTTTGAAGAACTGTCAAACTGTTTTCCACAGCAGCCACACCATTTTACATTCTCACTGGCAGTGGGCATGGGTTCCAATTTCTCTACATCCTCACTAACCCTTGTTAATTTTTTTTTTTTTTTTAGTATTAGCCATCCTAGTGGTGGCATAGTGGTTGACAGCTACGGCTGCTAACCAAAAGGTTGGCAGTTTGAATCCACCAGCCACTCCTTGGAAATCCTATGGGGTTGTTCTACTCTGTTGTATAGGGTCACTAAGAGTTGGAATAGACTCGCTGGCAATGGGTTTGGTTTTTTTTTTTAAAGTGGGGGTGAAGTGGTATGTCACTGGATTTGATTTGCAATTCTCTAATGATTAATACTATTTAGCATCTTTTCCTGTATTTATTGGCCATTTGCACATCTTTGGAGAAATGTCTATTCAAGTCCTTGGTCCATTTTTTAATTAGGCTGTTTGTCTTTTTGTTGTTTAGTTGTAGGAGTTCTTTATATATTCTGGATATTAGACCCTTATCAGATATATGATTTGCAAATATTTTCTCCCATTCTGTGGGTTATCCTTTCACTTTCTTGATGCACAAGTTTTTAATTTTTATAAGGTCCAGTTTATTTTTTTCTTTTGTTGCTTGTGCTTTTGGTGTCAAATCTAATAATGTCATGAAGGTTTACCCCTGTTTTCTTCTAGGAGTTTTACAGTTCTAGCTCTTTGATCTATTCTAAGTCCTGTATATAGTTAGTGTTAGATATGGGTCCAACTTCATTATTTTGCATGTGGATATCCAGCTGGTCCAACACCATTTGCTGAAGATACTCTTCTTTCCCCGCTGAATGGTTTTGGTATTCCTGTCTAAATCAACTGACCCATAGATATATGGGGTTTATTTCTGGACCTTCAAGTCTATTCCATTGATCTAAATGTCTATCTTTGTGTCAATACCACACTGTTTTGATTACTGTAGCTTTGTAGTAAGTTTTGAAACCAGGAAGTGTGAGTCCCCCAACTTCGTTCTTTTTCAGGACTGTTTTAGCTATTTGGGGTCCCTTGCAATTCCAGATAAATTTTAGGATCAGCTTGTCCATTTCTTCAAAAAAGGCAGTTGGAATTTTAATAGGGATTGTATTAATCTGTAGATAAATTTGGGGAGTACTGCCATTTTAACAATGTTAAGCGTTCCAATTCACGAACATGGGATGCATTTCCATTTATTTAAGTCTTCTTTACAGAACGTTCTTTCAAAAACATTTTGTAGTTTTCAGCATACGAGTCTTGCATCTCCTTGATTAAATTTATTCCGAAGTATTTTACTCTTTTTGGTCCTAACATTAAATAATTTTATTAATTTCATTTTCAGATTGCTCACTCCTGGTGTATAGAAATACACTAACTTTTGCATGTTGATCCAGTATTCTGAAACTTTGCTGAATTTGTTTATTAGCTCTAGTAGGTTTTTTTGGTGGATTCTTTAGCATTTTCTATATATAAGATCATGTCATCTGTGAACACAGACAGTTATACTTCTTCTTTTCCAAGTTGGATGCCTTTTAATTTCTTTTTCTTACCTAAGTTGCTCTGCCTAGAATTGCCAGTACAATACTGAATAGAAGTAGGCAAGGGTAGAAATCCTTGTCTTGTGCCTGATCTTAGGTGGAAGACTTTCAGTCTTTCATCATTAAGTGCGATGTCAGCTGTGGGTTTTTCATAGATGCCTTTTATCAGGTTGAGAAAGTTTTCTTCTGTTTCTAGTTTATTCGGTGTTTTTATTATGAAAAGGCATTGGATTTTTAAAAATGTTTTTCCTACATCAACTGAGATGATCATGTGGTTTTTCACCTTCACTGTATTACACTGATTTTTGCATAGCATACCTGTACAATTATGTGTACAACCCTTTTAATATGTTGGTAGGCTTGGTTCTAGTATGTTTGTTGAGAATTTTTGCATCCGTATTCATAAGGGATATTGGTCTGCAGTTTTCTGGTAATGTTTGGTTTTGGTATCAGGGTAATATGGCCTCATAGACTGAGTTATGAACTGTTCCCTCCTTTATTTTCAGAAAGAATTTGAAATGGGTTGTGAATTTTTGTTTAATATTATTTCTTGTTTAAACATTTGATAGACTTCATTAGTAAAGCATCTGGTCTAGGACTTTTCTTTATTGGAAATTTATTACTGATTCAATCTCTTGTTACAGGTCTATTCAGACTTTCTATTTCTTCTTGAGTCAGTTTTGGTAGTTTGTGTTTCTAGAAATTTGTCTATTTGATCTAGGTTATCTATTGCTGGCATACGACTGTTCATAGTATTCTCTTATAATCCTTTTGATTTCTGTAAAATCCCTACTAATTGCTTTTAAAATTTTAAATCTATAAATAAGGCTTTGTTTTTACCATGATCTCAACATTCAGTGTACTCATTTCTATATGGAAATGTAAATATTTTGATTATTCCAGCTATTTTTTAATCTGTGCTTATCCTCTAAATACATAAAATGATTATTTATTTAACAATTTGTGAAAAAAGTATTCTAAACATATCTTTAGAAAGGTATTGTATATGTAACCATAAATAAAACACACAATGTTACTTTTTTTCATGCACCAAACATACTTTCTATGCACATGGATTATATTAACATGTTCTTGTTAAGACAGCAAAAGCACTAACTAAAGGCCTAGAAGGGAAATGTCCAACCAAAGATGGACTTGGATTTACAATCCTTCAATTGCCTCTTACTAGTCCTAGGATAAAGCAAAGCTCCTTCATATGACTTCAAATCTCTTTGGAATCTAGGCCCTACTTATCTCCCAGCTTTACCCGTTCTTCTGCCACATCTGCCTCAAGTGGCACCTATGCCATGACCAGAATGCATCATCCAGCCAGTGTCTTCTGGGTGCCCATCTCTGCCAGAACTATGTTAGAGATTGGGGATGCAGCAGTAAAGAAAAGACTTACTCTACTGGAGCTTATGTTCTAAAATGGAAGACAGATGTTAAATACCTATATATAGCTAATTAATTGCAGAGCAACTGGGGGTTGGTAGGACAACTGATTGCTGATGTGAAGTAAAGATTAATCCCAAGGTGTACATTTAAGGGTAAACTGGAGGCGAACTGCCCATGCTTGTAAGAGGTTAGGCAAAAAAGATTAGGTGGAAATAACTCCTCCAAGCTGAGAGGATGTCTCAATGCTACCAAGAGATAAACTTTTGGGGAAAAAAAAAAAAAAAAAAGTGGTTGAAGACAGATATAGGAATGTGTACACAATGTTTAGAGAACTAGCATATGCAACTCCTTGAGGAAAAAAAAAAAAATACAACTAAGTGGTAGCCTGTTTTTTAACACACTTCTCTGTTTCTAACCTAAGCTCCACCCCTAATGCAACTGGTACTCAGGGTTCTGGCCTCTCTAAATGGTAATCTATCTGTTATGCTGCCACTAAATTATTTTCCCTGTTTCAATCATCTCACTCAACAGTGTGATCTTATGAGATATTCAAAGAGGAAGGCATGCACTAGCTCCTACCTTTCCTATTAAATGATTATTCCTATTACATCAGAATTTGCAAATTCCTCAGGGTTTCAGTTTGTTTAGGTAAGTGGTTCTTTATAAATGGTGGCTTATTCTTGTCATACTCTTACACTTGAATTTATTTGTAGCTACTGCCTCTTGATTTGGTTCCTGTGGCATACTTTCCATTCTAGAGTAACAGCTCCAAAAGCAAATTCCATCAGCCACAGTGTCATGCCATTTTTAACCTCAAAGTATTTAATCTTTTAATTATCTAAAGAAAAACACTGAATTAATTTTTTGTTTTTCCAAGTAAAGAGCTCCTATAAAAATTTAACCTTCCTATTATGCATTTAAAAACATCAATTCTGGAGTTTCTGTTTTAATTAAAAGAGGACATTTGATGACTCAAAACCCAAAAAGTTAATCTATGGACTGAAAATATAACATTTTTAAATAACTCAATCTTAAAATACTGCACTTTAATTAAACCTTGAATAGTTTAAAATAATTCTGCAAGGTTCTTTACTTAACACTAAATAATTCACTTAACATTATCTTCTAAAGTGTCAGAACAATTTGCAACTCCATTTCACCACTGAACAATGCACTAAATTAAACATCACTGACCTCAACATGCCTTCAAAGTCAAAATAAGGTTTTTCTGGGTTTGTACAAAAAATATAATCTGGTAAATATTTGGTTTGTAAAGCTGAAGAGCAAACTACAGAGGCTATAGGCTGGACTGGGGGCAAGCCAAAAGCCTCACTATCCAGCCCATTTTCCAAAATGGGTCTTAACTTTTACAGAAAATTTAAAAATACCTTGTTATTTTCAAGAAACAGTAATAGAAAAATAATATTCTTTGATCATTTAGAATCAGCCAGGCCTTGTTTTACCTTCATTTTATAAAATATTAAAAAAAAATACTTGTGCTCCTTACTAGCACCACCACAGGTCAATTCAGAATATGCTTCCACATTCTTCTATCTTTTTCTATCTCCCACAGTCGTAGAAGTGCTTGGAAACATATGTTTTTGCTGTGCTCTTCATAAACCATACTTATCTATTTGTCAAAGTACAAGACTCTTAAGAACCAAGTAACAAAAAAGAAAAAAGAACCAGATAACACATTTTAGTTAAACTTGAACTAGTACACATTCTAACGAAATAAAAATCCATTTATCTTTCAAAAATACATGATTTTGAATTTTCCTAACTCAGAATTGTGTTCTTCTTGGAAATTCAAGTTAGTGAAGTTTCAAAGTAGCTCCTAAATTATTTGCCTGGGTGATACTGTCAAAAAAGATAAAATAGCGTATATACTTGGAGAGAAATAAAATACAGTTATCTGTCTTACAGAATAGCTTATATTCAGGAAAATCAGTTTTAAAGTAAATTTATGTAAAGTGAAATCTAGAGAGGTAAGCAGCAAATAAAGCATGTAGGGTATTATGGCCTATCTTAAGGATTTTAGTCTTAAATCCTAAATTTTAGTCTTTCTATCCCAAGGTTAATAGAACAATTTTAAGCAGGTAAGTAATCAAATTTGTGTTTAAAATACTACTCTGTCTGCTATATGCAGAATGGATCGGAGTGAGGCAAAAATGAGTTAGGCAAATAGGGAAGCTACTGCACTGATTCAGAAGAAAGGACTCACTTGAAACAGGATGAAAGTAAAGGAACTGGAGAAAAATTAGATACATTTAGGTAGTTTGAAGGTAGATTTAGCAGAAATCGGTGTCTAACTGAACTGGGGGATAAAAGAGTGAGAGAGTAACTTGCTCAGGTTACTGGCTAAGAAGAGGAGACTGACTAAAAAGCTGTTTCCTGCAGGATTCACCAGATTTTACTAGAAAATCAGTCTTTTCAGGATTATTACTTGAAAGTCACTCACATCTCTTATTTCTTCCCATCAAAGGAAAAGCCCAAGGGCTACATGACCTACATGACCTGCTGGGGACTGTATTAAGAGCTTTTACCTACACTGCCTCAATCTCACCAGTTCCTCCAGTAAGCAATGCCAGAACTGGAACTCAGGTCTTTGTTTTACTCCAAGGTCCAAGCAGTTAATCATCACACTATATAGTCTCATAAAAGGCCATATAACTAAATAAAATTTCTAGTTAAAATATTACTGAACTTATTTTAAAACAAGTATTTTCTCCTTAATATTTATCAACGTGACTATGACTAATCCAATCCTACATACAACACACTCTTATACACATATGCACAAATATACAAAGAAGAGTATTCTACTTTACAATGAGGAAGAAAAGATTCCTATTAAGTATCATTAGGCTATAACCACAGCCCATAATCGCCCTTGTCAAAATTATTTAAAGATCTTCTTTATTATTATATCTTATTAGGAACTATGTTCCATAATGGGAAATTAATTTTTAAATTACTTAGTATCTTTTGAAAATATAAAATTCACATTAAAAAAAAAAAAAAGTATATATAACTGTTGCCGTCGAGTCGATTCCAACTCATAGTTACCCTACAGGACAGAGTAGAACTGCCCCATAGGGTTTCCAAGACTGTAATCTTTACGGAAGCAGACTGCCACATCTTTCTCCCATGAAACTGCTGGTGGGTTCAAACTGCCAACTTTTCGGTTAAGCAGCCGAGCACTTAACCACTGTGCATACATAAACCCATTGCTGTTGAGTCGGTTCAGACTCATAGGGGCCCTACGGGACAGAGCAGAACTGCCCCATAAGGTTTCCAAGGCTGTAATCTTTATGGAAGGAGACTGTGATATCTTTCTCCCATGAAGGTGCTGGTGGGTTTGAACTGCTGACCTTTCGGTTAGCAGCTGAGCTCTTAACCACTGTGGCACCAGGGTTCCTTTGCATATATATAACCTCCCTCAAATAATTTTAAAAGATGAACTTTGGTAACATCTAACAAAATGGAAAAGGCCAAACCCTACTGCTCTAAGTTGTCGAGATTTGAGAAAAGAAATCTAAAATTACAGTCAATAAATTCTCCACTTAGTTTATTGGTAAGTACAATGTTTCTTATGTAATAGCAACTCAATAAATATTTGTTGAGCAAATGAATGACACTTTACTGGACAATTAGATTACAAAGGAAAAGGCAAAATCCCATTTAACAAATGCTACAATAAAGCCTGATTTTATACACGTAGACTATTTTCATGTCTAAGCAGAAATCTGTAAGTAATGTTGTCTTACTAATCTGGTTGACAAGAGATTTAAACTACTACAAAAAAACACCAAACAACAAATGTTTCCACCATAAATTGTCAACGTAGGAGTCATTCTATAACGTAAACTTCATCATTTTAGCATTCATCTATCCTTTGTGCTACAGCTACATTTGACTGCAATTTATGCTATTCTTAAAATGACAAGTCTTGCAGAAGAATGTGTATTTCCTCAAGATTTTGGCTTCGGTTTTGAAAGAATAAAGCAGCAAGGAAGGTAAATAGTGCCTCCCAAAGGGGAGAGGGAGGCTGACATTTGCAGGTGACAGAAGCTGTAAAGTCTCATAGAAGGAGGAGCAGAACAGCAGGGGAGTGCCAGGCAGCTCCTGAGTGAGAGCCTGGCTCAAAGTCGGACAACACAAGGGCAAGTTCCAGAGGACGCCTAGCTCAGGAATGGGCGGACAGAAGGCTGCGAAAAAGGTCACGTGAGGTAATAACTCGGGTAAACCCTGAGCTGGCTTACAAATCAGAAAAGTTCTGATACAACTTAGCTTTAAGATAGTGCATTTATAGGAAGTTTCAATATTTGAGGCCTAGGACAAAGAGAACCTCTCAGGGGTTGGTAATAGTAAGTACATATTAATCTGTTAGAATGTGGATTTGAATGCCAATGCAGAAATTTTAGGGCTTGCAATAGATAAGTAATGGAATTATATCCTTATCTGGCAGGGTTATTACAAAGATTACAGATTGTAAATATTAAATTATTGACAAGTGTCACTTACAAATATTTATTATTTGTAAGCTTCATGAAAGCAGTGTCCTTGCTTGTAACCCTAGGGCTTAGAATAGGCATGCAATATAAATGTGCTGAATAAATAAATGAAAAAAAAAAAAAAAAAAAAGAAAGAAAGAAGAAAAGGTTTAGACTACATTTCATCAGAAGTGGTAATCTTAGTGCCAAATCTTAAGACTTACAGTAATACA
>NW_004443980.1:9957087-9958722 GCF_000243295.1 Trichechus manatus latirostris
GAACATCTAGCTCAACTGGCATAACTCAGTTTGTAAAGACAATGTTCTACATTCTACCTTGGTGAGTAGTGTCTGGGGTCTTAAAAGCCTGTGAGCAGGCATTTAAGATACTCCACTGGTCTCACCCCTTCGGGAGTAAGGGAGAATGAAGAGAACAAGATACAAGGAAAACATTAGTCCAAAGGACAAATGGACCACAGCTACCAGCGCCTCCATCAGACTGAGTCAAGTACCGCTAGATGGTGCCCGGCTATCACCACTGACTGCTCTGACCGGGATCACAATAGAGGGTCCTGGACAGAGCTGGAAAAGGACATAGAACAGAATTCTAACTCACACACACAAAAAAGACCAGATTTACTGGCCTGACAGACTGGAGAAACCCCGAGAGTATGGTCCCCTGACACCCTTTTAGCTCAGTGGTGAAGCCCCTCCTGAAGTTCACCGTTCAGCTGGGGATTGGACAGCCTCATAAAACAAAACAGGACTAATGAGGCACAACAGTCCAGGGACGAGGACTAGAATGCAGGAGGGGACCGGAAAGCTGGTGATGGGGACCCGAAGGTTGAGAAGCGACAGTGCTAGACATGTCATGGAGTTGTTAACCATTGTCACAGGGCAATATGTGTCCTGTTTAACGAGAAACTATTTGTTCTGCAAACCGTCATCTAAAGTATAAAAAAAAAAAAAATAGAATTATCTGTGTGAGATCAAATTGACAACAGCAACTAAAAAGGTTTGATGGGAAGCCTAGGGGAGAGTGAGTTGAAGATAATGGTGATGGAATAATTTGGAAAAGGACAGTGCGAATAGCAGCACAACTGAAGAATGTAATCGATGTCACTGAATTGTACATGTAGAAACTTCTGAAATGGTGTAACTTTGGCTATGTGTATTTTCACCGAAAAAAAGGTCCTCAAGGTTGAGAAGGGAGAGTGTTGACATATCATGAGGTTGTTAATTGATGTCAAAACAATATGTGTACTGACTGTTTAATGAGGAACTATTTGTTCTGTAAACCTTCATCTAAAGTACAATAAAAAAATTTTCTAAAAAATCAGGAAAAGTGTATGTCAGCGTTGTATCCTTTCACTATACTTAATTCATTCTGTATGCTGAGCTAATAATCTGAGAAGCTGGACTATATGAAGAAGAACACGACATCAGGATTGGTGGAAGACTCATTAATAACCTGAGATATGCAGATGACATAACCTTGCTTGCTGAAAGTGAAGAGGACTTGAAGCACTTACTGATGAAGATCAAAGACTACAGTCTTCAGTATGGATTATATCTCATCATAAAGAAAACAAAAGTCCTCATAAGCAATAAGCAACATCATGGTTAACGGAGAACATATTGAAGTTATCAAGAATTTCAATTTACTTGGATCCACAAATCAATGTCCATGGAAGCAGCAGTCAAGAAATCAAATGACCATTGCACTGGGCAAGTCTGCTGCAAAAGACCTCTTTGCAGTGTTTAAAAGCAAAGATGTCACTTTGAGGACTAAAGTGCGCCTGACCCAAGCCATGGTATTTTCAACTGCCTCATATGCATGCGAAAGCTGGACAATGAGTAAGGAAGACAAAGAAGAATTGATGCCTTTGAATTATGGTGTTGGCAAAGAATACT
>NW_004443980.1:9958822-9962099 GCF_000243295.1 Trichechus manatus latirostris
AATCTTAAGACTTACAGTAATACATGCTAACATTTAGATTTGGCATTAAAGAGAGGAGACTAAAATGTATTAAGGTTTAATTTCCACTTGGTAGGAAACAGCAAATAGGAAAATATTCCATTACCTACCTGCATGTGTCAACATGGCAGACACTAGCTGTTATGTGGCCTGTTGTTGTTAGGTGCTGTTGAGTCAATTTGCAACTCACAGTGACCCCATGTGACAGAGCAGAACTGTCCCAAAGGGTGTGCTAGGTTATAATCTTTACCAGAGGAGATCATCAGGTCTTTCTCCTGTGGAGCCGCTAGGGTGGGTTTGAACCACCAACCTTTTGGTTATCAGCCTCGAGCTTAATTGCTGTGCCACCAGGCCTCCTTATATGTGGCTATGTAAAGTAATTAAAAATAAAAATTCAGTTTCTCAGGCACAGAAGCCACATTTCAAGTGCTCAAAAGCCCCATGTTGCTAGTGGCTACCATACTGGACAACACAGACAGCACCCTTTTATCATCACAGAAAGTTCTATTGGACAGTAAAGGAGAATCAACTCAGGTGTCTACCGGGCCTATCAAGTAAAGCAAAAAGCCATCATGAGAGATGGGAGCTGTGGTGAGCTGGAAAGAAACCACATGCTCCATCCCAAGGGGATAACAAGTCCTTAGTTCCAAGTCCTCATTCTGGAGGAATGCAGGCCAGTAGCACCAAATCTTACAATTATTAAAGAAGATGCGGAATGCCAGATTTTTATATGAAATCACTTGCTTATTAAACACTGACAACTTATCCAATATAAAAACAAAACACTGGGCAAAACAAACCAACCAACCCTCAAAACCAAAAAACACATACAGCTAGCAGCCTTCTGATCTATACACCCAGGGTTTTTTGCTTGTTTATTTGAATGAGGATATTAGTGCTGATGTTAGATGGATCTTGGTTGAAAGCAGGAGAATAGCAGAAAGATGGTTACCTGTGTTTTATTGACTATACAAAGGCATTCAACTGTGTGGATCATAACAAATCATGGATAACATTGCAAAGAATGAGAATTCCAGAACACTTAATAGTGCTCACGCAGAACCTGTACACAGACCAAGAGGCAGTCTTTCGAACAGAACAAGGGGATATGAGTGGTTTCAAAACAGGAAAAGGGGACTTCCGGGTGATATGCCGCTACAGTCAGAAGCACCACGACGTCCCTCCGCAGCAAAGATCAGAAAAACTAAGTCAAACAGTCACGCGTCAATCCAGAAACCCTAAGCATCAAATGAAGAGATAAAGAACTCAGTCAAGCACTGAATGGAATAAGAAACTGACCGAGAACAGAGCACGAGGAGAGAGACATACAGACAGAGGTCGCCTATCAGCTACGGCAGCACAGATCTGCCATCTTGGACTTCTATTGGAGATCAGCAAACAGGAGGTATGAGAAAGCAGCTTCACGGAGCTTCCAGCAGGAGACAGAACAACCAGTAACCCATGATATAGGCTTTCCCACCCCTGCAGCCACAGCCTACTGGCTGGGAACCAAGAGCTTCCCCCAAGTGCCGCTTGGATTCCACTCGTCCGCACTGGCCAGCTCCCTAAGTGCCATTTGTTGGCTGCTGATGTTGCTTTTTTCCACTTCTTTTGATTTCTTCCTTACCTCCCACCACCTCCGCCTTCTTTCTCTCAAATACCTGGCTCCGTGCACCATCTTTGCTTCTTCCTGAAAAGCTGCAAAACACCGCTGGACTATGAAACTGCTTCCCAGCCTGTGCCGCCAAGCTGGTGGGACCCCTGGGGCTTTTTTGTTTGTCTGTTTGTTTGCTCTGATTTCTTCTGTTTTGATTTGTTTGTTTGTTTTCTTTTTCTTTTCTCGACTTGGGAGCCCCTTCTAGCCAGGCAGTAACAAGTGGCTTGGAAGCTAGTCCTTTACTCTGTGCAGATGCACAGGGACATCCCTGGGGGCATTTATTTTTTCTTGTTTCTGTTTTTTGTTTTTTTTTCATTTCTTGGTTTATTTTCTTCTCTCTCTTTCTCTTATTCCCTTTTTGCCTTTCTTCATTTCCAGTTTCTCAATTTATTCATTTTTTTCTTTTTGTTTTTCCCCATTTCTCAGTCTCTCATCTCTCCACTCCAATAGCAAGCTCGCTTAGCACTCCTTTTTGTTTGTGTGTATGTTTTTGGCTCCTCTTCCTCTCTCCTGTCTCTCATCTTTCCCATACCCATCTTAGCTCCACATATCACAATCTACCCCCTCCTTCCTGCCTACCTGCACCGTGTGCTGAACATCACACTCCTAAGCACTACAGGCAGGGCCTACTGAAAACTGCCCTGCACCGATTCCCGGTCTGCACTGTCAGCCGTGGTACGTGCCACAAAAAACCTATCCCAGCAAATCCCCTTCAGCTGGACCTGCCCTGCTGCACCATACCTGAGTGACTGACCCTGCCCATTGGAGAAAGCAAAACGTATCACACCCACAGACGAGCAAACAACAAAGAACGCACAGCCTGCCTGCTCAGACATAACCAAATAAAACAAAAAAGCAGGACGAAACAAACAAATCTACAATCAATAAACGAGGAAACTAAGCACTGAATGCCCTGAAGACAGCAGACAATATCAAAACATTTACAAAAACAGGACAGGGATGGTTCTAGTAGGCATCCAAAATAAAACACCAGATGACCTTCCAGCAGAAGAAAAGGCACGAGACCTAACTGATAGGGAATTCAAATCTCTAATATTCAGAATTATCCCAGAGTTGAAGCAAAAAACAGACAAAAATGAGGAAAAAATAGACAAATTCATGGAAAAGGTGAACAAATTCATGGAAAATATAGACCCAAAAATGGAAGAATTCAAGAAAATAATACAGGAACAAAATGCTATAATAAATTCACAACTAGAAATCATACAAAAACAACAATTAGAAATCCAGAAGATAAACAACAAGATTTCAGAAATGGACAGTGTCATAGAAGGGCTGAGGAGGAGGTTTGAAACGATGGAAGATAGGATCAGCGAAATTGGAGACAAACACTTAGATACAACCCTGTTTAAGGAAAAATCAGAAAAAAGAACGAAGAAAAATGAAAGGAAGTCCTTCAATCTGAGAACAAGCAATATCAGACCACAAGCTAAATATAGGACACAGGATTGTACTAGCCAGATACCAACCTAGGAAATGAACTCTTAAGGACTATGCAAAACCAAAAGAATTACAAAAGGGAAACAGAGATGTTAATCTGTAAATGACAACAGCACCAGAACAATAAAAGAGGGAATAAAC
>NW_004443980.1:9962199-9988589 GCF_000243295.1 Trichechus manatus latirostris
ATGGTGTTGGCAAAGAATACTGAATATACCATGGACTGCCAGAAGAACAAACAAATCTGTCTTGGAAGAAGTATAGCCAGAATGTTCCTTAGAAGTGAGGATGGTGAGACTTCATCTCATTTACTTTGGACATATTACCAGGAGGAACCAGTCCCTGGAGAAGGATATCCTGCTTGGTAAGACAGAACGTCAGAGAAAAGAGGAAGACTCTCGACCAGACAGACTGACACAGTGGCTACAACCATGGGCTCAAACATAGCAACGATTGTGAGGATGGTACAGGACTGGGCAGCGTTTCATTCTGCTGTACATGGGGTTACTATGAGCTGGAACTGACTTGACAGCACCTAACAACAATTTGTTGTTAAGAAAGCAGCAGCAAAAAATTAAGAATTATTACCGGAAGTACGAAAGTCATGACACAGGTGAGTAATAACCACTAGCATCAAGACTACAGTTTTATTAAGCAACTAGCAACTCCCTCTACTTCCACTCCCACACTCCCATCCTGAGGAGAAACCATGAGCTATAACTGATGGACTGTTCTTAGAGTAGTGCATTTCAGCTGGTGCTCAGGCTAAGAATCAGAAAAAATCTTCTACATACCACAGAAATCTGACAGTTTTTGACTTAAAAAACAGCAACTTCATATGGTTCAACTTAGTGAAAGATTTAACACTGAACTGAATGCCTCCACACGAGAGTAATATTATTGAAGTCACTAATTAAGTCCCAGCGTAACTATGACTACAACTTGTCAGAGGCAGATTGGAGGAAAAAAGTCAAGTCTCCAGACTCCCTGTCCAGTGCTCTTTACCTGTATCGTACTGCATCTTAGATATAATGAAGCAATTTTCAAGTTTGATAAATACATGCTACCCTAATTTAAAATATTTTATGCATTTAAGAAAATATATTATGTCTATGATATCCCATTTCATTCAAGGTACTCAAAAGGGGCCTACACCTATAGAGGGGACGACGATTCACAGGGGACTTAGATTTCTGTTAGAAACAGCCACTCACGAGTTTTTGGTATGTGTTGAGTAAGGTAAAATAAATGACAGTTAATGTAATGGAGACTTTGTGAGTCTCTTTTCATTATTTTTTAGATTAATAATTACTATCTTCTGTTTTTCCCTGAAACATTGCAGACTGTCAATCCCTTGACAGTCTTCTCTAGGAAGAATAAACTACCAGCATTCCAAACAGTATCTATTTACTCCTATTAGCTAGACAACACAGTACCTCCAGTAATCAGTCCAAACAGAAATATCTTATCTCATGGCCAGAACATTTCTATCATCTAGCTTCTTTTACTCCTATATTCTTTCCTCACGTAATCTATTTCTTATCTTAAACTACGTTCAGTAGATAGATACCTTCCACCTAAGCAGTAGTGTTACTTCAAAGTCACCAGGAGAACTCTGGTTGCAGGCCAGGACAACAGATGTCCAAGCTGAGCGGAGGGGCAGAGAAGGCAGCACAACCCAACAACTGAGTCTGAGGGAGCAACGGGATATCTAAGGTTTGCACTGCCTGAAGTTTTTGATAAATTCTGGTCACTTGCAACTTATCCATCGCATTGTTTTTTTTCTTTAGTTCGAATCAGGCATCCGTTCTCACACCATTTCATGAAAGCAAAATTGTTTTTCACCTTCGAGAGTTTGGATTTTTAATTTTTATCTTCTTTCCCCAAACTCCAACAAGAGTAGATAGCCTAAATAACTTGGTATGGTTCCCAGACGCAGGGGTGAAAACACATCTACTAAAAGGACCAGTAAGATTTATAGCTGAGTATTCAAAAGAGTAACAAAGAAATGTCTTCTGTATTCAAATTAATAGTAATAATTTCACATTAAAAAACAAAATCAGAGGCTAAAGCAAAACTTATAGTATACAGAGTACCAAACCAAAAAAAAAAAAAAAGAAACCTGTTGGCCATAGAGTTGATTCTAACTCCTAGGGACCCTATATGACAGGAATAAGTGAGACAATCTTTATAAATGCTTAGTGAATGGCCTGTCCAAGGAGCCCTGGTGGCACAGTGGTTAAGCATTTGGCTGCTAACTGAAAGGCTGGTGGTTCTAAACCATCAGTGGCTCCAAGGCAAAAAAGACCTGGCCATCTGCTTCTGTAAAGATTACAGCCTAAGAAACCCTGCGGGGCAGGTTCTACTCTGTCCTATAGGGTCAGTGAGTCGGAACTGAAACGAGGGCACACAACAACAACACAGTATGTACTCAGTACCTTTTAGCTCTTACAATAGTTGTTATCACTGAAGTACCCACATTTGAACCAGAAATGTATGGGAGGTACTTGAATAAGCACAACTTTTAACAATTACTTGGTTCACAGATTGGATTTTAGAACCAAAATTGATGGAGTCTGTGTTTATCCCTTATTTACTCTGATGGGGGAATAGTAAAAGCATTTTCTTTGATCTCCTCTTATGTTTTCAAAGGTAAGAATCTTTCTAAATGCCATGCAGCTGAAGGTAAAACATGCAACAGCTCATGGAAGTGCTAATTAGAACTAATTATAATTCTACCACCTTTCCAAAAGACATAAAAATATGCTGGCTTACAGTTTTCAGTAACTATTCATACATCTGATTAAGAAAAAAAAATCACAGGATTTTAGATGTAGGCACAATATTTTTGGATTTACTACTTTAGGGCGCTCAAATCAACCTGCCATATATGATTTTCATGACTTAAACATATATATGACTTAAACAAAAGAAGAAAAATGCGTTTGGGTAAAACAACTGCCTTAAATTATGCAGATAACTCATGATAAGCATTTTTTTAACCGCTAGTCTCAAAAATTATTTTTCCCTATTTTCCTCAGCATATAAAGTATGATTCAAAGAGGCTATATAATCTTCTTCCCAGGAGACAGGGTCACTTTCAGACAAAACTCCAGAATGGGTGCAAATGAATGAAGTAACTGTTAACTCCTCTCCTCCCTTCAGTGAGGATACCTGTTTCACTTTGGTTATGTCTCTACTCTTCACTTCCTTGATGTTTCTAGTTGATTTTCTCTAGACGTTCTCTATAGCTTTGAATTATTTTGTATGTATTATTCTACCTCAACAGCCAAACAGGCTAATGCCTCCAAAAACTAAACCAACCCTGTTGCCGTTGAGACGATTCCGACTCATAGCCACCCTACAGGACAGAGTAGAACCACACCACAGGGTTTCCAAGGAGCGGCTGCTGGATTCGAACTGCCAGCCTCTTGGTTAGCAGCAAAGCTCTTAACCACTGTGCCACCAGGGCTCCTTTAGGGATCATTCAAAAATAACACCTAACACCTAGGCCCCTTTCTGCCCATAATCCTAAGAGATTAGTTTAGATTTTTATATTTTACCCAACACTTAAATATTTTACCCAACACTTACCTGCACTGAAACTCGTGAAATTTTTTTTGGGGGGAGGGACAATTTGGACAACATTTACAGATTTTCTTGACATCATCATTTCACTACCTGCAACTCAGGAGATCTCACCATCCATTTCTTCTCCCAGCTTACTTCAGTAAATGTTAAATGAGTTCTGCTTAAGTACTCATCTTAAGGGCTCCTACTGCTTGAACTCTCCCATCCAGATAAGCAATTCACTATTGCCTTTTACTTCCCTGCTGATTCCCATCTACAGTAATATAGTCCACATAAACCCATGATGATATGGCTGACTCAGAGGAATAACCGGATGAGAGAGAATCTCAGGCCAAGTAGACACCCAGGCAGTTCAATGTGATGTATTTTGGGTCGGCAAGCCCTTCAATATTCTCGAACCACATCATATACATCTTCATTAGAAATACTTAAGAACTGGGTAATTTATCTAGCAGAGCTTAAGTGAAATCTAGATAATGGATGCAGAGACAAGACTGCCAGATTTAGAGTTCCTTTCAGTCTCACTTTTCTGTGGTTTTCTAATTTTTATGGTGAATTGTAAATAATGTAACAGCAAAGCTATGAGGCTAACATAGAAACTGAAGCATACAGACATGATTAAGTTCATATATTTACTTCATAAAATTCCCATTTGATTTATGCTGAAATTGCAAATGAACCATTAGAAATAAAATAAACATACGTGATTGTTTTTCTCTACATTTGTCCTTAAGAAGCTAAGAAGAAAATTCAAGTTAGACCTCTCACTATGCCAACATAATGAACTCTAATGCAATACCTTAAGATAAGTGGAATGCAAAAGCTTTTTCTTTTCATTAAGGACTGGATTGTATTTATTAATTTAAGGCTGGAATGTGGCTTTGATAGTTTAGAGTCTTACATCGGTTTTATCTTTGTGGATCTAACTCTTGAAAAATGAAAAAGGAAACCACTAGGAATTATCAAAATATAATAAAATTAATTCATTTTCATAACAGAAACATGACTGCTTACATATTCATCATACTAATAATTACCGTATAGAAAAAGGGTTTCTAAACAAAATGCGGGTGGAAAGAGTCTTGATGCTTTACGGATTTAGACTCTGTGTTATTTTATTTGTGTTGCTAGGTCTACTTACAGGCAGCTTCACTTTTTAGTCACTTACAGCCTATAACTCTTAAAAAAAAATGTTAGGGATATCAGGCTATCCTCATGCAGCTCTGGTTAGTCATGGAATGACTACTTTTACAGGCCCAAAACAAATGCATAAAAATTCTTTCTGCATCATCAACATGCCTCAATGGTACGCAATGAATTACAATATAGGCTACTTAAAGCCATGATAGGAGCCCTAGTGGCACAACAGTTAAGTACTTGGCTGTTAACTGAAATGTTGGTGGTTCGAACCTACCCAACAGCTCTGCAGGAGACAGACCTGGCGATCTGCTCCCAGAAAGATTACTGCCTACAAAACCCTATATGGGGCAGTTCTACTCTGTCACATGGAGTTGCTATGAGTTGAAACTGACTTGACAGCACCTAACAATAACAACATAGCCAAGATGTATGTTCAAGAAATGATGGACAGGCTGCATTTTATTTTTCAAAACTGCTGATAAGATGATCTGGGACACTTATGTACATCTTTTCAAATGCTGTTTTAGTAGACATCTTTATATTTGAAGATGATGAGACTGATTCACCAATAGGAAAGCATAAATTCCTAATTTTTTTTTCCAGCTGTGGTAATCATTTTATACCAAGCTTTCTTCCCCAGTTCCCACTATGACTGACTCAAGGCTCCTTCACAGTCTTGCTCGCTGAAGGCAAGAGCAGAGACTGTGACCACTGAATGGTCCAAGGTTAACTAAATGGAACTAAATCCATTCAGCAATTGAGTTAGGAAAGGATAATAACAAAATATGTATGTATCTACGTATATGCATATTTTCTTAATGAACTAGGTATAAAAAATGCCCATGTTTTTATTCTACTTCAATATTTAGAGCCAAGAAAAAATTAATAAGGATTTGAACTTCTACAATTACGAAGAAACAAATTCTCCTTTAGAAATTTTTGTTATATGCAAAACAGTCACTTTAATAACTCACCACACTTTTATCCAGACCAAAATGAGAGAATATAGATGACTAAAGGGAAGTGGGCTTCTGTAGGTTTAATTCATACACAAGGTAGGAGTAAAATATGGAGTATATGTATGATAAAAATGATTTATGTGTGAAATGAACTCAGTGGTTTAATGTAAGCCTTTACATATTTTATAACAGATGGTGCAGCAACAATTTTTATATCATTTAAGATTATATCAGGCTTTTGAAATCATAAACTCTGTTACCATCAGCAGGCTACATCATCTTCTCCAAATAATGTATATTAGAGAATGTGCATCTCTGTAAAGCACATGTTTACACTATGTGAAATCTGAAGGAAACAAATTTAAAAAGTGAAAATAGGTTTATGTAACTGTTGGTTCAAGCAGTGACGAGGGCAACTTCCAGTGGATGTACAGGGGTGGAATGAATGAGGTAATGTAGTTCAAGCAGGCTGACCTAACAGAAATTAAGACAATAAAAGTCTGGAAAAATGATTCTGATGAGAAGTACTTTTCGATTTTCACATTTATTATACCATAAACTGGAGGCTTATAGACAAAATTATTTAAAACTATTTATAGTTAAGCACCCAAGATTATTAAGCAGTCCCAATGGCTAACCCTCTGATCAATTTCTCGGACACCTAAAAATGGTTAGGTTAGGAATTAAGCTAGTTTATGGTGATGGAAGCAGTATTTTTTCTAGTCAGTTACTGTGATATATACTACGAGTATGAATCATTTTTCCAAATTAAAATTTCTATGATCCTATGACTACGTGATGGGTGCCAATAGAACACAGTATCGGGATGAAACAACTTCTATTCAGCACATTTAAAAATACCGTTCTGCAATATTCCAGTTGCCTCTGAGTAGAGATCAAAATTATTAGCTGAATATCATGTCACACTGTAGGAAGCTACCCAGGCGTACACTAGCCAAGACACTGTTGCTATGGCGACTTAGCAAATATCGCAACGGCTACTTCATTAGTGACTCCATGAAACTAACAATGCTGGGATAATAGATGAGAAACATCTGGCAATACGTGGCCATCAATGTAGGCTAGGATTCAGAGAGTATTTCTTAAAAGAGAAGGCAAGTTTTAATATACTGTTTTAGCAACCTTCACAAAAGAGAGGTTCTGGTGCTAACTAGAATCAAATGAAGCTGGAGAAAATTGGAGAAGAGGTTAGGCTCGAGGGGAAGCACTCAGCTTAAGACCAGCTGGTGTGGTACTGACATTGACATTAAAGAGTGAAAGTCGTTTAGGCTCATTTTTGACTGTGAAGAGGGAAAGAAGTACTCCCTATTGACTCACTGCCTCAGACTTTCCTATCTGGATGGGGTTTTAGGCCATGTGGTCTCAATCCCCCCATCAAGAGGATCAATAGAGGTGTGAGAAGAGGATTCTGCACGTCTCAACGTTGAAAATTTAAAGGTTAAATTCAAGAATGAATTAAAAGCTGGATAAGAAATTCTGTGAAATGGTGACAAAAGATTAATGGTAGAATTAGAATTAACCCAAAGAACTTGAATTATCTAGCATCCCACATATTCTTATGACAACCTCATAAAAAACAAAAGCTACAAACTAAAAAAACCCAAACCCAAAACTCCTGTCTTTTCCTCATGAATTTACATGGCCTCTACAGCTTAGAGATAAAAAAAAAAAAATGCCTGAAAGCCAATAGGCACTTTTAGCTGACACCAAATAGGAGCTAACAAAAGATATGACTATATTTTACTAGATCTTAGTTATACTGTTCGTTTCTGATGGCATAATGACACAAAAATAAAACCCTAGTTCAATATAAAAACCAAAACCCCAAGCCTGTTGCTATGCAGTCAGTTCTGACTTATGGCGACCTCATGTGTTACTGTGGTGTGATGAATTACTTAGTATGGCCTTTCTTGCCACACCTGCTCTTGTAACTCTCACCCAGGTGATTGGGCAGGGCTGTACAAATAAGATAACTGTGGCCCACCAAGGGGATTGGTCAGTTTTGCCTTAAAAGAGAGCCAATTCCAGAGCAGAGAGAGGAGTCTGGCACCACCAAGGAAGGAGAGACTGGGAGTAGAGACCCGCAGATGGCACAGTGGGCTTCCTAGCCACAGAGCAAGAAAGCTGAGTGCCTCTGGGGAGAGACTAAGGGCCAGGGAGAAGCCTTTGCCTGACCCACGAATTTGGGACTTGCCAGCCTCTACAACCATGTGAGTCATTTCCTTTATATGGTTTGTGAGTTCTGTGAGATGCTGCAGTGAATTAGGGAATCCAAAGACAGGAGGGAGAGTACTGAGGCGAGAGGGAGTAGCTGATGTTAGAGATGATGGAGTGGTACAGCAGTTGGAAAAGTTAGACATTTGGGACAGCTTTAATCTTGCCTCATAGAACCAGCTTTGTGCTGATCCTTATAAAAGGAATTATTTGTTTAGTTACAGAGTAGAACTGCTCCATAGGGTTTTCTTGGTTGTAATCTTTACAGAAGGAGATTGTCAGGACTTTCTCCCACAGTGCCGCTGGGTGGGTTTGAACTGCCAACCTTTGGGATGGCAGTTAAGTGCAAACTATTTGTGCCACCTAGCAACCTTGCTCAAAATAAAGAGTTGTTATAATTCTATGACATGTGGCTAGTTTGTATAGCACATGGTTATAAACAATTAAGAGCATGTGGAGATGGACAAGTTCACTAGCAGTACTAGTTCTGGTTAGTTTTTTTTAAACAAAACTAAGATTACTATGGTAAATACTATGGTAAAAAGATTGTCAATATACAAAATTTTCTGACTTCTAGCAAATACTAGGCAATACTATGCCTGTTTACATCCTTTGCTTTTATAACTGTAAACGTTAGAGTGTTAAAGCCACATTTCTTGAGCACCTCTATCCTCCCAAATTTCTCCTTTGAATCTATTATTGCTGTCGGTGCCGTCATGTCAATTCCAACTCATAGTGATGCCAAGTGACAGAGTACAACTGTCCCATAGGATTTTGTAGGCTGTAATATTTATGGGAGCATATTGCCAGTGTTTCTCCCACGGAGACACCATGTGGATTTGAATTGCCAACCTTTCAGATAGTGGCTGAGTGCTTATCTGTTGCACCACCAGGGCTGCTATTAGGTTCTTCTAATCCTGTCCCATTTACCCCACTGGCTTGTGCATGCTACTAACACCACAAAAGACTTTCCTCCCAACCACCCAGCTCTATGTTTTCCCTGTACTTCCTATATGAATAGCTTTCTCAACAGCTTTGCTTTAGGGACGTATAAATTGGTATTGAAATCACCTCTCCTATCATACTCAAGCACCCTACCACATATAGGTTGCCATTATTAAACTTTTAACTCCAATTTTGTATGTATCTATTTACCTACTTCATTAGATTGAAAGGTTTCCTTCTTGTGTGTGTGTGTGTGGAGTGGTGATGTTCATCTTATATATCTGTCCTTCTCTATGGAGTTTAGAATATGTCTAATTAGGTGTTCTAAGTATCTCTAAAATAAAGAGATAATAAAAAATCTCTATTCATCACTATATTTGCCCTTCCTGATTGGATTTCCTTTCCGTTAACAGTTCTCCAAACATTTTCTCACCTTACCATTCCAATGTCTACATAAATGTCTTTCTTACCCCACTTCCTTTTATCTCAAAACCTACTATAAATGATCATTCCAATTTCCATTTAAGAAAAAAATCATGCGTGTGCGTACACATTCTCTAGAACCTACCTGATCTACTCTACTCTTGATTCAAACAAATCACAGCTCCTTTCAGCCTTCCTGAATCTGAGACTTTTGATTGTCAATAACTCAACTACTTCACCTGTTCTAAACTGTCTTTTCCAAATTACTGTCTTCTCACCAGCCACCTTCCACCAACAGAAGCTTCTACTTTCAAACTGATTTCACACATCTACCATCTCTCAACAGACCGTCAGACGCAAGTAAGTCACCCTGTATCCTACAAGTGCTTGCTCTTAATAAATTAGTGGGGAAGACAAACATACCAAACCAAAACCAAACCCACTGCCATCGAGTCGATTCCGACTCATAGAGACCCTACAGGACAGAGCAGAACTGCCCCATAGGGTTTCCGAGGTTGTAAATCTTTAGGGAAGCACACTGTCACATCTTTCTACTGTAAAGCGGCTAGTAGGTTCGAGCTGTCGACCTTTCAGTTAGCAGCTGAGTGCCACCAGGGCTCCTAGATAAACATACAAAGTGATAAAAATATCACAGAGCTAAAGGCTGCAGTAGAGAGTTTAGTAAAGTACATGGGGAAGATGGAGCAATTGCCTGGAGCAGTAAGGGCAGGCTCTCTGGGGAGCTGATGGCCCAGCTAAGAGTTTGCCCGGCCAAGAAGGGGGAGTAGAAGGCAGAAAAGGCGGCGGCAAATTCTAAGAATGGTGAATAATCATCAGAAGTTCAAGAGAGAGGGAGAGAGAAAAGAAGAGAAGTAAGAAGGGAAGGAGGAAGAGAGAGAAGAGAGCAGTAACAGGTACAAATAATGTTGTAAAGTTAGGCTGAAGGATCTTTTATGCCAAGCTAAGGTATCAGGAGTCAGTTATTACACAGGGGAGCTACAGGAAAGGGTTCATTTTAAAATGAAGACGAACTCTGGCAGCAATGTGAAGAATGAATCAGGATGAGGAGAGACTGGTGTCAGGGAGAACAATAAACAAGGGATGAAGAGAAACTACACAGCACCAGCGGGTGAAGGGAAGAATAGTGTGTGAGTGCAGTTAAGTGTACACGTGACACTAAACTGAAAGACTATAAAAACGTGAAGAACGAATCAGGATACGGAGAGACTGGTGTCAGGGAGAACAGTAAACGAGGGATGAAGACAGACATATACTTTTCAAAGTCTCATACACTAATGAAATTGTTAATTGTCAGTATACATTTGCAAGCAATATAACTATAAACTTACAAAAAACTGAAAAACAATAGACTAAAAATACTAGAAATGGTATAAATATACAGAATTAGCTTTCCTACATTCCAGCTATATAATGTTTTTTAAAGAAAAAGCATTTACAGTTGCAACAAAAATGTAAAATACACAGGGTTGTATTCAACCCTAGATGAAGAAAACTGCACATTATTACTGAAAGATATAAAAGAAGCCTTGAATAAAGAGAAAGGCTGACTATGTTTCTGAATGGGTAGACTAAATATTCTAAGATGCTAATTTTATTGGTTTTACATAAACTTTAACCTTTTCTCGGAAAAAAATTATTCTAAAATTGACATGGAAGACCAAACAGGTAAAAAAAAAAATTAAGAAAAAGTTTATAAAGAACAATAATGGAGAACATAATATTCTTGGTATTTAAAATATATTATGAAGGCACAGTAATTAAAATAGTACATTTCTGATACAAGACTAGAATGATGAAGTGGAAAAGATAGCCTAGAAACAGACCCTACGATGTGTAAGAATTAAACTTATGATGAAGTGGTATCCCAAACCTCTGACAAACAGAAGGGTTATTCAAATATAGTGCTGACAAAAGTAAAAGCTCCATCCTCTAGGATATATTGATAGGGAAAGATGTTAAAAAGAAAGGGAGGCATAAAAGATAGCTAGTGAAAGAGTAACCAATAGGATAATTTTAGAGCTATGGGTAGGAGATGACATACATTCTCAAACTTAAACTTTTGATTTGGTAATACAGTCACATGGTACAAAAGGATACATGATTGAAAAGAAATCTCCTTCCCAAACCCACATTCCGCAGCCACCCAGAGCCTCTCCCTGGAGGCAATCACTGACAGGAATTTCTCATACATACTGCAAGATACATTCTATAACATTTTATTTTCAAAGAAGTCATTGGGTGGAAATGTTCTGCCTTTGATCTAGCTCTCCAATCACTGTTGTCTTTGGGAGACAGTCTATCATAGGCCAATGTTATTCTTACGGAAAAGATTAATTGTTGATGGGATGTTGTTGTTTGTTGTCAGGTGCAGTCGTGTCAATTTCAACGCATAGCGACCCTATGCACAACAGAAGGAAACACTGCCTAGTCCTGAGCCATCCTCAAAATCATTGTTATGCTTAAGCCCACTGTTGCAGCCACTGTGTAAATCCATCTTGTTGAGGGTCTTCCTCCTTTTCACCGACCCTCTACTTTACTTAACAGAAATTATCACTTAAATTTAACTATAATCTTCAGATACTGTATATCAATATAAAGACAATAAGAAAAGGCATAAGTCAGTGATTAAAAAAAATATACTTCTGAGATAGTTTAGATTACAGATGATAGAGCAATTGGGTTATATATAGCATTATATTGTTCTTGTCTATACATTATTTGAAAGCTGCACTTCCCTGTAAAGAATTCTTTAACAGACTAGAATTTCTCTAAGAATCAGAGTTGCTTGTTAACAATGCACATTCCCAGTCCCAACTCAGACCTAACCAAAACCAAACACACTGCTGTCAAGTTGATTCCGACTAATGGTGACTGGTTTGCACTCAACTACTAACCTAAAGTTTGGTGGTTCAAATGCACCCAGCAGTGCTTGGTAATTTTCCTTAAAGATTACAGCCAAAAAAAACCCTATGGAGTAGTTCTACTCTGCAACGCATGAGGTCGCCATGAACTCAGACCTACTGACTTAAAAACTCTGGGGGCAGAGTCCTGGAATCTACATTTTTAATAAACACCCGGGTGACCTGTATACACATATACAAGTTAGAGAACCACTGAGTACCATATAAGCCCCATAAACACAGAGACCATGACTTACTTATTCATCATACCAATGATGTAGTGCCTAGCACAATGCCTGGAGCAAAGGAATCCCACAATGTATGTTGAAGGCTTAGTAAATACGTATCAGGACTGACTGCAGAATATCTTGATATGCTGACAACACTCAACTGATTTCAAAACCGCATGTTTCATCCACGATAGAAATGTAAAGAGCAGAAAAACAAGCGCTGGCAATTAACAGATTAACAGAGTTTATTTATTTGTATGATTCACTTTCACCGCACTTAGAAAGATGCCAGGGAACTTTATCATATATCTGAGTTCCAGACAGATGCTAAAAGTGTGTCGTGTTAACAACAGATCAAGTGACTCAAAGGCAGGACAGCAGGATTCTAATATGAGATAGTCTACATGTTTTCTATTTTGTGATTTATTAAATACAGTGACATCTGTCCTAGCCAAAACCAGAAAAGAAGCAAAAAAAAAAAAAAAAAAAAAAAGGCACCTCAGCAACGAAAACAGATGTCACAAGGCCAAGCATGACCATTCCAGGCACTTGACTCATAGGCGAGTCCGTCAGACCTTCACTCAGAAATCTATTCAGTCTTCTTTCACATACACTATTCATTCAAATGGAATTTTTAAACTCGTTTCCTAGCTCACAGGAAATTAAAAATACTAAATCAGAAGGAAGACAGGGGATGCAACAGACAGTAACACAATCAACATGACAAAATGATAGCTGATAACAGGGGAGTGAACAAGTACCCACAGAAAGCAATCAAAAGAACTCACAAAACTTAATGATCTGGGGCCATTTTGTGAAGGGGAAAATAAGCTATACTTCTCGACAGTATCTGAAGACATCCACTGATCTATCTCATAATTGAAAAAAATAGGCATTCATTTAAAAAAAAAAAAAAAAACTAAGTTAAGGAGAAGGCTAAATTATGTTCTCAACATACCTTATATATGAGGTGTAGCTATATGCACAATATGTAACTTTTTTAGGAAGATTTTCATTCATTAAACCTAATTAAAAAAATTTTTAAGAAGTTACAAACTTTTAAAAAGAGTTCAATAACAGCTACTTGGGAAACTCAATGATTAGAAAAAACTCATTTCTCTGGATTTCCAGGAAGGAAAATGCTATTAATGTACCAAATGAACAGATACAATTTTCAAAACAAAATGTCCTTGAAAAAAAGAATTTCATTTCTCTCTGTTAACACGGTTAACAAAAGTTATTCTTATTTTCTGTATTTTAAGGCATGTATAGAATATACACTGTCACATTTTTTAACCATATAGAGACCACATGAGATTATTTCTGAAAAGTCGTGGTGGTACATTCTATGAATTATTTTCATCTTGAAGGATAATTTGTTTTTATGAAATAGGGAATCTAAAGTTTGTATTACAAAACACAGAGCTACTGAAATACACTAACGATAACACAAATAGAAGTACACACAGCTAGTAATTAATGAGCTAACATAAAATGCCATATGGTATTCAATGTAATTATGTAATAGGTGATGAAAATTCTGTGAACAACAGCATTTGGCCATGGCCACCCCACCCCCCTCCAAACTTGGTGTGCGTGTAGCACACAGTACTGGTAAACAACAGCTTCGTAAACTGATTTTAAATATCCCACATTCATGTTAGCCTCAAAAGCTGTATGTGTGTAGGTGTTTCTCCTATACAACCACATTGTTCTGGAATATGCGATAAAAGCCTTAAAAGCTGGATGTCTAGCAGTAGTTCATGAAGCAGATTTAGTATTTTTCTTTTTGAAATGACACAGAATGCTACGTATCAAAAAACAAATTATCTACAGTGAGCCATTCAAGGGTAGGAAAAATGTCTTATACTCATCTCTCATGGCTGATGGTCTGGAACACCACAGGTATTCAACTTTACCGAATGAATGGTTTTATATAAATTTGTTAAGCTTGGACTGTGAAACCGTTGGTATTATGTATAAAATATGGATTCTGGGGTGAAAACTCAGCTCACCCTACCATATTACTTTAGTTTCAACAGGTAATGGCATCTTTAATTCATTGTCCAAGCTACAGTACAGGTAATATGTGTCATGCCAAAGACATACCATTTTAGAGGGAAAACAATTTCAAAATTAACCTTGGAATATTTATAGATCAAATAAAGTTAATTCAACTTTATGAGAATTCAAGAAATAAAAAAACTGTTAGAATTTAACAAAGGAAAAAACATTTTAACTTCAGATAAATCTCCAAAACAAAAGAAGCTAAAAAGATTATGAACAACATCCATTCATTCAACCAATATTTATTGAGTACTATCATGTACCAAGTGCTATGGTAGGCAATGGGGATACAGTCAGTAAGTCAATTAAGATAGTTTACACAGCGATAAGTGCTAAGAATAAAACAGACTTGGGTCACAGCATAGCATGTTTCTGGGTAATGGTGGTGGGGAGAAGGCTACACTATTTCCTTCAGAAGTGGTCCGGAAAGGCCTGTCTGAGTAGGTGACATATGAACTGAGAACTACACGAGGGAAAGGAGGCTGCCACTTAAGTAGATGCCTAGTAAACAAGAAAGAAGTGTGGTGGAATAAGAGGCTGAAGAAGCCTTGGGATCAGATGATACCAGAGTTTGGAGGGCCAGATCATGCAGGCTCTTGTAAATTGTATTCTAACTGCAATAAGCAGGGAAGTGGCATGATCCGATCTACAGTGATGACTGTGCCTGCTGTGTGAAGAGTCGTCTCTAGGGGGAAGCAGGGAACCACCAGTCAGGAGGCTACTGCAGCAGCAGAGGCAGGGCCAGCTTCACGGGTGTGAGATCTGTACAGTCAGTAGAGACTCCCACTTAGAATGGCCCTGCGCTTGCTTTAACGCTCTGCTGGTACCATTTTGAAATTCTTAATAATTATGAACAAGAAAATCTCTTGCCGTCGAGTTGATTCTGATTCATAATGACCCTACAGGACAGAGTAGAATGGACTGCCACACCTTTCTTCCGCAGAGCCACCGGTGGGTTCGAACTGCTAACCTTTCAGTTAGTAGCCAAGCGCTGAACCACTGAGTCACCTGGGCTCCTTTATCATGAACCAGGGGCCCTATATTTTCATTTTGCACTGGGCCCTGAAAATTATGCAGTCACTCCTGAATATAGGTGAGCAAAGTTGGCAGCTTATACTTGTGTTGTAGCAGAGGTGATAAGTAGTAGAATTCATGGTGTAATGTGCCGGTACCGGTGGCAGGGTTTGAAGATGGATTCGGTGTGTTTTGTCAAGGAGACAGGAATCATGGATGATCCCCAGGTTTTTAACCTGAGTAGCTGAGTGGATAGTGGTGCCATTTACAGAAACAGGGAAGCCTGGGGGGAGGAACTTTGGGATGGGAGGGTGAGTAACAACCAAGAATTCAATTTCAAGCCTATGAGACATCCAAGTGGAGTTATAAAGTGGAATGTATATAATGTTGTATATATGAGTATGAAGCTCAGGAGAGAAGTCTGGGTTGAAGATACAAATTTTAGAGTTGCCATGTAATTATTTTTAAAGCAGATGGGATCCGCTTTAAAGTGCAAGACAATGTAGCAGAGAAAGACAGTAGACATGAAGAGCTCGGGAGATAAATACCTGTTGCCCTCGAGTCAATTCCGACTCATAGTGACCCTATAGGACAAAGAACTGCCCCATGGGGTTTCCAAGGAGCGGCTGGTGGATTCAAACTGTGGACCTTTTGGTTAGCAGCCAAGCTCTTAACCACTACGCCAACAGGGCTCTAAGAAGAGTAAATAGGAGCCTACAGAGAAGACTGAGGTAAAGGGAAAATTAAAGATAGTAGGTCACAATAACCAAGGGAGGAGACTGTTCCAAGGACAAAGCCATGAAGGAGGCCTAAGAACCTCCCTCAGAATGAAATATGCTCAATCAGAGACTCTTACTGGATCTAGTCTGTTCAGTCTGGCACTGAAATACTCTACAGTCTGTCCTAACCTAAGAGCCAATTTTATGCACTCCTCTATATACCCATCTCTGCTCTACTGAGCTGAACTACTAAATTTCCTAAATTATTCCCACTGTTTTATCCCTGATTATGCTGTGCCTCTCCTGCCTGGAATCCCTCTCTCTTTATCTATTCAAAGTCTACCGCTTCTTCTTTCCCTGACTTCACTGAACAAGTGTTTTCTGAAATCTGGTATCTGCTGCCTGTGCCAACCTCTCATATAGCATATGATAATAATATATTATCATTTAATAGCCATATATGATCCATTTTCCAAAATGATGTGCTCCAGTTGCTTTTTAATGTTACTATGCTTAGTTCGTATTAGAAGCTTGATAAACACTTGTTGAATGAGTAATAAATGACACTCTGAAGCTATGGAATATGGGGAAGTAATAGACGTAGAGAAATCAACTTGGCATGCAATAGCTTAAAAAGGAATGACTCATTGTAATCCAAAGTACTGGGTGGACTGCAAGACAAAAAAGGCATAAGAGCAGTCTCATACCTTTCATTCCTTCCTTTCACCATTCAACAAATATTTACTGGGTACCCTGCTAGGTGCCAGGCACCCTTCTAGTCACTAGTGATGTCTCAGTGAATAAAGTAGACAAAGGCTTGCCCTCAGGAGCTGCATTCTAGTGGGAATGCCTTTCACTGGTACATCTTGTTTTGTATAAACTTACTAAGACCCTCAATGAGATGGATTAACACCGTGGCTGCAACAACGGGCTCAAACAGCAACAATTGTGAGGACGGCACAGGACTGGGCAGTGTTTCATTCTGTCATACACAGGATCCCTACGAGTCGGAACTGACTCCATGGCACTTAACAACAACAACCACAAAGCCCACATCATCTGCTCTTGCTTTACCACACGTCTACCATTTCCCAGTTTGAAAAGTTTCTGCCTGAGCATTAACAATTTCTTCCTTTGGATTTTCCTCATACATCGAACACATTACAAGAAAATAGTTTTAGACATTCTGATGCCTTCAAAGCAAAAAATATCAGTGCAGAGTAAACAACAACTGTAATATCTGGGTACATTAAACAAAAGATGACTGTCAAAATGGCACAAGTAGTTCACTAAAACTAACCAAAACACTACAGATTTCACATAAACTTCACCAAAGTAAAATAATACACTGCAGAGCCATATCAAGTGTCCTTTATGATACATCACATGACAACTGCAGTAGAGTCTCAAGGAAGAGGGATAATACAGTTGTCACTCAGTATCCGTGGGGGATTGGTTCCAGGGCCCCCTTGGATACCAAAATCCTCAGATGCTCAAGTCCCTTACATAAAATTGTGCGGTATTTGCATATAACCTCCACACATCTTCCTGTATGCTTTTAAATCATCTCTAGATTACCTGTAATATCTAATACAATCTAAATGCTGTATAAATAAACAATGTTCAAACAACGAGTGCTGGAGAGAGACTGCCTACACAGCACTTCATTCCCGTGGATTCAGCGTAGCACGGCAAATAGTCTTAGCCTTTTAGGGATTGCTTTGACCACTTAAATGCTTTTTACACCAAAAACCTGTTGCCATTGATTCCGACTCATAGCGACCCTAAAGGACAGAGCAGAACTGCCCCATAGGGTTTCCAAAGAGCGGCTGGTGGATTTGAACTGCTGACCCTTTAGTTAGCAACCAAGCTCTTAACCGCTGCACCGCCAGGGCTCCCACTGCTTCTTAGGGGCTATTTTTTCACAGAAACAAAGGGTGCACACAACACAAGTAGCAAACCAACAAGACGGGAGGTGAACAATGCTCAAACAACGAGTTCTGGAGAGAGACTGCCTACACAGCACTCCATTCCATGGATTCAGTGTAGCACAGCAAATTCAAGGTTTGGTTTTTGGAACTTCTCTCCTCCTCCCACCCAAATATTTCTGATAAGTGGTTGGTTGAATCCAATGATGCAGAACTCATGGATATTGAGGGCTGGCTGTATGTAAGATGTTTGTGAGTCAGGTCTTCTTGTACTTTGACTGACAAACTTAAGAATATTTAAGAAGGTAGAATTTTAAAAATCTGTCTATTCCAAATGTAATCATTTGATCACTCCAAATCTAAATTAGTTTAGTAGTAAGCACTCAGCTGATAACTGCCAGGTTGATGGTTCGAACCCAACTGGTGGCTCTGCAGGAGAAAGATCTGGTGATGTGTACCCGTAAAGATTACAGCCTAGAAAACCCTATGGGGCAGTTCTACTCTGCCACATGGGGTTGACTTGACGGCACCTAACAACAGCAACAAAAGTAGTAAGTTAAATCCTTGATTAACAACACCAGTTAGTAGTCTACTGATTCAGTGTACTAAACAGGACACTCATTCCCTAATAAAGGAACGGGTAGTATCCTTCCTTAGTCTTCAATTGCTTGGCATTGAAAATTTCAGTGTCTGCAAGGACCAGGCAAGTAACTTAAATGTTAAGTAAACTTCTAAGAAAATAGGACATGCAGGTCTGTAGCAAACTGGACAGAGCTGGTCCTACCCAGGGCTGCTTGTTTTGCAGTGTACGATAATGCCACATTTAAGGGGATCGAAGGACATCAAAGGACAGTGAAGATTTGAATAATTATTATGACAGTTTTCTGGCACATGGCAGTAATGTCTTGTTTAAAAAAAAATCAGTAAACTGTTACATGAGAAACTATTTTGTTCTGTAAGCTTTCATCTAAAGTAAGAATAGCAGCACAACTGGAAGAGCATAGTTGATGTCACTGAACTGTGCATGTAGAAATTTTTGAAATGGTGTATCTTTGGCTATGTATTTAAAAAAAAAAAGGATGAGAAGGAAGAGGGTTGACAAGTTGTGGGGTTGTTAACCAATGTCATAAAACAATATGTGTACTACTGTTTCATGAGAAACTATTTGTTCTGTAAGCCTTCACCTGAAGTACACTTAAAAAAAAAAAAAATCAGTAACCTTCACCCTTATCAGAGAGATGAAAATAAAAACATTTGAGGAAGGGACACCTTTTTCTAATTTAAACTAAGGCACCTTATGGGCTAGTAATGGTCCTAGTTAGTCTTGCCTAAGGGAATTTGGCCACTTCTGTTGGTCACAAACAGCAGCCAGTTTTAAATCCTCAGAAGAGATCTCCAACAAATGCAGCCAGGCCAGGATCTGCCCATTTGGCCCAGGAAGCAGAGATGATGATCCTGATGACAAATCCTCCGGCAAACTGAAAGGAATACTCAATTTTGTGTTTCAGGCCAACCTATAAATGCTATAATTTCAATGACTTTTCTTCCTACTGCCAATAAAAAAAACAATAAACAAACAAAAAAAAAAACCGCTGCCTACCCCAAATACCATAAACAGGTAATCTAAAAAGATTTAAAATCAAATGCCCAGTTTGACTTAAGATCATTCATTCTTAAAATGTATTGAGATTTGATAGAATACAAAAGAACAGAACCAGATAAAAATTAGATGCCTAAAGACAGACATTCCCAAGGGGGAAAAGTTAAAAAAAAGAGATGCCTGAATAATAAACTTTCTAAACTTCACAGTTTTGCTTAAGGTTAGCCGTGCTGATTTTCAACTGTGAGTGAACAAAGAGAAATTGTGTACTTAGGTATTTTTATCCTGCAAGCTGTGAAGCTTTGTAGAAACACCACCCCACGCCAATACTGCTTCTCAGGACTTATAATTTGAATCCTAAACACAGCTAAATGCATTTTTAAAAAGAGTATTAATTCTAGAAAAAAGTCATGAATCAAGGTATAACTGTAAAGCCTTAACTTTAAAAAGCTGTTATTTGGTCAATTACTTTACTGGTGTTTACTGAACATACAGCTGTTAGGGGAACAAAGATGAACGAGATATAGTCCCTGACCTCCAGTTGCTCATAATCTAGTAGATACATATACAAAAGTAAAATAAAAAGCAAAATGTGATTAGTGGTTTATTAGAAAAACTGTAGCAGAAGCTTGGTGGAGATGGTGATTATCCTGTCTGGCTGGGGGATTTGACGTTTGTGCTGAATCTTAAGGGATGAATAAGAGTTTGCTAAGCAGAAAAGCAAAGGGCACTGCAGACAATGGGGAAGAGTGAAAAGACTGGTTTGGAACCAGAGCACACTGGAGGTGGAATGGCAGCAGAGCAAGAAGGGGCCAAGACCCTGAGGAACAAAAATATCTAAAGGTGGAAAAGAGGATTCCGAAGAAGATGAGAGAAGTTCAGGGTAAAACAGTACCCAGAAACTGAAAAAATCCCTCCCCTCCTCCTATTTAAAAGTGAAAATATTAGAGGGAAAGGAAGAAAATTATATAAATAAAACCTCTGTTCATCGTTTAATTATGCCAGTGGTTTAATATATATTCCCAATGACTCTTCAAGTCATTTGGAAATTCTTATTTCTTCAGAATGGTAATATCTTCGGGGCAGTCTACATACGGCTCAAAGGCCATGGGTGGAGGCAGCCGCTACGTCTCTTGGGAGGAAAGAGCATGCTCTCTACCCGCGAGTCTCTCTAAGAAGACATCTTTGCACCAAATATCATTCCCTATAAGAACCTGTTTTAGTGTTCAAAAAAATTCTGGGTAAAACTCTTTGCCTAGCTTTTTGTGTAATTTAACCCCACTAGTATTTTTGTACTTTTACTATAGGTAACTTTCTATAGTACATTTCAAAAATTACTGTATTTTAATAAAGACTTCCAGCTTATTTCACACAAATCTTCACGCTTAAGTTGTTAATCAAAAAGGAGTAGTTCAAGTGGAAAGGACGTAGGGAAAAGTGCACACCTAAAGCAGAGAAGGCTAGTTGCCTTCTATACTTGGTTAGCGCTTCAGAAGGACTTCCTGTTCCCTGGAACTCATCTTTACACTGGCCTTCAAAAATAACTGATTATAAAAGACTTATCATCACCATCACCCAGTTGCCACTGAGTCGATTCCAATTTACGGAGGCCTATGTGTGTCAGAGTAAACTGTGCTCCATAGGGCTTTCAATGGCTGATTTTTTAGAAGCCGATCACCAGGCCTACGTTAGGGAAATTTTCTGTCATTATTTCTTCAGAAATAATAAAAAAATTAGTTCTAGAGAAACACAGCTATAGCACTGATGACACTGTAAATTTCTAGATAAAACTATAGCTAAAGTCCACAATACCAACAGATTCTATTAAGTCAGTCAATGTATTTCTTTTATTTTTTTAAGCTAGTTTATACTGGGTTTTCTGATACTTGCAAATGAAATCACCCAAACTGATTTCAGTAATATTAACCATTAACTTCAACATACACCAAGTTGATCCCTGTTTCTAATAAGGTCACCAGAAAGCTAAAGTCCTGTAGTACATTTCTACGGACGTAAAATTATCTTTATGGACCTCAACTTTTATTGAAGATTAATAGAAAAATGTTTTTCTCTAAAAATAATTTTTAGTTTATTACTCCTTTTAACATCCTCATATACACGTGAAAGCTGCACAATGAATAAGGAAGACCAAAGAAAAATTGACGCCTCTGAATTATGATGTTGGTGAAAAATGCTGAATATACCATGGACTGCCAGAAGAACGAACAAATCTGTCTTGGAAGAAGTACACCCAGAATGCTTCTTAGAAGCAAGGATGGCGGGACTTCGTCTCACATACTTTAGACATGTTATCAGGAGGGACCAGTCCCTGAAGAGGGACATCATGCTTGGTAAAGCAGAGGGTCAGCAAAAGAGAGGAAGATCCTCAACGAGATGGACTGACATAGCAGCTGCAATGATGGGCTCAAGCATAGCAACAATCGTGAGGATGGAGCAGGATTGGGTAGTGTTTTGTTCTGTTGTACACAGGGTCACTATGAGTCAGAACTCGACGCCACCTAACAAAAACAACATAAGAACATGTACACATATACACCCTAAACAATAGAAACAGAGGCATTTATACATACCATTGTTGTTGTTATGTGCCATCGAGTCAATTTCAACTCACAGTGACCATACAGGACAGAGTAGAACTGTCTCATAGGGTTTTCTAGGTTGTAATCATTCCTGGAGCAGATCGCTAGGTCTTCTCTCCAGATCAGCTGTTCGAGCCAACCTTTCAGTCAGCAGCCAAGCGCTTAATCATTGTGCCATTGGGGTTCTTTATATATATCAGAGAAAAATAAATAAGTACATGGGAATGCAGAAGAGGAGAATGACAGATTCTAACTGGGGTGGAAGGGGAAGCTATGGAAGGCTTCACTGAGGAAGTGGCATCTGGGTTGGTTTTAAAGGCTCAGAAGAATTTTGGCAGAAGGTAGATAAGACATTCTCAGTAGGGGATGCAGCATAAGATGTGAGAGTGCCTAGCATATCTGGGATGACAATTTGTAGTGTGATGTAATTATATGATATCTATGTAAAGGAGACTAGCCGAAAATGAAGCCCAAAAGTGAGACAAGAGCCAGATTATCGAAACACTTAAATGTTGTTAAGAAGAAGGTAGTAGGAAGAAACCCCTTCCTGAAAAATTTTGAGCACACACAGGATATGTTTCGGTATAAGATATCTCAAGTACTGAATTGCCAATTCTGTTCTAGAAGACTTTTACTTAAATGTCACCTGTATCTGGAAAGCTGCCTTTCTATTTTACATTTAATGGCACCACCACATTTCTATTCCTCTCCCCACTATATTGTCAGTAAATAGATTCTTTAAATTATCTCATGCGCATGCATGTGTGTGGGTGCCCGTGTGTGTGTGTGCCCGTGTGTGTGTGTGTGTGTGTGTGTGTGTGTGTGTGTGTGTGTGTGTGTGTTTCTTCAAGTTCAAACACTATAAACTCTGGAGCAGAAATAGTATCTTGTGATTTTTTTTTTAAATTTGAGCTTTAACTTAGGGTTCATAGGAAGCATTCAAAAAAGGCTGAATAATTATAAACAAAATATATGAGACACAATTTACAACATGGATTACGTTCCTATTATGATCATCTATCCATGGGTACTGTTCTTGCTAGTTTAAGCACTTTCTGCTTGTTTAACTTTTTATATAAATTACCAACCAGGATTTAAATAAAAATGGACATGGGCACTACAAAACTCTCTCTTCGCTCTCCTCTCCCGAGTGTAAACCTTGCTGCACAACACATAAGATGGTATGGACCCAATCTGCGGATTCACAGTGGGAGGTGACCCAGGCCACTGAGTCATTACCAATAGTCTGGACCCAGAGAAATCCACCATCCTGAAACCATAGTAGTTTGAGGCAAGTTCATAAAGACCTTTTGATCCTACTGCCAAACAGCATCAAAATTCAGTCTCTTACTTTCCTTCTGATTAGAACTACCTTGGTTTAGTCATTCAGACATTTTTTTTTTATCTGGGTTACTGCATCAGCCTCTAGCTTATCTCCTACGTCCAATCTTTACACTATGGCCAGAATGATCTATCTGAAATACAAATCCCTCCATACTCCATCCAGCTTAAAATTCTTCCATTGTTGTTGAGTACATTCTGACTCACAGCGACCTACAGGACAGAGTAGAACTGCCCCACAGGGTTCCCAAGGGGGGGGGCTAGTGGATTCGAACTGCTGATCTTTTGATTAGCAGCCTGAGCTCTTAAGCATTGCATCACCAAGGTTCCTCTAAAATTCTTCAGAATCTTCCTAATAGCTGTAGCACACCAAGTCCAAATTTATTATAGCACATAAGACTCTTAGACAACTAATGGCAGCCTACATTTCAAACACTATCTCCTGCCATTCAGTCACTCAACAAATATTTACTGACTACCCACTATGTGTCATGCACTCTTTTAGGCACATGGTGTGTGTGTGTCAATAAGACTTTTTGACAGACTGGATGTGGGATGTGACAGAGGAGCCAAACATGTAACCAAGGCTTTTGAACCGAGAAAAGTGGAGGACAGCTGGCATTAACCGAGATGAGAAAGACTGCTGGTCCAGCAGGGTTTGGGGGAAGATCAGGGAGTTCCGTTTTTGACATACCTGCATTGTCTATTAGACATCAAGCATGTTTTAGGATATGTAAGTTAGTGTTCAAGTAAGAAGTCGTGGCTGGAGATTCTGCCATTTTCTCAAACAAATCCTGCATTTCAGGCTTGTAGACTACATGCAGGTACCCAGAGTCTCCCCACACCTTCGTGTCTGCAGGTCTCTCTATTTAGAATGTTCTTATCCCTCTCTTTTTCCACCTAGTCAAAAAAAAATCTCAAACCTGAAGACTTAAGGTGTGTATCACCTACTTTATAAAACTCACATGACTGTCATCTCCTGAATCACCCTGCTTCCTTCCCAGGTCAAGTAAGTAAAGACTGAAATATATAATGGCTGGTCTTTTACCTACTGGAAATGCCTAACAATTTTTTGTTGTTGTTGTAAGAAAGAAAGAGTCATTCCATAAACACATAGGTGATTTGTCTATCTCATCATCAGATATCTTTAGAAAACCTTTAAGGAAAATTAATACTACAGTAAAAGATCTTGGCAAGCAGCTCAGTAATCAGATTTTACATTTCCCAATTTCAGTAGTTATTTGAAAAGATAAATCTTCAGAAAGACTTATATTATATAATAACTTTATAGGCTAATAACAAAAAAGAAGCATCTTTTGCCTGTGTTCCAGAGCTATTTTCTGTTATAAGAATTTTCATTTTGACTGTTATTCTTTTACTTGCCCTGAGGGGGCATTTAAATTAGAGGAATTATTGGACAACGAGTCCAGTCTCTTTGTTTCATTCCCATAAGACACAGTCTAATCTAACTGAGAAAAGGGGAAAAACTAAAAAGATGGTGTGAAATTGAGATGATCCAGCTCAACTAGCTTCTTTGGTGGATGAGAACGCTGATGGTATCTGGAGAGGCTGCTGCTAGCACTTGAACACCGTGTTCTCAACTACTGTTCAGTGTAGCTTATAGTCCGCTAAAACGTAGGCTCCATGAGGGCAGGGATTTTTGTCTGTTTTGTTCACTAATGCTTCTCTAGCTCCTAAAAAAGCACTGGAATACATTAAGTGCTAAATGAATAAATGAATGAATTTATAATTCTAAATCATATGGGGCTGAAATACATATAAACCATGAAACAGGTATGATACATGTCTTCAATGTTTAAAAAATTGCTGACTCTTTGAAAGTCATAAAATTTGGGGTATTTAAATTTTGAAACCATCATCTTTAAATATTAATTAAAGAAATGTTATCCACATACAAAAGTGGAAGAGGGTGGACGGACTCTGAAGCAAAATCTGTTATAACAGAGTATAGAAGTTTATGAAAGTTCTCTGTAGAGCAAGTGAAAAGGATGATATTCTAGCAATTATAATTGCTTTATACAGTGTAATATTTTGGATACCTATTCATCATGGGAAAATTACAGCCTTTGAAAATAAAAAAGTACAAAGATCTTACTGTATGTCCTTTGAGAATCAAGATTTAAATGACTACTAGAAAAGAAGCTAAAAAACTTTGATGCCAGGATATACTAACACAATAGCTTAAAATACCGCAAATAAATAGCCCAGGTTCTGAAAGTTCCCCAGTGCCAAAGAAACTCTTACTTGGCTTTTAAAACAAACAGCCTTAGAAGCAAACACTTTCAACAATAACCACTGTTTTAATGCAGTCAATAGGCAATCTAATACACGTATCTCAGTCCCAAAAGGAACTATCACGTATCATTTTAAAGTTAAAAAACACCAACCTCTTTAATCTCATGTAGTTTTCACTGGCAGCAGGTCGGCATTCAGCTCTTTGGACCACTATTCCTTCCAATGAAAGTTTATCTGAATAGAAAGAGAAAAAGGAACAAATGTATTCAGAGATTACATTCATCATTTTCAAAACTGTCTCTTGTCACACCTACCATCAGTAGTACAACAAACAAATATAATAATAATACAAACCAAGGAAACAGGAGGAATAGTATTAAGTTTATAGCAGTGTCACTGGTCAGAATAGAGAAACCTTGTTCTTGGTTAGTAACAAACTGGGCTCCTGTCAGGTCCATTTATTGGGCTGCCATAGCTCCTTGCCAAGAACAGCTTTCATGTACTTAGCTCTTTCTAAATAAGGTGGTTTAAAAAGGCATAAAAATAAAACAAAACAAAACAAAAAAAACTTCTGAAAAGTATGGAGGCAGAGAAGTGATGGTGAAAACA
>NW_004443980.1:9990200-10023310 GCF_000243295.1 Trichechus manatus latirostris
CGAGTATGGGGGAAAAGAGATGTTACTATGAAAACTAGGTTGAATGCTTTGGTAAGACCTGATATAAAGGTGAGTTGCTTAAAAAAAAAAAAAAAACCTGTCAAATTAGATATGGGTGAGATAACTGCCAAAGACCAAGGGAAAAGCACAAAGTCAGGAAGGATTATACATTCATACTGTTTCACAGTGTCTAAATTCTTGCTCCTTTTAAAAGAAACCAAAATTAAAAATCTTAACCAAATTACAGTTTAATTATTAAAAAAAAAAAGAGAGAGAGAGAAAGCAAATGTTCAATCGGCATCCCATACTCGTCCTACATGTATACTGGTGACTTAACGCACATTTAAGGTTTAAGATAAAATATTTAAGGTATGAAGAAATGTATATTGATACCACTTTTTATGACTCCCTACTTTTAATCTAACTGATCAACTACTGATCCTTCCACATGGTCCATGTGGGATTCTACTGGACAAAGTGGAACATTTGTTAAGGGTTGTAAGAGGAGACAGAGAGTATTAGGATCAAAAAGGAGAAGAAAAAAAGAGATTATCTCCAGCTGGGGATCAAGAAGAGTTATGTAGAGAAAGCAAAAATAAAGGTGCTAAAATGTTATCTGTGCTGGATAGACCTTGAAAAGAGGTAAGATTTAGACTGGGAGAAGAGGGGGCTGTCACTGATGGTGGTACGAACAGTCTGAGCAATAGCTTTTGGTTCTTTCTCTCCCTCTGGAACTAGAGTTTTCAACTAAGGAGTCACACTGGAAATCAGTGGAAGGGCATGTTCATGGCAGCACTCGAGAGAAGGTGCTTAAGCTCATACTACTGAAGGCCTGCTTTTCCTAAAGCTTAGTCGTTTGTTCTTTGGATTCTGAGAAATATTCTAGTATCCTAAATTCTTCCGCTACCTCTTTTTAAAATATTTTGCTAGATTAGCTTGCTTATTGGTTTCTGCTACTTGCAAACAAAAGAGTATGAACACATGTCTTTGGTGTTGATATTTTATTTATCTATATTCTGTCACCCAGTTCCCTGCTAACTGAAAGGTTAGCAGTTTGAGCCCACCAGCAGCTCTGCAGGAGAAAGACCTGGCAATCTGCTTCTATAAAGATTATAGCCTGCTATACAAAGAGCCCTGGTGGCGCAGTGGTTAAGAGCTATGGCTGCTAACCAAAAGTTCGGCAGTTTGAATCCACCAGTCGCTCCTTGGAAACCCTATGTCGCAGTTTTACTCTGATCTACAGGGTCAGTATGAATCAGAATCGACTTGATGGCAATGGGTTTGGTTTCTTTTTGTTTTTTGGTATACAAAGAAAGGAGTCCTGGTGGCACAGTTGTTAAGAGCTTGGCTGTTAATCAAAAGGCTGGCAGTTCAAATCCACCAGCTGCTCCTTGGAAACCCTATGGGGCAGTTCTACTTTGTCCTGTCGGGTCGCTATGAGCCAGAATCGACTCAATGGCAATGGATTTGGTTTTTTTCTGGTTTATACCAAGAAAACTACAAAACACTACTGCAAGAAACCAAAAGAGATCTACATAAATTGAAAAACATACTATTGCTCATGATAGGAAGACTCAACATTGTGAAAATGTCAATCTACCCAAAGTGATCTACAGATATCAAGCAATCCCAATCAAATACTGACAGCATTCTTTAACGAGAAAGAAGAACTAATAACCAACTTTACATGAAAAGGAAAGAGGTCCCAGATAAGCAAAGCAGATTGAAGAAAAAAGAACAAAATAGGAGGCCTCACACTACCTGATCTAAGAATCTACTATACAGCCAAGGTAGTCAAAACAGCCTGGTACTGGTACAACAACAGACACACAGACTAACGGAATTGAATCGAGAACTCAGATGTAAATCCATCCGCCTATGGTCAGCTGATTTTTGACAAGGGCCGAAAGTCCATTAAATGGGGAAAAGATAGTCTTTTTAACAAAGGTGCTGGCAAAACCCATGTCCATCTGTAAAAAATAATGAAACAGGAACCATACCTTACACCATGCACAAAAACTAACTCAAAACGGATCAAAGGCCTAAACATGAAACTCAAAACAATAAAGATAATGGAAGAAAAAATAGGGACAACACTAGGGGGCCTAATATATGGCATAAACAGAATACAAACCATAACTAAAAATACACAAACACCAGAAGATCAGCTAGATAACTGGGAGCACCTAAAAATTAAACACTTATGCTCATCAAAAGACTTCACCAAAAGAATAAAATGACAACCTACAGACTGGGAAAAAAACTTTGGCTATGACATATCCGACGAAGGTCTATATCTACAATCTACAGAACACTTCAACACCTCAACTACAAAAAGACAAACAACCCAATTAAAAAATGGGCAAAGGATATGAATAGACACTTCACCAAAGAAGACATTCAGGTGGCTAATGGACACATGACGAAATGTTCACAATCATCAGCCATTAGAGAAATGCAAACCAAAACTACAATGAGATACTATCTCACCCCAACTACTGGCACGAATTAAAAAACAGAAAATAACAAACGTTGAAGAGGTTGCAGTGAGATTAGAACTCTTATCACTGCTGGTTGGAACATAAAATGGAACAACCACTATGGAAAATAAAATGGGGCTTCCTTAAAAAGCTAGAAATAAAAAAATACCATATGATCCACCAATCCCACTCTTAGGAATATATCCTAGAGAAATAAAAGCCGTCACACGAATAGACATATGCACATCCATGTTCACTGCAGCATTAATCACAACAGCAAAATGATGGAAACAACCGAAGTGCCCATCAACAGAAGAATGGATAAACAAATTATAGTACATACACACAAAGGAATGCTACGTAATGATAAAGAACAATGATGAACCCATAAAACATCTCACAACATGGATGAATCTGGAGGGCATTATGCTGAGGGAAATAAGTCAATCACAAAAGGACAAATATTGTATGAGATCACTGTTATAAAAACTCAAGATACCTAGATAGTAGACAAGTGTTAACTGTGGTAAAGGGAAAGACAACACACAATATAGGGGAAGTCAGCACAACCTGACCAAGGCAAAGTCATAGAAGCTTCCTAGACACATTCAAACACTTTGAGGGACTGAGTTACTGGGGCTGAGGCCTAGGGACCATGGTCTCGGGGACATCTAAGCCAACTGGCATAACACAGTTCATGAAGCAAATGTTCTACATCCTACTTTGGTGGGTAATGTCTGGGGTCTTAAAAGCTTACAAGCAGCCATCTAAGACATCTGTTGGTCTCATCCCGTCCAGAGCAAAGGAAAATGAAGAAACCACAGACACAAGGAAAATGTTAGCCCAAACGACTAATGGACCATATGAATCACAGATTCCACCAGCCTGAGCCTAGAACTAGAAGGTACCTGGCTATTACCACCGACTGCTCTGAAAGGGGTCACAACAGAGGGTCCCAGACAAAGCAGAAGAAAATGTAAAACAAAACTGAAATTCACAAAAAAAGATCAGACTTACTGGTCTCACAGAGACTGGAGGAAACCTCTAGACTGTGGCCCTTGGACACCCTGCTAACTCAGAACTGAAGCCACCCCCAAGTTCACTTTTCAGCCAAAGATTAGCCAGGCCTATAAAACAAACAATAACATATGGTGAGAAACATTCTTCTTAGTTCAATAAAGCATATGAGACCAAATGGGCAACACCTGCCTAAAAGCAGCCGCAAAGGCAGGAAGGGACAGGAAAACTGGACAAATGGACACGGGGAACCTGGGGTGGAAAGGGGGACAGTGCTGACACACTGTGAGGATAGCAACCAATGTCACAAAACAATTTGTGTATACATTTTTAAATAAGAAACTAATCTGCACCATAAACTTTCACCTAAAGCACAATTTAAAAAAAAGAGAGAGAAATTATAGCCTAGAAAACCCTATAGGGCAGTTCCACTCTGTCACGTGGGGTCACTATGAGTTGAAATTTAATCAATGGCACCTAACAACAACAGTTCCAGAAAATATTTGAGAGAAATTTTTAAAGGGTAAGTACACAAAGCATAGTCAATAAAATTAAAGGCTTCTAGTTCTGATTCTGTCACTAAAGAGCGGTGTTACTTTGGGAAAGTCACTTCATATCTCTGGACCTCAGCATCTATATATTAAAGTTACTGGAATCTCTGAGATCTCTTCCAGTTCTCATGTCTCATGATTCTACCTATAACTCAGACTTATGGTTTCTTGGAAGAACGATAATAAAATGTGTAGAAGGTGCCTAATATACGTACACCTGCTCTAAGCTGGGTTGTCCAACTCAATATCTCTCAACTCTGTGTTGAGGAACTGAAGAGAAATAACCCATGACAGTTTCACAGTTAAGGGCATCCCCAGTTTGAACAAGCTAAAGTAGTAAGTAGGCAGAAGGGTGCTTATTAGCATTAGCATGTAAGTAATGAGATTAGGTATGTAAGGAAGTTATTAGGCATCAGGAAGTTATGGGCATTCATTTCCACAAGACTACTCTGGATCAGCTGAATGTGGAGGCTTTTAAGAGCACTTGCAAGTCAAGTTAAAACACAGGCCAGTGGGCTAGGAACCAAGATTTTGGACTGATCTTTGAGACTTCTGAAGCTACCGTCCTGCCTCTTACATCACTCCTGTGTCTACCCTATCTGGAAAAGGACTGAAGGAATATTTTCACGGAGCAAGTGCATTTAAAGGGTAAATAATTTTTAATACTCGTTTCTTCTCATTTAAAATATTTTCGTAGCAAATCTTTGCCTGTCATTCTCAGGGTGATGCCTATTAATACAAGCCACTAGGCATCTAAACAAACCAGTTAGGCAGAGCTGCTATAGCTATTTATTAAGAAGGTGATCCTTACTCTACTAAAATTTATGAGCTGACATTCTGGTCTCTATTTAATCCTCAGGAGTTTAAAAGATCATGCTCAGATTTCAGTAAACTACAGAGTCAGCATTTGAATATTTACCTCAAAGGCAACAAACAAGTACTCATAAAAATATTCTCAAGAGCTCTATCTGCTTATGTAACATGTTTCAAATTATGTGTATGTCTAGTACACTGAGAATTACCAATTATAAATCAAATACTGAAACAAAAATCTGAGGAGTAGACTAAGAACTAAGAAATCTCAATTTCCTCACCCACAGTACTGCTCTTTAACTTCTCCCCTGTCTTCTCTTCACCTTTAAAATAGCTCGTTACAGCAATGTGATTAAAGCAACAAGAGCATGTTTCTGTTATGTTTATGGATTAAACTTTTCTTGTGGTAGGGAACATACTGAAATATATTATAGCTTTAATTAAGAGGGTCCTTTCTGGCAATGGATGTGTTTTATGCAGTAGTAAAAGAGAACACAGATTCCAACGTAGGAAAACAAGGAGGAAGCAAGAGTCAAAGGCTAGTTCCTCAAATAGCTACCAGACTTGTTCGGAGGACTATGTGCACATAGAATGAAATAACCAGAGTGTCTGAGAATAACAAGACTGCTTGACCAGGAGTAGAAAGAACAGATAGGGAATAGAAAGGTATGCTCAAGTAAAAAATCAAAAGATGAAGGCTTTAACTGTATGAAGGAGTTTGGATTGTTCCATCAGCCTACAGATGCCATGATCAAAGAAATAACCTAGTAAGTGAGCAAAGGTTTTAAAAACAAAAATTTGTATGTTTTTAAAACAAATATCTGTATAATGTTTTAATATTTACAAAGCAATTTTATAAGTTATCATTCCACCTATATTTCAGACTACAGTCTCCTTTTTGTTTGTTACATCACAAACATAAATAATCAATATAAAAACTTCCTAAACACAGATGAGGACATCATGTGGTAGAAACAGATATAATCCATACTCCCAAAGCTGCTTTCAAAAATAAGAGCTAAATAAAACCCAGAAATAAAATACGGCTTTATAAAAAACAAAGCGATGCTGTGTTACAATAATAAAAGGAAAGGGACAGGGAAATCATAGTTCTCCAAGTTTGTTTTAGTCAGACCCTCATTCAAGGGTACTATTCCGCTTTAGCTGCTGCACTTGAAATTGGAGGGAATTCAAAAACAACAGCAAAAGTGATTATGTAAACAGACACAAAACAAATCCTTCCAGGAAAGATTAAGTTTCCCGGAGAACAGACTTACACTATAGTCAAATAGTGCCAAATACTGTACTAGACGTGATGAGGGGTACAAAGGAAGAAAAATACAGACATCTGCACTTAGGAAGACTGCAGTATAGTTGAGGGAGACAATATAAATGAAATACTTACAGACAACCAGATGGTACATATTTTTCAATCAATTTAATATGATTCAAGTTTTCTATGATTTCATCCTCAGTAACTCTTGTTCTCTTTACCACGTTTAATTAGTAATAGTGTCATACCACACATTAGTTTAGTTCTTTATCATTTCAAGGTTCTTTGATATTAAGTGATTCTCACAACTACAGGGTAGAAATTAAGTCCCCACCATTAAGAACACCTCTGAGATAAGTCTTCTTACCTGCGTTCATCAGTTTCTTTAATATGGTGGTCCTTCAACTCTGGTTGATCATTGAACCACCTGCGGAGCTTTTCAAAAAATACTAACACCCTGGACCCACTCCTAGGGATTCTGCTTTAATTGGATTGTGTGGGGAGGATATAGTGGTATTTTTATAACCTGCTTAAATGATTCTAGTATGCAGTCTGGGTTGAGAACTGCAGCCCATATACATCCATCCCATCCATCCCATCCATCCCATCCACCCATCCCTCTATCTATCCCTCTATCTATCCCTCTCAATTTTATTTTTTGGTAATGTAGGGGAATAGCTCTGAGTTGCTCAAATATTTCATCGATTCTAAGACACCATCAATTGTATATTCACCATTATTTTATGTACCACTAAGAAAGACAAAATACTGCCATTGAACTATAATAAGCCAAAGATTTTAAGACCTAATTTCAAAAATGTCAAATGTGGAAAATGTGCAATATGATAGACTGCTCCACCCCTAATTTACAATCACTCTACTCTCTGTGGGTAAAAACCCGCATTTGTTCCTATGGACCATCATATCCTGTCCTGTTATTCATACCCCCTTTTTCCTTCCCCCGCCCCATTCTATCACTAAAGACACAAGAGAAAAGGAGGAAGGAACAGAAGGAACAGTGGTAGGGGACAACATTTGGGAGCAGAGACCCTCTTTGGTCACGGATACTCACAACAATATCACCTTTACAAGAGTTTCAAAGTCATGTCCCTCATTTTGAGACTGTAGGTAATGTTTTTTTCTTAAATTAAAATATCTGCTTTCCAAAGAGAAGCTAAAATTCCAATTTGCCAAATAGCACTATAAATACGAGTTCTGTACAACAATATAATTTCAATGTTCATTTGACGGCCCATAGAAGTGCTTTGCTCATCAGGTTACAATAAAATTTTCCATGAATAAAAATGCATAAAACATACTTTACGAAAACTCATTTTTAAAATGTAAGGTATGATTTCTGCTCATAAAACTATAAAACACAGGTTTCCTTGAAACACTCATCTCCCATAGTATATTTAAAGTATGAATTAATATGATTTATAAATTGTTTTCAAGATTACCTCTGTAGCAAATAACACGTGGAATGGAATTTTACCTGAACTTCTCACTTTTTTACATTAACTGCCATTGTTATTTGTGCTCCTTTTGCTCTATTCTTTTGTATACTCTCCAAATAGGGCTAAATATCTGCCAATGTAGCAAAGTTCCCTGGGATTCTTTGAAGACTCAACTGAGCAGTGCAAAAGGTTTACAAGGATGTACATCTGACTGGAATTCCATATCCACAGGATCGTCCTGCCAAGAGTTACACCCAGTGAGTCCTAGGCAGATTTATGCACTCTAACTAGTTTGTGAGATACTGTGGTAAATGAGTTAAATAAGTTAGCTGTACAGTAGCTGTGTTAGTATAATACCAGGACCAGGCAACACTTAATAAAGACAAATTTCACATTTCAAAATAAAAGTAAAGTTTTGACATTCAAGTAGAATTAGATTAACACGGAAAAAAATTCTTGATTCTTAAAATATGTCAACACACTATACTGTGTAATTTACTTTTTAACATGCAAAAAGAAGCTAAAGTAAAACATAGCTGAACATCAAAATGAATGTTTCTCACATTCAGTGCTATCAACAGGATGTTATGAAGAAGCAAGGAGTCCCTGGGTGGTACAAACGGTTAAATGCTCAGATACTAACTGAAAGGTTGGACGTTCAAATACACCCAGAAGTGCATCAGAAGAAAGGTCTGGTGATCTACTTCTGAAAGATCACAGACACTGAAAACCCTATGGAGCACAGTCTACTCTGAAACACATGGGGTCACCGTGAGTCGGAATCGACTCAACAGGTGTGCTTTTTTTGGTTTATGAACAAGTAAGCCACACATTAAAAAAGAGAAACTTCAGCTTTGTGAAAAGTATAGGGAGGTCTAGGCAAAGAGGAATGAGAAGGGCATGAATGTCAGATGTCCAAAGGTTAGCCAATTTTTGGAAATAGAAAAGGTAAATATATCATCATGAGTTAGGTAGATGGGTATCAAATTCAAGTGTGGAAGAAAGTCATAGATCAAAAAACTTGAAAAAAAATGTGGGGAAGTCTAGGGCAGAAATACAGAATCGCTTCAGAAGATCAGCATAGAAAAATACAGGTGAAAACAACCAAAAAGATCTGGTAGAGGTGGAGAATGTGGATACGGAATACATTAAAGGTAGCTCCAAGACTATCCCTTTTCCTTGAAAAGAAGTGTTTGAATTTCATAGAAGAGTGATCTGTTGTATCTCCCGACCAGGAAAAGCACCTTCCTGCTGAGGTTCCACTTCTTTCCATGGCATGGGAATTATCACTGGCATATAAATGGGGCAATCATAATGATGACAATGATCTCATTTCCCATCAGCAATTGGTAGAAAAGATGGTAATTTCTCCCACTGGCCTGGAATAAATTCTGCCTAATGTAGATGGTAGAAGATAGCAATACCTCATACTGGAAAGTTTTGCCAGGATTTGGGAGCAATGGACCTAATTAACTACAGAATATACTCAGCCAAGGACTTGACAATGGCATTGTTCAGAATTCTCTGAGTTGCCTAAAGAGTCCTTTTTATGCATAATTAAAGATGTCTAACATAGGGTGATCTAACTCTAATGACAGGACCCCTCTCTTGCAAAATTCTGTATCTTTCTGCTTACATGAAGTTTGATGAAGTCCTCGAGTCTAGAGGTCAAATGGTTGTAGGTGAGCTTATCTTCGACCTGTGGGTTAAGCCTTTCTGCTGCAACCACTGAACTGATTAATTCAAGTTTGTATCTGCAGTAAGGTAGAGAAATATGGCCATATAAACCACAGATGTTTCCCTTGGTCTAGATACTCAAGCACCATTTTTACAGTTTCAGGGCTGTGTTAAAGGAGCCCTAGTGGTGCAATGGTTAAGCTTTTGGCTACTAATGGAAAGGCTGGCAGTTCGAACTCACCAGCCACACCACGGGAGAAAGACCTGGCGATCTGTTTCTGTAAAGACTGCAGCCAAGAAAACCCTGTGGGGCAGTTCTACTCTGTCACAAGGGGTCGCTATGAGTCCAAATTGACTCGATGGCACCCAACACCAATAATAGGGCTGTGTTGACCTGATCAGCAGATACATATAAACATAGAACAGACTAAAAAGAAGACAATCTGGCTTTCTCCTAAGGGCAATGGGCAGCAATGATCAACAAACCCCTGTAATGTCCGTGCATTGCAACCATCTTGCTTTGATGGGGGGTAAGATGGGTCCCATTTTTCATTAAGACTGCAAGTTGGGGGCAACGGAATACATAAAAGTCCTATGGGTTCATATCAGCTTCTGGTCAGGCACTAAGACTAGGCTTCAGTTACACGATTATTGCGAGGTCATGAGTAGCAAACAAATCATACGTATCAGGTGTACAGAAGCCAAGAACACCAGAGTGAGGTCTAGAGTGAGAAAAAGTGATCAAGGGTTAGAGGCACATGATAGGGTGGTTCCGAGTCTGTCAAGGCAAACTGGCAGAAAAAAAGAACATGCATCAGCAGTTTTGAAAACTGGACAGCAGAAACCAGACGTGAGTGAGTTAGCAAGTGTAAGGCAGCTCAGGAGTGATGGCTGAACAAGTCTGCTGTCCCATTTGTAGCAGTACAGCCTCCCCTCCTACCTCCCTTCCCATACCATGGAGGCCCATCCTCTAGTAGCACTAACGCCAGGGCTTCTGCAAGAAGGCATCTGCAAACAGGAAACATCAAGTGTGAGGAAGGAGACCCAATGTTACACAGTATTCAACTTCATCACTTTATTTAAACATGCCAAGAAAATTACAGCACTGTCACCATCACTATATAGTTATGTTGTATTGATTATGTCCCATAAAATTCATTAAAAGAGGCTGATTTGTAAATGAAATTGTTATGCCTTAGTTCATTTTGCTATTACTGGGAACTACTATGTGCAGTGGCTCCCTGCAATGGGAATATAAGAATTTCATGAATACATTTCCAGAGTACCAAACAACAAAAAGCCTACTCAGTATTTCTTTAAAAGCCGTATCTATAGAAAAGACTTGATTCCCCCCAAAAACAAAATCAATACACATGAGATTGTTAGAATACAAGGACAGACTTTAAAATGATGCAGGACTGAGGGGAAGCTGTAGTCTGAGTGTTGGCTTTGTCATTAACAAGCTATAAAGTACTAGACACAACACTAAACTTCATCTTTGGTAAAATGAGGAGGTTGAATTTCATGGTCTCAGCAAAAATTCAGTTCTACAGATTTTATAACTTAGTTTTCTAGGTCAATTTCAATGGACTTTTGATAATCTCAATGATCCATAAATGTTAAATTCAAAATCTGCTACAGTTACAGATACAATTTTTTTATATCTGAAGAAAATATAACATTGTTTAAAGAAAATAAAAGGTAGGCATTTTCAGAAAAAGCTGTCCCAATATTTCTACCAACGTGCAGTTAAATAATTAAAAAATACTTTTGATGCCATACGAGTATAAATCAATTTGATATAAAACCTAAAAGTCTAACTCAAAGAACAATGTAGTTCCTCAGGATACTTCAGCAGACAGACTAGTCCAATAACAGTGTGTTGGAGATGGCATTCACATTTCTTACCACTGGGCCTTTAAATTCTAGAAGTGAAAGCTCAGACCCCTAAAATGCTTTGGAAGGCAAGTTACAGAGGACGGGGGGAAAAGAAAGAGGAAAACATCATGCTCACACTGTTCAGCTCCCAGGATTTTTTTAAAAAAAGAGTTAACCACAACTTAACCAAGATCCCATTCTATACTCAGTATTTTAAATCTTCATCTCCGTCTTCTCTTCCCAAGACACACACAGTTAGAGAATTTTCTATAACAGTCCAAGCTTTTGTTTAGCAATGAAGCAGGTTTAGAGTGAAATAAGAACACTCAAGCTTATGAATTTTCCATAGGAAATCTTAACAACAACAAAAAAAGTAAATGATTATTGCAAATCCTTTCTGCTTGACGTTTTACCTTTAGGGTTAAAAAAATAAAAGAACCTTTTGTTCAAGGACATTAAGAAACCTTTTCCTCCCTTACTAAAGATCCCAAAATCAGAATCACATGCAAATCCAATCAAATTCAAGTGCTGTGTCAGGTTTAAATATTCGTATTTGGGTCTCAAAAATAACTACACCACTGTGAAATGTGTGACTTTTTACAGGAGAGAACATCCTATGTCCCTAGTTGCTTTCTCCTTAGGCAATCCATTAATGATTTACTACGTTTTTAAAAAATGATACTAATTCAATATACATTATTTTCCAAAAAATAACAGTATTATTCAATATTAAGCATGCCTGATTAAAAATAGTTTAAAAGGTATTTGATATGGATTTAGCTGGAGAATTAAACATTTCTAACTGCTTAACAGCAAGAAGAAATTCAATTTATTCTGAATAACTTTCATTACTTCAAAGTATATGAAAATCCTTTTACAACAAATCTCTTCCCTGATACAGTTAAATGCAAATGAATCTTTTTCCTGTCTTACTCCAGAAAGCTCCTGCATACATAGCTGACACGCCACCTACTGCAAAACCCAGCTGACAACGCAGGCGATGCTGCCAGCATTTCCATTCCATCACCAAGCTGGGACTGAATAAAGGCGTGTTTGTGTGGTAGTGTTTCTTTTTAAAAAATCTCAAAGCCAAGAGGAACAAGCTGCAACAGCATCTTCAAAAATGGAGCGTAAAATAAATAGAAGAGAAAAAGAAAAGGAGTATGAAGGGAAACACAACAGCACGGAAGATGTTAACCAAGGAAAGAACTGCAAATCCACACTGATGACCCTCAACGTTGGTGGATATTTATACATTACTCAAAAGCAAACACTGACCAAGTACCCAGATACTTTTCTTGAAGGTATAGTAAATGGAAAAATCCTCTGTCCGTTTGATGCTGATGGTCATTATTTCATAGACAGGGATGGGCTCCTCTTCAGGCATGTCCTCAACTTCCTACGAAATGGAGAACTTCTACTGCCTGAAGGGTTTCGAGAAAATCAACTTCTCGCACAAGAAGCAGAATTCTTTCAGCTCAAGGGACTGGCGGAAGAAGTGAAATCCAGGTGGGAAAAAGAACAGCTAACACCCAGAGAGACTACTTTCTTGGAAATAACAGATAACCATGATCGCTCACAAGGACTGAGAATCTTCTGTAATGCTCCTGATTTCATATCAAAAATAAAATCTCGCATTGTTCTGGTGTCCAAAAGCAGGCTGGATGGATTTCCGGAGGAGTTTTCAATATCGTCTAATATCATTCAATTTAAATACTTCATAAAGTCTGAAAATGGCACTCGACTTGTACTGAAGGAAGACAACACCTTTGTGTGCACCCTGGAAACTCTTAAGTTTGAAGCTATCATGATGGCTTTAAAGTGTGGTTTTAGACTGCTGACCAGCCTGGACTGTTCTAAAGGGTCAATTGTTCACAGTGATGCACTTCATTTTATCAAGTAATTACCTGTGTCGAACAAAGCAACAAGCATGCAGCCAGCGAGCTTAGGATAACCGCAGCATCAAAGGCATCCCAAACAACGTGCCCAGCTAGCTCTGTACTACAGAGCCCTGCTGCTAATCAATTACTGTGAGCTAACGGTATGTAAATTCTGTCGCTAATGATGCCCTTCTTTGGGTGGTCCTGCTGTGAGACTGGTACATCTAAAATGAAAACAATGATCTTCTACATACTGTGAATAAAGACTGGATGCTTTTGCTATTTGTTTATTTTTCCTTAAGCTGTCTTTCAATCAGAATGTCCTGGGTACTTGCATAATGATCAAGCATGTACATTATCTATCGTTCATTTAAGTAAACAGTAAAATATTTTAAGGGGCTGTAAGATTTAACATCCTTTTCTACTTATGGCAAATATCACAAAGATACTGAACTGGTAAGATTAACCATTGAGAGTAAACACATGTACAGATCTACTAACACAGAACTACAGTGAAACAAAATGAGACTGTAAGAAGGTATTACAGCTACTGATTTAATTTTTAATGACAGGTACCAAAAGCTTATTTCTTGTATTTCATACTAGAATTATAGCTGAATTGATATTTTGCTGAAAATTCCTAGAAAACTGTTGGATGACAATAAAAAGAAAAAAAAGGCACTGCTAGCTTCTTTGCTTGTATTAGTAATTTTAACAAAAAGTTAAACATGTCACCTTAGAAACAAATAATATCACTCGATGATTTCACACAGTATTTTATGCACTGATATAGTCAACCACAGGTTACAGTGACCCTGGCTGGTCTGGGAAGGTAAACAAATCAGCAAATTCATTTATTTGCAGGCTGAGCTCCAACACAGCATAGGTAACTTAGTCTCAGAGGGGTACTGTGATGTTAGAATAATAAACAAGTTGATTTTCAGTATCACCCTAAATATCTGTTCGTTTTTTTCAAGGTCAAAAATATTAAATGAATATCATTAAACATTATTCTTGTAAAAGAACTTTACTGATTATTTTCAGTACCTATCTGATAGTAAACCTTAGGCTTTTATTAATTTCTTTACTTTGTGTTAAATAAGAAGTTATTTTATTAAGTTTTATATATTACTGCCTCAAAGAAATAATACAGTAACTCAAAGAAATAATACAGCGTGACTGCACTTTTTTCTTCTCCAAGAGCAGCTAAACCATTTGAAGCCAAGAGCAAATTATATCTCAAATTTGCTTCTTCAAAATGAAACATTAAAATGGGTGCCGAAATCTTGATTTTAATAAACTTCAACAAAAGAGTTCTGAAAATCTCAACTGAGGTTACACAGTTAAATTAGTGTATATATATATCAAGTTTGATTACATATAAAAGCTTAGAATCAATGAGTAAAGCTAGCATTCATCACCAGAACTATAACTGACTTCTAGTTACAACATCTAAGGCGATAAAAAAGTTGGCAGTACACACTGAAAGAACCCTTTTAAAAGCTACTTGTACAAAAGGTCTTTAAAAATCCACATTAAAATCCACTTAAAAAAAAACTACACACCAACTTCATAATCTTCTATGTATACCAAGAAAAAAATGTTTTCTCCTAAAACATCAAATTATCTCTTATGTACTTTAAAATGACTTAATCAGGATTTAAAGGAATTATGAATACAGGAAAAAACAGTAAAATGTATTTTAGCAGTCACTACAACTGAACTGTTCATATACCTCTCCAGCTTATGAGCTGGCTCTTCCTTGGCATTTGGACTTTGATAATGAAAAAAATAGCAGTGATTTAATGTCAAAGCAAGGTCTTCTCTAACGAGATTTCATTCCATAATAAAAACAGCCCTGACATATGTTTTTATAGGAGACATAGCTAAACAAATCCCCTTAGAGGTATTACAAATAAAGTTTTTGCATCAAGTCACAAAAAGACAATTTAACTCTTATTACAAAATTATTATTACTGGAAAACACTATTTAAAGAAATCTTTGGATCATTTTTATGTATATCTCTAAAAAATCATATCAAGATAGATTTAATTCCTTTTCAAGCCTTTGATAACTCACACTATCCTAAAGCAACTGAACAATCTAAAGAAAATATGATTACATTGATTACTCTTGTGTAACTTTTTACAAATGACCATTTTTAAATTCAAAATTACTTACACTCGGACTATGTGGATTTACAAATTAAGTGCCTAAATACTGTTATAAGTGTAGAGAAAATATCTAGCTTTTAATTTTACTATTTTCTAAAAATACTTAGAAATAGCTTCCTTCAGAAAACTCAAGAAATCACACAATATACCAGCTATAAGTCGGAGTGAAGCTGTCGAAATATTTTTGTTTGTAGTCACTGAAGAATTTCTTCCTCAAATCTTTTCCTCAAAAATAAACACTGCTCCAAAGAATAAACCACAAAATAACTCTCTATCTTCTCTGTTCAGAAGAAAGGTAATTTTTAAAAAAAGGCTGCTAGAGTTGCCATGAGCCAAACATATATGCTCCTGTATTTGGAATTATCCCACACAATGATTCTAGCACTGTCCTTAAAATGTGAAAAATAAAAATGTTTATGGTTTTTACTACATTTTTAAAAATTTATATGGCAGGGTGGAGAACAAGAAACGTTTCAAGTAATACAAGGAAGATTACTGTCCCAGACTGAAGATGGTGATACTGAATAATCTTAGTGTTGTTTTTTTTTTTAAAGAAAATTACTTGTACTCAAATGCTATTTTAAGACAATAAACAGTAACATTTATTAAGTGTTTTACTACATGCCAGATGCTGTGATATACCAGATACTAAAGATATGCATTATCTCAATTAATCCTTACAATGACCTTAAGAGAGGTACTAGTATTCTTTTCTTTTTACAGATGAAGAAACAGAGACTTAAAAGTTTAAGTAATCTGCCCAAGATCACCCAGCTAGTAAAAGGTGGAAGTAAGATTTGAAACCCAGGTCTGCCAGTTCTGAAGCCAGCAGGGTTTTGCAGACCATTTACATCTCAAACACCTAAACCTGGCACAAAACAGGCATTCACAAAGCAGGTCTTGAATACAGAATCCCAAAATATAGGTTTGCCTCACCTGATACAATCTCACAATTCAAGTATTCCTAAAATATTAAGTGGAAATTGAATTCTGGAAAAGCAGATAGTATTTTTAAATGCTGTAACATGCCATTTAAAAAACATGAAATGAATCATCTCAGAAAAGTAAAGAATATCTGAAAGCTGTCAATCAGTAAATTTAGATTTTCACATATCAGGCTTGCTGAAAGGGCTTAACTTTTTATGACTTGTACAATCCAAAAGTGACATGAGAAAAACTATGGCACAGTTAAACAGGCTGGGCTCTGGAGTCAGACCTAGGTTCCAATTCCATTAACTTCCAATTCCTGGCTATATGACCTTAAATTACACAAGACCCTCAACTTCTGACCTTCAAAATCCTTATAATAAAATGGGGATAATGATGAGATTACTTGACAGGGCTTTGTAAGGTTGAAATTAAATCTAGAATTGTATGTAAAGTACCTCAGCCATCACAGACTTTTAGTAAGCATTGGCTATTATTCTACCTCACTACTTTTCTAGCATTAAGAGTATCTTCACCATACAACCATGCAACAATAGGCACAAAAGTACTCATTTACATTAGTTAGGCTTTCTACTTAGACATGAAAAGAACTGAGAACTTTAAACAAATGCATGCTAATATTGCCACGAAATACTATGATACAAAAAATATATTTTAAATTGCTACAGGCAAACACTGCTTGCATTTGTATTAGTTTAAAAACGCTACATAACGAGTTTCTTGGGACTTTTATATTCTAGTTTCATGTACAAAATCTACAGCAACAAAATCATCACTACAGCTGTTTTATCACCAATTCGAAATCAATTAGGAGTAATATATCTGGGTAACGAAGTCTTAAAGATACCACTAATATGTTATGATTAAGTGCCTTAAACTGCAATGATGTCAGTCAAGGTTAAAATTACAGCATCTGAATCATAATTACTCTTGCTAATAAAGCAGCAATGTAATATGGACTATCCAAAACAGCATGTAACTTAGAAATTATTTGTATTCAGCTCTGAAATATATAATGGCTTCTTCTATGGCAGACTTATCTTCCTAATCATATTCTGCCTAAGCTAATATTAAAATTAATTTGCTTCTACGAACACCAGAGAATGGCAATGAAGGAAAGTATGCCGGGAAGAGGGAAATATCTAAGATGAAATTCAAAAATTACCTAAAATAATTTATAAAGAAGTGATTGTATTCCTGCTTCTTCTCTTGACAAAAATGCACAATGGTTCAAGAGTTTCTATGAATTGAAAATCAGATATAAATATCATAAGCCGTTATAAATGACCTATGTTTAATTAATTTTTTCCAAAACATAAAGAAAGTATAATGTTAATAAGCATTTTGTATATAAATTACTGAAACTCTAATTTTATTTCAATCACTAGTTGTTTTAGAAAAATATACTGAATTGGACATTAAAGTATGAGACAATTACAATATGCTTCTTTATTACATGTCTTAAAAACTTGTTTCCTAGCAAAAAATATAACACAGTTAACCTAACAGCATGACAGGTTTTTTTTCCTTTTTTTTTCCCAAACCCAGGATTCCAAAACTTTCAGGTATTTAAAAGTAAATTTTAATAGTAATTTTTTTTTTTTTAAAGATCTCAATTTTAAAAAATTTTTGGAATCACAGGTGAGGCAGGTAACGAATTTGGGGGAGAGGGGGACGACAATGAGAGCACAGCCCAACATTCAAAAGTAATTTTGATTGCTGTCCTCAAGGATGTTTGGCACATATTTTCCTACATCACTAAAATATAAAATTGAGCAAATCTACTGATTATTACTTAATTGCACCCCACTAATTTTACTTCACTGTAACAGATACTTACTAATTTTAAAGTTCTTAAGAAATGCTGAATGATACTTTCATCTCAGTGGTTGTTTGAATTTGATAACCTTCTATGACTTAATGTGGTTCTACAAAGAACTAGACCATCTAGCATTTTTAGTACTTTAAGGATCATATCACTTGATGAATTTTTATTTATAATTGTTTTTAAAAACATTAAAAACAAGTATACATGTAAACACCCATGATCTTATCATTCTAACAAAACTATTTTGATTTTTGTATATTTTTTCCTAGATGCTAGGCATGTATATGGAGCCCTGGTGGCACACTGGTTAAGCATCAGGCTACTAACCAAAAGTCAGCAGTTTGAATCCACCAGCCGCTCCTTGGAAATCCTCTGCGGCAGTTCTACTCTGCCCTGAGGGTTCCTGTGAGTCCAACTGACTTGACAGCAGTGGGGTTGGTTTTTTGGTTTTATCCACGTATTAGATATTCATATACAGGTACATACAGAGTCCCTGGGTGGCGCAAAAGGTTAAGCAAGCGCTTGACTACTAGCCTAAAGGTTTGGACCCACCCAGAGGCACCTCGGAAGGCAGGCCAGGCGATCTGCTTCTGAGAAGTCACAGCCTTGAACACCCTACGGGGAGCACCTCTACTCTGCACACATGGGGAATCGACTCAACAGCAACTGACAACAACAACATTCATGTATATATTTTTAAGAAATCCCTATAAAAAGAAAAGGGAAAGACAGTACATAGTTGTGCAAGGAAATAATTATTAATAAAAGATCTAAAAATCATAGGTGAATGATTTTTAAAACAATAAAAATAAAAAATGCAATAAGCCTTTACAATATGTACATGTCTGTTACATTCCAGCTGAAAAATAACATCTGAGATTCAGTATTTAAAAATTCAGCTACCTTAAAAGCTGGAAAGTAGGCTATACTGGTTCCAAGTTATATTTCCCTCCCTTCTTCTTTGGTTTTAATCAAAATTTGGATTATGTGAATATAAAGCAGATTGTTCTTAAGAAGAGGCAAGAAAAAGGATGTTCCACTATATCTCTCTTGCTATTATAGAACAAGGTATTATTACATACATGGTAAAATTCACTATAACATGGGTATATAGAAAAACAAAATTGTGCTTATATAAAACATATACAAATTTGGCAGTTAACACTGAGTTGTTTAGCAAAACAAAAGGCTACCTATTAAGTAAAATCATTCCCAATCCTCATTCTGCATCATCCTAAGACTTTCCATTTAACTGAAGAGTGTAATAAAAATTTTCAAGTAGAATTAATTTTAATTCACTTTATCTTTGTTTAAATGAATCTGTACCATACAGTGGTTTTTTTGGTTCAAAGGCAGTAGAAAAGAAAAGCAGTTGAAGATTTCAAAATCAAAGTAAAAACAAACTGTATCAACTCCACCTATGACGAGAATTACTAATAAAGTAAAAAAGCTGAAACCACTTCTATAAAGACTAATGGTTTTCCAACAAGGGAGCAGCAACCACCTACCTATCTCTTCCCTTCAAAGAAATCATCTCTGGTTGCCTCTGTAAATTTTAGGTATTGTCATGTTTTAAAAGATTACTTCCCCTGGGAAAGAATGTGAATGAATCATAAAGAGCCCGAGGAAGTGGGAAGTCCTGGAAATCAGGCCCTTGTGCAGAAGAGATAATGAAAATACCTGGCATTTGCTGAGGTGTTACTACGTATCAGGTACTGTACTGCTTACTTTCACATGCTGTTATCTCCTTGAAAGCTCACAACAGTCTCATGATGTGGCGAAAGAGGCTGCCTGTTATTTCCTCAGTACCCATGCTCCCCTTCTTTGTTAGCAACTGAACCCTGATTTGGGGTGTCAACTGTACCCAACTAAAAACCTGGATTTCCCAGTGTTCTGTGTCTGCTACGTGTGGCCAAGTTACCAAGTTCTGACCAGTGGAATATAAGCAGAACTTCTAAAGTGTGACTTTTGGTATGCTCCTCTGAAGGTTTACAAAGCTGGCTGAGCTCTCTAGCCTTCCCCTCTCGCCTCCATTCTGCTGCTTGGGATGTAGATATGATGGTTATAACTGCAGCAGGCACTCTGGATCACGCAGAGGGCTGCTGGTGACCATGAAACTGCCAAATCAGACCTGGACTTAACTCAAGACTTCCTGTACAAGAGAGACAAATGTTTTTAAGTCACTGATATTTTAGTCTGTCTGCTATGCATACTTAGTCCTAACTGACAAAGGTAGGTACTACTAGAAACTTTATTTTACAGATGAGGAAACAGAGAACCAGAGAAGTTAAGCAACTTGCCCACAGTCACACAGCTAGTAAGCAGCCTCCAAAGTGCCGAGTTCTTCACTACTGTGTGCTACTACCTTCAGACAAGACACGAGGAACTCAGTGAGAGACTCAACAGAAGTCAAAAGCCTTGAAAAATGGGCAAGATATTATTGAAGAAAGGGTGTCATCTCCATTCATTAGACTAAGCCAAGACTCTAGCTTAAAATAAGGAAAGAAGTCAAAGTTAACCAAAAGGGAATCCAGCCTGCTTGGTAAGTATGCTGCAAGAAAAAAATAGGACAGACAATCCATTTCTAAGAGGTGTGGGGCCACAAGCACAGAAGGGAAAAGGAGTGACTGACAGATCAGTTGAGCCAGGAAAGGAGCCTCTGTAAATCAGGTCAATTTTCCTCATTCAGGTCCAGAATCAGAATCAGGTCCAGAATTAGACTGAGCATCCCTTTAAATCCAGAATAATAGCTAACAACAGGGAATAACCACCACTGATTTCTAAAAGTGAACTAAAAATTCTTTTCACGGGAACATCTAAGAAAAATAGAGTATCTTTAAGCAAATGGGGTGGTGGTTGTTGTGTGCCATCAAGTCGACTCCAACTCACAGGGACACTATAGGACAGAGTAGAACCGCCCCATAGGGTTTCCTAAGCTGTAACCTTTACTGGAACAAATCACCAGGTCTTTTCTCCTGCAGAGCGAATGACTGGTTCGAACCATCGATCTTTCAGTTAGCAGTCAAGCACTTAATCGCTGTGTCACCAGGGATAGGAGGTATTTATTTTATACATTGATTAAACAAAGGAACAAATTTACAGATTTCTGAAATATAGTGAACTTCTACACTGTCCCTCTGTTTTGAGGTGTAGGAAGAGTATGAGGGTAGAGGGAGAAGGAAAAATCCTCTTCTGATTCCCTACATTATCAAAAAAATACTTAAGATCAAAAAGCATCTTGTATCCTCTGTTTCAAAGTTTACAGTCTAAACTTTAGGACAGAGTAAGCTAAGAAAACTGGGGAAAGAGAAACCTAGACTGGAAAAATGAATTGGTGAAAGCTGGTAGGTGTCAGACATGGCTGGTTTCTTAGAAACAGTAAGGTATGAATGGAGAAAGGGTTCTACATAAGGAGCTAACTTCAGACCAGGGTAGGGGCCTGAGGCTTCAACCAGCAGGGCAGCCATTGGTTCCCTAAGTAACAAGCATTATTATCTCCAATTTTCCAAACTAATAACCATGTGATAAAGCAATTCAAACAAAATTAAACATTTTTGCCTATGTCAACAGAAGCATCAAGAAAAAATACGTCTAGATTTTTACACATAAGCTAAAATAGTGGGGTACTGATGCTAAAGCTCACATACTTATTTTTAAATATCAGGGAAAAAGTAACCCAAAGGACACTTCTCGGTGAGTTTTTCTGGTTATATACACCTAATTCGATGACCCCTTAAAGGCAACACCCAGTCATCCACAGGTTAATAGATTTATTTTACCTTTTCTTCTAAAAATACACTAATTATTTTTGTATTATGCAGCTTTATAGGATAAAATGTAAAGCTGTTGTTGCTTAAAACCTATTTTACACACCCACCTGGCAGGCAAATTATAAATCATCAGCAGACTCAAACACGAGAATACATGTAAAAGAGTCCACTGGTAAGAAAGAGTATTTTGAAAATTGGCAAACTAATAAATGGAAGATGTCAAGTAAGACTAATATAGTTAAATAGCCCAGAATGCTGCCTTGGAAACTAGGCATCCTTTAGCTTCTAGACACCTATAGTGTATTAAATAACCAAGTAGGATAAGGATTGATATTTTTATTCCAAAGCACTCAAGGAAGATGCCTGATAACCTAGTTCTCATCAATCTTTTATAAAATCAAATACAGATTTATAGGATCAATGGCCAAACCAAACCAAACTCGCCGCCGTCAAGTCGATTCCAACTCATAGCGACCCTACAGGACAGAGTAGAACTGCCCCATAGGGTTTCCAAGGAGCACCTGGTGGATTTGAACTGCTGACCTTTTGGTTAGCAGCCAGAGCTCTTAACCACTATGCCACCAGGGTTTCCAGGACCAATGGCAGTATTTGGTAGATCTTTGTGGACTGAACCTATATCTAACTAAAGCTGCCAAAAATATCTTCTGCTTGGCTTCACATTAATGGTAGATAGATTTCTCTTAAATCTTATTGTAACGTGGTACAGTCCAAAGTATTTCACTGTCCTATACCCATATTTTAAAAATACGTTTACACCGGCCACTTATTTAACACTGTCTTTGAAGTCAAAGACCCTTAACTGCAAGTCTATTTACCCATCTCTTCAAAATTCTAGCTCCCACCACTATGAGCTTAGATTATACATGTAGAAGATTAAAAAAAGAATTTAAAAAACAGAACAACAAAAAATGAGAATAAAATGTCACTAATGTTTATTGAGCACTTAACTCACATCAGACACTTTGCTAAACATTTCTGTTATTGCCACGTCTAATTTACGAACGGGAAACTGAGGCTTTAAGTCTAAGGTCTTTGAATTTTGTAGTGAGAGATTGAGGGGGGTCAGCAGTCAGGTTCCAGAGGCTACTTTCAACTACAACAACATACATCTGTTGACCTGAATTCTCCCTCTAACTTTGAAAAATAGAAAACTGGTTTTTCTTCTCCGTCTTTGAAAAACAATGTTCATCAAACAACTTTTCTGATTCAGAGGTAAAGTGCTTAGCCCCCGCTGAAAACTGTTTTTAAGAATATTACATATGTTTATATATAAATAATTGACAGGTTTAAAACACTCTTAGCTATTTGTTTAAGGTTCCCCAAAGGATCTCTCTTGGTCAAGCTTTTATACTCTAATTTATTTAATAACAATATCTTTCCTTAAAACTACTGTGAATAAGAAAATTAATAAATTCTAAGCTGCCATTAGTTGAAATGCATGATCCTTTCCTTGTAGAAAGGACAAGGACACTTTCCTTGTCACTGAGAAGAAAGGGAGGTGTATGGAGAGAAGTGATACCATGATACCTGAATAGGACTTTTGTTTTTCGATGACTATATATGGTAAGGACCACTGAAGAGATTGGCAATTTACCAGTATAAAAATATACCTCTTTTAAAGAAAAGTTCATGTTTTCTGCATGTCACTATACCCTTCTGAAGAAAACATTAAGACATACACTTTAATCAATTCAATTAATTGAATAAATATAGTTTGTTAAAGCAACCAATTAGTGCAATTTAAATAATTAGTCAAGTATAAGCCTATAGAAATAACAGTACAATCATTCTGCTACAAACACACAGAGCTAGAGAAAAATAAAATGACCAAACATGTTTTACATGACAGAAACCATACTGACCAAATTAAATCAGAGCTTTATATTAAGACAAAATTATGTGCTTGTTAAAAATTAGATTTCAGCATCAAAGGAAATAAAGACAGGAAGTGTGGTGAACAAAGCAAAAGGAAAGGAAAGTATGGTTCAATAAGTAAATCTATTCTTCAACAAGAATATTCTGAGCCAGCTCAAAACAAACATTTATTAATAGCCTAGAACTCTGCTTTGAAGAATAAAAGGAAGATATATATCTTTCACACACACATATTTTACAAACATGTATCTACACATGTATGTAAAAAATATGTAAATATATATACATTAGATGGATACAAAAATATTATATACATATATATCTAAGATAGACACAAAATACTGAGTCTAAAGTATAGAATAAAATTCTGCAATGGAACCGAAGAGTATGCATATTTTGTTTAAAAACAAAAAACACCTATGAACCCTTTTCGGAAAAAATAAGGGATGCAATGATGAAATCTAGACAATGAAGAGATGAATGAAAATAAGCAATTCAGGAACAGGATAGCATGATCAAAAGACTGGAAAAAAGTACAAATCTATTTACAATTAATACTAAGGTGAAACAGCAGGGGAATTAGTTGCAGAACAGAATGTTAATCCGTAAAGCTCTCACACACTAAAAACATAACCAATAAAAAAAGACAAATTGTGTTTGGAGGAATATAATTTCCTAATTCTTCATAACAGAAAATCTACAGGTTGCAAAAAAATGAAACATGGCATAAAAAAAAAAAAAAAAAGACAATATAATGGTTCTAATCCCTAATTCCCCCCTTCTACATCTTTAGAGGGAATCCTTGCGAATTTCTATATCTCATGGAAAAGAAGTATTTATCTAATATACATCAATTCTTATTCAGTTTCTTTTTCTTCTGTTACTTCAAGTAAATTAATTATACCTGTTCCTACAATGGTGGACTAAGTAAGTTATTTGGAGCAAATCTCCCACTGAAAACAACTATAAAAACTGGATAAGATCTCAAAAGTATCAACAAAAGACCACAAATGAATAAGGAATTGTTGTCCTTGTCAGATGCTGTTGAGTCCATTTTGACTTACAGCAACACGCAGAACTGCCCCCACAGGGTTTTCTTGGCTGTAATCATAATGGAAGCAGATCACCAGGGTCTTTCTCCTACAGAGCAGCTGGGTGGTTTTGAACTGCCAACCTTTTGGTTAGTAGCCGAGAACATGACTGCTGCACCACTACGGCTCCTTCTCCAAAACCTAGGGGACTCTAAGTACTAATCACAAATACATCCTGTGTATTCAGTATTTCCAAGGTCCCTCACCACAACATATTCTACAACTCTCAAGTATAGGCTATGAAAAGAGCGATGATGAGAGGATGTCTCTTTTAGACCAAAATATCCCGGGAAGGAAATAAGACGGCCATGATTATTTTACATTAAGTTTAAAAATCTAAAAATAATTTCCTCTTGTTTATGAATTTAACATGATTAAAATTTGAATTTTCTTGAAGCAAAAACAAATCTTACATTCAAATTTGTCTCTCCACTGAAGCTGACAGTATCAGCTAGAAAAATTCTTCAGTCATGATAACAATAGCAGCATTTGGGAAATTTAATGCATAAAGTGTCTTAAATAAATGAGGAAAATCCACTCTTGAAACATAATCTTCTTTTTAACAACAAAATAAATCCAGAATACAGTCCCTGAAAATAATTTAGTTACATATTCATGTGTTTATTAATAATACTAAAAAAGTATCAAAAAAGACCACAAATTAATAAGGAATTGTCGTTGTCAGATGCTGCTGAGTCCATTTTGACTCATAGCGACCCCATGTGACAGAGCAGAACTGCTCCATAGGGTTTTCTAGGCTGTAATCTTTACGGGGGCAGATCACCGGGGTCTTTATCCTGAAGAGCCATTATTTTCCCAAAATATAGGGAAAACAAGACTCCCTGAGGTCATGTGCCAATACAGGGAACATGAGACCCTCTGTTTTGACAGCTTCACAAGGCAAGGGGTCAGGAATCAGAGCCCAGAGACTGCACAAAGTGGGAAGTCTAAAAGAGTTCCTTACCACAGAAAATTAAAATCCCAAAGGACTATACCCTTGGGGGGAAGGTAAATATGAAGTGGAAAAACCCCTGATGAATTATAACCAGGGTGACCATGAGTCCTAGTTTGCCTGGGACAGTCCGAGAATCCTAGCACACTTAAAAATAGTGCTGCTTTTTACTTTCAATGTGGAAGAAAGATGTGGCAGTTGGCTTCTGTAACGATTATAGCCTTGGAAACCATACGGGCAGTTCTACTCTATCGTACAGGGTCGCTATGAGTTGCAATCGACTCAACAGCAATGAGTTTGGGTTTTTAACTTTCAAAAATGTTCCAGCTTGGAAAGTAAATTACATGGTCACCCTAACAAACTGAGCTATCCTAACAAAGAAATTTCAAACCCTGAACGTGGTTTAATGTGGCTGCGGCAGATTATCTCCAAAGACAACTACCAACAATTCTTCCTATCCCTGCACTCGCAGGCTGCTACTCTTATCAAGGGGCCCTGGTGGCGCAGTGGTTAAGAGGTGAGGCTGCTAATTAAACAGCTGGCAGTTCGAATCCAACAGCTGTTCCTAGGAAACCCTATGGGGTAGTTCTATTCTGTCCTATAGGATCGCTATGAGTCAGAATTGACAGCAACAGGTTTAGTTTTCTGGTTTAGTCCCATCACAAGGTGGAGTCTATATCCTCTCCCCTTGAATCTGGGCTGGCTTTGTGACTTGCTTTGACCAAGTAACTGCAGCTGAAGTGATGATGTACTAGTTCCAGGCTTAGCTCTTAGACCTGGCAGCCTCTGGGTCTCTTGGAAATCAGCCACCACATAAAGAAGTTTGGGCTAGATCACTGAATGATGAGAGAGCCCTAGAGACAGGCCACACAGAGGCAACTAAGATGCCCCCAGCCAGTACAGAGCCAACTTTTTAGACAATGAGGCAGTCTCGGACACACTGCATGCACTCTAGCTGAGCGTCGAGCTGAATGCAGATGCAGGAGTGACTGAAACCGAAATCACGTGGAGCAGAACTCCCACCTTAGTTCAGCCAACCCACAGAACCATGGGAATAATGCATCATTGTAGTTTTTAAGCCTGCAAGTTTTGGGGTGATTTGTTATACAGCAATAAAGTACTGAAACAGTGGATCAGGACTGGTAGAGATCCCAAGTGCCTGGTGAAGCAAATGTAAATCCTGTCGAGCAAAGATCTTTTACTGGAAGCCACAAGTTATTCGTACAAATTATTTTACAAATATAATGTCTAACACACAACCAAGAAACTAGATTCCTAAACTAAGTACCAGCAAAAGCATCAACAACAAAAATACATTAAAAGACTTCAGAAACTAAAATTTTCAGATGCAGACGAGAAAACAACTGGATGGTGTTTAAAGAAATAAAAATGGTCTGGAAAATATCTGTAGGAAAAATTGTTGTAGATTCAAAAAACAACCAAGTTGGACATCTAGAAAAAAACAAAACAAACTAACACTAGTTAAATTTAAACCTCACTGGACAGGGGCTTAGCCAGGGTAACAAGCACCCAGGGGCAAATCTCTAAATTGCATGCTCCCCCATCGCCAATTTCAGCACCCAGGGGCAATCTCTAAATTATGCTGTCCCACCCCCTCAATTTCAAGATGAACAGACGTTGATAGCAGCTATGCATCGCAGAAACGCCTTCCCCCATCTTGTCCTCTTGTCCAGCTGCCTCAATCAGGCACCCTTCATATTTGTGGTGCCTCAGAATGTTATTCTGTGCCTCATCCGGTGCCCCCTTGAACTTACGCCCAGGGGGGAGTACCCCTCTCTACCCCCACTCGCAACGTCTCTACACTGGACAGGTTTAATAACAGACTAGATACAAATGAAGAAACCATTAGTGAGCTGGAACTAGGAAAAACAAATTTTCCAGTGTGCAGCATGGAAAGAAAAAAGGTGGAAGAATCAGAGGAGAAAATAAAAGATAGAGAAGATTCAATGAAAAGGTTCAGCACCTGTTTAAAACAGTTGTTTAATCTGAATCTTAGGAGTGGAGAAAAAGATTGGCGCAAAGGCAATACTTAAAGGGATGATGGCTAAAAATTTTCTACAAGTGAAGAAGGATAACAATAGATACAAGAAGCTCAATGATTCCCAAGCAACTTGAATAAAAAGAGACTCACACTTCGACATCATATTAAAACTACAGACAACAAAATTCTCCATGACAAAAACAAGTGAAATCGTGGTTTACCTTCAATAAGCTGAACTAAAATTTCTGCTAATCTAGAATTCTATATGCAAAGAAAATACAAATTACCAGTATCAGGAATGAAAATGAAGATATCATATACACCCTACAGACATTTTAAGAGAAATTAAGAGGAAACGTATGCCAATAAATTCTGCAACTTAGATGAAATGAAGAAACCTGTGAAAACCAAAACTCAGCAAAACTGACTTAACAAGACATAGGAAATCCAAACAGTCCTGTAACAATTAAAGAAATTGATCCCATGTGAAAAACTGTGAAGGGTCTGAGATTACCCTACTTGCAAGCTTAACTAGTTAGCCTACCACAGTTTCATAAGTGCTGGCAGAAGATACAAGACTCTTGGGTCAGGAAAAAAGGATTCTCTTATTCAAAGCAAAGTAGGCAGCATGAGGTTCATGTTTTCATCAGTTCCTCTTGTCTCCCATGTCCCACAGGAGCAATAAAGATCAGCCCAGGTAGATTCTGTACAGACAGTGCATTTGGTTGTCACAGCTGAGGAACCCCATGCTTAGGAAACTCCCACTCTTACCAGGGCTTCCAAGGCTGTTTGCTAAATAAACATTCTTGAAAAGATAGTCTGGTACAAATGCTGTCACAAGACATATACAGAAATGCCATAGAGGATTGGATACCCAACAACACTCCATAACTGAGAGCTTTCCCACAAAGAAAATCCTACACTAGTTGGAATTCTGCTAAATATTTAAGGAAGAAATAAAGCCAGTCTCACACAAATTCTTCTGCATAACAGAAAAAGAGGGATCACCAACTCATTTTACATGACCATTATAACCCTGATACTAACACCTATCAAAAATATGGAGAAAGGAAAATTATGGGCCAATTTTAATTGCGAACATAGGTGTAAAACTCCTAAACAAAAGATAAGCAAACAATTTAGCACTGTTTAAAAGTATTATGAATTAAAGTCAAATTCGGGCTATTCCAGGAACAGAAGTCTGATTAACAACAGAAAATCAACATAATTTTCCACATGAACAAAATAAATCTCAATGATCATCTCAACAGATGCAGAGAAGCATTTGATAAAATTCATCATCGATTCATGAACACTCTTAGAGAACTAGAAAAAGATAGGAATTTCCTTAACCTGATAAAGGTTACATACCAAAAACAAACAAAAACTTACAGCAAACATACTTCATGATTAAGTGTTAAAAAGATATCACCACTACTATGTCACAACTATAGCCAAAATAAGGCAAGATAAATAACAGGTATAAAATTTGAAAAATACAAAAATGTATAATCTGTATATATCCACAGATTATATGACTATACAGACAGAAAATCTAAAAGAATCTATTAGGCTGCTTGATACAAGGTCAATATAAAAATTCAGTTGTATGCTGATACATATGCTACAATGTGGATGAACCTGAAAAACATGCTAAGTGAAACAAGGGAGACCAAAATGCCACATATTGTATGATTCCATTTATATGAAATATCTAGAATTGGTAAATCCATAGAGACAGAAAGCAGGTTGGTGGTTGTCAGGATTGGGGGAGTGAAGAATGGAAAGTAACTGCTTAATGGGGATGGGGTTTCCTTTTGGGATCATGAAAATGTTATGGAACTAGATGGAGATGGTAGTTGCACAACACTGTGAATGTACTAAATGGCAATGAATTGTTCACTTCAAAATGGCTAATTTTATATTATATGAATTTCACCTAAAAAAAGCTTAAAAAATCTATTATATTTCTATGTATCAGCAACAAACAGATGACAACTTTCTTAAAGAGATATATTATGCAGCAGAGTAAAAAATAAAAAGATGTTCCTTTGAGGACTAAAGTGTGCTTGACCAAGCCATGGTATTTTCAATCACCTCATATGCATGCGAAAGCTGGACAACGAATAAGGAAAACCAAAGAACTGATGCCTTTGAATTATGGTGCTGGCGAAGGAATACTGAATACACCATGGATTGACAGAAGAACGAACAAACCTGTCTTGGAAGAAGTACAGCTAGAATATTCCTTAGAAGCAAGGATGGCAAGACTTCATCTCATGTGCTTTGGACATGTTATCAGGAGGGACCAGACCAGTCCCTGGAAAAGGACATCATGCTTGGTAGACGGTCAGCAAAATAGAGGGAAGACCCTCAGTGAGATGGACTGACACAGTGGCTGCAACAATGGGCTCAAACACAGCAACGACTGTGAGGATGGCGCAGGACCAGGCAGTGTTTCGTTCTGTTGTACACAGGGTTGCTATGAGTTGGAATCGACTCAACGGCACCTCACAATCAGAGAGTAAAAAATATCAAATATCTAGGAATAAATCAAATAAAAGATGGGCAAGGCATCTACAGAGAAAACGATAAATTATGGAGAGAAATCAAAGAAGATTTCATAAATGTTCACAGATTGAAAGGTTCAATAGAAGATGTTAGTTTTTCCCAAGTTGCTATACAGATTCAACGCAACTGCAATTAAAAAATAAAAAAAATTCAACCAAATGTTTTGTGGAAAGATTCAAGCTGATTCTAAAATTTATACAGAAATCCAAATGGACCAAGAATAATCACGACAATTCTGAAGAACAAGGTGGGGGGCTTGTTCTCCTGGATATCAAGATATATTATAGAGTAAATAAGACAGTGTAGTATTGCACAAGGATAGATAAATGGACCAGTGGAACAGATAGTCTAAAAACAGACCTGTGCTTCAACAGAGATTTGATTTATGGCAAAGGTGGCACTGCAGAAAGTAAGAAAAAGATGGTCTTTGTAAAAACTATGTGATATTCATCTATCTACATGGGTGAAAACTTAAACTTGACCCTATCTCACATTATACAGAAAAACCAATTCCAAGTAGACTATAGATCTAAATGTGAAACATAATACAAAAAAGCTTTTGGAAGGTGATATACGAAAATACCTTCATAATCATGGAAGCTGGAAGACTTCTTAAATGAACACAAAAAGCACAAACCATAAAAGAAAAGACTAATTCAAAGAGGAAAAAAACTAATAAAAAATAGATAAGAACTCTGAACAAGCATTTCATAAACCAGGAAATCCAAAAGGACAATAAACTCATAAAAAGGGCTCAATTTCATTAAAAATCAGGGAAATTTCAAATCAAGCTACAAGGAGAAATCACCACACAGCAGCCAGAACAGTTAATTTTTTAAAAAATACGAAAATACCATTGGAGAAGAGGTGAAACAAAAAGAATACACATATACCGCTGATGGGAGTACAAACTGATAATGACTCCTATGAAAAACAGTTTGTCATTATCAGCTAGAATTGAAGATACATATACTTTATGACCAAACAAAGTCCACACTTAGGAATATACCTTGAATATTTTATATAACATGGCCCATGTAAAAAAATGTGATCAGCAGCACTGTTAATAAGCCAAAAATTCTAAACAACAGAAATACCCATTAACAGTAAAAATGATAAGCTATATTAAATATACACTTTGGAATACAGTGTTTAAAAAAAAAAGGAATGAACTACTGTCATACACAACATTAATCAATCTTAGAAAACATAATGTTCAGTGAAAAAGTTATACAAAAAAGCAGCAGATAGTATATGATTCTACTTACATAATTCAAAAGCAGGTAAACTATATTGCAGAGGAATTAAAGCTTAAATGCTAAAATTATTATTTTTTAAATAAAGTGATCATCACAAATGTAATAACAATGGCCACCAAAGTGGGGACAGGAGTGAGCTGTGAACGAAGATGGGTATCCAGTAGCTTCTGAGGTACTGGCCTGTTCGATTTCAACTGTTAAATATTAATGCATTTTTTATCTATCTGTTAGTGTTCACATTTAAAAATACTTTTAATATTATCTATACTTTCATTAAAAAAAAAAAAAAAACCCACTATGGAAAACAGTTTGGTGGGTTCTTGTAAAACTCAACATGCAATTACAATAGGACTCAGCAACTGGACTCTTGGACATTAATCCCAGAGAAATGACTACTTATGTTCACACAAAAACCTGTACACAAATGTTTGCAGCAGCTTTATTTGTAACAGCCAAAACCTGGAAACCACCTAGATGTCCTTTAATGAGTGACTGGTTAAAATGTGGTACACCACATTTTATTCCTTACTCAGCAATAAAAAGGAATAAACTTGTGATACACGAAACAACTTGCATCTATCTACAGGGAATTAAGTTGAGTGAAAAAAGCATTTCTATAACATTTAATTTACATAACATTTTTTTAAATGACAAAAGTTAGAAATAAAGAATGATTATTGGTTGCCAGGGTTTAAACTAGGGGCCTGGGGTGGTGAGGGGAGTGGGAGGGAGGTGGGTGTGGTTACAAAAGGGTAACATAAGGGATCCTTGTAGTGATGAACAGTTCTGCACCAGTGGTGGTGGGTACAAAAAAACCACAGATTTGATAAAACTGAATGGAACCAAACACACACACACAAGTAAGTCCAAGTAAAACTGGAAAAATCTGAATAAGATCAGTGAATTGGACTATATCAATGTCAGTATCAATGCCAGTGAATTGTACAGTATAATGGGTTGTATTACAGTTTAGCAAGATGTTACCACTGGGGAAACTGTGTAAAGGGTATATGGAATCTCTCTGTATTAATTTTCATAGCTGCATGTGACTCTAAAATTATCTCAAAATTAAAAGTTTAATTTAAGAAAAGTAATTTAAAAGATAGCACACACCTTTACCTTACAGCTAAATAACAAACTGGCTCAAAAAATAATGAATATCACCCGTAAGAATTGTGCTGCTTTAAAAAATTACTTACATGAAACCAAATGGTCAACAATAACTTTAAAACAAAGATAAGAACGTAAGGGGGCAGAGAAACCAAGTTAATGGAAATGCAACAACCAGAACAGAAATAATGAGAATGTTCATGCATTGTGAAGAATATAACCAATGTCACTGAACAACCTGTGTCAAAACTGTTGAATGGGAACCTAAATTGCTGCGTAAACCTTCACCAAAAACACAACAAAGTATTATTTAAAAAAAAAAAAAGATAGCACACACTTGCCTTCCCATCTCATCTCTAAAAGAAGCCACTTGTTTAGTCTCTTGTATCTACTTGAGCTAAGAGGCACATTCCTCACCAGTATCACTTTATGTCCCACTGTCCAGTCTAATCCCTGTCTGAAGAGTTAGCCTCAGAAATTGT
>NW_004443980.1:10023410-10024647 GCF_000243295.1 Trichechus manatus latirostris
GCTTTGGGTAGAACTGACATTATCACAATGTTGAGTCTACCTATCCATGAGCAAGATATGTTTTTCCACTTATGCAAGTCTATTTTGGTTTCGTGCAGTAGTGTCTTGTAGTTTCCATTGTATAGGTCTTTTACGATTCTGGTTAGATTTATTCCTAAGTATTTTATCTTCTCGGGGGCTACTATAAATGGTATTGATTGGTGATTTCCTCTTCGAGGTTCTCTTTGTTGGTGTAAAGGAATCCAACTCATTTTTGTATGTTTATCTTGTATCCTGAAACTTTGCTGAAATTTTCTATGAGTTCCAGTAGTTTTCTTGTGGATTCTTTGGGGTTTTCTGTGTATAAGATCATATCATCTGCAAATAGATATACTTTGACTTCTTCCCTCCCAATTTGAATGCCTTTTATTTCTTTTTCTAACTGCTCTGGCTAGGCCCTCCAGCACAATGCTGAATAAGAGTGATGATAAAGGGCATCCTTGTCTGGTTCCTGTTCTCAAGGGGAATGCTTTCAAAGTCTCTCCACTCAGGAAGATGTTGGCTGTTGGCTTTGTATAAATGCCCTTGATTATACTGAGGAATTCCCCTTCTATTCTCATTTTGTTGAGAGTTTTTATCATGAGTGGGAGTTGGACTTCGTCAAAAGCCTTTTCTGCATCAATTGATAAAATCACATGGTTCTTGTCTTTTGTTTTATTTATGTGATGGATTACAATGATTGTTTCTCTAATGTTGAACCATCCCTGCATAGCTGGTATAAATCCCACTTGATCACGGTGAATTTTTTTTTTTATATATTGCTGAATTCTATTGGCGAGAATTTTGTTGAGGATTTTTGGGTCACTGTTCATGAGAGATATTGGTCTGTAATTTTCTTTTTCTTTTTTTTTGGTGTCTTTACCTGGTTTTGGTATCAGAGTTATGCTGGCTTCATAGAATGAGTTTCGGAGTATTCCATCCTTTTCTATACTCTGAAATACCTTTATTAGTAGTGGTGTTAACTCTGCTCTGAAAGTGGTAGAATTCTCCAGTGAAGCCATCCGGGCCAGGGTTTTTTTGCTGGGAGTTTTTTAATTACTTTTACAATCTCTTCTTTTGTTATGGGTTTATTTAGTTTTACCTCTGTTTGTGTTAGTTTAGGTAGGTAGTGAGTTTCTAGAAATTCTTCCATTTCCTCTAGGTTTTCAAATTTGTTAGAGTACAATTTTTCATAGTATTCTGTTATGATTCTTTTAAT
>NW_004443980.1:10025238-10026704 GCF_000243295.1 Trichechus manatus latirostris
CTACTTTCCTTGTGTCTTTGGTGTTCTTCATTCTTCTTTACTCCAGGTGGTTGGGACCAACTGATGCATCTTAAATGGCCGCTAGCAAGCTTTTAAGACCCCAGATGCCACTCACCAAAGTAGGATGCACAACATTTTCTTAACAAGCTCTGTTACGCCAATTGACCTAGATGTCCCCTGAAAGCATGGTTCCCAGATCCCTACCCCTGCTATTCTGTCCCTCAAAGTGTTTGATTGTATTCAGGAAACTTCTTAGCTTTGGTTTAGTCCAGTTGTGCTGACTTCTCCTGTAGTGTGTGCTGTCCTTCCCTCCACCTATGATAATTCTTCTGTACTATCTAGTTAGTAAATAACGCTCACCCTCCTCAATACCCTCATAACCATCAAAGAATGTCTTCTTCTGTGTTTAAACCTTTTCTTGAGTTCTTATAATAGTGGTCTTATACAATATTTGTCTTTCTGTAACTAAATTCACTCAGCATAATGACCTCCAGCTTCTGCCATGTTATGTTTCACGGCTTCATCATTGTTCTTTAGGTTGCGTAGTATTCCACTGTGTGAATATACCATAATTTGTTTATCCATTCGTCTGTTGATGAGCACCTAGGTTGTTTCCATATTTTTGCTATTGTGAACAGTGCTGCAATGAACATGGGTGTGCATATATCTATTCGTTTGAGGGCTCTTACTTCTCTAGGATTTTTCAAATGAGCGGGATAGCTGGATCCCATGGTACTTGTATTTCTAGCTATTTAAGGAAGCGCCAAATCGATTCCCAAAGAGGTTGTACCATTTTACATTTCCACCAACAGTGTATGTGTTCCAGTCTCTCCCAGCATTATTGTTCTGTGTTTTTTGGATTAATGCTAGCCTTGCTGGGGTGAGATGATCTCTCATTGTAGTTTTGATCTGCATTTCTCTAATGGCTAATGATCGTGAGCATTTCTTCATATGTCTCTTAGCCGCCTGAATATCTTCTTTGGAGAAGTACCTGTTCATATCCTTTGCCCATTTTTTAATTGGGTTATGTGTCTTTTGATTGTTGAGCTTTTGCAGTATTTTGTAGATTTTAGAAATTAGACATGATTGGATTTGTCGTAGCCAAAAATATTTTCCCAGTCTGTAGATTGTCTTTTTAATCTTTTGATGAAGTCTTTTGACGAGCATAAGTGTTTGATTTTTAGGCACTCCCAGCTATCTAGTTCTCTTCTGGTGCTTGTGCATTGTTACTGATGGCTTGTATTGTGTTTATGCCATGTATTAGAGCTCTTAGCATTGACCCTATTTTTTCTTCCATGATCTTTATCATTTTCAATTTTATATTTAAGTCTTTGGTCCATTTTGAGTTAGTTTTTGTGCATGGTGTGAGGTTATGTGTCTTGTTTCAGTTTTTTGCAGATGGATATCCAGTTATGCCAGCACCATTTGTTAAAGAGACTGTCTTTTCCCCAATTAATGGACTTTGG
>NW_004443980.1:10026804-10065562 GCF_000243295.1 Trichechus manatus latirostris
TCCATCCTTTGAGTTTTAGTTTGTTTGTGTCTTTAAGTCTAAGGTGTGTCTCTTGTAGGCAGCATATAGACGGAGCGTGGTTTTTAATCCAATCTGCCACTCTGTCTCTTTATTGGTGTATTTAGCCCATTTACATTCAGTGTGATTATTGATAGGCATGAGTTTAGTGCTGTCATTTTGATGTCTTTTTTTGTGTGTTGTTTACAATTTCTTTGTTTCACTTAATTGTCTGTGCTCAGTTGTTTTTCTTTATGTATTTTCTTTTCATCTTTTTCATTGTTGTAGATTTGTGTTTGCTGAGTCTTTATATTTTTCTAGTTTTTTATTTTGACTTGTAGGATTGTTAGTTTCGTTTGTGGTTACCTTAATACTTACCCCTATTTTTGTAAGTTTATACCAGTCTTTTATTTCTTTATATCGGCTTGACTTACTCCCTTCGTTAAAGCCATCTACTTGTGGTATTTGTTACAGCAGCACTAGATGACTAAGACACTTACTATTTACAAAACATCACTATACCCAGGTAACAATCTGCATACAACTGGCCAATATATCAACCAAACCAATTAACAACTGGCTGCATATAGGAGCAAATAACAAAACTGAAAGGAATTATAAACACTACTAAAGCTAAATGTTTTCACTAAAGAGTAACTGCATGGAACAATGATCATAAAATGTGAAATCCTTTACAGAAATATTTAAAGCCACCAAAAGACATATGTACACCTATATTCATTGCAACACTATGCACAAATTCACAGTAGCAAAACGGTGGAAACAACCTAAGTGCCCATCAATGGATGAACAGATTAACAAAATGTGGTACATACATACAATGAAATGCTACTCAGCCATAAAGAGAAATGAAGTCCTAATATATGCTACAAAATGGATGAACCTCAAAGACATTATGCTGAGTGAAATAAGTGAATCGCAAAAGGACAAATATTGTATGATCTCACTTAAATGACAAGAATAGGTAAATGTATAGAGACCAGTGGTTATTAATGGTTACCAGAGACAGGGTGAGGGGTAGGGATGAGAATGGGGGAACCATTCTTTGGGAAGTAATGAGTTTTTGTCTATGATGATAGGAAAATCAGCATCGATTAAGGGTAATGGTTACACAATAGGACTAATGTAACTGATATCACTAAGCTGTATACAAAAAAAAGGTCAAATTGACAACTGTGTTACATATAATTTTACAACAACAAAAAAGGGGGCGGTGAGGAGCAGCTGCTGATACTAGTTTGGTACCAAACACCTCATGGGGTTTGTTTTCTTGATTTGAAAGTTTAGGCTGTGGTTTTGTGAGACAGTCAAGTCGACTGGCTTAATACTGTTTTTAGAATTTCTGTTCTACTGTCTAATTCATTGAGTTGTGCCTGGAGTCTGAAAAGCTTGCAAGTGCACTCCAAGATACAACAATTGGTCTCTATTCACCTGGAGCAGCAGAGGAAGAAGGAGACCCAGGAATCAGAGGAGGAACTGGATTTCAAGTCTAATTGCCTCCATGAACTAGTGTCTTCTTTGCCATGAGACCAGAACTGGATGGTGCCTGGATAGCATTGCTTAACGTTTTCATCAAGGATTCAATAGATGTATCCCGATCAAAAGGGGGAAAATGTGAAACAGAATTTAAAACTCTTATGTAATCTAGACTTCTAGACCCATTGAGACTAGAGCAATCCCTGAATCTACTGCCCTGAAATAATCTTTAAACTCTGAATGGAAACTATCCCCTGAAGTCATCTTTAAACCAAACAACAGTTTAGCTCAATTAGTAAAGAATGTTTAACTTGAGCATTGCAGTCATTTAAAGAATTATCTATCTGAGATCAAATTGACAACAGTAACTCTAAAACATAAATGAGAAGTTTAGGGAGCAGTGAGTCTAAGTTAATGGTGGTGAAATAATTTGGGAAAAAACAGCAAGAATGATGATAAAAAATGAAGAATGTAACCAATGTCACTGAATTGTACATGTAGAAATTACTGAATGGGTGTTATGTCTTGCTGTGTATATTTTCACCAACCCTCCAAAAACAACATCCTGCAAAAAAGAAAAAGAAAGTATTTAAAGCAAACTAAATTTTAGTAAGAAGACCAGACTTAATGGTCTGACTGAGACTGGAAGTACCCCGGAAAGGATGACCCCCGGATTCTCTATCAGCCCCAGAACTAAAACAATTTCCGAGGCCAACTCTTCAGACAGGATTGGACTGGACTGTGGGACATAAAGTGATACTTGTGAGGAGTGTGCCTCTTAGCTCAAGTAGATGCAAGAGACTAAAAGGGCAGCTTCTGTCCGGAGGTGAGATGGGAAGGCAGAGTGGGTTAGGAGCTGGTTGAATGGACCTGGGGAATCAGGGGTGGAAAGGACGAGTGTGCTGTCACAGTATGGGGAGAGCAATTAGAGTCACATAACAGTGTATGTATAAATTTTTGTATGGGAAAAAGAAAAAAAGTCAGCGCTCTGTACTAAAAAAAAAAAGCAAACTATGTTTTAGAATGACAAATATATTCTAATGTACAGTATCAGAAGTACTGTGTATTATCTGAATGAATGCAACAGGAGATAATACTGAAAAACAGTCACTCTTAATGGGGCACTTATCCTCTAGAGTAGAAAAAGCTAATAGTTGTCCTTTTTAACAAGACTGTGCCTAAAAATGATCAGAAACAGTCCTCATTCTTCAGTATGAGCAACAAAAAGATGAATTATAAATGTATATAAAATATTTATAGCTATGTGACAATTAACTTCAAAATGATAGTGATTTAGTCTCTCATGAGAATGTTGTAGCCCAAAAACAGGATGAGCAGCTCTCAAATTAAATATGTCTGACAAACCACAGGCATTAAATATTACTTCTCTTCTCCACTCCTTTGTCCAAACTTTTATTCTTGTAGCACTGTTTAGTCTTAGAGACACTCAACTGTATCATGGCCTCTAGTTCCTGGTCAGTGACGAGGGTGTCAATTTTCAACATACTCAATGCATTTGCACCAAGATTCGAAAACCGTTGATGAGCTACCATTTTCCTTTACAAAGCCGAGGAAAAACAGTCTCCAAAGCATCATCACAGTGGGGTGCACTCTTCTACATGTACAGGTACCTAGTCTTATGTCTTGTCACTCACGCCTCACCCTTTACACTCTGGCAGTGTTCCAAACCCCCCATGCTCTCTGAAACCTTTGAGCATGCTGTTTCCTCAGTATGCAGAATGCTTTGTTTGCTTATGGCAAACTCCTAACATAACTCCTAACAAACTCCTAACAGAGGTTTTAACTCATGCTAAGATCTCCATAAAGCCTCTCTCCCTCATCCAGGATAATTAGTTGCTTCCTCTCCTTTGTTCCCACTGCAGCCCTTCCCCTCCCACACTGTTCTAGACTATAAACTCTTTGAGGCCAAGAACTTGTGTTTCTTCAAAGCAACTGGTTCTCAGGGCTTAATACAGTGTAACAGTCTCAGAGAGAGAGAATATCATGAAAATATTTTATAAAACACTGTACAAGTAATGAGTTTTTATAAGCTATACTTCTCTTTTAGATAGTGAATCACAATGCTTTTGATTCAAATTTTCAGTCAGGAGATATAAATATCCTATTAGTCTCTACTGTTGAATTTCTAAATTCTCTAACTGAATAAACTATATGACTCCATCCCTAACACAAGTAACCGTCAGAAATATCAAGATTCTTGCCCTAGGAATTTTTTAATGAATTCCTCCTAAACTCAGAGGGAAAGGAAAATCTATAGTATTCTAATAGGATTCCTTATTATTTGCCACAATGGTGCAAAATGAATATTAGAATGCTCTGCCACAGTCTTGTAAATTACTTAAACCTGTTTCTTTTAAAGTTTTATCTGGTCTCATAAAGAAATAATCACTACGCCACCAGGGCTCCAAAGAAAGAAATAACTATAGAGAACATTATAATCACTCCGCCCTATGTCCAAAGAGGTACAACATGTTACTCATCTGTTTGCTTCCTTCCTATTTCTTTCCATGGCAGGAAGGACATGGATAATGAGTAATGAAACTGGTCTCTAGTCCTATTTCTCAAAATAATTCTGCTTTCTAACTTAAAAGAAAGGAACCTGGACTAAAATCAAAGGTTCTCAAAGTCAAATGTTTGCAAGGATGAGGCACATGAAGTGTGTGAAGCAAGGGAGTGTAAATATGGTTACTACTCAGCAGATGGGGAATGAACGCCCTGCCTAAAAGCATTAATATTCATTAAAACCAAAACAAAATGAAGGCCAAACAAAACATGCCCACAGGCGGCATTCAGTTTCTCACCCCAGAATCTAAAAATACTTTAAGTCCCCAGAGTATGGCCCCTGGACACCCTTTTAGCTCACAGGTGAAGTCACTCCCGAGGTTTTCTGTTTAGCCAGGGACTAGACAGCCCCATAAAACAAAATGGGACTAATGAGGCACAGCAGTCCAGGGACAAGGACTACAAGGCAGGAGGGGGCAAGAAAGCTGGTGATAGGGAACCCAAGGTTGAGAAGGGACAGTGTCAACATGTTGTGGGGAAGTTAACCATTGTTATAAGGCAATATGTGTACTAACTTTAATGTGAAACTATTTCTTCTGTAAACCTTCATCTAAGGTACAAAAAAGAAAGAATTATCTATGTGAGATCACATTGACAACAGCAACTCAAAAAGTTTGAAGGGAAGCCTAGGGGCCAGTGAGTTGAAGATAATGGTGATGGAATAATTTGGAAAAGGATACTTGAGAATAGCAGCACAACTGGAAGAATGTAATCGATGTCACTGAACTGTATGTGTAGAAATTTCTGAAGTGCTGTATCTTTGGCTATGAATATTTTCACCAAAAAAAAAAGGTCCTCCAAGGGCGAGAAGGAAGAGTGCTGACATGCTGTGGGGCTGTTAACCAATGTCATAAAACAATATGTGTACTGACTGTTTAAAGAGAAACTATTTATTCTGTAAACCTTCACCTGAAGTACAATTAAAAAAAAAAAAATTAAAAATACTTCAAGTGCTTCCTCTTCCACCGTTAAAATTTAACTCAAAAAAGGCAAGAGAGCCATGTTTCCCAAAGTACAGGATATCGCATCTATGAGATACGAATTTCAACAGGTTCCCCCACCCCAAAATTTTACATGATCAAATAAGTTTGGAAGCTACTTTCTGCAGCCTTCCTTTTTGGACATCTAGTCAACATTAGCAGGATCTATTATGAAGTCATGCAATTTAACAAATCTGTTTAAATTTGTTTAACTGAATATTTCCCATACTTATTTGAATCTAGGGCCCCTTATTAATCTCTCCATTTCAAGGAATCTCAGGCAATTCCTAGGAACTCCAGCTAAGGAAATGTGACCAGGTAACTTATACTTGAAGGGCTGGCAAACTTTTTCTTAAAGGGCCAGTAGTAAATATTTCAGGTTTTGCCTGTCATACAGTCTCTGTAGCAGCAACTACTCAACTCTACCACTGTAGCACAAAAGCAGCCATAAATAATACATAAAAGAATGGGAGGAGCTGTGTCCCAATGAAATTATTTACAAAACCAGGTGGCAAGCTCATGGGCCAGAGTCTGCTGACCCCCGTTTTACTCCAGCAATGTACAATGTCTTTGAAAATCTCGTTCTAGAACATCTTTGGGTCCAGTACTTTGAATTCCACCTTTAGTCTACTACTTCTTTTTCTCCCAACATGTCCTCCTTTTATCTGTGCAGCAAAGTCATTATCTTTAAAGTCAGAATTACCTTTATTACAAAAATGAGTTCTTTCAACAAATGTCTCACAACGAACATAAACACACATCACCTCCTTCTATTCAGAAATGGTCTGGGTCAAAAGGCAAGTCTCCCCCTCTGCTAATAAGGGGAGAAAATTATGATTTAAACACCACTCCTTCTAATTCTATAAATTTAGCCAATAAGATCCTAGTGGCTAAAGGAGTCATCTATGTACTATTCTCCAACGATGCATAAACTATAAAATACCAGCTGCCCCTGAGTCAGTTCCAACTCATGGAGACCACGTGTGTCAATGACTGATTTTTCAGAAGCAGATCGCCAAGGCTTTCTTCCAAAGAGCCTCTGAGTGAACTCAAAACTCTAACCTTTAAGTTAGCGGCCACGCATGTTAACTCTTTTCACCACCCAGGTACTCTGCAAAAACTACAAGACAGTCATAATCTTGTTCTGCAGAGTCACTCTCAGGTTCCCAATCAAATGTCATAATATCATAACTCACCTGAATAATAATATATGGGACTTCTTTTAAAAGAAAAAAAATTCTCACTTGTCGGGACGGCGATGGTAGCCAACTACACAACTCTTACAGAGAAGTGGGGCCAAGGAGGGTCACTCCCAAGAGTTGACCCTGGCTTCAGTCCCAGGAGTTTATTTATAGTCAATACAGCAAGCAGCGAAGCAAATAACAGAATAATGGGCTTTGGGTGAGTAACAATAAGTTTCGGGCAAGGGAGAATGGGCTTCAGGTAAACAAGGCAATCAGTAACGGGACAATAGGTTTTGGAAAAACAATTCGTGCCTAATCTCCTTCTCATGGCTGACAAGTCTCAACATGTTGCTGACAAGCCTCTACATGTCCTGTGCAGCACAGAGGACTTTGAGGGGCTGAAGTTGTCAACAGCGTAGCCATGTTTAAATGGCACATATCCCCACACTCACTGACGAAGCACTGATGTTATTTACTATAATGGAACTTAAACGTGTCTAAACATAAATAGAAACAAATTCTCTGTATTTGCCATCTCTCACCTAGACTATTACTATATAGTCTCCTAACTGATCTCCCTGCTTCCATCTTTGCCCTACTATGGTCTATTCTCCCTGGTCCAGCCAGAGAGAGCTACTGAAGCCAAAGTAAAGTCACTCCTCAGCTCTAAGCCCTCTGATGTCTTTCCTCCTGTGGGAGCAATACCCAGAATTCTTACGGCTCCCCACAACTCCTCACCATCATGCTCTGGCCTCATCCTTTACTACTCTTTCCTTGCTCACTCCTGTGCAGCCCCTCTGTTCTCTCTGCCTGGAACACTCCTCCCTCAGGTCTGCGCAAGACTTACTCCCCAACTTCAGGTCTGTGCTCACACACCACCTTATTAGGGAGGCCTTCTCTTATCACTCTTTTTAAGGCAGCACCTGCTCCATAACTCTCCATTTCCTTTACTCTCCTATATTTTTCCTTATAGCCCTTACCAGAACCTGGTACTCAGATTTACATAAATTTATTTAATGTCTATCTTCCTCCACTAGAATGTAATCATGAGGAGAGGGACTTTTTTTGTTCACTGCGATAATCCCATCTCCTAGAACAGTAGCTAGAACACAGTAATAATAACTGTTTGCTAAAATAATAAAGAACATTGATACAACTAAGAAACCTGACAAATTTACATATTAAAATACTAATAAAACTGGAAAATCCATAAAATTCCAATTTAAAATTAAATGTAATGAATAATAATGATAAATTACTACTTACATCAAACACGCTACTGATGTAACAGTATGTGTTCTGAATTTCAGCATGCCTATATGCCATATGCAGCCCTGGTGGCACAGTGGTTAAGAGCTTGGCTGCTAAGCAAAAGTTCAGCAGTTTGAATCCACCAGCCACTCCTTGGAAACTCTATGGGGCAGTTCTCCTTTGTCCTATAGGGTCGCTATGAATCTGAATCGACTCGACGACAAAGGTTTTTTTTTTTTTGTTTTGTATGCCATAACTACATAAGCACTCTATCTTCTCACCACTCTGCTTTATTTGAACTATTGTGAAATGACCATCTTTGTTTATATAAATTATGGATATAAATTACAGTGATGTCATCTGGTCATCACTTTGAATGAAGTACCGTTTAAGTCTGCCTCTGTTATTTCTTCATTGGCTCATATTAAAGCAATGCTACTTAGCAATAACATAATCATTTGTGCAAATGTATGCAGTGAAATCAAGATGATCCAGAACATGCAACATTAGTTTTTAAGACTATCATTAAAATGAAAATACAATTTTAAATTTCTCAGAGAATTTCAGATGCAGAGAACACATATATGAATTAAATTTAGAAAGATACTGCCACAATCCAATCTCAAATGCTTGTCTCTGTCTGGCAGGAAGACAGAATAGAATATGTGGTCAGAAAACAATTCATTCCCACTTTGGGAAAAAAATGTTGTACCAAATTTCTCCTATATTGCATATAAATATATTTATCTCATCATTCTTGGTAACCTTACATCTTTTAAAAGAGAACGGGATAAGCTGTGAACAATTTAATGAGGACTACGGTACATGCCTGAGCACCTCTACTGAGAGGCCTATGAAAGACTTAGCACAGTGCTCAGTAAACAATGAAGCTGAAGAAACTGCCCTGATCAGTGTGTTAACATTTATTGAAAATTTATAAAGTGCTAAGTACTTTGAGTTGCAGAAATAAATAAACGCCAAGGTTTCCTACCCATTCACTAGGAGCTTATCAGAGATTAACTACCAATACTTTCATATTTATTCTTCTACTCCTTTATGTATATATAAGAATATTATAGAACACACAAAATGTATATAACAAATTAAGAATGATACTGTATTATGGTTTATTTCCCATTTTTAACTGAACACCACTACTTCATATAATTCATTTAACTAATCCCCTACCAACGAATATTTAAGTTATTTCCAATTTTTGACCATTATAACTCAAGGCACAAGGAGCCTCCTCATGGATAAATTGTGTAAGTATTCATGACCACTTCTTTAAAATAAATCTTAATAATAAAAATACTGGATCAAAAGGTTTGCATACTTTAAGGCAATTCCGGATCAAAAGGTTTGCATACTTTAAGGCAATTCCAAATCAAAATTCCAAAGTCTTCTAGAAAGAGTAAACCAGTGCAAGCTTCCACTCACTATATGAGTACGCGTATTTTGTCACATGCTCCTCAATACTAGTGAGTATGATCTTTAAAAATCTTTGCCAGTTAGATAGATGAAATGGTATCTTATTTTCCTTCGCTTTATTATTGGTGAGTCTGAATATTCTTTCATTTACTCACTGCCCTTTTATATTTCTCATTTTGTGAAATAACGTGCATATTTTCAAAATGAGCTTCAAAGAAAATCCACGTGAGAATGGAATTCTTGTCCGAGAGAAGCAGCAAAGACAAACCAGTGGTATTATGTGTGAGAAGAACATGGGTTCCTGATGGCTCCCCAGTCCTAGCTTTCATGAGGCAAAGACGTATTTCAGTTTATCTCCTTAAAATCTTGTGAGACACTGCTCTATCCTGAAAAAAGTTTACAAAGAGTCAAGGCCACCAACAGCACTGGCTCTATCAACTACAAATTTGTCATGAAGCTAAATAACTAAATTAAGAAATGAAGCAAAATAAGTATACCTCATAAGATAAAAAATTTATATATCTTAGATCCAGCAAGTCCTAAGACTGAGGTTCAGAAGGACTTTAAATATGAAACCAAGATACAGATTTAGAGCACACCAACTCTTTCATGGCTATGTCACTAGAAAACAACACTGCTTTCTCTCCTCTAATCACTGCCTATTTCTGCTGCTGTCCCAGTCAGCTGCCTGTTACCTTCCTCAACTACCTCTGCCACCCACTCCTTAAGACCAACCACGCTGTTACTGACCTCATTGGTCTTTCATTACAATCTCCCCTCAGTCTCTCTGTGCTAAATGCGTCCTTTTCCATTCCAGTCACTCATTTCGACTTTTCCAATTCCTCCCTATATTCTGATTTCAAGATAGTTCTCCCAGATACCAACTCTGATCCTCTAACTTCAGCTCCTAGCCTTTTATGTATGCACATTCTCTATATTCCTCAGCTTTCTGAAATAACTACTTCAAAGCCACAGAGACCTTCTGTTAGAATATGCCACTCAAGAGGACAGTGGCAAGGGAAAATTCTATATACACAGGACCTCGTTAGCTGAAGAAAAAGGTCATTTACTGGAAACGATTTCATCTGAAGACTATAAAAGTCATGAAAAGTAATTCGAATACATTAACTGCATCACTGATTCAACTGACATTCACTTTCCACAAAAGACTTTACTTGTTTCTAAGCCCCTGTCAGAACAAAATACTGAAATATGTTAAACGGGAGAAAGAAAAATTAATTGGAAGCTACGCAATGATAAATATGCCAGACTATGTGTCTGACAAAGATAACCACGGTCCCCTTCTTATGAAAAAGAAAAGAAATTTAAAAACTAAAAATAAATGCTAAAACCATAACTCTGACTCTGGTTGGTTGGTTGGCTGGTTGAACATGATAATCCTTAATAAGCTTAATATTTCTGATGTTGCAACATTTCTAAATATTCGTTGTGTCCATATAGGATTTATGCTTGAAAGTTAAAAAAACAAACAATAATCTATATTAGGAAGGAAACAAAGTTACTGAGGACATGTAAGAGATTAGTCTGGAAAATTCAATACTGAATCCATGAATTCAAAATCAAGCACTGACAATATTCTATTTTTTTATCTGGGTTGTAGTTACATGGATGTGTTCAGTTTGTGAAGATTCAACAAAGCTGTAGAACTTATGATTTGTGGGCTTTTCCTAAATTGTAGCTTGTATTTCTATTAAAATTTTATTTAAAAAAATAAAGCAAAGTACAGGGAGAAAACACATTTTTCTAAAAAACCAATCAGACCTCTTAACCAAAACAAAAAACCAAACCCACTGCCATAGACGGATTCCGACTCATAGCGACCCTATAGGACAGAGCAGAACTGCCCCATAGGGTTTCTAAGGAATGGCTGGCGGAGTAAAACTGCTGACCTTTTGGTTAACAGCTAAGCTGTTAACCACTACAAAACTAGACCTCTTAGCTGGTTCAAACAATTAAACCACAACTCTTCATGAAATTGGTATTTGGGTCCATTATCATATGCTTTATATGCAGTATCCCTAGGAATCACAACTAGAGTTTGCAGTCCTGTGGATGCACAGACATCCAAAGAGAGAAGCCCGAGCATCAAAGAATACACATGTGCATGCTTAAAAACTATGTATGTATGGTCAGATGCGAAGTGTGGTGTTAAATAATTTAATAAGGCTATAATACCAAATTTGGTCTATGGTTTTTTAAAAAGGTAGGAAGAATAAAACACAAAACAACAACAAAAAAGGTGTGGAGGGGGAGTCAAGGTTATCCTTACTGCACTAAACAGGGGGCACAGTGAGCAAATCGCACCTTCATTGCTAACTTCATAGTAAGGATCAGTATGAACCCAATTCCAAACTGGAAATGGATCTAGTCCTCACCTTCCCACTTCTCCATCCTCTTGCCAGATGCTCCAAGCTGCACTCTTTCATCCCCAGGGGCCAGGTCGAGGGGTACCAGCTGCAAGCATAGAGGTCCACACAACTCTCTACACTTAGACCAGCCAGTCCTTTCTCTGATCCTAGCCACTTCAAGCTAGGTCAGAGCACACAAGTTAAAAGGGTACATTCTTTCAAGACTGCTAGGTAGGTAGACGTCAGTACCTGTTGGCTCTCACTGCCCCTATGGGTTCATGAATTCTCTGAATGACTGAAAGAATTCACAGACAGTATTTATACTGACAGCTTCCAATTTATTACAGAGTGAGGTCTGGAAGGGGTCCCACCTCAAGACCTCCTTTGTCCCCAGGTACTGCGCCACCCTCCCAAGATCAGATGTTCTCGCCAATCCAGGAAACCTCAAGAACTTCCATGTTCAAAGCCTTTTACTGGCTTCATTGCATAGTCGAGACTGGGGCCTCACTGCATAGTCATGATTGATTGAATCACTGTATGTGCACGATTGACTGAATGATGCCTGCCCATCCCTGCCTGAGATTAGCTGACTAGATGGGGTCTGTGTAGCCTCCACTTAATTGCACAAATTTTCAAGTGCTTCCTAGCAGTTTTAGGTAAAAAAGACAGCTTGATTACTTGAGAAATTCCAAAAGCCAACTTTCAAGAACCAAAGTCAAAGGCCAAATCAGCTCTTTGTCTCACACCTGTAAAGACATCATTTTCACTTTTCTGAGTAAAGGAGAGAGAAAGTAAGAGCTACAATTTACTGTTTTTCTTGGTTTGGATTCCTCCAGAAGCCAACTCTGAGACAATGTTTAAAGTTCAGGTAGTTTATTTGTGAGAGGCTCCCAGGAAACACTGGTGGAGGATTGGGGAAATGACGCACAAAGAAGCAACCAAAAGAGCGTGTTATCCAGTGGGTGCTACAATGGACAACTGGGGCTGAATTCTGCTGGGGATCTCTGGAGACAGGGTAGAATGAGTGGCGAGCTGCATATTTACTCATGAACTCCTGTCAGATATTGCTGGGGGCTCCTCCCAGAATGACTGTTAAGATCTTAGCATTTCTAGACAGTTCTCCAGGCAGGCAGAATAGCTGGCAGCAGAAAACCTTCTTAGGCAGGAATACGTGCTGAGATTTAGAAACTGACCACAGTACACAGAAAAGACAAGGGCTGAGAGACTATGGACGGGCTCCGCATTTATGCCACAGCCCCTAACCCATGGGTGTCTGTCCCCATTGTAAATGTAAGACACATCAGCCTTCACATAGAAGCCACAGAAAAAAAGGTTGAGAATTGCTCTAAATCACCAAAAGGTGTTCCTCTCAAGAAACTGTTTAACTATGGTAAATAACAAGTTACACAGTAAGGAAAAGAATGTGTCAAATCCTCAGTCATTATGTTCTGTGTAGTCATATAAAAGAAACTAAAGCTGTAAACAACCCTGGGTGGTATACTTTTTTTCCCTAAGAATACAGAAAGCTAGATGAGAGGGCCACAACTTCCAAGCCATACGATATTCTCAAGAAAGGTTCTTTTAGAGGGAAGAAGGAAGAAAAACATATGTGTTTGTAAGGTTGGGTTTTTTCCCTTCTTTTAGAATAGCTAATGACATGGTCGGTATAAACAAACTATGGATTAAGACGCACACAGAGTTCTTAAAAAAATTATTAAAAAAAAACAAACAAACCTGAACTGAATTTCTTTCCAAACAGAGCCGTCTTTCTGAGCATGCTGGCTTACTACCAGTGTCTCACCTCTGGCCAGGCCAGAGCTGTCTATTTCTAACCGTTGATAGGAAGATAGGTTAAGAATGAGGTTTAATTTCAGAGCTTAAAAAATGTTCAGTAAGTCATTTTACATAAAAGATATACAAAACGACCTTTTAACAAATTTATTTTAAACTTAAACTCAACTTAGATGAAATCGATTTCTCTACTCTTCTTGTTCTATTTAATTTTCCAAGAAATTCTAAATTTAAGTTTGCATATAAACTGTATGTTCCTAGTGTTTACGTTCAGATATACTGTTTACACTGAGATATTAACTACATTAAATAACATTTTTTTATTCCATTCATCATGTAAATTTTTATACCACCAGCTTCTATTTTCCTGTGACTTTTTGATTTAAAAGTTCTCTATTTCTTAGAGCTTGATCATATTGGATTAGCAAGATTTCTTTTTTCTTTCTAAACATATATGTTAACTTTAACTTGATGCAATCTGAATATAACCCATCTGATGCTCAATGAACACGGTGCCTCCCCAACAACATCATGTTTAACATCAGTGCCTCAGTACTGCTCTAGAAATGATTTTCTATTCTGTCACTTTCTTATCAGCCAAATGCCTCAAAACAGTTATACAGAAAGACTGCTTCATGTCTTCATAGTATAACACTTATGACTTGATGTACTGTATCTATTCCAGTGGTACTGCTGTAAACTGTACAACTGCAAACCACAGTGACTTCAGTCACTGTGCTTTTTTTAGAAAAGGAACTCTTATGGAAACATATACTGAAGAATTTAAGGATAGAATGATATGCTATCTGAAACTTTCTTTACAATAATCCTGTGCGGTATGGAGGGCAGTGGATGGGGTATAGCTGAAACAAGACTGACCACATGTTGATAATATGAAGTTGGATGAAGAGGTACCTGGGAGTTCACTATACCATTTCTCTACCATGTGCTTACATTTTTTTCTACAATGGAAAGTTAAAAAAAAAAAAAGTTCTCAAAAACATGAGAGATGAGAAAAGAAAATAAAGTTTATTTCTTCCCTGCTAAGCTTTTACTTTTCGTGAAAAACTCTATAAATAATTCTTCTATACCATTACACAGATAAGAAATCAGCCATATTTCAATTTTACATTGCATTTTTTTCTTCACTATATGAAAACAATTTAGTTAACTACTTTATGCTTGAAATTAAAGCACTTCAAGTAAGCTTGACTTAAAGTGGGTAAGGTAGAAGCAGAGAAGACATATCATTATAAATCTAAGTATTTTTTCAAGAGCAGTAAATAAATCATGTTTAAAACACCATACTTACTGCTCTAAGAATCATCTTAAATTAGGGCTTTTGTACAATAAGAAAAATGTGCTTTTGTTACACTGGTAAACACCCCAACTGTTTGAAAAGTGTAATCCGAGAAATAATCACTACTGAAAGAAATAAAGTACTTAAGAGTAGATTTTAAAAGTCAGTATAAAGATAAAACGTCAAGAGTAACTGCTAAAAACACACAAACGGGAAGCCTGGGGGAGAAGTAAGAGAACAACAACAGCAGCCACTAAAGTGCAGATGAACAGGTTCAGGTCACTCCCACTAGCTCCTTCAAAAAAACCATCTATTTTATAACTTCAGTATCATCAGTAATTATGCCAAATAGTTTGTCCACTAAAAATAACTGCTTGATGGGGACACAGTCATGAAAACTTCTTAGCCATAACCATACACATCCTGGGGCAGCGATACTGGGCTTGAGGGCTAGGGACCATAGTCTCAGGGGACATCTAGGTCAAGTGACATACCATAATCTATACAGACAATATTCTACATCCTACCTTGGTGAGTACTGACTAGGGTCTTAAGAGCTTTCGAGTGACCAGCTAAGATATAATTGGTCTCTTCCCGACCAGAGCAAACAAGAGTGAAGAAAACCAAACATTAAAAGAAACAAAGGACTAATGGACCACAGCTGCCAAGGCCTCCACCAGACAGAGTCCAGTACAGCTAGATGGTGCCCGGCTACCACCACTGATTGCTCTGACCGGTATCACAACAGAGGGTTCTGGACAGAGATGGAGAAGGATGTAGAACAAAATTCTAACTCACAAAAGAAGACCAGATTTACTGGCCTAAAAGAGACTGGAGAAACCCCGAGAGTATGGCCCCCAGACACCCTTTTAGCTCAGTGGTGAAGCCATTTCCGAGGTTCACTGTTCAGCCGGGGAGTGGACAGCCCCATAAAACCAAATGGGACTAATGAGGCACAGCAGTCCAGGGACAAGGGCCAGAAGGCAGAAGGGGACAGGAAAGCTGGTGATAGGGAACCCAAGGTTGAGTAAGGATAGTGTTGATGTGTTGTGAGGTTGTTAACCATTGTCATAGGGCAACATGTGTACTAACTGTTAAATGGGAAACTATTTTGTTCTGTAAGCCTTCATCTAATGTGAGAATAGCAGCACAACTGGAAGAGCATAGTTGATGTCACTGAACTGTGCATGTACAAATTTTTGAAATGGTGTATCTTTGGCTATGTGTATTTTCACAAAAAAAAAAAGAAAAGAAGGGAGAGGGTTGACACGTCGTGGGGTTGTTAACCAATGTCATAAAACAATATGTGTACTACTGTTTCATGAGAAACTATTTGTTCTGTAAGCCTTCACCTGAAGTACAATTAAAAAAAAGCAAAAAAATAAAAAAAAAGGATAAATTTTTCCATTTTATTTCTCTTTCTTAATGCTATTACCTACAAAATTGATTTTTTATCCCATGATTTCAAAGCCACATTTTGAAAACCACTAGTATGATGATTAAGGGCACAGGCTTACAAGCTGCATGATGTTGGACAAATAATGTCCTATTTAAGCCTCATCTCCCTCATCAGTAAAATAAAACAACAATGGTGTACCTCATAGGCTTATTGTGAGAAGTAATTCATGTAAAATGCTAACCATAGTTTACAAAACAAGTGCTCACTGGTGCAGTGTTTAAGTGCTTAGCTACTAATCCAAAGGTAAGTGGTTCGAACCCACCAGCAGCTCGGCAGGACAAAGATATGGCAGTCTGCCTCCATAAACAGTACGGCCTTGAAAATCCTATGGGCCAGTTCTACTCTATCCTACAGGGTCTCCATGAGTCAGAATCGACTCCACGGCAACAGATTTGGTCTTGGTTTATCATTGCTTAATGACAAAGATATAAGCGCTATGTATATTTACACACCTTGATGAAAGATCCCCTTAATTCTTCCAAACCAAGTAGTTACAACAATATAAAATGGTACAAGGCACTCTGTATCACATCCAAGGTAATCAAGAATGTAATTCAAGCATAGGCTTTGAATTCATTTTGGTAAGCCTTCTTACTCTTTTGCCATGTAACTCTTTGTTGCGTAACCTTTATGTCTGCAGTGGTTACCCCTGAAAGTAGAACTAGTGAGGCTGTGGGAGAAGGAGGTGTCTTTTTTACTTGAAAGCCTTCTGTACATTATGCATTTTTCTTGTTTAATAAAGAGTTATGTATTACTTTTTGAGGTAATAAATCAATTTTTTAAATCTTAACTTCTTTTATTCAAGGGAATTACTAGTACATTTTCAAGTGATGAAAGTATAAAGGCAACCAAATAACCTGTCTTCTGTTTCTATACTGTAAGGGTATGAGGCAGAGAAAGAAAAATCAGCTATGTGGCATTTTCCCCATATTAAACTTTGATATAAAAATTCACATATTTGCAAAAAAACTAGAGAAGAGACTATGCCTGTGTGCAATAAAAACCTTGACTTAGGTTTTAAAAATAATAATAAAGTTACTTGAAAAAGTCAAAGAAAATGAATTTTTAAAAATTAAAATATTTTTACTTAAAAATTTTCAATGACTTAGTTTTAAAAACTCAATTAAGTAATTTACATTTTAAAACTGACTTATAATGCTGTGTTTCAGTTTGTAAAGAAGCCAAGTTCTTCCTAAGGATCTTTAGTATACATGGATCAAAACAAAGAACCAACTTTAAACTTGGAAGCTACAGAAAATCCAAAGGAAAATGGAAACGAGTTTGTATAGCCTGTCACCTAAATTTACCCTAAGGTGTGACAGAAACTTCATTAAGTTCTTCCTAACTGCTTTACCAAACAGGAAATGGACAGGTTTGATAAAAGCTGAGCATCCAAGAATGTTGGTAATAGGCAAATATAACATACAATAAAAAAAACTAGATACTTTCTGACATTCTTAGTAATAATCACAAAAAAGATATACAGAAAACAGATGCTAAAAATATTTATTTAACAGAAATCACAACCCAGATATAGAAACAAAGACATTACCAAAATACAAAATGAATGGATAGCAAGGCTAAAACAGAATTCAAACCTCTTCTTACGCTCTTTACTCATCATTTGGTATTCTCCCCTAGAACACATGGGGCAAACTTTTAACGTCTCTCATTAATGATTACTTCTGATCACATAAATTATGTTAAAATTCGAGGGATTTTTAAAAGATTCATATACTTAAAGAAACAGATGAAACATAACAAAAAATGTTTGTCAAAATATACCTGTCTTATAATCTCTCTCTCCAACCTAAGCACTCAACTTTCACAACTGCTATAAATTTGGATGATACTGCATAAATCATCTCCAAAGAACTTTGTTGATTTTCTGGAGCTAAAATGTAAAGTTTTGTAGACAACTGAAGACTAGTCACAGAGTCACAACAATAATACACACTGACTTCAAGATATGGGAAAAGAAGCTGGGATAGGATCAGGAAAAGAATGGGAAAAAATGGGTGTCGATTATATGATGTTTTATTTACTTATTTAAAAAAAGATCTTAAACAAATATATGTAGTCCCCAACTTCTTATGTATTCAAGTTGGACGAACTGCCCTTATCACCATCTTTTATTTATTTCTGTACCACATACAAAGTGAGCCCTGGTGGTACAGTGGTTAAGAACTCAGGCTGCTAACCAAAAGTTTGGCAGTTCGAAACCCTATGGGGCAGTTCTGCTCAGGCCTATAGGGTTGCTATGAGTCAGAATTGACTGACTGCAACAGGTCACATACAAAGTTGCAGCACATAATTTGCTGATGTTATCATTATTAGATGTTCACTCCCAGATGTTTATATGTAATGTTTCCAACTCCCAGAGACTAATAAAGATCAGATTTATAAAGATACTAGTAACAAAAGGTAATAATAATGAAAACTTTAAAAAAAAAAAAAAAGAGGTATTCAACTTACATCAGAACCGACTTACAATGAAGTCACTGGAACCCAACACTGTGGTAAGGACTGCTTGTACAGCAAATGTCAGTATCTACGAAATATGGCTGTTAAGTACAGATTACACTATCCTCTACACTCTTCTGTAGGCTTGAAATACTTCACTATAAAAAAGCTGAAGAACAAACCATAATTTTTAATGAATTTTTGATTACTTACACTCCAGTCTTTTCCTCCTCCTCACTCCCACCCCCAGATTATTAAATATGTGGTACAAACCAACCACATATTTTTGTAAGCATACCTGAAAAATATAAAAAGAGTATAAAAATTCCTTTTACTCTCTTTCTAGCCACAGAATAACGGAAAATTTTCTGTTAATGCATTTAATTTTTCAGAGAATAAACATGGCTCAGGCAGTTGGCAGCAAAATTCAAAGCTAAACTTCTGCTGTCAGACACAAATCTTGGTGGCAGTTCAGGAAATATACAGAACACTAAATTCATATATTTTTGTCTCAGTTTGTTCTTCTTCAAACTGGTATGATTCAGAATGTTCAGTAGCAAGGCTATTACCCAAAACACCAGTTGCCATCGAGTCAATTCCAACTCATAGCGATCCTATAGTACAGAGTAGAACTGCCCACAGGGTTTCCAAGGAGTGGCTGCTGGATTTGAACTGCTGACCTTTTGGTTAGCAACCAAACTCTTAACCACTGTGCCACCAGGCCTTAAGGAATAAGCAAAAAATAGAGCCTCCATACTCATTCTGCAGGGGCCTTTGCATGTAATTCACTGGAAAAGTTAGAAGGCTGAGTGTGGATGCTAAGGTGGGCAGGATTTAGGGTGGCTGCATGTGAAGTACAGTGATAGGAAAGACAACCAGGAGTTGGCCTGAGAATTGATAAAGCTTGGTAAGCAGGTACTAATACATATGTGTAATAAATACCTAAAGGAAAAGTTTAAACAGTGGTTCAAATGCAGGGAAAAGAACATGTAACGCACTCTTAATACCAACAGCAACAGGCATTCAATTCATTGTTGTGAATGGTGCTGCCCTAAAAAGCACTGGTGGAAGAAGTGCCTTTTTCAGAACAAGTCCAATAAAAGGGTTCAACACATCACAAGGTATCCCAAAAATGAAACTTGCAATCTTTTCTCACTATAACACACAAAATCGGCAGTGTTTTCAGAGTATGGTCTGTGGATCTCTGGGAGTCCCCCAAGATCATTTTGGTGTCCATAAGTGTGAAACTATTTTCATAAAAATATTTCATTGCCTTTTTTCACTGTGTTGACACTCGCACTGGTGGTACAAAAGCGATGGTGGGTAAAACTGCTGACGCCTCACCGCACGTCAAGGCAGCGGTACCTACTGTACCACCGGACTTCACCATCACACTTGCAGTAACAAAAAAAAGTCAGCTTCACTTGAGAATGTCCTTGGTGAAACAGAAAAGAAAAATGTTTTATTTAATTTCGATCCCTGAGTACATGTTTCTTTAATATTCTGTGATACCAAACAGGAAATATGCATAAAGCACTTCTGCTGGATACCAACAGAGGATGATCGTCTCAAAGAAAAGCACCCGTTTGCTTGTTTGAGTTGTGAGCTAAACGAGTTACTTTTTCATGGAAGTCCATTTTTACTTGAAAGTACAACTGACAGAAACTGGTTATTCAGATTCAGGTACTTATTCAACAGATATTTTCTCAACAATGAATGAAATACACCCATCCTTTCAAAGAAAACAACTGACAGTATTTGCTGCCACTGGCAAAATTCAACCTTTCAAGTGAAAATTAGAGGTTTGAAAACTTGTGCCCACCACCATAAGTTTCATAGTTTCCCAATACCTGAAGACTTTTCTGATTAAATCATCGGTGATGGTAATACATGCAAATTTTTGATATTGTATGATGAAATGTATCAATGTTTGAAAGATCTGCATAACTCAGTGAACCAATATTTTCCAAATGACTAATGTTATTACTCATTTATGTGATGACTATGTACTAGCATATGCAATGTAATGATGTTAAAAAATCATGCATGCCATTCAAAGTACAAGCCAGACCAGTGGGTTTCAACTTAACAGTGTGAATAGTTTACTTACAGGGTTTCAGATCCTATACTGCAACTAACCTTTAAGAAACTTCCACATACAGAGTTTTGGTGTAGTATCAAAAGAATATCCGTAATTATCCTCCTTCTCTAACTATATGTTTATAAGAGCCCAGATTTTTTCATGTACTTCAACCAACGTATCGCTCTAGACTGAATGCAGAAGTGGATATGAGCATCTACCTTGTCTTTAAGCTAGACATTAATGAGATTTACAAAATGCCACTCTTTTCATTAATTTTTTTTTGTAAATAAGTTTTTCACATAAAAAATGTTATTTATGCCAACATGTCATGTGTAAAGGGCTTCTGAGAACAAAAACTTTGAGAACCACTGTACTAAACTTACATAAAATAATTATAATTATGATTGTTGTTGTTGTTGTTTTGTGATGCTGAGTTGATTCTAACTCATACCGACCCCACAGGACAGAGAACAACTGCCCCATAGGCTGTAATCTTTACAGGAGCACATTGCCAGGTCCTTCTCCCTCTGAATAACTGGTGGGTTCAAACTACTGACCTTTCAGTTAGCAGTCGAGCATTTAACCACTCACCACCAAGGCTCCTTCATAATTATGACAGATAAGGCTAAATAAAATTTCATTTAGTCCCGCTGCATGGCAACTAGTAATGTATACAGGGTGATAATTTAGGGAACAGAGTGTAATTCATGTTAAAAGCGGTGACAAGAAAAATATTAAATGAAGATAACAGCTGCACAGCTGTACTTTGAAGGGTAAGAAGCACATGCATATGTATACATATAGCTAAATTCAAACCCCCCAAAATGGGATACCTGATACACCAATCTCAACAACCGTGGGAAATGCAGGAAGTTAATGTTTCCCATAAGCACTAAAAAAATTCAACTTAAAACAAAAACGAAAACATTTATTTTGTTTAAGCTTCAATTTCTACACTTGGCAGGACAGTACTATGCAAAGCAGATTATAATTTCTATAATGTTGGTTTCGTTTTCAAGATAACTGGTAATTCAGTATCTTCAAAGATCATTTCCATAGCAACATATTCTTCTTCAAACACAAACTGATACATTCTAAGACATATGGGTCTTGGTATATGCTACTACATTCAAGATTGAAAGTAAACAAGGCAGGCTACCACCAAATAAATTATCACATACTCCCAATTATCTCAACTGTTATGTTATCTGGGGAATATGTCTTATTATAATGTGCACACGGATTAACCAAGTGTCACAGCATACGGGGTTGAACTATTCTGATCGGCAAAGAGAAAGTAAAAGAATTATCTGTGCCAAAACAAAAGTATAATCATCAAGAAATAAAGTAGGAAGCAAAGGAATACCATATTCAATTTTGAACAAGCTTCTTAAGGAAAACTGTTAACTTTGAAGGGAGAAAGACTACTATCTTTCTGAGTCACTAACAAGCTGTCTTGCTTAGTAACAGTTTTAAGAAATCCTGCCCAGCCAATGAGGTGACACCTTTAGGGTACTATTATTTCTAGGATAAAATAATCAAAACTATTCAACATGTGTTTGCTTTAACAAGCATATCACCTAAGTGATCAATCCTATATTAGGTACTACGGAGATAAGCATGAGACCTACACAGTCCCGTACCCCAAAGTTTAATTAAGGGCCAAAATGAGTAATACAAACTTTACTGACATATGACTCCAGGTGAAGGAAGAATCAACGTAGGCTAGAGAAGTGAAAGAAAGGATGATTATGACTGTAAAAGGCAAACAAATGGAAAAGAAAAGGGAGGAACATTTCTGCAGGGAAAAAATAAGGGGAAAGCAAAGGCAGCTGTGCCAGGAATCTATTCTAGAAGATAGGGGATCTTTCAAGTAGATTAAGCAGCAGACTGGATTGGAAGAGGCTGGAGATGAGGGGTGAGGTTTTCAGAGGACTGCTTTGGATTAAGTGGTATTGAAAAATGAGTATGACATGAGGAGTGTCCCTCTTAGCTCAAGTAGATACAAGAGACTAAACGGGTAGCTTCTGTCCGGAGGTGAGATGGGAAGGCAGAGAGGGTTGGGAGCTGGTTGAATGGACATGGGAATCAGGGGTGGAAAGGAGGAGTGTGCTGTCACAGTATGGGGAGAGAAATTAGAGTCACATAACAATGTATGCATAAATTTTTGTATGGGAAAAAATTTAAAAAAAAGAAAAATGAGTATGAGTGGTTTCTACTATAGAAAAGACAAAATGAGGCAACTAACTGAACATGGGAGTAAGAGGAGGGTAAGAAATAATATGGCCAAGAGAACAGAAGGATGTATCTCTGACGGAAATACAAATGTATGGAGAATAAAGGAACAGAGAAAATGAATTTGATTTTATATCTTTTGTGTTTCAGGTGATGTCTAAGTGTACTGTCAATACAACTAAAGATATGGGAACTGGATATCGAGTGAGAGACTAGACTTCTGTTATTGCTACCACTCTGGTCTGAGCCTCTGTCATCTCTCCCCTGGATTACTGCAATAGGCTACCGCTTTCGCCCTTGCCCCTCATTGTCTCTTCTCAAACTACCAGTCAGAGTGATCCTTTAAAATGTATATCAGATTCTGCTCAAAACCCTCCATTGACTTCATTTCATTCGGAGTAAAATTCAAAATTCTTAAGCTGTTGTTGTTAGGTGCCATAGAGTCAATGTATACCCAAACCAAACCCACTGCTGTCAAGGTGATTTTGACTCACAGCAACCCCATAGGGTTTCCAAGGCTGTAAATCTTTACGGAAGCAGACTGCCACGTTTCTCCCATGGAGCCGCTTGTGGTTTCGAACTGCTGACCTTTCAGCTAGCAGTCCATCGCTTTAACCACTGCACTACCAGAACTCCAGAGTCAATTTACAATGGCTTACAAATCCCTTCATGATGTGCCACAGCTGACCCCCTTCTTCTCCCACCTAACAGCCTTCCCCTTGCTCATCTACTCCATCCACACTGATCTCCTTGCTACTCCTTGAACACACCAGGCTTGCTCCCACCATGGGCATTTATCCTAACTGTTCCCTCTGCCTTGAAAACTCCTAGTTGGCGACTTCTGGGCAACATGACACTGCAGGCTGAAGCACCACGCCGTCCCTCCACAGCAAAGATCCGAAAAACTAAACCAAACAGAGAAAACAGCGATCCTGAAACCCTAAGCATCAAATGAAGAGATAAAGAACTCAGTCAAGCACCAAATGGAGTGAGAAACTGACAAGAGAACGGAGAGCAAGGAGAGATTCATGCAGAGGTCCCCTACCGGCTAACGCAGTGCGGATCCACCATCTTGGACTCCTATTGGAGACCAGCAAAGAGAGGTTACGAGAAAGCAGCTTCATGGAGCTTCCAGAAGGAGACAGAACCACCGATAGACAGCAATATACATTTTTCCACCCCCACCCTTCTTCACCCCCACTCGGCCTCCTCTACTTCTCGCGGCCACATTCTCTTGGCTGGGAAGCACTGGCTGCTTGGATTCCACTTACCTGCACCGGCTGAATCCGAGTGCCACTTGTTGGCTGCTGCTGTTGCTTTCTTTCGCTTCTTTTTGACTTCTCCCTTACCTCTCACCACACCTCTCCCTCCTTTCTGTCAAATACCTGGCTCCATGCGCCATCTTTGCTTCTTCCTAAAAGGTTGTGAAACTCCGCTCAACTGTGAAACTGCTTCCCGGCCCATGCTGCCACGCTGGTGGGATCCTGGGGCTTTTTGTTCGTTTGTTTGTCATGAATGGTTTGTTTACTTTTTTCTCTTTTCTCGAATTGGGAGCCCATTCTAGCCGGGCAGTACTGCGTGGCTTGGCACCTACCCCCTCAGCTTGTGCAGACGCGCAGAGAGATCCCTGAGAGCGTTTTTCTTTCTTTCGTAGTTTTTTTCTGTATTTTTTGAGGGTTGTTCTTGATTTTTTTTTTTTAAATACATTTTGTCTTCTTTTCCCTTTTTGTCTTTCTTCATTACTCAGTTTCTCATCCCTCTATACCTTCCTTCTCTTCCTGTCCCCTGAGTACCTGGCGCTGAGTGACACCTCTATGCCTTCTAGCCAGGCTGTACTTCAACACCTGGTAGCAACTTCCCCAGAACTCGGAGATGCACCAGTGGGATCCCTGGGAGCTTTTCTTTTTTCTTTCTAATTTTTATTTATTCATTTTTCTCCTTTCTTTTCTTTTTTTCCTCTTCTCCTTTTTGTTTTTCTCCATTTCATGGTCTCTCATCTCTCCACTCCAACGGCAAGCTCCCCTAGCACTCTTTTTTGTTTGTCTGTATGTTTTTGGCTCCTGCTCCTCTCTCCTTTCTCCCATACCCATCTTAGCTCCACACATCACAATCTCCGCCCTCCATCCAGCCTACCTGCACTGTGTGCTTAACATCACACCACTAAGCACCACAGCATGGCCCTACCGGAACCTGCCCTGCACTGCTTACTGGCCCGCCCTGGTGGCCATAATAAGTGCCACAAACAACCCATCCCAGCAACTCCTCTTCAGCTAGACCTGCCCTGCTATACCATATCTGAGTGACTGACCCTGCCAATTGGAGACATAGCCAAATAAAACAAAAAAACAGGATGAAAAAAACAAAACTACAATCAATAAACGAGAAAAACAACTACTGAATGCCCCGAAGACAGCAGACAATATCAAAACATTTAGAAAAACAGGACAGGATGGTTCCAGTAGGCGTCCAAAATAAAACACCAGATAACTTTCCAGTGGAAGAAAAGGCACTAGAACTACCTGATAGGGATTCAAATCTCTAACAGTCAGAATTCTCCAAGAGCTGAAGGAACAAGCAGACAAAAATGAGGAAAAAATAGACAAATTCACGGAAAATATAGACCAAAAAACTGGAAGAATTCAGGAAGATAATGCAGGAACAAAATGCCAAAATAAATTCACAACTAGAAATTATACAAAAACAATTAGAAATCCAAAACATAAACAACAAGATTTCAGAAATGGACGGTGTCATAAAAGGGCTGAGAAGCAGATTTGAAATGGTGGAAGACAGGATCAGTGGAATTGAAGAGAAACACATGGATACAACTCTGTTTGACGAAAACTCAGAAAAAAGAACAAAGAAAAATGAAGAGACCCTGAGAGTTATGTGGGACACAATCAAAAGCAAAAATTTGCAAGCGATTGGAGTTCCAGAACAGGGGGAGAAAACAGAAAACACAGAGAGGATCACTGAAGAACTGCTGACAGAAAACTTCCCCAATATCATGAAAGATAAAAAGCTGACCATCCAAGAAGCTCAATGTATCCCATGTAGGATAGACCCCAGAAGAAAATCGCCAAGGCATATCATAATCACACTTGTCAAAACCAAAGACAGACAAAGAATCCTGAGAGCAGCTTGAGAGAAACAAAAAGTCACAGAAAGGAGAAACAATAAGACTGAGCTCAGATTATTCGGCAGAAACCATGCAGGCAAGAAGGCAATGGGATGACATATATAAAACCTTCCTGCCAGCCAAGAATAATATATCCTGCAAAACTCTCATTCAAATATGATGGTGAAATTCGGAAATTTCCAGATATACAGAAATTAAGGGAATATGTAAAAACCAAACCAAACTTAAAAGAATTACTAAAGGGAGTCCTTCAATCTGAGAATAAACAACTTCAGCTCACAGGCTGAATCTAGGACGCAGGATCGTACCAGCCAGATACCAATCTAGGAAATGAACCCTCAACGACTATCCAAAACCAAAAGAAATACAAAAGGGAATCAGAGCAGTTAATAATGGCAACAACATCAGAACAATAAAAGAGGGAATAAACGGTGTAGGTACAGAACCTTCTAATGGAGAGGAAGGCAAGGCGATACCAAGTAATAATAGACTGCTTCAAACTTAGAAAGATAAGGGTAAATTTCACAGTAACCACAAAGAAAGTTAACAAACCGACTCATAAAAATAAAGAGGAAAAACATAAAGTCTCAGTAAAAACAAAACCTACAAAAACAAAAGAAATGGAAAAAAAAGTCCACAAACAAAAGGAATTCAGCACAGGAGAGTAAGAGGAACAAAGAAAACGCCGGCACCACAAAAAACAGCGCTACAAAATGACATCAATAAACTCACATCTATCAATAACTACACTGAATGTAAGTGGCCTCAATGTACCCATAAAGAGATGGAGAGTGACAGAATGGAGGAAAAAAACAGGATCCATCAATATGCTGTCTACAAGAGACACACCTTAGAAACAAAGATGTAAATTTATTAAAAATCAAAAGTTGGAAAAAAATATATCAGGCAAACAGCTACCAAAAAAGAGCATGAGTGGCAATACTAATCTCAGAATAAAACAGACTTTAAAACTCCTAATTGGCTAACTAACTCCACATGGCTAACTCTTGGACATCCTTCAAGATGTTATTCAAAACCCACCTTCTCAACAAGGGCCACAGTGACCACACTATTTAAAACTGCAAGCCCCACTCTCAACCTAGTATTCCTGATCTTACTTTCCCTGTTCTTTTTTCCCACAGAACTTATCATCTTTTAACCTGTGATATAATTTACTTGTCTATTGTGTTTATTGTTTGTTGTTGTCTCCTTTCACTAAAATGTAAGCACCAGAAAGGCAGAGAATTTGCTCACTAAAGTATCGCAAGCCTAAAAGAGGGCCTGCAAAAAGTAGGCACAAATAGCAATTTGCTGAATTAATGAACTGCTATAAATGGGTCAAAGATAATGAAACTGAGGGCAAAAGGTCACTGTGTTTCTATCACCTCTAACCCTGCCCATTTCTTCCAATAATTCCTGACTCAGTAACGATTTCATCATCCACCCAGATGCTCAAGCCAAAAAAAGCCTGGAAGCCAGTCTAGATTTCCCACTCTTCCAATTCCCCCACAGCCAATTCATCCGCAAAAACTGTCAAAATTACTGCTAATATCTCTAGAACATGATCTCTCTTTTCCATTCCCATTGCCCCAGTTCAAATTTTTTTTCATCTCTACACTAGAAGCTTTTTTGCTTTGATCCAATCAGGACTATTTTAGATAGATATGGCAGAGTATGAAGGGTAGGAGAAACCAATGTTAAGAGTAGGATATCTGAAGGCTAGAAAAAAAGAATTTTACCTTCACTTTTGTCCCTCCTATGCAGGTATTCTTATTCTTATACTTTAAGGGCCAGTTCAAATATGATCTCTACTTCTGAAGTCCTTCCCAGTTCCTTCAGGGAAAGTGCATATTTTTTTTCTTCTCTGTACACAACTCAATTAAGCACTATTATAGTAATTATTTTTCCACATACCAGTTGCCCCACAGGCAGGAGTCTAGTCTTACTCTAGCACAGGGCCTAACACCAAAAACACTGGTTGAACAGATGAATGAACAACAACTTTTAGTCTAGAATTGGCAATAATAAAGAAGAAAACCTAAGTTTAAATAAAGGTAAAGGTGCCAGACACAGAAGAAACAGAAGTTATCTCTATATATTTATTGGGAAATAGTAAATAAAAATACTAAACTGAAGACCCAAGAGGGGGAAAATAAAGGCCAAACAAATGAGGCATTTCCACAGAGGTAAGGGTAATAGATAATAGAGATCCTTGCAAAAATATTTAATAAGGAAATAGATCATTTATTTAGCGTTTCCCAGGGAAATGTGGAGGAGGAAGGAAGGCTAATCAAAAATTTCAATGCAAGATAAATGGCTTACTCACCGTAAAAAGGCTTAGTCACTTATACTTTGGCAAGTTCATGACCAACCAAGATAACATTACACTAGAGTAGTTGCCCTGAAGCTTTCTTGGGTCACAGACCCCTCTGAGACTCCAGTGAAAGCTTTGGTCCTGTCTTACAGAAGAACATGCATGTACATGTATATCTAATATTTTAAATATTATGACAATCACAGACCTACTGCTGTCTACTTATGACTTCCTAGAGCTCCAAGAAATCCAGCTGTAGAACTAATGTCTTAATGACTAGAAAAACAAAGGATGTAAGGTTCCTTAGAAAGTAAAATAATTTGGTGATAACAACCCTAAAGCTTTTTTTTTTTTTGTCATCCAGGCAATCATAAAATACTGCACATAAAAATCGCCATCAACTGAATTTTACTAAGTGATATACTCTCAGACTTAACTAAAATGCATGAACCTGCCTCAAAACAAACTTGAAACCTAAAGAGGTTAAAAATAAGATCTAATGTTAATAACAGTCATAACAACAGCTAACATTTACTATTTACTATACACCAAGCATTGTTCTAAGTGTTTTAAATATATTCATATTTATATATAAACATAAATAATTTTATCCCCATTTTACAGAAAGGGGCAAGAAAGTCAAATGACAATATGAAACAGAAATGATTAATGTGATTAAGAAGTAAACAATTTGTTAATAGTGTATACCATCTACACACAACTTAGACCTGTGCTTGTATTATCACAGTTCTACAAAGCAAGAACATATTGTCCAAACTCTAGAACAAGGATGACAATCTTGATCCTTTCCCATATCCTTGCCAAGATAATCCTTAGAATACCACAGTCAGTCTAGAGTACAATCTAACTAGAAATGTGAACACAAAATGTTCAAAAAGGGTTCAACAATAGCTAAGGGATTTAAAAGACTAAAAATGGAAGATTAATTTTGAGGATAACAAATCCTAGCTTACTACTGTTTTTTTTTTGTAAAAGTACCAGCAATAAATCATGCTTTGGAAAAACTAGCTACTTATTAGTAAGATATAAAAATTCTGAAATAGAGTGCCTTTTGCTACAAAGAAGTTCAAGCTTCCCTACCTCAAACTTTCATCAAGGCTCTGCCTCCTTTCTGTCATATTGGTGCCAGGCCTTCTTCCACTCCAGGTACAACCACAAGAGTAGAGAAAACCTCACAGGTTTAATGGGTCTTATTTAAAAAAAAAAACCCTGCTGCCGTCGAGTCGAATTAGACTCATAGCAACCCTACAGGGCAGAGTAGAACTGTCCCACAGGATTTCCAAGGCTGTAAATCTTTCTGGAAGCAGACTGTCACATCTCTCTTCCGTGGCGCAGCTGGTAGGTTCGAACCACTGACTTTTCAATTTGCAACCAAGCGCTTAACCACTGCACCATAAGTCTTATTAAATCCCATCAATTACAAGGCAAATTTCAGGTTCCTTGGGTGTGCCTAGACCATGCCTTGCACAATGTAGCATACAATAAATATTTGCTGAATGAATTTTTTTTCCCTGTATACAATGCATGTGTTGAAGACATTGTGACTTTAATATTCTCCACAGAAAAATCCTGATTTGGGGGGTGGGAGGGAGGGGAGAATGTAGAACAGAATTAAAAATTCTCACGCAGTTCAGACTTTCTGGAGCCATGGAGGCTGGATGAACCCTGAAAACTACTGCCTTGAAATAATCTTTAAGCCTCAATCCAAAAAGATTCCCTGAAGTCTTCTTAAAATGAAACAACAGTTTAGCTTAACTAGTAAAGAATATCTTCCTTGAGCATTGTGCTCTTTTAAGAACTATCTATACTGAATCAAACTGACAACAGCAACTTGAAAGAGGAGATAGGAAACTTAGGGGGCAGTGAGTTTATGTTAACGGGGGAGGAACAATTGAGAAAAGGAGGGCGAGAATGGCTGCATAACTTGAAGAATGTAATCAGTGTCACTGAATTGTACATGTAGAAATTGTTGAATTGGTATATGTTCTGATGTGTATATTCTCAACAACAAAAATAAAATAAAATGAAATATGCCCTACCTCTCACAATACTATACTACAAATTATTATAGCATCAAGATAATGCAATAAAACAAAATTTAAAACATGTCAGAAAATTTATACTTTACCATTTTGTTAGATTCTATATGCAAAATAAATCAGTTTATGTTGCCACTGGTAATCCTTGAACGCCACAAATACTTTATATGAGGATATTTCTTTTTTACAAACAATGACATTCTTATTATTCTATAATTTCATATAGCTATCTTTGAAAGGTTTGATGAGACACAACAAAATCATAGATTTTTTTCTTTTACATAACCAATAAACTTCTTGAATTAGATATGAGAAAATTAGCTCTGTTAAACTAATGAGGTGGCCTGTTGCTTTAATAGTAATACTCTAAACTCAATGAAGGATAAAAACCACGAGACAACAAAAACAAACATATACTTGTGAACATATGCCGCAAAAAAGCTCACTCTATTTATTCACCAACTAAAACTCTTGCTCCTGATTTACTGAACAGTTGAAAATATCATGGCAAACACACATAACTTAAAAACTATACTCTACAAAGAGCTTCTTGGGAGTCAATACTAGTTGAAAGCAGTTGATCTTTATGCATTAAAAAGACCTGCTTAGTATAGAAAGTATACAGGAGCAAAAATCCAGACTAAAATATTCCCTAATATTAAGCAGTATGTTTTTAAACACAACTTACAGTTGCTGAGTATCAATTCACCAAGACAAAGAATGATGACCTTATCATGGCAAAACTCAGAACACTGTTTCTTCAACATCTTAGAAGACAGCTTGATGCACCATATTCTCTCATCTGCTTTATTCTATTTCTTTACACCCAAAGTGGAAATTAAACCTTTCATGAATAATGGCACAATTTCATTAACTACAAGAAAGCTACAGAGAAGAGAGAGAGCATGATATGAATAACAGAAATAGACAGAATGTTAGGTAGAACAGCCTTAATAATGACCTTAGAAAAAGAAACATGTGAGCATGTTGAGACAGTAAATCTACACAAAATTAAATAAATCCATTCCCACTTACCTGATGAGCTCTCAGTAAATACTGTTAATGTCTGTCCTCCGACACTTTGCAAGACAAACGGATGTTCTCTAGGAGCGCTGACTGAAGCTGGTTTTCCGCCAATATCATGAATATTTGCAAGATCTTCATTCAAAGTAAATGACACCTAACAGACACATTAACAAAGGCTTATTACAATACACTTCTGTCTTCAAAGTATCTGCACAGAAACTTTTTATTATAAATCAAATAGTTTTTTAAAATTGAATTTTTTTCCAGTCTTTATTAAACATATTTTTTAAACCTTATCAAAAAATCTTTAATACTTAGTCATAAAAAGAGAATCTATTCCCATTTACCAAGATAATGGGGCTATTCTATCATTATAAAGATAGCTTTCCAATGTCTTCCCTGGTCTGTGGCTGAGGAAAATCTTCCCAAAACATGAATAAAATTATTTTTCCCTAAGGTCTCTGAGGTAAAGGGATCACGTCTTGCTACCTTTATAGCCTAACAAAGTGCTTGGCACACAGGAGTATTTGCTGAGCAGATGAATATTTTAAAAATTTTTTAAAAGCTACTGTATTGCAAGGGAGGAAGTGAGCTATTTACACTGAAAAGTTTAAGCACCCCCATAAACAGAAGATAAATTTCTTTTTCAGATTTTAATAACTACTGTTTGAGTACATGATGATGTTTTACTTCTAAATATTTCAGCAAATACAACTAAATATTTACAAGGATAATTCAATATTAAGGTTTAGAATAGAAAGACACAGTAGGTATTCTTTCAAAATGATTTTTACTGTATACCAGATCTCCCCAAAAGAACAATAAACATAAAATTAGTAATCTCGTAACCATGTAGGAAGATTATGAATATTTACTAAACATCTATCTATGTACTGGGTACTACAAATTATGCCCTAGACTTAATAGATCACAATCTAACCCCCCTCCCCCCAAATCCAAATCAAGTGTTTGTGCTACACTGAAGAAATACTAGGTTTCAGAATAACAAGAGGGGATATTTAGGTCAAAGGAAAAAAATACGTGAATGAATAACCAGAAGAGTCCATTCATTCACATAAGGGTGGCGTTTATGCCTTTATGTGCTCCTGAGCATGAGTCATTCATTTGATGAGAAGTTTTCCAGAATGCAAACATTACTATTAGTAATGCACAGTACAACAATATTATGTTTTAAATAAAATTTTCGCATAAATAATCTTACCTCGGTTCTTCCTTGAGTCCTAAAAGAGAGGAAAAGAAATTAAAAATATATATTTAATTAAAGTTTATAGTCCCCTCACCAAATGTAAGCAAAAAGAAATAACACCACCTCATATCTGCATACAATACTACACGTACAGAGATAAACTAAGTCACCCTTGGCATCCCTTCAACTACAGACAGTCCGATTTACAATATATTCGAGTTATGACAAACTGCACTTACGATGGTCCTGTTCTTTGTACATTCTGTTGTTAGTAATATGTACTACAATGTTGCAGCACGTAATCTGCTGATGTTATCATTCTCAGATGTTCACTTCCAGATGTTCAATTTATGATTTACTGTTCAAAACACTGCCATATAGCAGGCTGGAACACTGTATCTTCCTGTGAGGAAGTTATGGGAAAATGCATGCAGGGGATATGGAAAAACTTGGTGAGCTATGTGAACAGGCTCCAAGCATTTGATCAGAATAATAGGATAAAAGAGATCAGGGGGAAAATTGTCCATATGGCACGGACAATGAATTCAGAACTTGATATTGCCGACGTGGAATAGCTCATAGATCACAAAGAAGGTGAACTGACAGGTCAGGACTTAATGAATTTTGAAGAGGAAAGAAATGCTGAAGAAAGAAATAATGAGGAGAAGGAAGGAGAGAAGGTGTCAAGTAATTTCACAGTGAAAGGATTAGCTAGAGTTTTTTCTAAACTAAATCAGGGGCTTGAGCTGCTTGAAAACATGGACCCAAACACTGATTGCTTTGCTGTAAGTCTATACGTAGATTTGGGAAGCAAAGAGATGTTACAGCAAAATATATGAGGACAAAGAAAGAAAAGGACCATAGAGACAACTCTCACTAATTTTCTGACTAGAAACACCAACCCCATTCCCAGGGATAATCTAGATGATGCAGAACCTTCCACAAGCAGAGGAGTTACTACCCCAACTGACAAAACGCCATTGTTGTCCAACTTTTCACTGAGTAAATTTTTACGATTTGTGTATTTTTTATGTATGTATTCAAATATATCTGTAAGTTTGTATGTAATGTCTCCAACCCCCAAAAACAAAGAAAGACTGGATTTATAAAGATCTTGATAATAAAAGGCTATAATAATGAAAACTAAGGAAAAAAATGAGGTATTCGACTTAGGTCGTCAGAACAGAACCTCATCATTAAATCGGGGACTACCTGTACTCTATCCTATTTGTAATCTTACAGGAAAAATAAAGTCACATTAATCTCACATGAGCATTTTAGGTAAGTGTGTATCACTTTACACTATTATAAACTGTCCTAATATTATTTTACCAAATAATGATATTATTACAAGTCTTATCTTTCTTATCTTTATTTTCAGCATTCAGCAGCATGTAAATGTGCATGTAAAGCCAGATATACATGGTATTTCAGAAATTTTACTATTTTGTTTAAATAATGTTTTATTTACCTAACAAAATCTTAAAGATAAAAAAATTACTGAATTTAATTTTTAAAAATTATAATCAATTTTTCTCTATTATAAAAACAATATATGCTCATTATAAATATTTTTTAATACAAAGCTAAAAGATGTTTTAAAATAGCCATAATTTCACTGTTAATATCTTAGTACAGTGTATCTCCTTTCAGACTTTTTATATATCTGGATGTACATTTTTCAATTTTTTTTTACAATGGCATCAATGTACATCCTATATTATAGCCTAATTTTATTAAAATTTAAAAAATTTTATTTTACATACGACATCCAAAGTACTAAATGTAAGGTCCCTGTCCCTTGCCAGGAGACACAAAAGGTACATACATAACTATAAAATAGAGATAAATGTTAAGGATTAAATGGAGAACACAATGTGCCAGGATCAGACAGGATACTATTTCTTCCATTTTCAGAGTTAAGGAATGGCTCAACGAAGGAGGCGGCTCTGCGCTAACCCTTGAAGGGTATCAGGATTTCAACAGGCTGAAAGGGGGAAATAGTAGCACAGAAGTGAAGAGCTGAGCAAAGTCACAGAAAAGTCTGATCAAAAAAGTATTAGAAGTAGCTGGAAGGAAGAATGCAAAATCACAAATAGTGAGAAATGAACTATAATGGAAATTGGAGCTAAACTATGAAGATTTTGAGTACCACAGTAGAGTACAGACTTTATTTTATAGGCAATGGAGATCCATACGGATTATCTGAACAGAAGAATTAACATGTACATATAGCTCAATTGGCATAACACAGTTTATAATAAAGATAATGATGTACATTCTACCTTGGCGAGTAGCATCCGGGGTCTTAAAAGCCTGTGAGCAGCCATCTAAGATACTCCACTGGTCTCATGTCTTCGAAAGCAAAGGAGAATGAAGAAAACAAGATACAAGGGGAAGATTAGTCCAGAGGACTAATGGACCACAACTACCACAGCCTCCACCAGACTGAGCCCAGCCTAGCTACCACCACTGACTGCTCTGACAGGATCACAACAGAGGGTCCTGGACAGAGCTGGAGAAAAATGTAGAACAAAATTGTAACTCACAAAAAAGACCAGACTTATTGGCCTGACAGAGACTGGAGAAACCCTGAGAGTATGGCCCCAAGACGCCCTTTTAGCTCAGTTATGAATTCACTCCCAAGGTTCACCATTCAGCCAAAGATGAGACAGCCCCATTAAACAAAACCAGACTAATGAAGCACAACAGTCCAGGGACAAGGACCAGAAGGCAAGAGGGACAGGAAAGCTGGTAATAGGGAACCCAAGATTGAGAAGGGACAGTGTTGACATGTCATGGGGTTGTTAACCATTGTCATAAAACAATATGTGTACTAACTGTTTAATGAGAAACTATTTGTTCTGTAAACCTTCATCTAAAGTACAGTAAAAATTAACATGTACAAAGATACGCTCCAGGAAGCTTGCACAAATAAGGATATATGGAACAGATTAAAGGTGACTACAGACATGAAGACCAGTTAGAAAACTATTGTATCTACAACACCCAACTGCATCCCTATCTGCCTTCAGTTAGTCACTCAGTCACTCATTCAGTCATCCACTAGGCACTGTACTAGGTACCCGGTATAAGCATTAAGTCCTTGTCCTCAAGGAGGTCCTAGTTTAATGCACAAGTCAGATTCCATCTGATCAAAATAATAACTTTATAACAGAGGTATAACATATTGTCACAGAAATGAAGACTAGAAGGCTAGGGAAAAGATGAATTGAGTGAGGAGGGCAACAACATGGGGGCATTCAAGGCTAAGTGAATAGCCCAAGTGAACACCAAAGTGAAAAAGTAACACATTCTTTCTGACATCGGTGAATGCTAGACTGGAATCAAGTAGTAAAGAGCTCTTAGGCCAGACTAAGGAGTACAGACTCTAAAACATACTTGTTTCCTGATCTTTAATATATTAAAATGTAAATCTCCTTTTTGCTGGGGAAGTATCTAGAACAAAGGTGAAAAAAATCTTAAGATTTCACATAAACATATGAATTTCCAGCTTCTCTTACAACTCTAGAAGATTTGGCAACACTGGGACCACATTTCAGCATGACAACAATCCCCCGGACATGCATAGATGGGACAGGAATTGGAATTTACCAGTCTCTTCCCCATCACTATTGATTATGGCTCCTAAAAGCATATAATTTTGCTGTCTTTAAGATAGAGATGCTAAAGGCAAGGCAAAGCAAACATATAAGGCATCCACATAGTGTTTAGTGAACTGGATTGAGGTTAATGCAAAAAACCACATAAAAAGTAATGAAAAAAAATAATAATAATGAAGGCTTAAACCAGGGAGTGGTAGGAGGTAAGGAAGAAATCCATGGCAGGGTCATTAAGCTATAAGAATTGACAGAAGAGAACTGACAGGAAGTGGGCAGCAAAGGAAAAAGGATAAATTAAAAAGATCATGCTGACATTTCCAGTCTCGGTGACTAGAAAAGCACTCAGATGCAATTAGGGAGCACAGGAGGCGAACATATCCTCATTTTCACATACACATAATTATAACGGCATCTTAGCTGGAATGATAAGAGATTGATGAGATTTGGATGAGTTACTTTTCCAGAAAAAAAGACATTAATCCTTGAAGACTTAAAACTTACTTTAAAAGTATTACATATTCTTTTGTCTTTGTGCATGAATTTATGAGGTATATGTGACCTTCTGCTGTTATATATTACAACTACTATTTAACTTCTTCATGATGACCTGTGGTCAAATTATAAACATCAACTATTGTACAACACGGTAATATTTTCAGATACGAATGCCTAATACTGTGCAGTTTTGCCTTCATGTTCTTAGTCAACTGTACAGATGAAAAATTCTATCTCGTTGACTTTTTATTTGTATATATTTTATCAGTAGTGGACCCCACATGACCTTGAATGTTAAATATGTTTATCACTAAAGCTAGAAGTAAAAGTGTTTGGGAGAAGTGATATGAGTACAGACTATATGATTGTTACAAAGAGCCCTGGTGGCACAATGGTTAGTTGTTACGTTGATGGTTCAAACCTGCCAGCTGCTTTGAGAAAAACCTGGTGATCTGCTCCCGTAAAGATTACAGCCTTGGAAATTCTATGCGGCAGTTCTACTCTGTCAAACAGGGTCACTAAGAATCAGAACTGACTCGAAGGCACACAACAACACGTGACTGTCAGTAAAATAAAACATGTATCAAACATTTTGAAAACTGAAGTATCTTCCAGCAACAAGGTGCTCTAGGCAGAAGCACAACGCCATCCCTCCACAGCAAAGATTCGAAAAACTATCCCAAAGAAAACAGCAATCCTGAAACCCTAAAACATAAAATGAAGAGATAAAGAACTCAGCCAAGGACCAATGGAGTAAGAAAACTGACAAGAGAACAGACAGTGAGGAGAGATTCATGCAGCGGTCCTCTATCAGCTAACGCAGCGCGAATCCGCCATCTTGGATTCCTATCAGAGATTGGCAAATAGGAGGTATGAGAAAGCAGCTTCACGGAGCTTCCAGCAGGAGACAGAACAACTGGTAATTTGTGATATACGCTTTCCCATCCCCCACCCTTCTTCACCACCACTCAGCCTCCTCTGATCCCTCGGCCACAGTCTCTTGTCCGGGAAGCACCAGCTGCTTGGATTCCACCCGCCCGCACTGGCCAGCTCTCTGAGTGCCATTTGTTGGCTGCTGGTGTTGCTTTTTTTCTGCTTCTTTTGATTTCTTCCTTACCTCTCACCACCTCCCCCTCCTTTCACTCAGATACCTGGCTCCGGGCGCCGTCTTCGCTTCCTCCTGAGGGGCTGAGGAGCTCCAGTAATTTGCGATATACGCTTCCCCACCCCTGATCCTTCTTCACCCCCACTCGGCCTCCTCTGCTTCCTGTGGCCACAGACTCTTGTCCAGGACGCACCGGCAACTTGGATTCCACCCACCCACACTGGCTGGCTCTCTGAGTGCCAAATGTTGTTGCTTTTTTACCGCTTCTATTTATTTCTTCCTTACTTCTCACCACCTCCCACTCCTTTCGCTCGAATACCTGGCTCCGTGTGCCATCTTTGCTTCTTCCTGAGGGACCGCGGAGCTCCGTTTGAGGGTGGAACGGCTTCCCAGTCTGGGCTGCCATGCTGGTGGGGTACCCAGGCTTTTGTTCGTTTGTTTGTTTTCTTTTTCTTTTCTTGAGTTGGGAGCCTGTTCTGGCCAGGCGGTGCTGCGCAGCTTGGAACATACCCCCTCGGCTTGCGCAGACATGCAGAGGGATCCCTTAGGGCATTTCATTTCTTGTGGGTTTTTTCTTTTATTTTTTCTGTTTTTTGGGGGACTTTCCTGGTTCTTTTTTTTTTTTTTTAATTTGCTTTCTTTTCTTTCCCCTCTTTTTCTCTTTTTGTCTTTCTTCATTACTCAGTTTCTCGTCTCTCTACACCTTCCTTCTCCTTCAGTTCCCTGAATACCTGGTGCTGAATACATCTACGCCTTCTAGCCAGGCTGTACTGCAACACCTCAGAACAACTTCCCCAGACCTCATAGCTGCACTCGTGGGATCCCTGGGAGCTCTGCTGTTCTTTTTTCTTTCTGATTTTTATTTATTCATTCTTTTTCTTCATCCCCTTTTTGTTTTTCTCCATTTCATACTCTCTCATCTCTCCACTCCAAGAGCAAGCTCCCCTTGCACTCCTTTTTGTTTGTTTGTATGTTTTTGGCTCCTGTCCCTCTCTCCTCTCTCCCATATCCATCTTAGCTCCACACATAACAATTTCCCCCCCTCCATCCTGCCTACCCGCACCATGCGCTTAACATCACACCACCAAGCAGCACAGGCACAGCCTACTGGAACCTGCCCTGCACTGATTACCGACCCGCCCTGGTGGCTGTAGTAAGTGCCACAA